>NC_062568.1:187554109-188177518 GCF_022837055.1 Prionailurus viverrinus | reverse complement strand
CACTTTCTTGCATCTGACTGGCACCTAAGTTATAAACATGAGAGGGACACCTGAGTACATGTGAGAGGTCTGGCAGAAACAATACACAGGTCAGAAAGATGGTATGGATTACAAGTAAGATATAAAGTATGTAAGGTACAGACATAAAAGGCTTGAACAACCAGCCCTAAGGTAAAATCAGAAACCAGGAAGAAGGACAGAGGGCAGTTAGACTCAGTGCAGGCTAGGGAGCCTGCAGTCTGATGCTTCCCTGAGCACCCAGCTGGCTAAACACTCCCCATGCCCTGAGCACACCAGATCTAAGGGGAACTGATGATTGGAAGCCTACTGACTGGTGGGCAAGGGGTTCCTGAGGGCCTTGCAGCCTGGGTCCTCACTGGCTCAAGGGCTGGGCAGATGGTGCAGCAGAAGCCGATATGGACTATACTCTTGACAATTGGGTCTGCCCAGCAAGGAGATACCTTCCCTAGAAAATGTGTAGGTGATTCCTTCCAACCAAGTCCTCTCCCAGTCTAGAGGTGGGAGTGAAAGTGGGCACAGCAGCACTCTCCTCACAGATCAGAGATGGGGAGTCTGATTCTTAAAGGAATGAATTTGCACTAATGCTATTCCCCATTGATGGCACAAAGTCCAGACCCTGTTCCCTGGAGGAGGCCTCAGTGAATGAAATCCAAGGAGGGTGCCCAACTTGGATTGGAGCAATATTTGGCTTACAAGGGAACGAGGCCGGCCCAGGGACTCTGGCCATGCAGGCTGACACTTGGGGCTGGATTCAGATGGTGATTCCAAAATCAAAACCATGAATCTATTCAAATGAGGCCCAAGCAGCCCTTACATTTAAGAGGCGAATGTGGGATTTGGGAGTGGAAGTCAAAAAGTCAGGGGCTGAGGAAACAAAGATGCCGAGCAAGAAGCAAAAAGCAGTTAGTGAGTTGATGCCAGTGGGTTAAGAACTTTGCTTTCAACAAGACTGAGATAACCAGAGCACCCTGGTAAAGGTCCCATGGGACACAGGAGTGTGGCCTAGCCTGACTTAAAGGCCCAGACTTAAGAAGGTGTTTGCTGCCTTTTTTCTCAGCAGCTGGGCCTGCAAGTTGGTGGCCAGCTCTTTGTGTGATGGGAGAAGAGGGTGGGTAACTCCACTGGCTGCAGTATTACCTGCAGGGCCACCAGCTCTCCCCTTTGTTATGGGTGGCATGTCACTATTCTCAGCTGTGCTGGGAAAGCTCAGTGAGGATGCTGCTGGGCGAAGTTTCCATCCCACTGCCTTTGTGTGTAAGGTGGCCAGAATAACCAGTCTTGCAGATACCAGAATCTCAGAGACCTGCCTTCCAAAGGGCAGTTGCTTTAGCTGGAGAGAAAGGCCTGGGGTTTCTGAATGGAAGAGTCACCCCCTACTCCAGGAAGTCTGCTCACCTCCCACTGGGATCATACTCCATTTGAACTAACCAGGGACTGTCCCACAGATTCTGCATCTTGCTTTTGCCCAACAGCACCCCCACCGTAGCTCCTTTATGTCTAAATAGATATTGAATCCAGGTCATTTCCTTAATTTCTTCTCAGCCCAACAAGCTAGACTTAGCATCACATCCACAGTCACACACCGTTTATGGCTCTGTCTGTCCATTGGCCATCAGCTGAGCTGAGAGACAGCATGGCACGTTTAACAGCATGGACTGTCAGCTAAGCTGCCCGGGGTTCAAGTCCAGCCTCTGCCACTAGCAAAGTACCTGATCACAGACAAGCCATCTCTCTAGCCTCCTGTGTGCCTCTGTGCTGTCACCCCAAATCTGTGGATAATAATAGAAATATTTCCTAGGTTTGTAAAGACTGAATTAGCATTGCTAAAACCCCTTAGACAGTATAACTGGCAGCATTTGCTATTATTATCCTTCTCCAACAGCACCTGGCCAAGGATTATGACCTTGGGTAACTAGGAAAAAAAGCAAAAAACATCTGGGTATATCTCAATGATTTATTTTGATGAAAGTAATTCATTCATTTTTAATATTCACTAGTACTAATAATGGTACCAGCTAGGATCTGCTGAGCACCTACTATGTGCCAGATACTGTATGATCCCACTTAATCCCCACAACAACCATGTGAAATCCATGTTATTAGTCCCACTTGACAGATGCAGAAACTGAGGCTCAGAGAAGTTAGTCAGCTGGCCTCACACAGAGTAAGCAGAGGAACTCAGATTTCAGTGCATGTCTGGTTGACTCCAAACTTGTACACACTTTTTGTTCTCTCAGTTCTTTTGTTCAAAGTAAAATGAGAAGAGACTTGGCAAAAGATTAACTCCAGTATGGGATTGTTTAGACATTGTAGCAGCCTCTGTTCTTTGTATTTATTCCCTCCCTGTCCTTGTCACACTGCTGTAGGCAGCCCTACTTCCTGCCCCTTTGACTTGAGGCTGAGCCATGTGACTTGCTTTGCCCACTGGTGTGCCAGAAAATCTGACTTACACCACATGTGAGCAGAACATTTTGCTGGGCTTGCTGGTTGACCTCTTTCTTCCTTGAGCTTCTGTTCTCTGCCATGAGGACAGCACGCTGCAGATGGGCGCTGCCTCTTCTGCCAGGATCCCAGAGTAGGAGACCTGTGGAACTGAGCCAAGCCCAACGGAACCCAGAAGAACCCAGCATAGCTACTGCTGACCAGGAGCCCTCATGTAATGTGAGCAGGAAATAAATGTTTGCTCTTGTAAGCCATTGGGATTTGGCAGGTGGCAGTGGAGGGTGTTGCCACAGCAAAAGCTGGCTAATACAGCCATGGTCCCAGGGGCAGGGGGTTAATCCAGGCAAGCTCCACTCCAATGGAATAGGCAAAGGAGAGGAAAATACAAGCTCCCTACTTTGCAAACTAGTAACCCATTTGTAAAGATGGGCTTTATACCAGCGCACTGCATTTTTTGCACATAACTGATCATTGAAATATGTTCTCTAAATTAAAATCAAAACAATGAAGCCACAGAGGACTCGGGAGTATGAGGGATGAAGGAGAAGGTGGCCAAGGTCTTTTGAATCTCCCTTCCATGGTGAGAAAGTTGGTGGGTGGCTGCAGCAGATGCAGAGAACAAGCCCAAGTTGAAACTGTTTTCCCTGGAGAAGAGCGAGTCTACAGGATTGGCTTTCCTGCAGGGAGATGAGGCGTAAGCCAGGAGAGCCCACATGACTTGTGGGTTGGGCTCCCACTGTGCCCTGGAGGCTTTAGGCTCAATGGGACCTCTCTCATTGCCAGTTAGGAAGTGAAGCTCTCAGTCAACCAGCAGAAGCAAAAATCAGGTATTGGTCCTCTAAATCCTGGTTGCAACTTGACGCTTAGCTGAAGGCTGGCACAAGTCAGCTTTATGGAGACCCCTGTGCACAGCTGGGTGGTAGAGGGAATTCTTTCTTGGCTGCATTGTGCACAGAGATGCTTGGTAGTCTTTTGAGAGTGGGGCTGATGGTGTCAATGAAAGTCACAGCTGCCCAAAGCCATGCCCAAAACTGCCCTTGAGCTCCAGATAACCCTTTGTGTTTCTGCCCCTAGCACTTCCAGGGACAGCTGGCTCAGGCCTTAGGAGAGGACAGGGGGTTTCTGGGGTCTCTGTGAGAAGGAGAGAAAGGAAATGTTGGGCCACGTCATCAGGCTTCTCTTATTGGTCCTAGGCCAGCTGAGAGCCAGGAAAAGGCTGCAAACAGCGGCTGAGGGTTTCCATGGCAACAGCAGGCAGCTCTGCTCTTTGGGCCCAGAGTTAGTGAGAAGGCGGAGGTGGTGGGGGATGGAAGGGAGAAGAAAAGTCGGAGGAAGGGAAGGAGCAGTCAGAGGAGGCTCAGAAGGGAAGGGGAGGAAGAAAAGAAGCCAGGGAGAGGTGAAGGGAGGCTTATGGAGAGGAAGATGCGGGCAAGAAGAATAGGGGAGGAAAAGGAACAAAAGAAACCAGGGGAATGGCTTATGTCACCTCCCACATGCCCTGAGGCAAGGGTGCCTACTGCCTGGGACTCTTCGGACCCTGCCCCACCGCCCCTTGTGATAACTCAAAGTCAAGGGACCCAACACAGGCCCAGCTTACTGGTGGGAGAGCAAGAAGTTTCAAAAACAAATTTCAGCATCTGGTAGACTCTGCCTCTGGCCACAGGAGCTTGAGCAAATTCCTTAACTTTTCTCTAAACTTCAATTTTCAAATCTAAAAAGAAAAAAAAAAATGGAGATAATAACCGCCTCGGTGAAGTTGTAAAAATTAAATAAAATAACGCACGTAAGGGCCTTGGTATGGTGCCTGGCACACAGTAAGCGCTTCATAAATACGTTTTATTATTGTTTAGTGTGACTTGCCCATCATTTAACTTCTCTGTGCCTCTTTCTCTTCATCTGCAAAATTGAAATAATCCCCACCTCAGAGGGGTTTTTAAGTGTATTATTGTAAGTACTCAATAAGTGTTAGCTATTAAAATTATCTTCTTAATAACAGTAAACATTGTGTAACGCGTGGTCCTTTTATCAAAACACATTCTCCACTGTTGCTTCATTTAACACTTGAAGCAACCGTGTGCAGTGGACAGGGTGGTCTCATTTTCCTTATTGTATCTGTAGTTTAGCCGTAAGTGCTGTGCTGACTGCTTTACACCCATCAGCTCGTCGAATTCTAAAAACAAGCCTTCAACATAAGTAGCATCTCATTTGACAGTTGAGAAAGCAAGGCACCAAAGGGTAAAGGAATTTGCCTGCCAGTTGCTAGGAGGTGTTGGAACTTGGACTTAAATGCAGAATGGCAGGCAGAGGTAACACAACTAATTTGAAACAATTCATTTAACTCAGCATTTTTGCCCCAAAAGAACACTCGTGATTTGTGCTGTGACTCTGCAGAGCACAGCGGAAATAAGAAGCCTTGGGTCTTTAGGGTGCCTCATCTGCATAAGACAAGTCCTAGGACATACCCAGGGGACCCCGGTCACTGGGTGGGCTCCCTGGGGACCTCCAACCGCTTGGTCTGGAGCCTGGAAAGGAATGAGCACTCCTAAAAAAAGAAATACACTGGGGTTATCCATCAAAACCAGACAAGGAACAAGGAAGACCTTTCTATAGTTCTTCAGGGAGCCTCATCCAGGACCACAGAAGGAGGAAGCAAGGTAATGTAGATTCCACGCCCCCCCCCGCCTTGTTTTATTTTATTTATTTATTTATTTGAGGAAGGAGGCAAATTGAAGATATTTCGCTTTCCTTCTGATAAAATTTAAAATACCTTTGTACTTGTTTTAAGAAACTGTGAATGTGTGTGTATATCAAGGTGCTTCAATTCAGAGAGAAGAGAACAGAAGATGAGGGGAAGGGAGAGGAAGGGAGGAGAGGGGAGAAGAGGGAAGAGGAAGGGAAGGGGAGAAAGAAACTGGGGAAGAGAGGGAACGGGAAAGAAGAGGATGAACAGAAATAGAGAGACAAATAAACCACAGAAGAAAACAGAAAGACAGATGCCAAAAGACATGAGAGGAAGAAAATCAATTGCCAGAGAAAGAGGAGAGAAAGAGCAGCAGAAAAGGAGTGGCAGGCAGATAAACAGACTGTGACAGAAAAGCATCCAAGAGAGATGGGCAGATGGGCAGGGAAACAGAGACACACAGAGGTAAAAAGGCAGACACCAAAGGAAACAGAGAAAGCCAAAGAAGAAACCTTTCCTTCTTGTCAAAAGAGAAACACATGTGCTCCATGCATGAAGACATACATAAAGTTATGAACATACGTTAGTGTTTGCAAAGCTAGGAAAAAGAAATCTCTCTCTCTCTCTCTCTCTCTCTCTCTCTCTCTCTCCCCCCCCCCTCCCTTTCTCCCTCCTTCTCTCTCCCCTTCTCTCCCACACTTCCCCTATCTCCTTTCCTTTTCTCTCCCCCTTTCTCCCTCTCTCCCCTTCTCCCTCTCTTCTCTCTCTCTCTCTCTCTCTCTCTCTCCCTCTTCGTCTTCCCCCCTCACTTACCTACTCCTCTTCGGGAGGGAGGGCTGAATCAGCTCTCTGTATTCTAAAAAGCTATGCTCAGCCAGAATTTGTGATAAAGGTGTTTTAAATCAGAGCTAAAATTTGGCAGCGCAAATGTTCTAGAAATTCTCATCTCATTGTGAAAATAAAGAAACCTTAATTTCATATTCTGGGAATTAAGATCATCCCATCTCGTCTATCAAAGAAATAGGCTTTTTATCCCCACAAATCATTCCTATTGCCACTAGCCTTGTAAAATATTGGTGTATGTTTACTGTGATGTTTAGCATGATGGTCCTGCTTCTGATATTGCCTCAGTTGGGGTGGACTTGGTGTTTGCTCAATAGGCATTTATTACACAGCTACTAGGTGCAAGGCCTGGACTGAGCTGGGCTGGATGCTCTGGGTAAAGAGTAGGTCTTGCGTTGGCTCCGGGCCTTGTATTTGTATCCTAGGCAAGGGTCAGATTAATACCCACTGCTTCCAGATAATCACATCAAGGTGAATTTGTCTGTGTTCCCCAACTGTCCCCAAGGTCAATCTGGGAAGTGAGCTTCCCCAGGTAGGGTGAAGCTTGGACTCATGGCACCATTATACCTGCCCCTGTGTCTGATTCTTTTGGTCAGTGGTAAAGGCAGGCCACTGGCATTGGAAGCCCTGGCATAAGCTCTGTAACTGTTCCCAGTTCTACTGGGGCCAGTGAAGCTGTGGGAGATGAGGTGAGGGCAGAATTTCTCAGAGCACTTTTAATATGCATTTGCATTGCACAAAAAGCGTTCCTTATGTAGTGGTCACTGAAGGCACCCCACCCACCCTGGAGGTCAACTGTAGACAGTTCCCTTACAAATACCTCCTGGCTTTGCATACCTCTCAGCTTGAGGATGTTCTCTGGAGACCACAGAGTGAATGCCTGGGAGGTGAAGCTCCAGGTGTAACCCTCAAGCAGTGAAACATAGGAGGTAGTGAATAAATAACCCAGTTGGAAAAATTCCAAGGTGTGTTCTAGTTTCTCAGAGAGTCCCCAGCAGGACTGAGCCCCAGTTTGTCACAGTGAGAACCAACTCATAAACTCGCCCTTGATTGGTTTTACTCCCCACATGGTCTCATCTTTCCACCCCTTCACTGCCCTTATTGGGATCACAGTCAAATAAACCTTATTTGTATCTAAAACCCTGTTTGGGGGAGGTCCAAGCTAAAACATCTTTCTATTAACTAATTCAGCTATCCCAACAACACTGGAGAGGTAAGCATCATTACTCTCAGTTTTGGAATCCATTCTTTGAACACCTACTCTTTGACAAAGACTGTGTGAGGCACTGGGCACACATGCATGGTCCTGCCCTCATGGGGCTTGTGCTCTACACTGAAAGAAGATGCTAAACAAATAATCACATAAATAAATTAAAATCATTATTGTGGCAAGTGCTCCCACAGAGAGGTATCTGGGTTCTAAGAATGTAAACTGGGCATATTTGAACTAATTGAGGAGGTCAGAGAAGTCCTCCCTGTAGAAGTGACTCTTCAGTTGAGATCAGAAAGAGGAGTTGAATCTAACTAGGGAAGATAGGAAGGAAAAATATTTAGAGCAACAAGAACAACTTGAATGACTAATGAAGCTGAGGCAAACAGAGGATAAGATCACACACATATAAAGTGTTTAGAAGAGGGTTTGATTTCAGGCCTATCTGACTGCAATGTCCAAGCTCTTTATGTCAGACTCAATAGCTGGAATGGGGATGGGTGTCAAGGACAGGGAGGTGACTCATTACTCTCATTATTCATATTATGAATGGATTAACTACAAGCTTCCTTTAAATAGAAAACTCCCATAAGGCATTTAACAATCACAAGAGAGGGAATTACAAATTTACCTAAATGTACCTGTTGGGTATTAAAGGGAAGTATCTGAAAATGTACAGAGTGGATGCTCTGAAATCACTGAGAGGTTGGGCATCTTCCCAGGCCTATTTCATAACATCTAGCACCAAGGTAGCTGCAGCCTTTGCAGGAAGACCAGGGGAGGAGAGTCAGGTTTTCCCAGGTGGCTGAAAGATGGGAAGGGATCTCTGGGCATCCAGGCTCACAGGCCTCCCTTCAAAGCAGAAATCCAAAGAGTGTACTTGCCAAGGGAAAATAACACTCTGCAAGTGGGGGGGGGGGGGGGGTGCCATTCTTATTTCTGGTTGGTATGTAAATTATATGTAAAAGACCTATAACTTCCATGGTAACAACCAGGAAAAAGCTAACAAAAAATACTATGAAAATATCAAAGAGCAGTAGATGCAAGGAAGCCTTGATAAATTGAATTCCAGAGAGGAATGAGCCCTCCTAGATGCGTGTAAAGTAATGGCAGCTTCCACACCTTAAGGCAAGAAATCTAGGAATCTGGGAAGAGCCCAAACATAAGTATCAATCACCTGTCTCATTTAGGAATTTTGCTGAGTAGCCACCAGAGAAAATGTAGCTGGAGAGTAGGGAAATTTGTGCAACCTTGTTTCTTAGACTTTGCAGTCTTGCTGGACTCAATTTAATCCAAAAGTGATTCAAGTCTATTTGAACCTACAGCACAACTCTCTCTCCAGTAAATTCTGAAATCTCAATGAGATCAACCCCTTGGTCAAAGTCAATGGCAAGGATTCAGATGAAAGGTAAAAAGGCAATAACAAATAAATACATATATACATACAAAAATCATACCTTATTATCCACTTTTTTATATGCAATATTCTGGCACACAATGAAACAATTACAAGATATATGAAAAGCAGAAAAATGAGACACATAATCAAGAGAAAAACAGTCAGAAGAATCAGACTCACGGAAGACCAATAAATATATTGGAATTGGCAATCAAGGACTTTATTTTTTTTTAATGTTTATTTATTTTTGAGACAGAGAGAGACAGAGCATGAGTGGGGGAGGGGCAGAGAGAGAGGGAGACACAGAATCAGAAGCAGGCTCCAAGCTCTAAGCCATCAGCCCAGAGCCTGACGCAGGGCTCGAACTCACGAACCGTGAGATCGTGACCTGAGCTGAAGTCGGACGCTCAACCAACTGAGCCACCCAGGCGCCCTGGCAATCAAGGACTTTAAGAGAACTATTATAAACAGAGAATTTGGTAGGGAAAAAAAATGAAGATAATACAGGAAGAAAAATATAATATCAGGAAAGAGATAGAAATTCTAAAACTTTGAAAATTAGAAAAAACCAAGTAGAAATCATAGATCTAAAAATTTATTTATTTGAGGGGCTCCTGGGTGGCTCAGTCAGTTAAACGTCTGCCTTTAGCTTAGGTCATGATCTCACAGTTTGTGAGTTCAAGCCCCGCATTGGCCTCTGTGCTGACAGCTCAGAGCCTGGAGCCTGCTTCAGATTCTGTGTCTCCCTCTCTCTCTCTGCTCCTCCCCTGCTCGCTCATGCACTGTCTTTCTCTCTCCATTTCTCTCTCTCTCTCTCAAAAGTAAATAAACATTAAACAAATTTTAATTTATTTATTTGAAATTAAAAGCTAACCTGATGGGCTTAATAGAAATATTGGGTAGAACAGAAGATATGAACAGTACACTTAAAATCAAGTCAGTAGAAATTATCCAAATGGAAACACAGAGAGAAAAGGGCTAAACAGAACATCAGTTACCTGTAAGCTAACATAAAATGATCTAACATACATGCAAGTTAGTCCCAAAAGGAGAAGAGAGAGAAAACAGATGTTTTTAAAATACATAAATACTGGAGCGCCTGGGTGGCTCAGTCGGTTAAGTGTCCAACTTCGGCTCAGGTCATGATCTTACTGTCGGTGAGTTCGAGCCCCGTGTTGGGCTCTGCTGACAGCTCAGACCCTGGAGCCTGCTTTGGATTCTGTGTCTCCCTCTCTCTGACCCTCCCCCAGTCATGCTCTGTCTCTCTCTGCCTCAAAAATAAACATTAAAAAAATTTTTTAATAAAAAAAATAAAATACATAAATACAGGGGTGCCTGGGTGGCTCAGTTGGCTAAGCATCCAACTTTGGCTTGGATCATGATCTCATGGTTTGCGGCTTTGGGCCCCTCATTGGGCTCTGTGCTGACAGCTCGGAGCCTAGAGCCTGCTTCAGATTCTGTGTCTCCCTCTCTCTCTGCCTGTCCCCCACTCACGCTCTGTCTCTCTCTGTCTCTCAAAAATAAATAAATGTTAAGAAATTTTTTTAAATACATAATTGCTACATTTTTTCCAAATTTGAGTTTAAAAACTTAATCCAGAGATGCAAGAAAGCCCAGCAAATCCTAACCATAATGAATATGAAGAAAACCACATCTAAATACATGATAATGAAGCCAAAAGGAAAAGAAAATCTTTAACCATTTTCAGCAACATGGATGGAGTTACAGTGTATTGTGCTTAGTGAAATATGCCAATCAGAGGAAGACAAATATCATATGATTTCACTTATATGTGGAATTCAAGAAATAAAACAAATGAACAAAGGGGGAATAAAAAAAAGAGAGGGGGGGACAAACCAAGAAACAGGCTCTCAACTGTAGAAAACAAACTGACGGTTACCAGAGGGAGATAGGTGGGGAAATGGGTGAAACAGGTGATGGGGATTAAGGAGTGCACCTGTGATGAGCACCAAGTGTTGTATGGAAGTGTAGAATCACCATATTGTACACCTGAAATTTACATTACATTGTATGTTAACTAACTGGAATTTAAATAAAAACTTTTAAAAAATGAAACAGTACCTGGCAAAAAGTAAGTGTTCAACGTCAGCTATTATTATTGCTAGTTTTTCGTTTGAATTATTTTTTTTTACCAAATGGTTTAAATATATGATTTTGTACAGCACCCTATGTAAACTGACTGCAGAGATTCGACACTTCTTGTTTAGTTCAATATAAACCATTGTCTTAGGAAAGAACTTTTTTTTCACATATGAGGAAAGAATAAATGAAAATTAAAAAGTAAAAGAAATATTCTCTGATAGAGCTTTTAATAAGACAGTATTGGCTTGTAATAAAGAGGGAAACAAGTCAGAAAGAAAAAAAATTTTAAAGGAGCCAGAGGAAAGACAGGAAGACACACACACACACACACACACACACACATGCACAAGCACATGCACACACACCCGTAGGACTTTCACTCTAGCCAGACTGAGATATTTCAGATTAAATACTTGTGCCAGCCTCTCCAGTCCGCTGGGCCTTTGAATATTCTGTCCACTATGTTTAGCATTCTGTATTAAAATCTTGTAAGTTGGACATTCTTCTAAACTTCCTGCAAAACCCAGCCAACAGGTTACACTATAATGGACATGTGTTATTATTTGGACTTACTAGATCTTTGAACACCTTTCCTACATTTGGAGAGTTACCCACCTTCCAAATCCCCTAACAGAAGCCACATTGCTCTCCACTGCCTCTGCAGCAAGGACACAGGGATGACTTAGTCTTCACCAATCAGACACATCACACTGGGCATTGAACAAGAAGACTGTGACTTGTGGAATCAGGTACTGTGTGGAATCTAGAGACTGCAGCAGCATGAGCTGCCAGAGACATTAGCAGCAGGAAGTGTGACAGGAGTGTCCGATGCCCGGCATCGGCAGAGTGGGTCATGGGCTGCTGTGTCCATGCCCTGGCTGCTGTCAGGACATCTCTACTGAGCCGGTTCTACAGTGTTATTTTGGGTGTTGCTCATGAATGCATAGTCTAGGCCCTCCTAGAAATTCCCCAAGTTCTCTAATACCCTCTGTTAAATCTCTTTGCTGTTCAATGAGCCAGGGTGGGTTTGTGTGTTTGCAACTAAGAGCTCTGATACAGTTTCCCTGCCCTGAAATCTTCAGGACTCCCTTTCCTGCTATCTCCTGAATGCAGGCAAGTCATCCCCAGTTCCTGGCTCCCACAGAACCCTGTGCTGCCTCCTCTCCCAGGAACATTACAATCTCCTGGGGTTGTTTACTTATGTGCATCTCCCCACTGGACTGGGAACTACTCGAGGGCCATGTCATAGTGTCGTGCATTGCCACCTCTTCACTGAGTGCTTAGCAGAGCACCAGGTCAGCAGAGATACTCAAAGAGAGTTGACATTTCACATGTTAGGTGAAGACAATGTCACCATTTGCCCACAGTAGAGAAAATGTAGAGCCACTTTTTCTTAAAATCCCTGTAAGAAAAACTCCAACAGGCCCAATCTCGTCTCTCTAACAGGGCCTTGAAGCTGTTGCAAAAAGCAGCCTGTAGACAGTTCTGTCTGTAACTCAGTGGCAAGGTCACTGGTGCTGGCACAGGAGTAGGCTGGACAAGGGTGGTACATCCACAAGCAGCTGGGTGTGAGTGTCAGGATCTTCCTACTGAGTTCAGTGTATGGTTCTATCTGGAACAACATTTCCAGGTGGGGCCAGACCTCACAAATCCATTTGTGCAAGACAGAAATTAGGACTACTTTATGGACAACTCTGAGCAGAGGTTTACTGGTAAATGTTTAGCAACTGACTTTTCAGGAGGAAGAAGGGCCCACATTTCTTCCACTGCCAGTTTTCATTGTGGAAATGCTCCCACCATGGCTCATTTCAAGGTGGCAGGGTAGTGGTTTCCAATGTGAAGTTGGGAGGAGACACACTATAACACATGGTCATGTGGTGTTTCCATCATAATGATACCATAGACACAAATAAACAACTGTAAAAGCATAGATTATAGTAAAGCAGACTGTATCTTATGTTAACTACAATTAGAAATGACATATATCGTTACAGATAGTTATTAGAAATAACTAGAAATTGGTCAGGTTTTAGTAGTTATTATCTTTGCTTGGAAATATAATTAGTTATCAATTTATATAATTTTGTTAAGTGGCTGCATTTCCTAACAGGCTTACAGAATTCCTGAAAATTTAGCAATAGTCTCCTGTGAGCTGGTGTCCTCTGCCTTGGTGTGCCACCGACTCCGTGCCACCTCTGGTGACACCATCCATTCTTCACTATTAGGCTGATCCGTTAGTACAAATGAAAGGAAACCAGAGGCTCAAAGTAGATGCAGACTTGTCCAAGATCATCCTGCTGATTCCTGATGGCACCAAAACAAATCAAAATAATGGCTGAGGTTTGGAGATGCCAACCACAGGTCAGGCACTGTGATAAGCATTCCACTAAAATTATTTTGTCCTCACCATGACCCTATGAAATAGGTTCTGTAATGATTCCCCCCTTTTAGATTAAAATAATAACAATGACAGTAATAATAATAAACTCCAGAGAAGTTAAGAGATTTGCAAGGATATACAACCAGGAGTACTGGAGCCAGGATCTAGACCCAGGCAGTCTGACTCCAAAGGCCATGCTCTTCTTCATTACCTCTAGTACCTCAGGTTTTCTGACTTTGTACCACATTACTGTCCCCCTTCATTTTGAATTCAGCCAAATGCACCTGCTTAGTCTCACAATGCTTAACTGCACTCTGTACACATTGGATCATTCGATGCCTTTTGCTAAATATCCACCAGGACCAGGCTTTTTTAGTTTTCCAATGGGAAGGAAATACTTGGCCCAAGTCATTGTGATCCCTTAGCAACCAAAGACCTCTGCTTTCAAAGAGTCACAACTGAGATATGGAATGAAATCCAGAGCCATGAAAATAGTCCCTTCATTCATGGAACTGGAGTCTGTAACACATGGTATCATTATCTTATATCCTCAATCTCTTTATTCATTCATTCATTATTTATGAAGAGCCCATTGGGTGCCAGGCACGATGTGAAGTTTCGAGGGCTGTGTAATCTAATAGATTACACCATCAAAGCAGTCTTCAGGGCCCAAAAGCCTTTCAAGGGTTCCTGGAAATATTTGAGACCTGAAAATAATTAATATCACCTCCATAATACAAAGACTGCAAAATTAAATCAACAAGCATCTACTTGAAAGTCTATAAAGTCTAACCTTATGTCAACCTGTCAACTGCTTTTCAGCACAACTCTTATATGGTTATATAAAATTTATATTTAATGTGGCAGTGACATTATATTTGATTTTAAATAAGGCAGGTCTCTAAAACTAATAGTTTCTTGATCCTATGAATGTTGTAAAATAACCTAGAGGTGCTAGGGAAACAAAAATGCCTAAAACCTAATCTCTGGCTTCGTGGGAGCCTAATCTTGTATTTTGTTTATTTACTTGTCTATTTTTATGTTCTAATCATGAGTTCCCGGAAGGCAAGGATTTTGTCCTCTGTTTTCTTGGTAAACTCCATATTCCCTGGGTCTAGAGGAGAGCTGAATTTACAATAGTCCCTAACATGTTGGCTAGACAAACTCGATCAGGTTAGTGTAATGATCTATACTCTAAATTCTGAGCAATCCACAAGGACTCAGAAGTCATTTTCTTACCACCTCTTGCATGGATGTGGACACACCACACACACACACACACACACACTCCATCCCCTACCCACTAAATTCCACAAGGGATAGAAGGAAGGAAAGAAATCAACATTAGTGAGTAGCTACAAAGCACTAGCTACTGTGCTGAATACTTTTCATACATCAAATATGCAACATGTAAATATTCCCCATGCCTGCTACATTGTAGTGGGCATTGCAGATTACTAGGAATTTGGAGTCATTTGTTCTCGAACTGTCTATGCTTTTCCCAACTTCTGTTTGTGATGCTTTTTGCATATCCTCTTACATGCCAAGTGCAAGATGCATGATTGTGAAAGGGAGTGACAATTTCAGGCAGATTATAAAACAAGCCAGAAAGAGTCGCCAGCAGAAGGGCTAAATTTCTTGAGATTCATCCTGCTGCCCATTTAAATGAAATGTTTATCTCTCCTACACTTATCATCAATTCATTCCGATTCCTGGACCAATCTTGTCACTTCAGGCAGCTTTAATGACTTTCATTTATGCGAGCTCAAGGCTGCCACTTCTGAACTGGCTGTCCACCATCAGGCACCCTTAGCTTTCCTCATTCTCACAGAGCAGAAACATTTCCATGGTCCAGAGAAATCACACTGTGGGGATCTGCACTACTCCCATGTCAGCATTCCACGGACTGAAAGTGATTATTTCAGAGGGACGGACTTAAAGCTGCCCAAAGCTCAGGAGGAGATAAAGAGGGGTATGAAGGACTCAGAGACACGGGAAAGCGGTTTAAGGCCTGGAGTCCATTTGCCCCATTTCAGATTTGACCCATACATCCCAACAGTCTGAGTTTGAGTAATGTGGTTTTAAGAAACAGTTGCTTAGTGTTATATAAATATGAATTTACATGTACGGTTGAGGGCTTTTGCTTCCCTGACTTGAAGGTTAATTTTTTAAATTTAGCATTCATTGCACTAATTATGTTGCCATGCACTGTGCTAAGAGATTTCTGTTCATTATCTCAATTGAGCCCATCAACAAACCTATGCAGTAGGTATGAATATTTGCATTTACAAATTGGAAACTGAGGCTCAGGAAGGAAAGTGACTTGCTCAAAGCCACATATCTCATCAATATCTTGAGCTGGATGACTTATTTTCAAGACTTAACACATATTATTGAGCCCCTTTGTAGGACCAGAGGGAATGGCAAACATAAATTTGTAAGTTCTGATGAGGAAGAGATATAAACAGGTTTCTTTGGGAGAATGAGGTGGGGGCAGGGGGAATGGAGGGAAGGAATGGAGGGGCTTCAGGGAAGAGGTGGCAGCAGAATTGGGCTTAATGCTGGAGTTTGAGTTTACCAGATGGAGAGAAAAGGGAGTGGCATTGGAGGCAGAGGGAAGCTTAGGAGCAGTCAAGGTGAACATGGGGAAAGGACCTGTGAAGTCCAGGGAATGAGTGAGAGGGCATGACAGTGGCTGGGATCCAGGATCAGTGAGAAGATCTCATAAGACAGGAGGCTGGAGAGGTAAACCAGAGTCAGAATTTGGAAATCATGGCTATTTAACATGAGCAGAAATAGCAGAGGAGGGGACTGTGGCTGAAAGACATGACATTAAAGACTGAGGACCAGTAAGGAGATGCCTAGAAGAGCCCAGCAGAGACACGGTGGGTCTTGAACTAAGGCAGCTACTGTGGACGTGGAAAAGATGAAATAGCATTGGGAAATAGTTCTTAAAAGTCAGTGTCCAGTTTTTAAACAATTTCTTGGGAGACGATCTAAAACTGCAAATTCCAGGACCTACTCCAAGATAATAGAATTCCCGTCTTGTGGAATAGAACCCCAAAACCTGCATGTCAACAAGCACTCCAAGAAATTCTGATTCAGGTGCTGTGCAGATAATTCCTTGTGAGATATTTCTAGGACAGGCAAACTTGGTGATGGATTGGGTGTGAAAGTGAGGGAGGGGGAAGATTTGAGTTGATGTCCTCCTTCCCTGACATTGCTCCCCATTTCTTCTGATAACTGCCTGATTTTCTTCTTTTTTTTCCCCTTTCTTTGGCCCACTCTTGGCCCATGTGGTTTGTGTAGATCCCCATGTGACCAGGCCTAAGCAAATCAGTTCTTCACTCCATATTCAGAGATGGGCAGATGATTCAATCAGAGCCAATTCTGAGACTACTGAGAAAAAAAAGCAAGTAATCCTCCTTGTTGGCCTTGAACTTGGCAGGATAAGATGTTGCGGCTGCTTTACCCAGGTAGAGCCTGAGAACAAAGCCAAGAGAAGACAGATGTGAGAGATGGGAAAAAAAGCAAAATCTCAGTGTCATTGTTTGGGTCCTGAATCAAGCTACGTCTAAAACCAGTAGACCCCTTAACTTTTTGCTTCCTGTTGTTGTTTTTCACTTATACCATTCTGTGTTGGGGTTTGTATCACTGGAAAAAGAGAAACTCTGCTGATCACTTTAAGAAAATCTGATATCTAAAAATCTTACCTTACAAATCAGATAAATGAAGAGTTGATTACTTCTATTAAAAAGGGATTCACTCACAGCTTCCTTTGAAGAGAGAGCCTCCCCAAGGTATGAAGTGTAGAATTTGATTTATTAAATTTGATTTACACATGACCTTTTCAGGAGGACGATCTTAAATGCAAAGTGAGAGCTGCTCTACCAGGATAATTGCTCTCAGAGCCACTCCAGTGTGACTTTCAGAGGCCAGCCAGGGTGGCTCCCCCAAGCACCAGCTTTCCTGCCTGACCTTTTTGGGTCTAAATTTGATTGCACAGCTCCATGGTCCCACCCAACTGCAGCAGGACCTGATCTAGCTGGTACACAAGTCTAATCTGATGTAAAAGTTGTTCCCAACTATAAGTTAATGGTATTTGTATTGTTCTTCTTGGGTTCCTAAAGAAAAGAAGCTTAGTATGTGATCCCTTGGTGTATTAATTCATATGTTCATTATTCTTTACCAATAACCCAGATGGAAAGACTTTCTGGTCAAGCATGTGTTTCTCTGGGTTGACAGTGAATGAGTCACTGGGTTTCTTGTTCTATAGGTAGATGATTTCCTAGGGCCAAAGCTAAAAGAAATTCTGCACAGCCCAACCCCAGTGATCACGGCAAAGCAAAGAATGCTTTTGTCATCTACGTGGGCCCTGTCTGAAGCTAGGGATTGGCCTCACTTTCCCATTACCCAGACCATGGTTGAAGCCCACTGCATGGCTCTTCATTGGATGATTCAATGATTTGATCACTATCTGGGAAAGTCTGAAAAGGAGACCTTAGTCATGGGGAAATATTTTCTTCTGAAAACTGCTTTGTTCTGAAACTCAGGTGTCAGGAGGACCAGAACCCACACATTCCTCACCTGGGCAGCAGCAGACATCCCTGAGTCTCCCACTTAAAACTCCCTTCCAAGTCTAGAAGTGCAATTTCTCAGCTCATATCTTTACATTTCTCCCCCTCTATCTTGGGGCTTTTGTAAACGCCTTTATTTCCGACCTAGCAAACTTTTTCATTGCCTCTCCTGATTCACTGTGGGTAGTAATAAAGACAGATTTTTCTTTCCAGCCCAGGGTAGGCTGCTGGTTCTCTTTCCTGGTTCCCAAGGTCTCTCATTCTTCCCTCTAGCTTCTCCTGCTCCTACCTGTGAAACACTCAGAGCTTGCTTCCCTCCCTCTCTAGCTCAGTTGTTCTGCCTTTGGAAGGAGCAGAGAGCTAAGCTAATCACACTCTTCGGTTCAAAGCACATACCATCAGCGTCTGCCTGCTTAAGGTCCTGCTCTTACTAGATTTTGTTTCATTATTTGCCCCTTCATCCCCTCTGCCCAGTCTCATTTCCCATAATCACTATACTGCGTTTGGTACATGCCCTTGGATATGAAATGTCTCCATGAAAAATCTGCAGTATTTCTTTGTGAATGAGTTTGTTTTAAATAAACATAAGTGACATGAGCTTCAGATTTCATGCTGTCCCCTGTTTTCTTTCATCACTGTGTTACAGTTCTATTCGTGTTCCTGTGTATATACCCATTTTTCTGTTCTAATGTCACCATAGTTTATAAATGTATCCTCTACACTTTGCTTGTCAATTTTTTAGTGACAGATGTCTTCATTGCCTAACTCCCTGCCATCACCAACAATGCTGCTCTGAACATCTTTGTCCATGTTCCAAGATGCACCTGTACTTGAATTTTTCTGGGTAAATACATACGAGTGAAATTTCTGGGTCCCAGGGCACGTGCATAGCTAATTCCACTAAATGAGCTCTAGAATGGCTGTACCAGAATTGAGACCCTTTCTGTTGTTTCCCTAGCCTCTTCCAACCATATATTAATGCTAAACATTTTCATTTGCAATTCTCAATGTTCACCTTATTTTGTTTAATTATTGTGATAAAGTTTTTGAGATAAATAAGGGCAGCTAGTATCCCCACTCTACATTTAGGGGAGGTGAGGTTGCCATACTGGTCTTAGCATTGTCTATGGTGAAAATCAATAAGCTAGAAATGGGATTAAGTCTATGTCCCAACAGAATCATGAGTAGGAAGTTGCAGTGAACTCTGGTGAGGTATTAGGAGATACAGAGGTCCATCTCTAGACCAAGTAGTGGTTCTCAACTTTGGTTACACATTAAAATTGACTGCGGCATAATTAAGAAGTACTTAACAAATAACTGTGCCCACACCTTACCTAAGACCAATTAAATCACATTCTCTGGAGTGGGGCCTTACAAAGGCATTTTATGAGCTCATGAGGAGATTTTAATATGCAGCCATAGCTGGGAATCTCATCTTGGACTAAGGGCCAGACTTAGAAGGAGGAGCATCTGGCATTTATCACTGAGCACATCAGTGTAATGGGTTAGACACTTGATGACAACATGGAGGTCCTGGAGGGAAAATACACTGAGAAATGATGAGAAGCTGACTGCAACTATGATAACCCACCATTCACTAGACGGATAATGCGACAGGAACCCGGCACCACTGGCTCAAGTCCTGAAGGGAAGTGAATTACAGAGGATATTTTAATTTGTGCCTAATAATTAGAAACTTAAAACTTCCAAATGATTGAATAATTACAGAAATATGTGAAACCCTAAGGCCATTAACAAGACTGCCATGGATCATTACCCAGGCCTAGTGAGTACCCAGCTGACAAACCTGGGACTCTGACAGGTTGTTCAAGGTGCCGAGGCCCAACAGACTTACTCACTGCTGGCTCCCCTCTGCCAGCAGGAAGCAGATTCCCAGGGGCACTCAGCAGGCAGCCCAGCTGGCCCCCTGCAGAGTCGATTTCTCTCCGCGGTCTGTAGGTAAATCCCTTACCACACTGATGTTCTCAAACCATGGAGAAAATTTAATCTCCAAATTGGCAGCAATGGGGCTGTCTCTGAAAATGACTCTCCCCTTACAGGTCTGCTTCTGTTTTCCTTCCTGCTATATTTCAAAATAATCATAATATCCAGTGGTAAAGTGGCCTCTCTTATGGGGTGGGAGGAGGACATTAGAAGGGAGGTAATTAACATTAGTTGAGCATCTACTATGAGCCAGGCAAGGTGCCGAACAGTTTACTCCCTTTATTTTCCTTAAACTTTACAAAAAGCCCTGGTAATCCTTATTTTATATATATAATATCAGAAGCTCAAAGAGCTTAAGTGACTTTTCCAAGGCAAATTATCTAAAAAAAGAGGCAGAAAAAATTATTCAAACCATGTTCTCTGATTCTAAAATTTGAACTTAGTCTACACTGAAGAAAATGTAACTTGTTTCCAATTCTTGCCCAGACAAGATATACCGTAACTTCTGTTGTGTCCCCTGAGTGCATTTAGTTTTCATTGTACGTAGATTCTTCTTGGTACCTAATCTATATCCTTCCCAGGATAATTGCAACATCCTGGAAGATGGAGATGATTCGATGAATGTTACATCTATGAACTGGCCCATTCAGTTGTGAAGGGGAACTTCAGTCTATAATAGATGGACCATTGCGGCGCCTGGGTGGCTCAGTCAGTTAAGCATCCGACTTCAGCTCAGGTCATGTGATCTCATGGTTTGCGAGTTCGAGCCCCACGTCAGGCTCTGTGCTGACAGCTTGGAGCCTGTAGCCTGCTTCCGATTCTGTGTCTCCCTCTCTCTCTGCCCCTCCCCTGCTCATGCTCTGTCTCTCTCTGTGTCTCAAAAATAAATAACAATGTTTAAAAATATATATAATAGATGGACCACAACCTCAAATTCCAGTGGTTTTGGCTATAAAAATCTGACCTCTGAAGGCAGGCCTCCCCAAGAAAAATGTATGGATATATGCCAACATGTAGCCTTGGGTCCTGCCATGGGCAAAAAAGATGTAGCTATTCTTAGAGGCTACTCCTGGGCCCCATACTGCTGCCTGCATCACATTAGTGAACAAACGTCATGAGAAGACCCATCTGTCATTCTTCAAAGGAGTGGTTCTTCATGTGTCCCTGAACCAGCAGCATCAGTATCACCTGGAATTTGTTAATTGTGCAAATTCCCAGGCCCCATGTCAGACTGACTGAACCAAAAACTCTGGGGGGTAGATCCAATTAATCTGTGTTTTAACAGATCATGTGCATGTATGCACACACACACATAGACAAACATACACTAAGGTTGAAAAAGCCTGCTTTGAAAGCTTCTGCTACTCAATAAAGAAATGCCAAGTGCCAAAATGTACATCTGTTTGGCTGTGGGAATTCTGGAAAGTCCCCTGGTCTGATCAGAACCATCTAAAGACAGATAGAAAACATGTAATCACTGCATCACAGCTCTGCTTAAAATCTTCAATGGTTACCCACTGTCCACTGTATTTAACTAGCATGCCTTGACCTGGTTTTCTAGGCAACTTCTGTCTGGCTACACACCACTCATCCAGCTTTAACCCCTTCTTTTTTCCCTTAGGCACTATGTGCTCTAGATTGAGATGTGGATATTTGGGGAGGGGAAGGGGTTGACGGAGAGAAATGAAACCAAAATATTATTTTTCTGAAGATTTTTTGCTTGTCAAGAAATAACACATTTCCCCCCAACTTTTTGCTCCTTTACAAGCTCTTACATCCCTAAATATACAAAACGTGATCATTTTCTGAGCAGACCAAGTCATACATAATGTATTTTTATTGGCTCCTTGAATAAAGATATGGCAGACATGAGTATCAAATGTGTAGACCAAAGAGCTGACAGGAACCCTCACAATGGGTGAACAGGGAGCAGGAGAGCACCTGGCTGCTCCTGCAAAGCCAAAAAAGATTGTGCTGGAGGAACTGCACCCCACAGTACTGGGAAGACTTGCAGATGCAGTCACGAAACCACTGTTTTCTATGAGGTGTCAAGGAGAACAGGCGAGATGCTGATGGAGGGAGGTAGTTACTTTAGAAAAAGATACATTCATCACACTAGCAGCTACTGAGAAGTTTTGTGAATGCTTCGGAGATAACAGCAAAAAGCCTGGAAATCAGTGTGGGTTTACCAAACACAGAACTTTATTTAAGGAAATGGGGGTGTTTGGCTTGAAAGGGACTTTATATATATGTAGGTCTTTCTATATCTGTAAATCTGTCACATGAAGAAAAATGTTATGCTGGGTGGCTTTCCAGAGCAGAAAGTATTGAAGATACAGTGACCTTGAGGATCATCCAGCCTTTCCCTTCATTCACAGGTGGACATCAAAGCTGAGAGAGGTAATGTGGCTTCAAAGCTAAGATTAGCGCTCCTGGTTCCTGGGCTTTTTTCATCATACTGAGTAACTCATAAAGGAAAGGTCATGAAAGATGAAACTCATTTCCTATTTTTCCAGTATCCCTAAACTGGCAGAAAGCTCTATAACCTGTAAAGTTCTATACAGATGTAAGTTGTTACTGTTATAATTCATAATATCAGGTTCAGTTCTTGACCCCTACCCACTCAACATATTTATGAAATGTCTGAAGAAGGGCATTGATTTTCTGATAACAAGCAGTTGGGGGCAGACAGTGAGTGTATTTGGATGGTTTGAAAAATGAGGCAAATCTAACATGATGAAATCTAATCAGACCAATGTTAAGTCAGGCACTTAATGCACAATGCCAATGAATGTGTGAGCAAAACCTATGAGAGAGTGGATTAAGTTGTCTGAAGTTTATCTGAGATCAGAGCTGTCAGAGCATTAGTCTCCGGTTGTATTATTATGAAAATAATATCTATGGAACAAGTAAGGCGATGGTCCCTCTGTTCTGACCAGTATCCACCATATTTCACTATGGTATTATGTTCTGTTCTAGTCATTACCCTTCATCTAATGGGCATTTCTGTTCTCATGAGGAGGAGTTGAAGAAACTAGAGCCACTTTGCATGAATAAGAGAAGTTTACAAAGAATCTTCTCTGTTACCTGATGTGTACAAAGACCGCTAGGGCTCCCATAACAAAATACCACAGAATGGGTGGCTTAACCAACAGAAATTTATTTTCTCACAGTTCTGGAGGCTAGAAGTCCAAGATCAAAGTGCCAGCAGGTTTTTTTTCTCCAGAGGCCTCTTTCCTTGGTTTGCAGGTAGGCACCTCCTTGCTCTGTCTTCACGTGGTCTTTTTCCCTGTGCATTCACTCCTGGTGCATTCTTTCTCTTCTTAAAAGGACATCAATCCTATCTGATTAGGGCCTCATTCTTATGATCTTGTTTAACCTTAAGAACCTCATTAAAGGCCCTACCTCCAAACACATTTACACTGGGATCAAGGCTTCCACATTTGAATTTGGGGAGGGGACGTAATTCAGTACATTACTGACTATTAGTTGGGATAGAGTTTTAGGCTCACTCTGGGATGCTCCAGAGAGCAAAACAGGGACCATTAAACAGCCAATTCAGGGCAATTTGTGTTCAGTATAAGGAACATATTTCTGATAACCAGCTTCTAAAATTTAAATGGCCTTCTCTGTGTGAGAGTGAGTCCTCTAGTGTTTTAGAAGCCACCTTTCAGTTCCCTGGTAGTGGGCATTCCTGCCCAGGGTAAGAAGGTTAATGAATGGGATAATAATAATAAATGTTTTTAGATTTTTAGAGGCTGTTAAAAGAAACCAAGTATTGCACATGGCTTAATTATACACAACATTCCTAAATTCTACCCCCAAAACTATTAAAAATCGATTCAGTGTTTCCAGGCATTTTAAAAGTCTCACTCTCCCACAGAAATGCTCCCCTTTCCCCATTACCATGCCTTTGTCAGCACAATCCCTCCTTGCACCCATCTATCCTAATCCTACCATGGACCAGCTACAGTCCATGAAAACTGCAAGCCCAGCAAATATTTCTCTTCTCTGATTATCCACTGCACTTCAACGCTGTGAATACAGTCAATTCTAACAGAGGTTAGTACAGTCAGGAGGTAGTCAGGGATTGGGGTATGATGACAAGGAACCAGGATCTTTTAAACCTTGCTGACTCTGACAGATGTTCATTGAAATGAGGCTCCAAATCTTCCACCAGGCACGTAGTGCTGCCATAGTTTGGTGAGGGAGGCAAACCAAGCTCAGAGATTACCAAAATCATGGCCTTCATTAACGGTTCTGGACCTCATTATGGTCTTGCGGCAAATTCAGCTGGACCAAGGGTTCTATGAGTAACCCTTTTACCTAGGCAGGGGAAGACTTGGACAACTTGTTCTAAAACAAATAAGTTGTCTGATTTCATTAATACTCTCAGCAGGCACTTATTGTGCCACAAGTGATTCTAAGTACTGAAGTTATAGCAGTGAACAAGGGAGATAATGTCCCTACTCTCAAACTTACAGTCTAGTGGGAAGAAAAAGGGAGACAGAAAAAATAGCAAGATCGATATCACATAGTGAAAAGATGCTATGTAGAAAAGCAAAATAGAGTAATGGGGTAAAAACCAGCCAGCTAATTTATATCTGGTGGATCTTCCTAAGTTGTTGACATTTGGACTCAGGTAAGGAAAGAAGATGGATAGTCTGTCATGATAAGACTAGGGGGTAGTCGGTCTAACCAGAAGGAACATTTAGCAGAAATGCCCCAAAGTGGGAACCAGTTTGGCAAGTTTGAGTAACAGAGATCAAGCCAGGATGGCACAAGCACAGTGGAAAAGGGGAAAGGAAAGTGATATGGGGTGCACTCCAAAAGGTAAGCAGGGTTCAAATCACATTAAAATTTTAAAACCAGGATAAAATGTCAACTATTGTTCCATGTTATGTGGAGAGGTAGGAGAATTTTTAAAGAGAGGCAGACACGATCAAATTTGTACTTTACAGATCTAATTCTGGCTACCAAGAAGACCAGTTATGAGACCATTGTAGTGTCCAGGTGAGAAATGAAAGATGCTTGAGCTAGAGTAGATGCTGGAGATGGAGAGAAACAGGTAGACGGTAGAATCTGCAGAACTCGCTTATTAGTTGGATAGTTGGATTTGGGAAGTGAAAGAAGTTAAGAATAGCATTTCAATTGGGGATTTGCTTCCATTTTTCTGATATGAGGAAGAAGGTGGAGGAATTGAGGCACACAACATGAGTTTTATTTGGGCCACTTTTAATTTGAAAAGACTTTATTAGATACCTATTATATATGTAGGCAATATAGGAATTTGAAGTCCCATGGGAAGGACAGGACTACAAATAAAGATTCACAAGTCATCAGCATATAAGTACAATTTAAATCTATGGAACTAGATGAGGTCACCTAGACAGAGTACATAATCAGAGAAATGAGAAAGCATAATTCTATGATGTTCCAACATTTAAAGGCAAGATAGAGAAGGGGGAATCAATCAAGGAGATTGTGGTATCATGGAAGGCAGCAAAAGCAAGTGATTCCAGGAGGAGAGAGGATCAACTATGCTAAATGTTGTGTAGAGGACAAGTTAGAAAAATAGTGACCATTGAATTTTACTGATGACCTTGAAAAGAGTAATTGGGCAGTGGGGACAGAATGGTGGGTATTGGTTGAAAGGAAGGGGAAATGAAGATAAGGGGGCAGAGATGAGAATCAATCTTCCAAGGAGTTTGCTGTACAAGGAAGCCAATAAGTGGAATGGTAATGGGGGAGTTTGAAGTCAAAGATGGTTTTGAAAATAGGATATATGAGATAGAGAGGGAAAAACTGATCATTCAAGAAAGGGACATACTCTAAAAATAATCTTACATTTCCTATTTGGACCCTAATCCTGACTGTGATCTCACAGTCTTACCACTGAATTGGACCTACGGAAGAGAAGCCTTTCTTCCAAAGTCCTGGAACATGAGTCTTTCCTAGGATGGGCACATCTTTTAAACAGGATATAATTCCAGGCTCATGTTAGTGCACCAGCCCCGCAGGAGATAACTACTCCAAGGGAAACCAAAAAGAGATTAAGATCTCACAAAATATGCTATATGAATACAACTACTTTTAATCTTTATTCTCATGAGAAGCTGCCCATACACAGGCTCCCAAGCATCCTGACCTGATAAATATCTGTACTTTCTATCCTGACCTTTCTTTGGATGGAGTACAGGGACTGTAGAGGAGCCTTGAGTTATCCTTAGAGGTCATACAATGATATGTCATCTTATATAGTTAACATTTATTCACTTAAACACTTCTTGAGAACTCAACAGAGGCCGGTCACTGTGCAATGGGCTGGCAAGACAGCTGTGAACAAGAAAAATAGCAACTTTTTGAGCATCCTGTGCATCTCTCACTCTACTGGGGAATACAACCTGAAAAAAATTATTATGCAAATGAATATTTATTACAATTGAGATAAACTGTAGGAACGAGTACCAGATGTTTTAAGAGTGTACAATGGATGAAGAAAACAAACTGAACTTAGGGGTTAGGAAAAGACTGATAAATATTATCTATGGTTGTAGAGTACTAGACAACTTACACAGGGCTTTCTCATTCATGAAATCATTAAACTTAAGAAACAGAGAGATAAATAACATATCCCAATTTTGCAGATATGAAAACTGTCAGAAAGGTTAAGTAAAAATTAAATGTCTCCTTATTTTTGAGCATTTGTTTTCCTCTGTCTATTGACTAATTCTATCAGCCAAGACTCTAAATTACAAGGGAAGAATACTCAAACACAAACTGGGACACATAAATGAAAAGACCAGGAGTAACAACAGCATACAGTTCCCTCTTCCTCCATGTAATGCAATTTTAGCTGGGTACATGGCCACTCAGCCAGACTTCATTACCCAGCCATCATTGTAACTAAACGTTGCTAGATGACTAAGTTTTGACAATCAAATGTTAATAGAATTAAAATAGGCTACTTCAGAATTTTGCCCTTTAACTTTTTCCTCTGGAGGACCTCTGCTTCTTTTGTGTATAAATTGCCTTCTCACTGTAAACAACTAGAAAAAGAGACAAAATATATAAGACAACATTTATTGGACAACAGACACCACAGCACTGTGATCCCTGAGAGAAGGAATACAAGCAAGGTTAGCACAAGGTAGCACTTGCCTACTGTCTGGAGGCAGTTTCCAAGATAAAGTGTACAGAGGTGTCCAGTGGTCTTGCTGAGTTGAGGAGACAGAACAGAGATTAGGGAAGCTAGAGGAACTAGAGTTCATGGACCAGAATGTCAGAAAAGTGGAAACTGTACTCAGAAAGAGTTCCAGACACCTGAAAAAAGTTCTTTGTAAGTTTTTGGCTGACTACTAATCTGTGAATCCATAAGTAAGACTCCTCAAGACCAGAAAAAGAACCACTCATAATTAGTAAGCCAAAAAAACAGTCAAAGTTCACACAGGGCTGAGAATAGTTTACATCCCAAAATCTGGAGTGGAAAGATCATGGGTAGTAGAATCCTCACAAGGTTCAGACTTTCATTGTGTGATTGAATTAGTCTTAAAGTAAAGGCTGCTCTGGACTTTCAAGAATAAAGTTTAAAAGAAAGCTTCAAAAGCATAAATTGATCCTCAATAATTTAAATGTGCATCAGAAAATTCCAAAATTCTAAAGAAAAATAAAAATCTAGCACTCAAAAGTATTATTTACCCAATTTCCAGAATTGAATCAAAAGTTCCCAGGCATGTAAATAATAAGTAAATGGAACTCATAATCAGAAAGAAAATCAATCAATTGAAAATGACCCATAAAGGACAAGATACTATGGATTTGGGAGAAGAAGGACCTTAAGATAGCTATTATAAATCTTATAAATATACTCAGAGATATCAAAGGGGAAACACATAAAAAGAGAAATAGAAGGCATTTTAAGAGACTCAAATGGAACTTCTACCAATGAAAATTACAGTATCTGAAGTAAAAAGTAAACTGAATAGGATTAATAACAAATTGGACTTCAGAAGAAAAAAAAATCAGTGAATTTGAAGATATAACAATAAAATCTATCTCAAATGCAACACAAAAAGAAAAAAAGACTTTTAAAAAAGAGTTTGGTGGTCTGTGAGACAATAGCAAATGGTCTAACATACACAACCCACCTAAATAAATAAATAAATAAATGTATGTATGTATGTGGGGTGTTAAGGGGAAATATATGAAAATATATGAAGGAAAACATATGAAGAATAATAGCTGATTGTTTTCTAAATTTGAAGAAAAATTCATAGAACAAGAAGCTCAGTCCAAGTGTTCATCAACTGATGAATGGATAAAGAAAAAGTGGTATACATATACAATGCAATACTACTCAACCATCAAAAAGAATGAAAGCTTACCATTTGCAATGACATGGATGGATCTAGAGTATATTATGCTAAGTGAAACAAGTCAGCAGAGAAAGACAAATACCATAAGATTTCACTCATATGTAGAATTTAAGAAACAAAACAGATGAACATATGGGAAGGGAGGAAAAAAGAGAGAAGGAAACAAACCATAAGAGACTCCTAATGATAGAGAACAAACTGAGGGCTAATGGAGTGAGGTGGGTGGGAGATGGGCTAAATGGGTGATGGTATTAAGGAGGGCACTTGCTATGATGAGACCTGGGTGTTGCATGTAAGTGATGAATCACTAAATTCTATTCCTGGAACCAATATTACACTATTTACAATTTAAATAAAAATTTGAAAAAGAAAAAAAAACTCAATGAATACAAAGAAATAAGAAGAAAACTATACCAAAGTGCTTAATAATCAAATTGCCTAAAACCAGTGAGAAAAAAAAAAAAACTTAAAATCAGTCATAGCACAGGGAAGAAGGAAGACATTATGTACAAAGGAATAAAGATTAAGAATGACAGCAGACTTCAATAGAAAAATGCAAGCTATAAGACAGTGGAACTACATACTTAACATACTGAAAGAATGTCACTATACCAGTGAACACATCTTCCAAAAATGAAGGCAAATTAAGGACTTTTTCAGGCATATAACAGCATAAAAAACTCATTACCAACTAATGAGTACCACAAAATGCTAAAGAAAGCCCTTCAGGCAGAAGAAAAATAACAGAAGTAAATCTGTATTTACACAAAGTTAATAAAGAGCCACAGAAATGGTAAATACATAGATAAACATAAAGGCTTTTACTATTTAGTATTTATTTATCTTGTTAGTTTAAAAATAACTTTAAAAGATAATTGCCTATTTTTTAGCATTCAGTTATATATTTTTTATTGAAATATAGTTGATACACAATGTTACATTCACTTCAGATGTACAATATAGTGATTTAATAAATCTCTACATTATGTTCTGCTCACCATAAGTGGAGCTACCATCTGTCAGCACACAACACTATTATAATATCACTGAGAATGTTTCCTGTGTTTTACCTTTCATCTCCCTGACTTATTAATTCCATATGTGGAAGCTTCCACTTCCCACTCCCCTTCACTCACTTCGCCCATCTCCCAGCACCCACCCTGGCAACCATCAGTTTGTTATCTGTGTTTATTAGCATATAATTCTTGATTGTTACTTCCTCAGACTCTTTACAGTTACTTCCTCAGACTCTTTACACTTTATTTCAATATTTGTTGATTTGTATCATTGCTGAGGCTACATACATACATACATATATACATAAAAGATAACTGACTTTTTAAAGCAAAAACAATGAATTTATGGTCCATATCACATATAAAAGTAAAATGTATAACAACTGTAGCACAAAGACCAAAAGTTCATATGTTATATATGAAGTGACATAATATTACTTAAAGGTAGCCTGTGACAGGTAAATATGTACATTCTTAAAATAAGTAAAACAAAAAATATGTATTAATAAGTCAAGATAGTAAGTAAAATGGAACTGTAACAAAATATTTTATCTGAAAACAGACAGAAGAATAAATGGGAATAAATAACAGATGGGGCATATAGAAAACAAATAACAAAACAGCAGATGTATATCTAACCATATTGATAATTTTATTAAATTCAAATGGACTAAACATTCTAATTAAAAGGCAGAGACTATCAACTTAAATTAAAAAGCAAGATTTGATGATATGCCACCTAAAACAAATTCACTTTAATAGTAAAGACATAGATAGGTTAGAAATTTAAAAATGAAAAAAGTTACACCATGAAGACTTTAACTGAAAAAAGCTTGGGTGGCTATATTAATATCAGATAAAGAATATTTCAGACCAATGAATATTCCATGGGCAAAAAAATGAAAATTAATTGTGATAAAGGGATAAATTCATTAAGACAATATACTAATAAGTAATATTCATGTACTTATTGCTAGAACTTCAAAATACATGAAGCAAAACTGATATAACTGAAAGGAGAAAAAGACAAACCCACAGATACAGTTGGAAATTTCCATAAACCAATTTGAGTAATTGAAAAGACAAATAGACCACTTGGGGCACCCGGGTGACTCAGTCACTTAAGTGTGTGACTCTTGATCTTAATTCAGGTCTTGATCTCAGTGTTGTCAGTTCAAGCCCCATGTTGGGCCCCATGTTGGGCCCCATGCTGGGCTCCACTCTGGGTGTGGAGCCTTCTTTAAAAAAGTAGAAGTAGACCATAAAAAAGGCAGTAAGTTAACCTCACTTAGAAATTTGACTTAGTTGCCCTTTATTAAATAAACTCTCCATTCAACTGCAGCATACAAATATTCACAAATATGGAGCATATTCTGTGCCACAAAATGATCCATAGTAAGTTCTAAGGGGCTGATCCCATTGAAATTGAACTAAAAATCAATAACAGAAGATATCTGTAAAACCTCAACTGCTTGGAAATTAAACAACACATCTGAATAACACATAGGTCAACAAGTAAATTACAAGCATGGTAGAAATTATTTTGAACACAATTAAAATGAAAATAAAATATATCAAAATGTGTGGGGTGCAGATAAAGTAGTGCATAGAGAAAATTTTACATTAAATGGTTACAGTAAAAGCAGAAAGGTCTAAAACCAACAATCTGAGCTTCCATCTCAAGATTGTAGGAAAAGAACAAAAAAAAAAGTAAGAGCCAAAAACAATGAAAAATAAAATTAGAAAAAAATGGAGAAAAATCAATAATATTAAAAGAGCAATACAGGGGTGCCTGGGTGGCTCAGTCAGTTAAGCATCCAACTTTGGCTCAAGTCATGATCTCATGGTTCATGAGTTCAAGCCTATGTTGGGCTCTGTGCTGGCAGCTCAGAGCCTGGAGCCTGCTTCAGTTTCTGTGTTTCCCTCTCTCTCTGCCCCTCCCATGCTCGCTCTCTCTCTCTCTCTCTCTGTCAAAAAAAAAAAAATTTAAAAAGTTTTTTAAAAAGAGGAATACAATTAACAAATTTGGGCTATAATGATCAAGAAAAAATACATAAATTTACGTACCCATAAATTTATGGGTACATAAATTACCAATATAAGGAATAAGAGGGCATTACTACAGATACTGGAGACATTAAAAGGATAAGAGATTATTATGAACAACCTTACGCCAATAGGTCAACAACTTAGATGAAATGGACAAATTCTTTGAAAGACACAAAAGCACACTCAAAAGAAATCATGTGTCCCTGAAAGTCCTGTATCCATTAAAGAATTTTACTTTGTAATCTAAAGTTTAACCACAAAGAAACTTCCAAGTCCAAATGGCTTCACAAGTGATTCCATTACACACTTAATTTTAAAAAATAATACTAATCTCGCACTAACTCCTTCAGAAAATACCAAAGAGAATAACTACTTCCTCATTCTGAGACCAACATTATCCTAGTATCAAAATCTGAAAAAGATATTATGGGGAAAAAACTATAGGAGAATATCCTTCATAACTACAAATGCAAAAATCCTTAACAATATAGTAACAAATCTAATCCAGTAACATATAAAAGGATAACACTATATGACTGAGTGAAGTTTTCCCAGAAATGCAAGATTGCTTTAATAGTCAATCATATAATTCACCATATCAATAGACTAAAGAAAAAATACTATTATCTTACCAAGAGATTCAGCAAAACCTTTCACAAAATTCAGCATCATTCCTAATAAAAAATGTACAGCAAACTAGGAATTAAAGAGAACTTCCTCAACTTGTTAAGGACATCCAAGGAAAACCAAAACTAATAAGCTTAGTATTGAAGGATTGAATGCTTTGCCTCTCAAGTTAAAGACAGGCAGAGCAAATATTTCCATTCTCACAATTTCTAGCCAGTGCAATAAGGCACAAAAAAACAAAACCAAACCAAACAAAAGTCTACTAAAACTAATCAGCAAGTTTATCAAGGTCATATGATACAAGGAAAATGTGCAAAAATCAATCATATTTCTATATACTAGTAGCTAATAGAAATTATATTTTAAAATTTCATTTACAATAGCACCATAAAATCTAAGATATTTAAATATAGGTCTAACAAAATATGTGCAAAACCTACATGCCAAAAATTATTAAAAGTTAACGGAAAAAAAAACAGGAAGATCTAAAAATGGGGAGATATTCCATATATATGGATTAGAAGTTTTAATATTACTAAGATTTTAATTGTCCCAATTGATCAGCAGAGTCAACACAATTTCTTTTTTTATTTTTTGAGAAAGAGAGAGAGATCATGAACTGGAATGGGGGACAGAGAGAGAGGGAGAGAGAGAATCCCAAGCAGGCTCAATACTCAGTGCAGAGCCCAGTGCAGGGCTCAATCCCATGACCCTGGGCCCATAACCTGAACTGAAATCAAGAGTCAGATGCCCAACCAACTGAACCACCCAGGTGCCCCAACACAATTTCCATTACAATTCCAGGGTAATTTTTATAGAAATCCATTAGCTATTTCCAAAATTTACACAGTCAGCTGTGGAGCCTGCTTAAGATGATCTCTCCCTCTGCCCCTCCCAAGCTCATGCATGCACTGTCTCAAAAAATGAATGGATGAATGAATGAACAAACAAATGGATAAACAAATAAATAAATAAAATTTATATAGAAAAGCAAGGGAAGTATAATAGCTAAAATGATATTGAAAAAGGAGAAGAAAGTTGGAGAATGCACGCTACCTGACTTCAAGCCTTACTATAAAATTACATTAATGAAGAACTATGGTATGTAAATAGATAGACACATAGATCCATGGGACACAAGTGAGTCCAGAAATAGGCCCTGCATATATGATCAATTTATTTTCAACAAAAGTGCCAAGGAAATCCAACAGAGGCAGGACAGTCTTTTCAACAGATGGTACTGGAACTACTGAAAATCCATATGATCCATTTTGAGTTCATGGTTACATATGGTACAAGGTATGGACCAAGCTTTATTTTTAGTATGTGGAAAAAAGATTTGAACACCAAAGAGACATGGATAGCAAATAAGAACATGAAAAGATGTTGGAGATAGTTACTTTTAGGGAAATTAAAATTAAAATTAAAACTAAAATGAGACACTACTACGTAACTATTAGAAAGGCTAAAGATATATTGATGATAGAAATGCAAAATTGTGCGGCCATTTGGGAAAACAGCCTGGCAGTATCCTACAGAGTTCAACATACACTCAGCTTACAAGGTAGCAATTCCATTCCTAGGTATTTACCCAAGAGAAATGAAAGCAAATATTCACAAAAGGACTTCTACTCAAGTGTTCACAGCAGCTTTATTTATAACAGACAGAAACTGGAAATGACCTAATGATCATCAACTGGTGAATGGAAAACTAACTTATGACAGATCCATACAATAGACGATTTCTCAGCCATAAAAAGAGACAAACGATAAATGACACATGCAAAAATATGGCTGAATCTCAAAAGCATTATGTTAAATCAAAGAAGCAAGATGAAAAGCATCCACATTGTATGCCTTCATTTATATGAAATTCTGGAAAACACATAACTATAGTTACAGATAATGGGCTTGTGTTTCTTGGGGCTGGGGTTGGGGTAGGAGATTAACAGTAAAGGATGGAGATGTTCTATGTCTTGATTGTACTGGTGGTTCCATGACAGTATACATTTGTCAAAAGTCATGGAACAGGATGCTTAAAGTAGGCTGATTATATTGGCTTAAGTTGTATCTCAATAAAACTGATTAAAAACAAAAAATACTTTCCCCTGCTTTCCTTCCCCCTCCAAACAAGGAGAAGACAAGCACTTGAGCAGCTGTCTTGGACCTAGAGAAAGAGGCCATGAATTGAGGATGCAAGGCCATCCTCTTGTCCCTGGACCACTTATCTCTGGGCTGTTACCTGAAAAGAAAACGGGCTTTGCTTACACCATTTCATATGTCCATCTCTTCATTATAGTATTTAGTCTGCCACTAATTAATATGCCAGCTACAGGTTTAGCATAACTGGTTTCAGAGGCTCCAACAATGCCACCAGAACCTGAGCTCTCTCTCCAGGACTCTGGTCCTCTCTATGCATTGGCTCCTTTCTCAGGCTCCATCTGGTAGACCGCTCATGCGGCCTCAGCCTCCCATATTCTCTGCCAGTTTGTGTCCAGTCCAGAATTGAGCACCGCCCCCCTCCGACTGTTCCAGACAAAGCCTCCTTATACCTCTGTGGCTCCACCTGGGTCACATGCCCATCCTGTGCCACCGTGGCCAGGTGAGCACAGTGTTGTGAGCAGCCAGGTCTGAGCCACTCACTCTATCCAGACACCAGGGCATATCCAGACACACAGAGAGTGCCCTGTGAGGAGAGCGGAGTGAGTCCCCCGAGGAAAGCTGGGGTAGAGCTATGAAGGAAGGGTAGCTGCTCAAGAGCCAAAGTAACAGATGGCCCTGTCAAGGAGAGTAAATGAACAAATGACTTACCTACTGTCACCCAGCAAGACAGTGACAGGTCTTTGAAGCTCGCCTCCTGTAGCAGGTCATAAACAAAGGCCACAATTTCTTTCTTCTTACTGATCACTTTACAAAACCTGGCTCAGAGCACACCCATGGCAGCTATCCCTCGGCAGCTCCTGATGACTTTTTGTCTTGATTTGGGGGCTAAGGAGAGATTATTTAAAAAAAAAAAAAAAAAAAAGGACAACACACACACACACACACACACACACATAAAATAGAAGAAAAAGCCCAGGGATTGAGTGTGGATGTGTCTGTGGAGGGAGAACATGCCTCCATAACAAGCTACAGTGACTTTTTACAAGCTGCTTAAGTCTGAGACCTTACTTAGATCACACAAGTTTCACGCCACGGCAGAGTCCTATTCTCCCAAATTCAAGTCCAGTTGCAGCAGTTTACAGCTGTGTGACCTTGGGCAAGTCACTTAACTTCTCTAAGTCTTGGATTTGTCCCCTATAAAACATGAATAATGCTACTCCCCAGGGTTGTTGTGACAATAAAGTTTGATGTTGTATGTGAAAGCACTTCATAAACTACAACCAGAGCCTGAGGGATCACTGCCTAGCTGCCCCCGCAGGCATAGCACTTAGCACTTATCCCTCTCCAGCACTTCCTTGCACTCCACGCCCTCTGCCCGACATCTCTCAAACTCACCGCAGCTTCACCCTCCAACTCCCCATTAGATCTACAGACTGGAGAAAATGCCCTCATTTGGAAAATGGGTAACCTGTTTGCTGTCCCCAGCTTGATTGCAAACCGCTAAAATGGGCCACAGGTGTCCAAGTCAAAGCCTTTACCTCCTGCAAGCAGCCTTGTGATCCTTTCTGATCTTTTCCTCTCCAGTTGAAAGAACCTGGGGCATACCATTTTAACATATTGCAAAACGTTGCAGAGTGAGACAGCAGTGATGGAGGGATCAGACCCCAGGTCCAGCCTCTGATGACTGAACCCCGAGGAAATTGATGAAGACTGTGTTCCTTTGCTTGCTGGGAGGCACCAGCTGGGAGGCACAGCCTTTGCGGATCTGGTGTGCACAGCAGTTTCCCAGGCCACAAGGCCTTCTGGAAGGACTACTGAGAGCACTCTTGCTAAAAGAAGGATCTAAATTCAGCTACACAAGCCTGGGGCTGGGAGATAAGGAAACTTGTGGCCCATCTGTCAGGATCTTTCGCTGAATGGCCTTGTTGTTTGGGCATCATTGAAACTGTGCCCGGGAGGCTCGGTCATAAAACACCAGGCTCTGCAAACACAGGCTGGAGAGGCAACCTTGGTCTGTTTAGCCAAGAGCACTCACTGAGATGCAGAAGCACGGGGGTGCAGAACACACACACTCATTCACACCATCACGCACACACATGAGTTCACACTCGGGTGTGTATGGTCACACAAACTGCTTTCTCTCCCAGATGCACATGCCACTATTCACACATGACACACTCACCTGCTTTTGTGAAAACATGCTCAGGGCACACTCATACACATGCACAGATGCACCCATGCACACACTCACACTCTGAAACCATGACCCCCTTACTGGTTCATATAACCCTCAGAATCACCACATTTCCCAATGTGGCACACAAGGACTCATGCAATTCACACCTGAAGGTGGCCACACCTTCAGATATTCTCCAACATGCACAGTCAAGCAGGCATCACACACATCTACATACACACACACACTCGCACACACGGGGAGTTCTACATTTGAAGGCTAAGGGCTCTTCTGTGCATATTCCAGTCTTCATTTCTTTGCTGAATTATGCTTTCACTCAAAATTTTGGTTCAAAATGGGTCCCCACTGAGCATGTTATCTGAGGGTTCCCAGCCATATGCTTACTACAAAAATTCTGCCCATGTGTCAGATTCTGGCATGAATGAAATACAGCCCACACATGTGTATACATTGCAACAAGAGCCAGAATGTAGTTCTCACTGTAGGGTGGATGGGAACCTCAGGGGGAGCCCTGGCACCTAGCCATGAAGGGCATTCTGGTTGGGCATACCTTCCAGATAGCTCTCTGGAGGCTGGCCTCCGTGCTTATTTTGTGGCTTAAAACAGTACATTTATCCCTCACGCTTCTGGAGGTCTGAGGTATGAACTGAAATTTCCCTGACTAAAAGTAAGGTGTGGGCAGGGCCAGCTCCTGTGGAGGCTCCAGGGCAGAATCCATTCCTTTCTTCCCCCAGCTGCCAGAGGCTGCTGGCATTCCTTGTCTCACAGCCACATCACCCCAATCTCTGTTTCTGTCTTCACATTACCTTCTCCTCTTTTTGATCTTCCTGCCTTCTTCATATAAGGATATTTGTGATTAATCTGGGCCCACCCAGATAATCCCCCTGCCCCTCATATCAATATCCTTAAAAGCCCATCTTGCCATAAAAGGCAACATATTCACAAGTTCTGGGGATTGGAACATCTTTGGGGAGGAGGAACGGGAAGTATTCAGTCTACCACAGTACTCAATAAACATTCATCATTGTTATAAAACCCTCCCAGCTACCTTGCCCAAAGTCACACAGATAGTAGGTGCCAGGGCGGTACCTTGGTGGTAACACTGAGCCACCCAGGTACCCCCATGCTTTACATATTCTATAAGTCACCAGCTATGAAGCAGGTTATACTCATCCCATTATACAGATGGTGAAACTGAGGCTTAAAGAGTCTCATCCCCCTTCCCTCCCTGTTCCAGGTACACCTGCTCATCCTAGCAGCTACTTTAGCCTTCTAATTGGAGGACACTTGGGAGAAGTCTCCTCAGCTTCCTTCCCGTGTACCAGGCTCTCTGTGTGCTGCATTTTTTATTGGGATTCTTTCAGGGCTGAAGGGAGGCTGGGGTGTGTGTGCGTGGTGGGGGGCAGTGAGGAGGGTTTGAAGGTATTCCTGAGTCTATAGCCATTTATCAACCACCTTCAAAGAGCTGTCTCCCCTTTTGCTGCTTATTATTATGATTATTTTCCAGGCTGCATTGCCCACAATGGTTATTGCTTCCAACTCCAGAGGGCCACATCAGCCGCCACTGACTTTTATTCCTGCAAATAAAAATGTAAGCTCCACAACAAGGAAACTGCAGGCGAAAGAGACAAAGCCCATAAACTTGAATTTTAAATGTGCAAAGATGATGCCAGTGATTCTCTGGGTGCTGTCGCCCACATTCCCTCTGCACCCATTGCACAGCACACGACTCTCCTCCAGAAAGTCCCTCCGAGCTCAGAAGGGCCTTGAGGAGGTAAGTGGTGGGGTGACAAACGGGGAAGAATTAGAATGAGCTTCCAATAGTTTGTGCGGCCCCTCCCGCAACCAATATATGCAGACTTTGGTAAACCTCCTCCTGGTACAGAAAATAAAAGGGGGGGGATATAAAATCCATTATGCTCTTTGGATATTATGTCTTAGAGTGTTTTCTGTGTGTATTGACACTGTCAACGAATCTCCTTTTTATTGGCCTCAGTGGGGAGTCTGGTCCCTCCGTGAAGTTGACTGAGCTCCCCACTGGAGGTCTGGAGACTGGGAGCAGCTGTGGGGCTGGGTTGGGGACTGAAGCAGAATTGTCTTGCAGGCAGGGGGCACCTCCCTGAACACCCTTCCTACAGAGCCTCCCTCTCTCAGCATGCCTTATTCCCCATTCTACTCCTCCCACCACCCAAGTGTACTCCCATAGCATTCACCACTGTGAAGGTGTCTTTACTTGCTAATTCCCCTCTCTTCTGCTAAAACATAAGCTCCGTTAGGTCAGAGACTTTGTGTGACCCATTTACCTTGATGTTCCCAGCACACAGTAGGCACTATATAAGTGCTGTTGCTGTTGTTACACACACCTTGTCGCTAGCTCCTAGAACACTGCCCACCCAATAGTATGTCCTGAATAAATACTATGAAGATAATTGAACAGAGAAGAAAGTCCCCCTGAGGTTTGGTGGAGGATGTGGTTGAGCACAGGCATCTCCCCAAGGCCAAGGAATAAACCAGACCCCCTAGGAAGGAGTGACTCACTGACTCCACCCCCTCAGCTTGAGAGGACCCAGGCATCTTTCAAAATCTCATCCCTGAGCCAGAGAGCCCCAATGATTTAGAAATTGGAAGGACTTGTAAGTATCAGGGAGTTAAAGCTCCCACCCAGCCTGATACCCCTCCAGTGTGTCCAGTGTGTCCTGAATCATGTCTCCTCTTGTATGTTTCCAGGATGGGGGTTCTTTCTCACACAGAACAACCCAGTCTTCTATTCAAGACCTTCATTCCACTGCTGGAGCCTGGGCTAGCCCTGGGAACACAGAGATGAAATTGGCCACACTGTCATTCCTGTCATTGCTCTGAGACCCACCATTATCCCACGATTGGAGCAATGAAAATGGATAACTCCCTAGAAGCAGCCTCTCAAGCTCAAAGGTGTTTCTTCTGCCCAAGTAAAACATTTCTAGTTCCTACTTTTTTTTCCTTCATGACCCCATATGAAGTCTCTTGCTATCCTCGTTATGACCTTGAACACGTACTAATTTTTCATTGCTCCTTTAGAAATATGCTGCCCCAAGCTGAGAATATTACTATCAGTGGGGTCTGTCTACAGAGCAGGAATATCATCTCTCTTTCCCTGCTCACTAGACTTGTATTAATGTAGCTCTGAGACTAACTAGAATTACCAAAGGGGAGTGGCGACATGAAGAAGAGCAAAGGGCAGCAGTTGAGGAAAACCCTGTCATTGGGAGATGGGCTAACAAGGAAGGGTTAGAGAAGTAGTCAGAGAGGTGGGTAGAGAGCAGGAGAGCACACTTTCACACATATAAGAGTGATGGGAGAACCTCCCAAAGCTGCAGTCGGATAATAACTATACAGGTCCTACGGGAGGCCAAGCAAATGAGACAGGGGACCGTGGACTTCACCTAATGATCCAGCTTGTCACAACCATCAAGGAAGATGTTCCATGAGGTGGAAGGACCAGAAGAGAGACCTCAAGGTGCAGAGGAGAAAATTAGGAGTGGAGAAACCAAGGCAGGGAGAATAGACAACACTTTCAAGATCCAAGGGCTTGGACTTTGTTGCTGGGAGATGGGGTGGGCACTATGATGAACATCATGGTTTGTATGTCCAGCCACTGCTTTCTTCTAGAAACCACATGCCCACTTCTTTTGGAGTCATAGCCCTCCCCCAACCTCAACCATTTAGTTTTACTGGGACCTGGATCCAGAAGAGGCCATGAGTCAATGCGAAGCCAATCAGAGCCCTTCCTTGGTATTTCAAATTAGAGTCAAGGAAATAGAGGGCGCCTGGGTGGCGCAGTCGGTTAAAGCGTCGGACTTCAGCCAGGTCACGATCTCACGGTCCGTGAGTTCGAGCCCCGCGTCAGGCTCTGGGCTGATGGCTCGGAGCCTGGAGCCTGTTTCCGAGTCTGTGTCTCCCTCCCTCTCTGCCCCTCCCCCGTTCGTGCTCTGTCTCTCTCTGTCCCAAAAATAAATAAAAAACGTTGAAAAAAAATTAAAAAAAAAAAAAAGAATCAAGGAAATAGAGTATTTTCCTCTCTGGTGATGAAAGCTAGGATTTGTGAGTCCAAGAGTAGCCCCAGCCTGGTGGAGAAAGCCCATGTGGGAGAATTCAGCTGACATTCTGAGAAACAGAAGTCCTGCCCTGACATCATTTGAGTGTGTGACACTCAACTCTGCCCCCCCGCCTGGCCTGAGATTTGGAAACGTGAGTCAATAGAACCTCCTGGAGCATACACTAAATCAGATTGGGTTTCTGTTACTTTCCACCTAAAGAATTCTAATATCAGAACTGTAGGCCAAAGGGTGAACTTACAGTGAGTCTGGGACCCAAGATGGTTGATGCTAAAGCCACTCACAAGTAGAGCCAGAGCAGCCCTCAGGGACCTCTTGTCCATCTTGAACCTGACATCCCCAGTCTGGCACCCAGAGTGATTGTGTCCAGCATTGGCCGCTGCTATGATAACAGAGCTGGGCTGGCTGCCTTATGGAGACGGTTATTTATTTGCTTCATAAGCAGGAGGGCCTGAGGCATATCGTGGCAGGGCCCAAGCTTGCCTTCCTTTCCTATTCCATATTATATTTCACCCTGGCAAGAGTGATTCTTCTTGGCTGGGAAATTGATTTTAAATCACCCTTCTTGCTGTTGACAGCCTTGCACAACCCTCCCTTCCTGGGGCCTTTGCCCTCTCTTCCCTTCCTGCAAAGCTCTTCTACTCACACCTTCCAGCACGCCAGCTAGACAGACAGACAAACAGACACATACACATACACACAGCTCTTCTCTACGCTGGGGATTTTATCTTTTGCCAGTTCCATTTATTGATGAATTTTTATAACCAGGTCCATCTGTGGCTTCAAAACCAGTCTGTGGTGGGACCCCGGGAGAGGAAGCCAGCTGGAGGAAATGCAGGCATGAATTCTTGGCACCTGCCTGGGGGGAGCCAGCTGGCACCGGACAAGAGGAGGCTGACCAGTTGTTCCAGAAGGAACTTAGTGCAAAGATGGAGACTTTGATGCCTAGCCCATGAGTCTAGAAACCAATAGCCTCAGCGGAGACACCAGGCACCTAGTGGGGCCTTCCTGCCTTCTTCTGTGTTTTGTTGCTCATTGAGCATTAGCCATCCCAGCACCTGGCTGTAGGAGCGAGGTCTTGGAGGTGGGTTCACATTTCCCCCTCCCAGCGCTGCCACTTATTAGCCATATGGGATTGTCTGATGGGGATCTGCCAACCTTTTCTTAAAGGACCAGATGGTAAATATTTAGGCTTTGCAGACCATGTCTTCCCCACTACTCAGTTCTGCCACTGTAGAACCAGAGCAGTCAGAAACAATATGTAAATGAATGGGCATGGCTTTGTCCCAGTATAACTATTTACAAGAACAGGTGGCTCTCTCTCAAGGCATAATTGGCCCCTCCCTACCTTAGTCCTTGCAGTTCAGGGGCGACTCCTACCATCCTGATAACAGCTGCTAGGGACCAGCCCAGCTTCTCAAAGAAAAATTGCAAAATTGTGAGAAAGCAGAACTGCCTGCCAGTCACTTAATGCATGTGGTACAGCCAAGGGTCAAGAATGTGGGCTAGGTTCAAGCCTGCCTTTGTCACTTACAAGCTCTGTAATCTTGGGAAAGTTATTTAACTTCTCTATGCCTTGACTCATCATCTGTAGAAGAACATGCTAAACAGAAGGTAGGTATAAGGATTTGAATGGTCAGATCATGTGCTAGAATGTCTGTGCTGGACTAGCAGAGATGAGCATCGTTATTCAGGAGTCTGGTGAGATTGCAAGGTGAGTAATGGAAGGAGGCTTCCATGTGCTGGCAGAGGAAGGCCTCTAAATTCAGCCTTAGGAGGGCTTCCCAGAGGAGGTGATGCTGGAGCTGAGGTTCTGACAACAAATAGGAGTGCTCCAGGGGAAGAAGATGGAAACATGTTCGAGCATCTTACTGAAGGCAAGAAAAAGCAAGTTTTTTGTAAGGATTCACAAGAAGATTTGATATTCCCAGGGTTTGGTGCAAAGAGACCAGGGAGAGAGCAGGCTGGATTGATAAGCAGGGGCCAGATCATACAAGACTCTGTGCATTATGCAGTAGAATGTGGATTTTATCTTCATGAGAATGAGGGCCATGGAAAGTTTTATTTTTTAATAAATGTTTATTTTTGAAAGAGAGTGTGAGCAGAGGAGGGGCAGAGAGAGAGGGGGGCAGATGATCTGAAGTAGGCTCTGTGCTTACAGCAGCACGCCTGATGCAGGGCTGGAAGCCATGAACTGTGAAATCATGACCTGAGCTGAAGTCATACACTCAACCGACTGAGCCAACCAGGCACCCTTGGAAAGGCTTTAATTGGAGGAGATGTGTACCTAGATGTGTGCTTACTCTGGCAGCTGTCTATAGGATGGATTCGAGAGGGTGAAAGTGGAGCCAGGGGGACAACTAGGAAGACGTTGCATGGAGTAGGACAGGGAAAAGTTGACTGTTCCAAGGCAGGAGCCCTGGGAGGAGAGGAGAGGCACACAGTGGAGAAGTTAAAGAGACAGAAGCATCAAGATATGCAATCCTACTGGACTAAGAGAATGGGAAAGAGGGAAGAGCCAAAAACAACTCCTAGGTTTTAGCCCAACTGAAATCACAAGGCGCAGAATTAACTGACATCACCACTTTCCTTTATAGGTCTGAGAGCTTTATCACAGACTAATTTGGGGCTGGAACACAAAAACCACCATGCAAGTGTCTCTTCAAGATCCTTGGGCAAGTCTTTTGGACATATACCCAGAAGTGGGATTGCTGGATCATATGGTAGTTCTATTTTTAATTTTTTGAGGAATTTCCTTATGGTTTTCCACAGCTACCGAACCATTTTGCATTCCCACCAACAGTGCACAAGAGTTCTGATTTCCCCCACAACCTCGCCAACACTTGTCATATTTTAATTGTTGTATTTTAATTGTTTACATTTTTTAAATAATAGCCATCCTAACAAAGTCAATGTGGTATCTCATTGTGGTTTTAATTTACATTTCTATGATCTCATATGCCTGTTGGTCATTTGTAGGTCTTCTCTGTACTCCCATGCTCACTGCGGCATTATGCATACTGGCCAAGATGTAGAAGCATCCCAAATGTCCATCCACAGATGAATGGATCAAGAAAATATGGTAAATGTGGTATGCACATGTAATGCAATATTACCTAGCCTTTAAAAAAAAAGGAAATCCTATCATTTGTGACAACATGGATTGACCTGGAAGATGTTATGCTAAGTGGCATAAATCAATTAGAGAAGGACAAATATTACATGATTCCATTTGTATAAGGAATCTAAAGTAGTCAACTTACAGAAGCAGAAAATAGGTCAATAGTTGCCAAAGGATGGGTGGGGAGTGGGGGAGTGGGAGAGTGGGGGAGGGAGAAAGGGAAGTTGTTCTATGAATATAAAGTTTCATTTATACAAGATAAACAAGTCCTAGAGAGCTGCTATACAACATAATGTCTATAGTTAACTCTACGGTGTCATGCACTTAACAAGTGAAGAGGGTAGATCTTACGGTGAGTGTTCTTACCACACACACACACACACACACACACACACACAAAAGCAAAGGGGCACAAGGAAACTTCTGGAGGTGATGGGTATGTTTATTACCTTGATTGTGGTTATGGTATCACAGGCATATATGTACTGAAACTTATCAAATTACATTAAATACATGCAGTTTTGTGTGTGTATCAATTATACCTCAATAAAGCTAGAAAGAATTACCATGCAATCTTAACCTGTGGCAGGAAAGAGCCTGTCAGAGGTCATTTCACCCACCCCCCTGCCTCTGGACCTGTCTGCATTTAACCCCCTAAATAGTCAGCCATGGGTGCCATGAAGGACAAATGCTCTGTACAGTGCACAGGAGGGAAGCTGCCCAATGTGGAGGTGAAGGTTTCCAGGCTCTGGAGAGTCAGTGCTTTTAGCTGTTAAGTAGACTGGACCCTTTCTTCCATTCTCTTTTTAAAATTTGCCAGCAGGGTCAGTTTCCTGGCTGTGGAGGAGGGAGGGTCTGGCAGATAGCCACCCAACCACATCACAGCTAAAGCTCCATGGCCCCAGCCACGACAGGTGCAATTTATCTGCAGCCAAGGGAAAGAGGCAAAGAAATGCCATTTCTTCCCTTCCTTGCTGTTTGGGGCCATTCATCACCTTCGTTATTTTTATAGCAGTGTGGTGTGCTCAGCTCTCTCCACCAGCCCTCCTCCCCAGGAAATGTGAGCAGATGAGGAATTTGGAACCCATGTTATCAAGGAAGGCATCAAAGCACAGAGGGGTGATTAAGGATGGAATGTCACATTTCCACCCCTCTGCCCTCCTTACTTCTTATTTTAACTCCCTTCCATGTCCCAGAATTCCCCAGATCGGACCTGAGACTATCTGAGTTGTGCAACAGAATGGAAGACTTGCTTTGAAACACCTGGACTTGGAAAAGGGAGATCATTGTAATGCTCATTCCAGTGATCTCTGATTTAAGCCAGCAGAGTGAACAAAATAGTGACTCAATGAGAAAGTCAGTGTGAGGCCTGTAGGATTTAATGCTTTGCTGAAAAGATGGAAAGGGGGAGAAAGAAAATAGAACCCACTCTCATGAGGATGAGAGTTTCTGTGTTGCTCAAATCAAAGCAGAAGCAAGAGCTTTAATTCATTGAGTTATGCTATTTGCTTTGCTATAGTGGGGAAGGTGTGTTGCAGAGTGGAGTTTGGGAATTATATTGAAACTCAATTTGAATCTTGACTTCTCCATTACCTCAATAATTTATAAACTGAGGATAGTTATATCCACTTCCTTGGGTTGTTGTGAAAAAATTTTTAATTAATGTATATATTTTATTCTCTAACTTTAAATCCAGTACCAGAATTATTTTTTTGCACCTCAAATTGTTCCAGCCTTCACCATTAGAGGCCCCATCAAGTTGGCTCCTGGTTTCTTTCAACAAGCCTCCAGACGTTCCAAACTCATCTTGTATGTACCATTCCTCACCACTGGAATCAACCAGTTCACTTAGAAATGTCAGTTCCTTGCAATGGAGAATGGTGCTTAGAGGCCATGAACTAAGTGCCACGTGTGCTCATTGTTACTGAGGTGTCACTGCTTCTAGGCCCTGTCATCAGACAGAGCTAGGAAATGTAGGTATGTGCACCAACCAATGCAAATATGCACATCTGTATTTCTGTATCTATGTATCATACAGGGTTGATAGCACAGGTTGTAGCACTGTAAAGCGAGGTGAGAAATATAAAAGAATGTTTTATCTTATTACTGCAACTTTTCTGTTAGCTGAAAATTATAAGTTTTTTAAGTATAAGAATCTAGAATGTAATAGGCGTGCACTAGCTGTAAATTCCCTTTCCATCCCTCCAATTCCTAAACTTGTTTGCTCTATCTACCTTGAAAATTTATAAATGGAATAGTAATGTCTACCTCATAGAGTTGTTATAAAACACACTGGATGCGTTTCAGGATATGAACCTGAAAGGTGCCCTATAGCACCAAATTGGGGAAAAGATCCACTCCTGCCAAGCTGAAGTTTGAAAGCAGAGTCTCTTAACATATGAAAAGGGAGGTATAGTTTAGGTTCCCCTGGAAGTAGACCCTGAGATAGGGTTTAGGGTTCTAGTGCTAGTAATTTATGGCGGGGAGCATCAGAAACACTATGGGGGAGTGGGAAAGAAAGACAGCCAAAATGTATGTGATAATATGCCAGATCCTCCAGTGAAGGACTGCTACATAATCTCATGACAAAAACTCTAGGAAATTCTGTAAAACACATATCTCAAAATTATCCACACACACCCCAGCAAAGTAGCTGGGAGATTTTATATACAAATTTCCATCAATCAATAATTGAGGGCTCCTCCCAGGGGTTGTTGTTTCCCCAGAACACACAGAGAAGCCTCCTGTAGTTCTGGGGAAAGTCCCAAGCCCAGAGCTACAGAGACTGTAGCTGGGTCTTAGCACTTTGCCCCAAACAGACCTCAGTGGCCATGCCATACTCAAGTTCAGTCTGTTTGACCCCATTTCCTGACCTACTCCCGTTCTCCTGAATTTCCTTGAGAGGCCCATGCAATGGGAAGAGAATTATGTCATCTCCTGAGCTTGTGGTTTAGGAGGAGAAAATTTGTCAAGGAAGAGCCAGTTTCATCTAACCAAATATTCATTAATCTGTGACAAGGTAGCCAGGTCTACAAATTTCCTCAAAGTGATATTAAAATGTATTTATATAGAGAGCTAGATGGCATTTCTCTATATATGAATATGTAAATTTCTGGGTTTGTAAGTATCTGTGGTTGAGAATGAGAATGAGACATGGAATACAGAGCCATGAATTCATAAAATGTTTTAAAGGAGCTCTCTCCAACCTTTTGGTGTGTTATGTTATTAAGGTACAGTAGACTTGCAAAGTATGTTGTAAATCTAAAAGTTTAATGCATCATTTGCAGTTTTCCACTGAGTTTGCTCTAAGAAAGGGCAATGAGGAGAAAGGGATGTCATCTCAACCTTTCGCCTTGAGAAGAGCTGCATGGTTGGTTTCCCCAGCCAGAGCTGGCATCCTACCCCACATCCTGAGGATCCAGAGATTCTTGCATGAATAGGGTAGGGTCACCATGGGTAGGGTCACCATGTAAAGATGCAGGTTGTGCCCAGCACAAATGCACGCAGCCTAGGGGTGATGGAGCACTGGAACCTCACCCATGCTCCCTCCACCAGACAAGGACCCAATGTAGGACTGTGACTGCCTGGGAGAAAGGGTATCTTTTCTTAATTTGCACAAAAACACCACATGGATCAATAGCATTCTTATAAGCACCCAAGACAAGGAGCTATGCAAGACCAGGACACAGAGGGGAAAGACTTCTCCAGAGTGTATTCATTTGCTAGGACTTCCATAACAAAGCATCACAGACAGGGTGGCTTCAGCCGTTGCAGTTCTAGAGGCTAGAAGTCTGAGTTCAAGGTGATCAGCAGATCAAGGTCATTGGCTTGCTGATGGCTGCCTTCTTTCTATGTCCTCACTCACTTCTCTCTGTTGTCCCTTTGTGTGTGCCTGTGTCCTAATCACCTCTTCTTCTAAGGACACCAGTCTTATTGGATTAGAGCCCACTATAATGACCTCATTTTAATGTAATTGCCTCTTTAAAGACCCTATCTCCAAACACAGTCAGATTCTCAGGTACTGAGGGTTAGGACTTCAACATATGAATTTTGGGGAGGACACAATTCAGCCCATAACACAGAGCAACACAGAAAGTCATTGATGATGCCAGAAATAGAGCTTGAAATTTTCTGACTTCCCATCTATAAAACTCTGTAGCTTATTCCAAAGTCATCGTGTCCCTGTCAACCCTTGTTTCTGACAGAGGTGTAAATGGAATTGCAGACGCTAAGTAAAAAAGCAGTTCTGCCTCACTGTTGTTCCTGCTTAGCGAGTCATGTCACCATCCTCAAATGGAGCCAGGGTCTCCTGTGACACCCACATAATACCCACCTCCACTGGTTCCCTTAGTAGAAGGGAGTGTCATACCAGAGCCAAGAGCTCACAGATGCCAGTTAGACCCTCACTGGGCAGCCACCTCCCACCTAATCTATACAGAGAATGGGCTTACATAAACCCAGTTTCCAGACACATTTGGGTCATTTCCGCATGATTAAGAGTTCACTATAGTGAAGCCCCTTCCATGTCAAACTTCTGCAGAGAAGAGGCTGTGCTCACCTCCACTGAGGGCTCTAAATGATCTATGTAAATGGTGCCTCCTAAAGTAGCACAGTGCACAACAAGAATAAGTGTATGGGGCAGCCCTGCTGCCCTAATCCACACCCCTTACTCCATAAGTTTTTCTGTCTGTTCCCTCCTTTTACCCTCTTCTTCACACCTTTCCTCTTCCCAGTCCTTAGCTATATTAAAACTACTTCTCCTTTACAGCCAGTCTCCCAGTCTTCCCCCAGTGTCTGCTGCCTCCTGGTATTCACACCTTGTATAATCACCTCCCACACTGTACAGAGTGATAGAACACTGTAAAAATAATGGTACGTGACTTCCAAGATCAGGTTGCAAAGACATTGTGGCTTCTGTCTTTGTCAGTTCTTCTCTCTCTCTTAAATCTCTTGTTCTGGAGGAAGCCATGTCATGAGAAACCCTATAATAAGATTCATCTAGCAAGGAACCGAAGCTTCCTTCCTTCCACTCACACATGAGCAAGCTTGGGAACAGACCCTCCAGACACAGGCAATCTTCAGGTGACTGTAGCCCTGGCTGACCCACAGCTAAGCTACTCCTGGATTTCTTCCCCAGAAACTATGAGATAATAAATGTTTGTTGTTTTAAGTCAGTAAGTTTTGGGTCACTTGTTATATAGCAGCAGAAAACTAATGCAGGCAAACTACATGTTGGGTTAAATCAGGTCAACTCCTCACAGAATCACCTCCATGTGCTATGCATGGATGTTCTTCCCCAGCTTATATCAGAGATGGTTACAAGAAACAGCCATGTAAAATGTGCCACCAATTTTGCTGCACACTTGCTATTAAGCATACTGCTTACTGCTTCATTAACTTTGTGTTTCTCTTTGTAAGGGGCCATATGAGAAAAACTAAAAGTTTAGTACAAGATTTGCCTTTATTCAAATATTCATACCTCAATCCCTACAGTTGCAAGTTTGCTAGGGAAGCAAAAGTCTCCATTTATAATATTAGCCCTCCCTCCTTGGCATTTCTCCCACATTCACCCTAGGGTCTATTCCTTCCTATCCCATAGAAGCTTTGCTGCTCTACCTCTCACTGGTTGACGGATGATCAATACACTGGGAATACAATGCAAACTGATTGCAAAGTATAATTGCAAATATTGCAGTGAAGGGGGGCAGAATTTCATAAAGTCCATGAAAGTGAAGTTGAAGAACTACTGACATCATGTGCAAAGGTTTGACAAATATGTATTTGGGAGCATTAGAGCAGTTAACAACTGAAGAGGGGAAAACAGCAAGGACGATGATACCATGAAGACTTTGAAAGAGATCAGTCTGAATATCAAAGGAATAAGAGAGGCTCTTGAGAAAATTGATAAAGTGCTCAAAGAGTTTTTGCAAAAATAACCCTTTTGATGATCATGCTGCAAAAGTCAAACATGAATTTGAGAATGATATTTCATTCTATCATATACGTTTGTTGGGAAAATTCCACCGAAAAGGTCAGCCCATGCTTCACACTGTTCATTCAAAGAGCAGGTGGCTAGTTGCATGTGCAACTTCAGTTCTGTTAAGTGTACAATAAAATAAACTTATTTTAATACTTTTTGTTTCACTTTTCAAGACGCAGTCTAGCAAAGCTCCTTTATAAATATTCACTGTGAAATTTCTGTCCCATCTTTAAGAGAAATTTAAACAAGTCTTTTTCTACTTTCAAGAATAGCAAGGTATTGAAGGCCAATGTCAGCAGAAAGAAAAAAAGTAAATTTGCCCTGAATAACTGGCCTGTGACCCCCTTTCTGATTATCTCAACTTTGCAACTCCCATACTTGACCTTTTGCCTGGACTTCCAGGAAGCTAATTACAATTCTGCTCACAATTCCAGTATGGGGTTTTTCCCCACACCACCAAGCAATTCTCAGATATTAGCTGGGTGTCCCACAGTTCAACTGAATTCTGACACTGTCTACCTGGAGATCACTTCAGATCCCACAGGTTAAGGGCTCAGTCCTATATAACTGCTCCCTGCTTCAGATGCCAATTGAAAATCCAGGTTATCAACTTGTGCTTCTGACTGACCAGCTAAAGATTGGAGGTTCCAGTGGCCCCACCCTTGGGTTCAATTAATTTGCTACAATGGCTCACAGAACTCAGAGAAATACTTTACTTACTAGGTTATTATAAAAGAATATAACTAAGGAACAGCCAGAAGGAAGAGATGCCCAGGGCAAGATACATGGGAAGGGCTGTGGAGCTTCCATGTCCTCTCTGGGTGTGCCATTCTCCCAGCACCTCCACCTGTTCACCAACTTGAAGTTCTACAAACCCCCACCTTTGGGGGTTTTTATTAAAGGCTCCAGTGCATAGGTATGATTGCTTAAATCATTGGCCATTGGTGATTAATGCAACCTCTAGCACCTACACACTCCCCCAGAGGTCACTGGGGGTAGCACCAAAATTTCCAGCCTTCTAATTGCATGGTTGGTTTCCCAGAACCAGCCCCCATCCTTAGATGCAGTTCCAAAGTCACCTCATTAACATAGTAAAGATCCTCTTTACTATGGGGGAGGATCTGAGACCTCCCCAGCCTACATCAGCCTACCACAAACTAGATTCTCTTCTATAAAGAGACGCTCGGTTTGGGAATGTACTTTTTCACTTCTTCCAAGCTCCACTTTCCCTTTTAACTACATAATTAGATTTTTTTTAATCTATGGCCTCTTTCTAATCAGCGTCCTGCCTTGGCATTTGCCCACAGAGCTTATAAGCAATACGAAGCACTGGGCTAGGTTAGGCCTTCACACAAATGCAATTGCACTTTTATTGCTGCCATAATTTTGAGTTGCTGAGTAATGAGATTGATTTCTCAAAGAAGTGAAAGGCAAATATGTGGCCACTCAGCAGCCAGCTCTTATTTCCTTGTAATTTGGTGCTACCAAGGGCTAGGTTTTGTTTTTCCTCATTTCTGGTCATGGAAACCTCAACAGTTAAGAATTTCTGGGTAGCATTCTACAAGCTACACATAGCCCTGTTAATTCTTTTGAAATTTTACATGGAGGTGCAGGACTTCCTGAAAGGTGTATAAGGAGCTTGGCAGACTCCCTCTCCAGCAAAACCACTATTTAACTGGTGAAAATTATTTTTTAAAAAATCAATTACCATCTCTAGAAATTGTCCTGAGGACATACAGCAAAGGGAGAAGTATTCTTTGAAGAAAATTTACTAAATTTCAGTAAGAATGATGACAGGTTTTGGCATTTTAGCCACAACTCTTTCCTTGTCCCCTACCCCATACCCCCATTATTATAGGATCTCTACCCCAAGTCAGTGTGGCCAAAAGGAAGACAGCTTCCTCTCCCGTCAGCTCCCAGTCTGGAGCTACTGCTTCATCTTGGCAGGGGTAAGCTACCAGCCTTTCCCATCCCCCTCCCAGCCTCAGGTTGCAGAAGTCCCCTTTGGGTTGATGCTGCAGAGAGTACCAGTCTCCCTTCCCTCATTCTATCCTCACCCCTAGGGCCGAAGCTCCACTCTAGGCACAGTAGGCCAAGACTACTGGAATCTCAACTGCTCCATTTCATTTCTTTTGTAAGGAAGAGGATCCATGTTACTAGAGATAAGGGACATTTTATAACGAAAAAAAAATCTCAACTCATGAGAAAGATATAACAATTATGAATATACATGCATCTAATAACGGGGACCCAAAATACATGCAGCAAAAGCTGAGACAACTGAAGGAAAAAATAAACAATTCAACAATAATCTTTGGAGACCTCAATACTTTTCTTTCAATAATGGATAGAACAACTAGAAAGATACTCAATTAAAAAAAAAAGTAGGAGACCTTGACAACACTATAAACCAACTAGGCCTAAAAGACATTGATTGAACACACCACATAATGGAAATAGAATATACTTCTCACACACACGTGGAACATTCTCCAGCTATCATGCTGGACCACAGAATAAACTTCCATAATGAATCAATAGCAGAAATCAATAACAGAAGAAAATTTGAGAACCTCACAAATATATGTAAATTAAACAACATATTCCTAAATAACTAATGGGACAAAGAAGAAATCACAAGGAAAACTAGGAAATACCTTGAAAAGGAAAATGAACACACAAAATGCCAAAATGCATAGAATGTAGCTAAAGTAGCACTCAGAGGAAAATTGATAGCTGTAAACATATACTCAAAACTATAATAAAGTACTCAAATCAATAACCTAGTCTTCCACCTTAAGAAACTAGAAAAATAATGGGGCACCTGGATGACTCAGTCAGTTAAGTGTCTAATTCTTGGTTTCATATCAAGTCATGATCTCATGGTTCATAGATTCCAGCCCCATGTCAGGCTCCATGCTAGCAGCACAGAACCTGCTTGGGATTCTCTGTCTCCTCTCTCTGCCCCTCTCCTGCTTGCACTCTCCCTCTCTCTCTCAAAAATGAATAAGTAAGCATTTAAAAAGAAAGAAGGAAACTAGAAAAATAATAATAAACTAACCCAAAGGAAGCTGAAGAAAGGGAATAATAAAGACTAAGTGTGAAAGGTAAAAGAGAATAGGAAAAAACATAAAGAAAATGAAAAAAAATTGTTCTTTGAAAAGACTAATAAAATTGACAAAACTTTAGCTAGAGTGACCAAATGAAAAAAAGAGAGAAGACAAAATACCAAAATACTATATGGGGCGCCTGGGTGGCTCAGTAGGTTAAGAGTCTAACTCTTGATTTTGGCTCAGGTCATGATCTCACAGTTCGTGAGTTCGAGCCCCACATGGGGCTCTGCACTGATGGTGAAGAGCCTGCTTGGAATTTTCACTCCTGTCTGTCCACTTTCCCTCTCCCTCCCCTGCTCTCATGCTCTCTCTCTTTCTCAAAATAAACTTTAAAAAAGAAGAATATAAAGTACTAAAATACTAAAACCAGGATATCACTACTGATCTTATGGCAATAAAAATAATTATAAAGGAGACCTGTTAATAACTGTATGCCAACAAATCAGATAAATTAGAAGAAATGGGAAATCCCTGGAAAGATGAAAATTATCAGAATTGACCCAGGAAGAAATAGAAAATCTGTAACAAGTAAGAGACTGAGTTACTAATATTAAAACTCCCCAAAAGGAAAGCCCATGCCCAGATGGCTTCACTGTGAACTCTACCAAATACCCAAAAGAGAATCAACACCAAATTTTGAAATTTTCCAAAACCAGAAAAATAAAACTTACCAACTCATTTTACAAGGCCAGTATTATCCTGATACCAAAACAAAACAAAACAAAAACATCACATAAAGAAAAAAAAACCTACAGACTTCTTATGAATATACTTGCACAAATATTTAACAAAATACTAGCAAAATGATTCCAGCAACATATGAAAAGGATTATATACCATGACCAAGTGAAATTTATCCCAAGAATGTACATTGTTTTAATATCTGAAAATCATTTCATTTAATACACCATATTAATAGAATAAAGAACAAAAAATTATTTCAAAAGATGCAGGAAAAGCATTTGACGGAGTCCAATTTCCTTTCATAATAAAAACATTCGAGAAATTGTGGATAGAAAAAATAAAAGAAATTGTGGAGAAAAGGAAACTTCTTCCACTTGATAAGCCACCTAAGAAAAACCCACAATTAGCACACATTTAATGGCGAACATCTGACTGCTTTTCTCCTAATATTAGGAATAAGACCAGGATGTCCTGTCTTGTTACTTCTATTCAATATTGCACTGGGGCTTCTAAGGTTTTAGTCAATATGATTAGGCAAGAAAAGGAAATAAAAGTCATCCACATTGAAAAGGAAGAAGTCAAACTGTCTCTATTTTGGATGACATGGCTTTATATCTAGAAAATCCTAAGGAATCCACTAAAAAAACTTTTAGAATTAATAAAGTTCAGCACTGCATGATCAATTTATCAAAATAAGTTGTATTTATGTACACTGGCAATAAACAATTTGAAAAATGAATTTAAGGAAACAATTCCCTTTAGAACAGCATGAAAAAAATAAAATAAGAATAAATTTAACAAAAGTTCAGGACTTACACATTGAAACTATAAAATATTGTTGAAATAAATTTAGAAAGATCTAAATAAGTGGAAAGACATCCTATGTTAATGGACTGGAAGGCTTAATACTGTTAAGATGGTAATACTTGCCAAATCATCTACAGATTTAACAAAATTCCTATCAAAATCCCAACTTCCTTTTTTGAAGAAATGGAAAAGCTGATTTTCAAATTTATGAAGATGTCCAAGGGATTTAGAATAGCTAAAACAATCTTGAAAAAGAATAAATTTGGAAGAATTCACACTTCTCGATTTCACAACTTGCCACAAAATTACACTATAATCAAGTCAGTGTGGTGCTGGCATAAGGATAGCCATATAGCTCAATGGAATTGAACTGAGATACTAGAAATAAACCCTTATATTTATGGCCAATTGACTTTCAATAAAAGTGCCAAGACAATTCAATGGAAAAAGAACAATCTTTCAATAAATGGAGCTAGGACAACAGGATATACACATGCATATAATGAATTTGAACCCCTACCTCAATTATACACAAAAATTACTTCAAACTGGATCATAGGCTTAAATATGAGTGCTAACTTATAAAACTCTTAGACTAAAACATAGGATAAAATCTGTGACTTTAAGTTAAATAATGGTTTCTAAATCCCATAACAAAAGTATAAGCAACAAAAGAATAAAAAGATAAATTGGACTATACCAATATTAAAAACTTTTGTGCTGCAAATGATACCACCAAGAAAGTGAAAAGATAGCCCACAGAATAAAGTAAACTATTTGCAAATCATATGCCTAGTAAGAGATGTGTATTCAGAATATTTTTTTCAAGGGAGGAGTTAAGATGGCAGAACAGCATGGAAGTTTTTGTGTGTCTTGTGTCCATGAAATATAGCCAGACCAACACTAAACCATCCTACACACCTAGAAAACTGACTGGAGGATTAACACAACAATCTGCACAACCTGAACCACAGAATTCAGCAGGTACACGGCATGGAGAGCTGAACTTGGGGAGGGAGAAGCTGTGAAAGGTAGGGAACTGCTTTTGCAGGCATAGAGAGGATGGAGACTAGGGAAGGGGGGGGGGAATACGGGAAAAGCACCCCTCCCCAAAAGCAGCTGGAGAGAAAGTGGAAAATTGGAAACAGCACACAGACTAAACTAAAAAGGGAGAAAGGAGAAAGGAGAGGGTTTAAATTCCATTGAGACTGTAAACAAGGAGAGCACAAAGGCTGGACCTCCTCAGCTCAATACCTGGTGGTGCTCTGGTGGGAAGGGTGAATCCCCAGGAACAGAGTGGAATCTGGGAGGTTCTTGGGCCACACGGGGAAAAGTGGTTCCACTGCTGGAAGGACATTTGGTACAGACTGTTGAATCCACCTGGTACCAGCAGACCCCGGAAGGCAGCCACATTCACTGGTGCTGGGGCAAGGTCATTAAGGGTGAAGCCTGGTGCCAGATGTGTGTTGTGATTTTCCATAATCCCTGAAACGCTGCTGCTACACTGTCTCACGAACATTTTCTGGGGCGGGCTGGCTCCTGACCACAGTCTCGGGGCACCGGAAACAACAGGGTCCAGCGGGCGTTCCTGGGTGCAGCCGATATTCAGCCATTGCTCATTCAGTCATTGCTCAGTGAGACGCTCCCACAAAGGGGCAGAACAGGTCAAAGCCGCAGTCCTTCAGAAGTAAGGGGCCGGGGAAAACAACCACATCTGAGACAAAACTTGGGAGAGAGGTACTTCCTGGGGCCTGGTCACAGAGAGTGAAAAACCTGGGAGTGGACAAGAGCTGAAGACAGAGGATGGGTGCACAATTGCTGATCCAGGAGAACAAACTGGGTAGCTGGGTGGTGCCATTTTCACTGCTCCCGCGCATGTGCATACGCACCTATGAGCACTACAACAATCCACCCCTGTAGGCTAGCAGCGCCATCTAGTGGAGAGCAGAGCTGTTACACTAAGCCCCGCCCAACTAGGCCAACTTAGCTCTTTGAGAACACAAGTCTCACCACCGGCTTAATTTATGGACTATAAAGAGCCACATAGACTGACTTCTAGGGGAAAACGAAGCAATTTCAGTCCTACTTCAATCTGTTAGCAGGTTCATCTATTCAATATTCTTTCTCTTTTTTTGTTGTTTTTTTTCTTTTTCCTTTTTCTCTTTTACAATTCTTTTTCTTGAATACAGAAAGAGACAAAATGAATTTTTATTTTTAATTTTTATCAAAAATATCTTTCTTTAATTTTTATTACTCTATTTTTTACTTTTGTGTAATTTTTTCAAATTCTACTTTACTTCCATCATTTTATTTTAGGCTACTACAGTGTATTCACTTTTTCAAATTTTCAAACGATTTTTTTTCTTTTTTATCTTTTTTCTCTTTTTAGTTTCTTTTCTTTTTTCTTAAATACAGAAAATGAAAAAATTCATATTTATTTTAATTTTTATTAAAAATATTTTTCTTTAATTTTTCTACTATATTCTTTACTTTTGTGTATATTTTTTCAAATTCTAGTTTACCCCCATCATCTCATTTAGTCTACTAAATGAATTTAGTCTACTAAATGAATTGAGAATTTTTCAAATTCTCAAACTATTTCCTTTATTTTTCTAACCCCCCTTATTTTTCTAATCTGTCAAACCACTTTCAACACCCAGACCAAAACACACCTAGAAATAGCATCATCTATTCGATTTGTGTGTGTGTGTAATTTTTAATTTTAATATTTTTTAATTTTAATTTTTTTAGTTTCAATTTTTCTACCTCATTAATTCCTTTTCTCCCTTCGAAATGATAAAATGAAGGAATTCACCCCAAAAGAAAGAGCATGAAGAAACAACAGCCAGGGATTTAACCAACATAGATACAAGCAAGATGTCTGAACCAGAACTTAGAACCACGATAATAAGAATACTAGCTGGAGTAAAAAATAGATTAGAATCCCTTTCTGCAGAGATGGAAGAAGTAAAAAATAGCCAGAATGAAATTTAAAATGCTATAACTGAGCTGCAATCACGGATAGATGCAGCGGCGGCAAGGATTGACAAGGCAGAACAGAGAATCAGCGATATAGAGGACAAACTTATTGAGAATAATGAAGCAGAAAAAAAGAGGGAGATTAAGGCAAAAGAGCACAATTTAAGAATTAGAGAAATCAGTGACTCATTAAAAAGGAACAACATCAGAATCATAGGGGTCCCAAAAGATGAAGAGGGAGAAATAGGGGTAGAAGGGTTATGTGAGTAAATCATAGCAGAAAATTTTCCTAACCTGGGGAAAGACACAGACATCAAAATCCAGGAAGCACAGAGGACCCCATTAGATTCAACAAAAACAGACCATCAACAAGGCATATCATAGTCAAATTCACAAAATACTCAGGCAAGGAGAGAATCATGAAAGGAGCAAGGGAAAAAGAAGTCCCTAACCTAAAAGGGAAGACAGATCAGGTTTGCAGCAGACCTATCCACAGAAACATGGCAGGCCAGAAAGGAGTGGCAGGATATATTCAGTGTGCTGAATCAGAAAAATATGCAGCCAAGAATTCTTTATCCAGCAAGGCTGTCATTCAAAATAGGAGAGATAAAAAGTTTCCCAGACAAACAAAAATTAAAGGAGTTTGTGACCACTAAACCAGCCCTGCAAGAAATTTTAAGGGGGACTTTCTGAGGGGAAAAAAGATGAAAAAGTATATATATAACAAAAGATTAGAAAGCACCAGAGAACACCACCAGAAACTCCAACTCTACAAGCATCATAACGGCAATAAATTCATATCTTTCAGTACTCACTCTCAACGTCAGTGGACTCAATGCTCCAATCAAAAGACATAGGATAACAGAATGGATAAGAAAACAAGATCCATCTATAAGCTGTTTACAAGAGACCCACTTTAGACCTAAAAGCACCTTCAGATTGAAAATAAGGGGATGGAGAACCATCTATCATGCTAATGGTCAACAAAAGAAATCCAGAGTAGTCATACTTATATCAGACAATCTAGACTTTAAAATAAAGACTGTAACAAGAGATGAAGAAAGGCATTATAGCGTAACTAAGGGGTCTATCTGCCAGGAAGACATAACAATTGTAAATACTTATGCGCCAAATGTGGCAGAACCCAAATATATAAATCAATTAATCACAAACATAAAGAAACTCATCGATAGTAATACCATAATAGTAAAAGACATCAACACCCCACTCACAGCAATGGACAGATCATCTAATTAAAAAAATCAATAAGGAAACAATGGCTTTGAATGACACACTGGACCAGATGGACTTAACAGATATATTCAGAACATTTCATCCTAAAGCAGCAGAATATACATTCTTCTCCAGTGCACATGGAACGTTCTCCAGAATAGACCATATACTGGGACACAAATCAGCTCTAAGTAAGTACAAAAAGATCAAGATCATACCGTGCATATTTTGAGACCACAACACTATGAAACTCGAAATCAACCACAAGAAAAAATTTGGAAAGGTAGCAAATACTTGGAGACTGAAGAACATCCTACTAAAGAATGAATGGGCTAACCAAGCAGTTAAAGAGGAAATTAAAAAGTATATGGAACTCAATGAAAATGATAACACCACAACCCAAAACTCGTGGGACGCAGGAAAGGCGGTCATAAGAGGAAAGTGTATAGCAATCCAGACCTTCCTAAAGAAGGAGGAAAGATCCCAGATACACAATCTAGCTTACGCCTTAAGGAGCTGGAAGAAGAACAGCAAATAAAACCCAAAACCAGCAAGAGACAGGAAATAATAAAGTTTAGAGCAGAAATTGATGCTATCAAAACCAAAAAAACAGTAGAACAGATCAATGAAACCAGAAGCTGGTTCTTTGAAAGAATTAACAAAATTGACAAACCACTAGCCAGTTTGATCAAGAAGAAAAAGGAAAGAACCCAAATAAATAAAATCAAGAATGAAAATGGAGATATCACAACCAACCCAACAGAAATAAAAACAATAATAAGAGTATATTATGAGCAATTATATGCCAATAAAATGGGCAATCTGGAAGAAATGGACAAATTCCTAGAAACATATACACTACCAAAACTGAAACAGGAAGAAATAGAAAATTTGAACAGACCCATAACCAGTAAGGAAATCCAATTAGTAATAAAAATCTGCCAAAAAACAAAGAGTCCAGGGCCAGATGGCTTTCCAGGGGAATTCTACCAAACATTTAAGGAAGAGTTAACACCTATTTTCTTGAAGCTGTTCCAAAAAATAGAAATGGAAGGAAAACTTCCAAACTCTATGAAGCCAGCATTACCTTGATTCCAAAACCAGAGACCCCACTAAAAAGGAGAACTATAGACCAATTTCCCCGATGAACATGGATGCAAAAATCCTCAACAAGATATTAGCCAACCAGATCCAATAATACATTAAAAAAATTATTCACCACAACCAAGTGGGATTTATACCTGGAATGTAGGGCTGGTTCAATATCCACAAAACAATTAATGTGATTCATCACATCAATAAAAGAAAGGACAAGAACTATATGATCCTCTCAATAGATGCAAAAAAAGCATTTCACAAAATACAGCATCGTTTCTTGGTAAAAACCCTCAAGAAAGTAGGGATAGAAGGATCATACCTTGAGATCATAAAAGCCATATATGAACGACCCAAATGCTAATATCATCCTCAATGGGGAAAAACTGAGAGCTTTCCCCCTAAGGTCAGGAACAAGACAGGGATGTCCACTCTTGCCACTGTTATTCAACATAGTATTGGAAGTCTTAGCCTCTGCAATCAGACAACACAAAGAAGTAAAAGGCATCCAAATCGGCCAGGAGGAGGTCAAACTTTCACTTTTCGCAGATGACATGATACTCTATATGGAAAACCCAAAAGATTCCACCAAAAAACTGCTAGAATTGATTCATGAATTTAGCAAAGTTGCAGGATATAAAATCAATGCACAGAAATCAGTTGCATTCCTATACACCAACAATGAAGCAACAGAAAAAGAAATCAAGGAATCGATCCCATTTACAGTTGCACCAAAAACCATAAAATACCTAGGAATAAATCTAACCAAAGAGGTGAAAAATCTACACACTGAAAATGATAGAAAGCTTATGAAAGAAATTGAAGAAGACACAAAAAAATGGAAAAAGATTCCATGCTCCTGGATAGGAAGAACACATATTGTTAAAATGTAGATACTACCCAAAGCAATCTACATATTCAATGCAATTCCTATCAAAATAACACCAGCATTCTTCACAGAGCTAGACCAAATAATCCTAAAATTTGTATGGAACCAGAAAAGACCCCGAGTAGCCAAAGCAATCTTGAAAAAGAAAACCAAAGCAGGTGGCATCACAATCCCAGACTTCAAGCTATACTACAAAGCTGTAATCATCAAGACAGTATGGTAATGGCACAGGAACACTCAGATCAATGTAACAGGATAGAGAACCCAGAAAAGGACCCACAAACGTATGGCCAACTAATCTTTGACAAAGCAGGAAAGAATATCCAATGGAATAAAGACAGTCTCTTCAGCAAGTGGTGCTGGGAAAACTGGACAGCGACATGCAGAAGAATGAACCTGGACCACTTTCTTAAACCATACACAAAAATAAACTCAAAATGGACGAAAGACCTAAATGTAAGACGGGAAGCCATCAAAATCCTCGAGGAGAAAGCAGGCAAAAACCTCTTTGACCTTGCCCGCAGCAACTTCTTAGTCAACACATCTCTGGAGGCAAGGGAAACAAAAGCAAAAATGACCTATTGAGACCTCATCAAAATAAACACTTTGCACAGTGAAGGAAACAATCAGCAAAACTAAAAGGCAACCGACAGAGTGGGAGAAGATATTTGCAAATGACATATCAGATAAAGGATTAGTATCCAAAATCTATAAAGAACTCAAACTCAACACCGAAAAAACAAATTATCCAGTGAAGAAATGGGTGAAAGACATGAATAAACACTTCTCCAAGGAAGACATCCAGATGGCCAACCGACACATGAGAAAATACTCAACATCACTCATCATCAGGGAAATACAAATTAAAACCACAATGAGATACCACTTTACACCTATCAGAATGGTTAACATTAACAACTCTGGCAACAACAGATGTTGGCGAGGATGCGGAGAAAGAGGATCTCTTTTGCATTGTTGGTGGGAATGCAAGCTGGTGCAGCCACTCTGGAAAACAGTATGGAGGTTCCTCAAAAAGTAAAAATAGAACTACCCTACGACCCAGCAATTGCACTATTGGCATTTATCCATGTGATACAGGTGTGCTGTTTTGAAGGGACACATGCACCCCCATGTTTATAGCAGCACTATCAACAATAGCCAAAGTATGGAAAGAGCCCAAATGTCCATCGATGAATAAATGGATAAATAAAATGTGATATATATATATATATATATATATATATACACACACACACATATATATACAATGGAGTATTACTCAGCAATCAAAAAGAATGAAATCTTGCCATTTGCAACTACATGGGTGGAACTGGAGGGTATATGCTAAGTGAAATTAGTCAGAGAAAGACAAAAATCATATGACTTCACTCATATGAGGACTTTAAGAGACAAAACAGATGAACATAAGGGAAGGGAAACAAAAATCATATAAAAACAGGGAGGGGGACAAAACAGAAGAGACTCACAAATACAGAGAACAAACTGAGGGTTGCTGAGGGGTTGTGGGAGGGGGGATGGGCTAAATGGGTAAGGGGCACTAAGGAATCTACTCCTGAAATCATTGTTGCACTATATGCTAACTAATTTGGATGTAAATTTTAAAAAATAAAAAATTAAATTAAAAAAAAGAATATTTTTTTCAAACTCCTTCAGCTCAACAATAGAAAAAAACCCACATTTTTAAATGGGCAAGGGATCCAAATACACATTTCTCCAAGGAAGATACACAAATAACCAATGAGTGCATAAAAAGACGTTTAACATTATTAGTCACTAGGGAAATGCAAATCAAAACCACAACGAGATACCACTTCACACACACTAGGATGGCCATAATTAAAAAGACAAGCAATAACAAACGTTGGCAAGGATGTGGGGAATTAGAACCCTCATACACTGATGGTGGGATTTTAAAATGGTGCACCCAGTTTGGAAAACAGTTTGGCTGTTCCTCAAATGTTAAATATAATGTTTCCATGTGACTCAGCAATTCTACTCCTAGACATACACCCAAGAGAAATGAAAACATGCATCCACACAAACACTTTTACAGAAATCTTCATGGCAGCATTAGTCATAATAGCCCAAAAGTGGAGACAATCGTAATGTTTATCAACTGAAGAATGGATAAATAAAAACTGATATATCTATACAATGAAATATTATTCCACAGTCAGAACAAGTAATGTACTGATAAATGCTACTACATGTGTGTGCATGAAAGAAGCCAGTCACAGAGACCACATATTTATATAAAATATCCATTTTTGTAAAATGTCCAGAAATGTCCAGAATAGGGTAATCTGTATTTAGAGAAAGTATATTAGTGCTAGCCCAGGGCTGGAGTTAGGGGTGGGAGGAAATGGGGAGTGACTGCTAATGGGCATTAAGTTTATTTGAGGGACACAAAAAAAAATCTCTAAAATTAGATGGTGGTAATACTTATGACTCAATAAACCTGTTTTAAAATTATCATGGTTCATGGATAGGAAGACGCAATTTTGTTATCAGTTCTTCCCAACCTGAGCTATAGATTCAACACAATCCTAGTCAAAGTCCAAGCAAGTTATTTTGTGCCTTTCAATAAATTCATTCTGAAGTTTCTATGGAGAAGCAAAAGACCAAGGACAGCCAACATAGTACTGAAGGAGAAGAACAAAGTCAGAGAATGACACTACTTGCCTTAAAGACTTACTATATAAAGCTACAGTAATCAAGACTACGTGGTATTGGTGAGAGAATAGATAGACTAATAGAACAAAATAGAGAGACCAGAAATAGATCTACGCAAAAATAGCCAACTGATCTTTGACAAAAGAGCAAAAGCAGTTCAGTGGAGAAAGGACAGTCTTTTCAACAAATTGTGCTGGAAAAACTGGATATCCACATGCAAAAAAAAAAAAAATTTAGACACAGACTGAAATCGTTTGCAAAAATTGACTCAAAATGGATCATAGACATAAAAGTAAAGCACAAAACTACAAAACTCCTAGAAGATAGCAGGAGAAAACCCAGGTGTCCTTGCACTTGGAGATGACCTTTTAGATATAACACCAAAAGCATGCTCCATGAAGGAAAAAAAAAATGTATCACTGAGACTTCATTAAAATTAAAGATTTCTGCTGTACAAAAGACACTGTTAAGAGAATGAAAACACAAGCCAAATTTTGCGAAATATAAGTGATAAGTGATTTGTATCTGAAATATTCAAAGAACTCTTAAAATTCAACAATAAGTAAACAAACTACCCAATTTAAAAATGGATGAAAGACCTGAACAAACCTCACCAGATAAGCATATGAAAAGATGCTCAATATCACATGTCATTAGGGAATTGCAAATTGAAACAAGATACCAGGGCACACCTATTACAATGGGAAAAATCCAAAATACTGACAACACTAAATAATGATAAGGATGTAGAGCAATAGAAATGCTCATTGATGGTAGGAATGTAAAATGGCACAGCCACTTTGGAAGACAGTTTAGTAGTCTCTCCAAACTAAAGACACTCTTAACCTATGATCCAACAATTGTACTCCTTGGTGTTTACTCAAATGGGTTGAAAATGTATGCACACACAAATGTTTATAGGATCTTTATTCATAATTGCTGAAACAATAAAGATGCCTTTCAACAGGTGAATGGATAAACAAACTATGGTACAGCCAAACAATGGAATATTATTCAATGATAAAAAGAAATGAGATATGGGGTGCCTGGCTCGCTCAGTTGATAGAACATGCGACTCTTTTTTTTTTTTTTAGAACATGTGACTCTGGATCTTGCAATCGTAAGTTTGAGCCCCATGTTGGGTATAGAGATTACTTAAAACTAAAGTCTTAAAAAAAGAAAAGAAAAGAAAAGAAAAGAAAAGAAAAGAAAAGAAAAGAAAAGAGATATTAAGACATGAAAAAACATGGAAGGACCTTAATTCATGTTGCTAAGTGAAAGAAGCCAGTCTTTAAAAGGCTACATACTATCTGGTTCCAACTAAATGATATTCTGGAGAAGGCAAAATTATGGAGATAGTAAAAAGATCACGGGTTGCCAGGAGTTTGAGGAGAGGAAGGGATGAATAGGTAGAGCGCAGGGGATTTTTAGGGCAGTGAAACTATTCTGTATGAAGCTATAATGGTGGATACATGCCATTATACATTTGTTGGAACCTGCAGACTAAACAACACAAAGAGTGAATCTTGATACAAATATGGGCTTTAGTTTAAAATAATGTATAAATAATGGGTCATCAATTGTAACAAATGTATTGAACTAATGCAATACATTAATAATAGGGGAAACTGGAGATGGGGAAAGGGGATATACAGGAACTCTGTACTTTCTGCTCAATTTTTCTATAAACCAAAATAGTTCTAAAAAATAAAGTATATTAATTTTTTTAAAAAGTTACCCAGTTACTTATGTGCAGTCCTGTTGCACATCACCAAGCACACAAAGATTCCTTATTCTTCAGAGTTAGCATTTGCTCATGTCACTTTCCATAAGGAAATAAGTAAATATATTATTTTTAAAAAATAAACTGTCATGTCATGTTTGGTGGATCCAAAAAATACATATAACCAACATGTGAGTTATATACCATGTTAATCAGGTGACTACCCACTTAAAAATTAGAATATCATCAGTATTGTTGCATCCACAAATATGCTCCTCCCATATCCCATCTCCTTCCTTCCCTCAAAGAGAATAACCTTTTTCCTGAACTGTGTTTGCCATTCCTTTGCATCTTAAGAGACAGCAACTCTGGTTTTTGGAAGGCCGCTCTGGAGCCTCACTGCCTAGGTCACTGTTATTGTGACAGGCAGATTCTGTGGTGTCACCAGTGTCACCAGTGTCACTGGTGTCACCAGTGATTCTGGCCAGCTGGTATCTATGCCTTGTGTAATCTCCTTCCCTTGAGTGAGAACTGGATGTAAAGACTCGATTCTCTTCTGAAGGTAATGTACTGATGGGATATCACTTCCAAGATTGGATTGCAGAAAGATTCTAGCAGCTGTCTTGCTCACTCTTTCTTTTTCTCTTGAGCTCCCTCATAGAAGCCAAGAGCCATGTTTTAAGCTGTCCTCATGGAAAGGTCTACATGGCAAGAAACTGAGAGAGAACTTCAGTCCAACAAGCCCAAGGACCTGAATCCTGCCAACAGGCCCATGAATGTGCTTGGAAATGGATCCTCCTCTAACTGAGCCTTGAGATAAGTTTCAGTTCTGGCAGACACCTTGACTGTAGCCTTATGAAAAACCCTGAGCCAGAGGACCTAGCCAAGTCACACCTAGATTTCTGACCCACAGAACATGTGAGATAAATTTTATTGCTTTAAGCTGCTCAATTCAGGAATCATTTGGAATGCAACAATAAGCAAATGATATGGGCACCATATTAGCTGTGTGGTCTTGGGCTAATAACTTCTGTGCCTCAGTTTCACAGCTATGAAATAGGGATAATAATAATGATATATCCTGTGATATCTGGAGAGGATAATAGAAGTTAATGCATAAAAGGATTAAAATAGTAAGTGCTCAGTAAATGTTAGCTATCTCTTTTTGTCACATGATGTATGTATAGATTCTTCATCAAATATGTGTCCAAGACCCAATTTTTCCTCACTGAAGCACAATTACACACTGCTGATGCTGGAATACTAGAAAAGGAGCTATGAGTCTGAATGAGGTATGGCTGTTTATAGGAAGTCTTTTTTTTTTTTTTTTTTTTTTTTTTTTGGAGGTAGGGAGCTTTAGAACTGGCTTTAGAAACCAATCCCTCACTGACTCACTGACAAGATGCAACTTATCGGAGTTTGTCTAAACTGACTATATTTAATGTTCAGAGGGCTCCTGTGTCAAGAACTTGGTGAGTCTGCTAAGACATTTATGTTGCAGAGAGGGAGTCCATATTCCTGTTCAACCTCTTGTTTTCCTGACTGACAAACACAGGTCATTGTAACTTCTGGGCTAGATCAACCATTCTTCTGGGGGCATTTCTAGGTCATCTCAGAACAGAGATGACAAAAGCAATACACAGGGATCTGAGTGCAGACATGCAGAAGTTGGACAAGATATAGAGATGTGTATTTCCAAAACTTAATGATTTACTTATTCTTCAGTCATTGATTTGTCCCTACTGATTTATGCCAGGCACTGTGCTAGTCCATTGGGTTCAATACCAAATTTAGGGGCATTGGTTAGGATTTGGGGATTCATACAGATCACTTAAGTGTAGGGGTCTAGAGTCCTATCTACTTGGGTTAACTATTCTTTCTTTCCCCAAGATTGGGTTCCATTACTCCATTTTCCTGTATTTCTGCCTCTGTTAAGCTGGGATTCCTGGAAACCCTCTCTCTCTTAGAATGGTGTTTCTAGGCTAGCTTGATGGTATGAGTCACATGGGTGCTTACAAAGTGCAGATCCCCAGGTCTCATTCGAGACCTTTTGAATCCATGTCTCCTAGGGAAGAGTCTGAAATCTACTTAAATAAGCACCTCCAGGTAATTTTTATCATCAGTGAAATTTGGGAAACATTGTCTAAGAAAAGTTTACTTTCATCTTTCTGGGCTAGTGAATAACTGCCTGTGGCAGACATCACTAATTGATCACAGAGATTCTTTCATACTGAACCTGGCTAAGGCCTCAGAACCCTTAACAAACACTTGAGGCAGCTGCTATTCATCAGGTAGAATTACACTGGAGATGAAATGTAATTGCCAGCCCTGCCCTAGTTTATATGTATTCATGTGCTGTTGACATTTTCTTGATCTGTTGATGATAGAAATGCAAGAAGTGCAGGTGCAGAGACTAGGGAAGAACCCAGCTCCATCTGAGACTTTGTGCTCATGACTGGTTGACACCTCCACAGATACATGTCTTCAGAGAGAGGTCAAAGGTCCTTACCATGGGCATTTTCCTCCTGTTTCTCCAGATAATAGGCCCACCTGGCCATAGGGTATGGTAGACAAATGGTGCTGTGAGTATATCTACTTGCTGTCCTGAGAGGAAAGTAGGAAAATGTGAGGTGGGGGAAGGTTTTGTAGGCTTTTAAAAACTTTTGTAAGTCTTGATCAAAATAGAGCCCTTTGAATGGAGCTTAGCTGCCTGTGATGGTGCAGGTCCATACAACTTCTCTGATTTCTGGGAATCACAGTGTCTCTATTGATCATGGAACTAGGCCAGACCAGGACCAGGTAACAGAATAAGAGCTTCTGCCCTCAAAAGACACTGAGGTTAGTGGAGGGGACAAATAAGCAGGAAATTATAATGTTGCAGAATGGGATGCCCATTAGGAACCACAGGGAACCATGAGGGCAGAAAGCACAGAGAGACTAACTCTGTCCTTGAGTGGGGAGCAGGGGAAGACAAAAGAAGTGTGGATACAAAAGAAGTGATTCTAACAGACTCTATTAGAGAAGTAGGAGTTTTCCCCACAGGGTAGCTGGGGAGTGAGAAATGTGTTCCAGCAAAACATCTGCACAGAGGCCTATAACCACTCATTTCTGGGAGTCAGTAGAAAGAAGCAACATGGCTGCAGGGCCATGTGTACTTGGCTAGGGGAAAGAGTGGGGAGAGCAGGGTATGGCTACCCATGGGGCTGGAAAAAGTAGCTGACCTATCCAAGAGAAAAGACTTTATGGTAATGCCATTTATGGCTTCCTACTTGAACACCTGCAACCTATCAAGTCATTCTAGAGGAACGTGCCAGTGCATAAATCTACACACATGGAGCCTCCATTGAGCCTTTGTTGCCTCCCTCTTAAATATGAATGGCAACAAAATTCACCATGTGTTTGAGGAACCACTCTATTGTGGGAGGAAAGACTAACATAAGCAAACAGGAAAAAATATCACAGGAAATAGCAACAATAGAGAAAGGGGGAAAATAACAATCCTATTAACTGATATTCTCAGAGATATGGGGGGGAAATATTGTTTCCTTAAACAAGAATATATAATTATTTAAAGAAGAAATAATAAAAAGGGGATCTTAAAATTTTTAAATGTAACATAAATAAATAATTCAATGAAATGATTGTAAGAATAAATTAAGAGAACCTCCAAAGACAAGCACAGAACTCCAAACAATGGAAAATTGGAGAAAATGTAAGAAGTGATAACGTCTTGGAATGCAATCTGGTGCAGCCACTCTAGAAAACAGTGTGGCAGTTCCTCAAAAAACTAAAAATAATACTGCCCTACGACCCAGCAATTGCACTACTAGGCATTTATCCACGGGATACATGTGTGCTGTTTTGAAGGGACACATGCACCCCCATGTTTATAGCAGCACTATCAACAATAGCCAAAGTATGGAAAGAGCCCAAATGTCCATTGATGGATGAATGGATAAAGAAAATGTGGTATATACATACAATGGAGTATTACTCGGCAATCAAAAAGAATGAAATCTTGCCATTTGCAACTATGTGGATGGAACTGGAGGGTATTATGCTAAGTGAAATTAGTCAGTCAGAGAAAGACTAAAATCATATGACTTCACTCATATGATGACTTTAAGAGACAGAACAGATGAACATAAGGGAAGGGAAACAAAAATCATATAAAAACAGGGAGGGGGACAAAACAGAAGAGACTCATAAATATGGAGAACAAACAGAGTTATTGGAGAGGTTGTGGGAGGGGGATGGGCTAAATGGGTAAGGGGCACTAAGGAATCTACTCCTGAAATCATTGTTTCACTATATGCTAACTAATTTGGATGTAAATTTTAAAAAATAAAAAAATTAAATTAAAGAATTAATTAATTAATTAATTAAAAAGAAAAAAAAAAGAAAACAATTATAGAACCTGAAAAAAAAAGTGATAATGCCTAGGAGGAGAGCCAATATCTGAATAGCAGAAGTTACAGAAAGAGAGAAACCAAGAGGGGAAGCTATTGAAGCAATAAATCCAGACATGAGTTTCCAGATCAAAAGGGCCACCAAGTTCCAGAACAAAGAATGAAAAACATCCCTCACTCACTGATATTCAACCAATCAGGAGGAAGAACAACATAAGTCTTCCCAACATCAGCACAGCAGGCTAGAAACAATGGTGAGATATGTTCAAAATCCTGAGGGGCAGGGAGATGGATGATTTCATTCTACACGTTTATATTCAGCCCAACGATTGATCAAGTATGAGGATAGAATAGAAAATCATCTCACACATACAAGATCTCAAGAATATTGTTTCCCCTATGAACCCTTACTCAGAAAGCTACTGAAGGATGCTCTCCACAGAGACAAGGGAGTAAATCAAGAAAGATGAAGCCCAGGATCCAGAATTTAATACAGGAGAAAGCCAAAGAAATTCCCAATTCGATGATGAAGGGAAGTTCCAGGATGAAAGATGAATAGCAGAACAAGTTGGAGTGGGTAGACCAAGAAAAGAATTAAACCAATATGTAATTTTATATATGTCAACATATTTAAGAGAAAATCATAATTCTGCCAGAGAGCTCAAGGATGAAGTCCTGATAGATACACAGAAAACAAAGTAAATGACAATTCAGGGCAATTACAACCCAAGAGAACCAACAAAGTTGTATGAGAAAGAAAATATAATCATGGTACACTGTGTATCTCAGGCTGAGAATAATATCATAATAACATAAATACTGAATACTAATATTACACAAAAAATGATGATATAATCATTTTGGGAGGATGGAAGGAAATGTGTTTGTGGGAGATAAGAGAGCTAAATCGTCTTACATAAAAAGAAGTTAATAAATGATAAATATTTTTAAAAAACAGTAAACATGCTATTTAGAATTATGGAGTTAATACTGAAAGAAAACAGCTAAAAGAGTTGCCCGGGAGAGAAAGAATCTGGAGAAAGAAAGAGTTCTTCCTTCACTCCAAAGCCTTACATAGATATCTATTCTTTTTTTTTTTTTTTTTTTTAATTTTTTTTTTTTTCAACGTTTATTTATTTTTGGGACAGAGAGAGACAGAGCATGAACGGGGGAGGGGCAGAGAGAGAGGGAGACACAGAATCGGAAACAGGCTCCAGGCTCTGAGCCATCAGCCCAGAGCCTGACGCGGGGCTCGAACTCACGGACCGTGAGATCGTGACCTGGCTGAAGTCGGACGCTTAACCGACTGCGCCACCCAGGCGCCCCATATAGATATCTATTCTTTTAAATTAAGTTCATGAAATTTAGATATGGACACCATGTTAGATGACAGCATTGAATGAAAATGGCATCTCTTAGTCATAATAATGGTATTATGTTTATATAGGAGAACACCTTTAGTTCTCAGAAGATCCATGACAGAGTATTTAGAGATAAAGCAGTACAATGTCTGCTTTTAAATCCTTCAAAAAGGGGGGCGCCTGGGTGGCGCAGTCGGTTAAGCGTCCGACTTCAGCCAGGTCACGATCTCGCGGTCCGTGAGTTCGAGCCCCGCGTCGGGCTCTGGGCTGACGGCTCAGAGCCTGGAGCCTGTTTCCGATTCTGTGTCTCCCTCTCTGTCTGCCCCTCCCCCGTTCATGCTCTGTCTCTCTCTGTCCCAAAAATAAATAAACGTTGAAAAAAAAAAAAATTAAAAAAAAAAAATCCTTCAAAAAGAAAATAAGATGATAGATTGATAAGAAAATAAAGAAATATGTGGGAGTCTGGGTGGCTCAGTTGGTTGAGATGCCAACTCCTGATTTCCGCTCAGATCATGATCTCACTGTCATGGGATCGAGACCCATGTCGGGCTCCATGCTGAGAGTGGAGCCTGCTTAAGATTCTTTCTCTTTCCCTCTGCCCCTCTCTCCCACTTTCTCTCTCTCTCTCTCTCTCTCTCTCTCCAAAATAAATTTGAAAAAAAAAGAAATGTGACAAAATGTAATTAGTGAATCTAGATAAAAGATATATAGATGTTCATTGTACTTTTCTTTCAACGTTTATGTCATTTTAAAAAACTATCTCGAAATAAAATGTTTAGGGGAAAACTAGGTATCTGTGTTATTCTGATGAAAATTAAAAATTAAAAAAAAACCCAGGCCCAATGCCTGATATATATAGGCATGGTAGCTATCATTACTATCCTATCATCATCATCATTTCTCACCAAGTGATTCAATTTAGTAGGTAAGATAGAGATTGACCACTGATCATTATACCTAATAATTATAAGAAAAAAAAAATTACACGAAGACAATTTTCACTCAACTGTCCTATCCACCCAGCTTCCAGGGCCTAGGGCCTGAGTGTAGCCCTGAAAACATAATCAGACATGCTCCTCCTTCATTTATAATGCTCATGGGCACAGCTAGGGGATAGTACTGGTCACATCTCATTTGCAATGGTACAGAGAATGGCCAGTGGCCTGGTTAAAGAAATATAAAGGAAGCAGAATCACAAATCCTGAAAGGAGAAGTAGTTCAAGGTGCCTGTTAGGTGTGTAACTTGGAGGATTTGAGTGAGTGATGGGGGTGTTGTCTAGACCACGTGTGGCCCCCTTGACCTTTACAGCACATTGCACCAGAATTTTGTAGGGGTCTCCACTGACTTCCCGCCCCCAAAGGCCATCCCAAGGCCTGGAACCTGTTGTTTTATAACTATTCATTCCTAAATGTGCTACATTCACATCTGGTCCTGCTTCATGTTACCATTTTCTATCCATCTAAGAAGAGTTGATGGTCGTGCCAGAGCCTAACCTACCAACTTCATGACTTAGCTCCTAATAATCTCCATAGGACTGCAGATTTAGAAGTATCTGTGTACCTCCCTGACCTGGGACGCTCACAGATGCTTCAAGAAACTCCTACAGAGGTGATCTCAGAGGAACTCATCTTCATACGTCTCTGAAGTATCAGGTCATTTCTCTTTTTTAAGTTTATTTATTTATTTTGGAGAGAGAGAGTGTGTGAGTTGGGGAGGGCAGAGAGAGAAAGAGAGAGAGAGAGAATCCTAATCAGGCTCCACACTGTCAGCACAGAGCCCGATGCAGGACTCAAACCCACAAACCATGAGATCATGACCTGAGCCAAAGTCTGATGCCCAACCAACTGAGCCATCCAGGTGCCCCAGTACCAGGTCATTTCTCATCAGTGTTTTCTGCCTCTAGGCTGAGTCCTTAGCTTTAGAGTAACATATCAGTGTGTGTATGTGTGTGTGTGTGTGTGTGTGTGTGTGTGTACACAGATATACATGCAGGTGTATATACAGTCAACTCTCATTACACGTGATTCCATGTTTGTGATTTCACCTGCTTGATAAAATTTATCTGTGACCCCGAAATCAATATTCTCTCAGTCATTGTGGGTAAGCCCAGAGCAGCAAAAACTTTGAGTGACCTGATGTACACATTCCCGGCTGAAGTGGAACCAGACCATGTTCTGCCGTTTTATTTCAGCTCTCATACTGTAAACAAGTGTCCTTTTCACAGTATGTTTAGTTCCACTCTTTTTTTTTTTTTGCATCTGTGTGCTTTTTGTTGGTGATTTTGCTGTTTAAACTGGCCCTTGAGGGTAGCACTGAAGAGCTGTCTAGTTCCTAAGCACAGGGAGGCTGGGATGAGCCTTAGGGAGAAAACATGTGTGGTAGATGAGCTTCATTCCTATGAGTTATGGTGCATTGGCCATGAGTTCAACATTAGTGAATCACCAAATACATTAGATACGGTGTCTTTAAGCAGAAACATGCATAAAACAAGTTTATACATTGATCAGTTGACAGAAATGTTGTGACCTGAGGCTCATAGGGAATTAACCCTGCATTTGCCCTAAAAGCAGTGATTCAGTATTCACTAATTCATAACTGGTGGCTACTCTGTAGGACACAACGACCATAAATAAAGAGAATCAACTGTATATGTGTGTTTGTGTGCATCTCTTTATGTAAGTTTCTATCTTTCCAATGGCTTTTTGAAAAAGCAATAGTGACAGTTCCTCCTTTGTTGATTTATGTTTTCAAAACAACCATCAAAAATGGACTTCCCCCAACGCAACAAAGTAAAATCTTAGGGTGTGGCTGAAAAGGGGTAGGAATGATGTAGAACAAGGGTGGAGTACTCACCCGGCTGACTGACTGAGACAGAGTCATTTGGGCCTCCTCAGCTCTGAGCTGCACCTCTGAAAAACCAAAGCTCATGGGGCGCCTGGGTGGCGCAGTCGGTTGAGCGTCCGACTTCAGCCAGGTCACGATCTCGCGGTCCGTGAGTTCGAGCCCCGCGTCGGGCTCTGGGCTGATGGCTCAGAGCCTGGAGCCTGTTTCCGATTCTGTGTCTCCCTCTCTCTCTGCCCCTCCCCGGTTCATGCTCTGTCTCTCTCTGTCCCAAAAATAAATAAACGTTGAAAAAAAAAAAATTTTAAAAATTTAAAAAAATTAAAAAAAAAAAAAACCAAAGCTCCAGTTCACAGTCATGGCACCCTACTGGAGTCTTTCATTCTGGCCCCTGAAGTGACCCAGCTCTGGAGGCGGGGGCCCTACAGACTGAGGGTGAAGATGGCTTCCCATGAGAAGAAAGGATGAAGGTGAGAGCCCTCCCAGCCCTTCTGGCCTCAGCCATGGAGGTCTCACAGAATGTACAAATAAACAAATAACTCTGGAGACTTCATCTCAAGCCCTGATCACCACTGCTAAGTATGATTATTTGTACTATACCTGGTACATAGTAGACAGTCAACAATTATGAACAAATAGTCATCTTAACGTAAATAGTCATTCTTTCCCCCCTTGAAAATATGATTCTGAAAGATCTGGCCCATTTCTAATGATGGTTTTATTATTCTTAAGGACATTTTCTTTTCTTCGCATCAGAGAAACACATCTTCAGTTCTGCAAGAAACGTGATTTGATTCAGTGACCTTGATTTATTGAAATTGCTTGAGGAGAATATCAGTGCCATAAACAGCAGCATGTGCAGCGAGCAGCTGAGATGGGGTCCTGTCTCAATTGGCTCACTCTGGCACCCCTATTCTCACAGCTGGCACCCCAAGTGACACAGTTAGCTGGCACCCCAGTCAACACAGCTAGAACTGAGTTTACACAGCTGGCTGTTAATCTAGTTCCCACAGCTGGCCCAGTCTTCACACCTGGCGGGCACCCCAATGCACACAGCTGGCACTCAGGTCCATACAACTGGCTGGCACTTCAATCCTCACAGCTGACTGGTAATATGGTCCACACAGCTGGCACCCCAGCCCACGCAGATGGTGACCCAGTCCACACAGCTGGCTAGAGGCCAGGTCCTCACAGCTGGCACCCACTCTACACAACTGGTATCCCCAGAATGGCTGTTACACCAGCTGGGAAGCTTTGCTCCTTGTTCCTTGCTCTTTATCATGGAGTCCATAACAGCTTCTGAACACACCTCAAATGACAATTCTGTTCTCACTAAACAAGACAAGCTTCAATTAGACTGGAAGGGAGTTGGGTAAGATACCTAGTAGACATGTCTAGCCTGAAGAGTTTAAGATACAACCACAAGGAATCTCTTTCTTTGAAGATTCCCATAAAGGAAAAACACAGGTTTCCCAGATGAAAGTTCTACTCAGGGGCTCCTTGGAACCCCTTTGACCTGGGTTGGGAAGGCTGTGGGTCCCTTCAAGGTGTCAGTGATAATCCAGGCACAGCAAAGTCAAAAGCATGGTCCAGGCGTATATCAAAAACAAGAGCCCTGTGAAGTCAGGCTCTGACCCTCATGAAGATAGAGTGACAATGGTGTGGGGACTCCACATTGTCCAAAAACCCACTAGGCAAGCCTAGCAAAGATGAATACTGGAGTCAAATTGCAGGTTGAGAGGAGCATCACGGGAATCCAGGATGCTGGACCAGACAATGCACAATGGGTTCAGCAGAATGTCAGAAACAGTGTTCTTCTGGGATGGAACATACTTTGAAGGGCACACATGCACCCATACCTAACTCTGTGGTCGTAAGTTGGTCTCTGATTACTTTGAAAGAGACACTTAGATGCAGCATCTATTGGAAACAGTTGGGGAGAGAGATCTAGCAAGTGTACTCCTAAACCCAAGCCAGGGATGTCCCTAAGAGAATTTCCAGGGAGGACAGCTCACTTGAGCTCATGGGTTTTGGTAATTTATGGCCCAGTGGCACTGCCACTCATTATCTGTGCTACCTTGGGCATCCATCTTCCCCTCTATCAACCTTAGTTTATTCATCTTGAAAATTGAGATGATGATGCTTCTCTCAAAGAAGCTCCTTCTACTGTTGCCTCAGCCTGAGATACCCCAATTTCAATTCTCTCTCTCAGGCATCTGAAAGTGAGATGGAGAGCCCGCATGAGTGGCTGTGGATATTCTCCACTTGGTCCTCCAGATCCACTCTCCATCCTTCTCTGCCCTGTTCTGTGTCCTGGGAGGCTGACCTCTGTCTGCAGATCTCATCAACTGGCTTCCCCAATCTCCTGTATTCCAATCCTATTTGACCAACATGAGGCACCAGCAGGAGATTGAAGAGGAGGGAAGAAACAGGTAGGGGGATCTGTTCCCACAGCTCCCATTCTTTCAGGCTATAGTTTGGCAGTGGCTGAATTTCTCCACCTGAGACCATGATTCTTGTCAGGCAGCCCTTCTCCCATTGCTACAGCCCTTTCCAGGTTCAGTAACACCACTCCCTCCCCTTAATCCTTCTCATCTACCAGCAGAAATGGTTTCCTACATTGTCATGTGCTTCAACGTCCCTTGTTGGTTTACCTTGAACTTTGCCCTAGTAAATGATACCTTCCTTAAACGTTCTTTGACACCCCTTTTGAGCACATCATCTGTGTCTTGAGGGACCCCTGACAATATAGGCAGCCAATCCAGAAAGGCCCAAGGTTGTAATGACTTGAGCTGACAACTTGGGGGCTGTTAGAATGGTCCTTGCAAAAGTGAGACCATGTGACTGTAGAGAGCACCAAAGGGACACAGCCTGATGATTTCCCAAGACCCACAGGGCCTACGTTGCATCCCACACAAGAACGCATGAGTTTTATTGGCTGAGCTCACTTGAGTGGGCTTCTGATTCTTGTGCTCATTGACCTCTGATTGAAACACGGGCTTATCTTTATCCCCCTTCAGGAGAAATCCTACTGGTGAAAGGGTCTGTCAGTCCTTAGATACCAAGTGCTGGAGAGGCAGGTTCTGCTTCTGATCTCAAGCACACTGTTTCCTCAGTACCCAGCTTAGTACCTGGGCACTCAATATATCATATTTAATGAATAAAAACAAATCTCCAGACAAATGCATTTGTTGGTTGTACAGGCACAATATCATTAAAGAAAAGATGTTCCACTGAGAAGAATGGCTGGACGTTTTGCTAATTAGCTGAATACACACCAGAGTCACTTTTCTCTTCCATCCAATGATTTCCAACTACCTTTGATTTATCAATGTTCTAAGAAGCCTGATGCCCATGGCCAACCAGGAATTCCTTCCCAGCCTCAAAAGGGTACTAGAGGAGAAGGAGCTTGTTTCTGGGTACACAAAATCTGAGCATTTTGCTTTCTGGTTTCCAAATACAAAGAGAAAAAATAAAATGTGAGAGAAAGAAATTTTGGCTGTATGTAGAGAATAAATATTTCTAAAACTATAGCTTCTCAGACTTGGAAGGAATGCTCAAGGTTGGCATGTCTAATCTCCCACAACGGTAAAACAGCCTTCTGTAAAGGCTGGAGACCTCTCTTGGCCAGCTCAAAGTGGTTCTGTGCCTCCTCCAAGGTCTCTGTCTCCCACCAAAGGCCTGGCAGTCCAAAGGAGGCAGGCAGATGTGTGCAGCTGCTGACACCATGGTGGTAGTGTCCTCACTCTGGGCTCCACAGGACACAGGCAGCACATAGAAGTGCCAGGGACAGGGGTTGGGGTGGACAGTTATGGTCAAGCTCTTCCAATGGCCCCGTGAGCATGGGATCTCCAGGCCAGGGGCTTTGGCCATGCAGACCCAGTCATGGATGTCTGCCCACAGCAGGGTCCTCCTTACAGAATCCAAGGGCTCACCAAACATTGCCACATCTGTTCTCTTGGCTTACAGTAGGTGGGTACCACCTCTGGAAACTGGGCTGGTGTTGCTGCTGCCAAGAACACATCATCACCAGCACGTCCACCCAGACTAAGCCTGCAGGCCAGGCCCATCACACGGGAGGCCATTACTGCTGAGAACTGCTCTCTCAGAAGTGTGTGCTGTATTACATTACCTCCATTTTACAGATAAGGAAACTGAGGCCCCAAAGGGGTTAATTCACCTGTCCATGGCTAGGAAGAGGGGGAACAAAGATGTGAATCAAAGTTGGCTCAGAAGCACATGATCTTCCAGGAGTGACAGGTGTTTTAACAGAGAATGAGGGAGGAAGGGGGGATGGAGAGACCAAATCTGCCTGGAGGACAGGAGAGACTTTGAGGAAAACGTGGGCTGAGACTTTAGGTTTAGGCAGAGGTTCTCCTGGTGTCAGGGACACAGCATTCCAGTCAGGGGCACAAGAGACACAGGACATCCAGCTGGGCCAGAGAAACTGCAGTCACTCAATAAATGCTAGCCCCCACAATGGCAGCACCCATTCTGCATGGGACCCTGTGCCAGGCACTCTAAATTCATTGAGCAAGTGTTTATCAAGTACATTCTAGTGCCACACTCTGTTCTAGGAGTTGGGCATATAGCCTTCAACAAGACAGATGAAATTCCCTGCCCTGAAAGAGCTTACACTCTGGTGAAAAAGGCAAATAATAATTTAATCTGCAGTATGTTAGGTGAAAAAAGCTCTGCAGCAAAATAAAGCAAGGAAAGGAAATTAAGCAGGGAGTTCTGGAAGAATAAGATGTCCAGGGAAGTCTTCATAAGAAGGATATTTGAAGGAATGAGAGAGAGTGAGCCATTTGGATATGCGCATTCGAGGCAAAGGAAGCAGCATGTGCATTGACCCTGAGGCAGAGACATTCTGGGTGTTTGGGGAGCATCTAAGAGCCAGTTGAGGGAGTGGAAGAAAGTAATGGCATTGAATGGACTCTAGTCACCTTATTGGGGACCTTTCTCAGTCTATTCATCTGTATAAGAAGGGGTGCACCCTCCCCAGGCACCCAGTGACCAGAACACTCCTTGCCTATGGTTTCCACTGCCCGCTCCCCAAGGGTCTATGTCTTGTTCTGTCTCAGTAAAGGGGATCTTAAGAAAAAGTCAAGGGAAGCTGGCTGGGAAGCCAGAGCAGTGCAGCACAGGGAAAGGGCAGGACAGAGAAGTGAGGGGGTAGAGTGTGATTTGGGGAGATTGGGGCATCAGACAATCCCGTGTTGTCTGGACAGGACCCACAGGCCAGGAGAAAGAAGTGAAAAAGAGTAGGAAGGAGGCCTAGCCAGCTTCTCAGTCCCCAAGGTGCCATCTCAGCCAGAGCAGAAGTCCTACTGGGAAAGCCAGTATCAGGAGGGGTTTATCCATGTAAAGTGAACACTCTTCCCCTCCTTGGGCCAAGACAGAAGATGGGAGCACAGACCCAAGAGAGTCTTTCAGAAACTCCAACTGAGCCCCCAAAACTCTGATTACACCTGCCTTTGTTCTACCCATGTCTATCCCGGGTCCCTCCCTGGCCTGTTCCCAAGCCACCAGGCCCCTCTCCCACCACCAGTGTGGGGCCTGGTTCACTAGACACAGCCCCACAGCCAGCCCTGGGATTGAAGAACAGACTGTCATTTCCAGCACCCTGACCCTGTGGCTCTTAGAAGTGGCCCCAAGGGATGGAGCATTTCTAGAAGGGGAGGATGTCCCAACAAAGTGTGGGGTGGCGCGGTTTGAGTTATGCCCCCCTGTTTCCCCTCACTCCCCTTAGTCTCCTAACAGAGAAACTAAGAGACCCATGTCCTGCACAGAGAGGGGAGACATCTGGAGAAACAGGAAAGACAGACCAGAAAGGTGGAAAACTAGCATGATAGATAGAATAAGAAAAAGCAAAGTGGGGACAGAAACCAAGGCAGGGGGTAGGAGGGACCCTGAGACAGAGAGACGGAGCAGAAAATTGGTCCAGAGAGAGTGAGTGATGCAGAGATGGGGGAGATGGAAAATACAGAGACAGATATAGGGACAGACAAACAGAAGGAAGGACGGAAGAAAAGCGGTAAGAAAGCAGTGAAACAGGGACAAGGACAGAGAGATGAAGAGGACAGACAAATTCAGCAGGAGAACCAATGACAGCTGTCCCTGCCATGGGGACACTTCATCTTTCTGTAGGGGCCACAGAAGACATAGGAGAAGTTTTCCCCACCCAGGGCTGCCAGCAGGTCCTCCAGGAGAAAAATTCTCACCTAAAACTGGGGGGCTTTGGGCCTCCCCCCAAATCCAGGTAGATCCCATCACCTGCCTCTCCCAAACCTTGCCCCAAGCACTCACACAGGCTCTGGGCTCACCACGTAGTGGGGCAGGGCAGTGGGGGCAGTCCACCCTGGCACGGTCGACATGGGCACGTGCTATCTGTATGGAATCTCCAAGCAGTAATGATGCCAACAAAAAGTCTGTCTCTTTTTGTTGCCATCAGGTATTGACAATCCTAAACATTGAATTAATAAAATACCCTTCCCCCCAAAATTCTTGGTTGGTAAAAATGCTAATAATGGTTGTGGCTACTGTTGAGTTTAATATATATGATTAATATACATACTATATATTCAAATTAGCTATTTTTTAATGTTAATTTTTGAGAGACAGAGAGAGAGACAGAGAGAGACAGCATGAGCAGGGGAGGGGCAGGGAGTGGGAGACACAGAATCAGAAGCAGGCTCCAGGCTCTGAGCTATTAGCACAGAGCCCGACATGGGGCTCGAACCCACGAGCCACAAGGCCATGACCTGAACCGAAGTTGGACACCTAACCAACTGAGCCACCCACGGGCCCCCAAATTAGCTCTTTTTTTATTGCTTATCCTTTAGTGAACATCGTATTCTTCATGGAAGTTAACCTTGAGTTCCTTTGATCACACAGGTGGCCCCCGCACTTAGGACCTCAGCTACATGTGTTCATTTCCAGAGTGTTCCAAGATTCTGGATCATTCAAGCTCACTTCAGGTGCACTTTATGTCTCCACCTCCCATGATACCATATAACCTTGTGTTTAGACAGAAGCTTCTAAATAAACAACCACAGCACAGTGAAGGTAAAGATACTTTGAAAAACAAAGAAATTGAGCTTGAGTTACTTCCATTCTGTCCTTCTATGCACCCACTTGGAATTTTTATTTGTGTATAAATTTTTAAAACAATGAAACAGAATGCAAACTGCAATGTGTACTATCTTTCGTTTGGAAAAGTGCAAATTTTAGCTGCACTGAACTATCTTGGTGAGTTTAGATACTATCTTTAACATCAAAAAACAGAAATTATAATGTTATCATTTATTATTGCAACAGACCAATAAGTAGATATAAGCTTTTCCCCTTTTTTCGAGACATACTTTAATGTAACTAAAAAGCATTAATCTATTAGTTTCTAAAACTTTTGTACTGTAATGTTTTATTTATTTTTACTTTTTACTGGCATGATGATATATATGAAGTTCAATACCAGACAACATTTTACTGAATTTCTTTTCTAGCCATTATTATTATTATTGGTCTTGTTTCATGATTAGTACTGAAAATAATTTTATTGAATAGTGGAGGAGACTGTTTAAAGATTGATCTACTCCAGATGTCAGAATGCACCATTGGCCCTGACCAAACTTCAGTGGATTGGACCGACCTCCCCTGCACACCCCACCTGCATCCTCTCCCCTTCCCAGGTGCCCCCTCCACTTCCACTCTGCTACAGGCCTCCTTCCCTTAAGCCCCCTGGGCTCCAGGGCAGAGGAGTGGGAGCTCAGGAGGAGGTCTCCACCTTGCTTACCTCGGTTACCATCTCAAATGGGAATGCCTTCTGGGGGCTTGGCATTCTGCCCCTCCTCCCTGTGGCCACACCTGATCTCAAGGTCACACCTCTACTTCCTCAACTGGCCCTGGCTCAGGGTCTTCCTCTCTGCTCTGCCTCAGCCAGTCCAACCTCAACATGCCCATGTGGGCTCAACAATTCCCGTGACTTTCCAGCAACCTGGCAATCAGAAATCTTGGGAAGGTCTGCCTTCCATGGGATGCATCTCAGTGAATGGTGCCCCCATTCACCCAGAAGCTCAAGACAAAACTCACATTCTCCCCCACATCTAATCCAGCAGCAAGGCCTGGTGGCTCTACTTTCAAATGCACCCCCAAAGCCAGCCCATCCATTCCATCTCCCCCAATGCCTCCCAGCCTGGTCACAACCCTCAATTCCTGCATTGCCTGGATTCCCTTCTTCCACTCTTGCCCCTTCCACTCTATTCTCTGTATGGCAATGAGGGTGACCTTTAAAAACATTTATCAGATGAGGTCACTCCCCTGCTTAAAACCCACCAATAGTTTCTCATTACACTTAGAATAATTTCCAAGGGGGCGCCTGGGTGGCTCAGTTAGTTAAGCATCTGACTCTTTATTTCAGGTCAAGTCATGATCTCACAGTTCAGGGGAACCATCAGCATGAAACCTGCTAAAGATTCTCTCTCTCCTCTCTCTCTGCCTCTCCCTGCTCACACACTCTCTCTGTCTCAAAATAAATAAATAAACCTTAAAAAAAGAATGTCTAAGTTCCAAACATTGACCAATAAGGGCCAACCTGACCTCTCTGCCTATTTTCTCTAGATTTCTACAGGTATCCCTGCTACTTGCTTTGTTTCTGCTACACTAGCCTTCTTGCTCTTCCTTAAGCATACCAAGCTTTTCCCACCTCGGGACCTTTGCACTCACTGTTTCCTCTTTCTGGAATGTTCTTCCCACAAATTTTGGTACGGTTGGCTTCATCTCATCTTGCAGGTCTTCATTCAAATGTTACCTGCATAAACCCTTTTCCTGACCACCCTGCCTAAAATGTACCCCATTCCCCCCTACTCTTTATCCCTCAACTTTGTTTTGTCACTTTTCATACTATCTGAACTATGGATTTTTTTTAAGCCTGTACAATTGTTTAATCTGACTCCTCCAGTTGAAAGCAAGGACTTTGTTTTATAGGCTAGGCCAACAGCCTATAAATAGTACCTGAAGCATAATAGAGGCTCAACAAAACTGTCCAATATCTTGAAATCTTAAGTTCCAACATCTCAGAAAGGCCATGGCCTTTGATTTTTCCAACTCTCTCCTACCCACTTCTGCCCTTACATGCACTCCTCCAAAGTTCCATTTTCAACCAACAGACTACAATTTGGTAGTTTCAAAAGTTAGAAACCTGGGACTCATCATTGACCTCTCCCCACTTCATACCCTCTACTTCCAAACCTATTTCCACATCTGCCAATTCTACCCCATCCACAACATTTGAATTGATTTGCTTCTCTCCATGTCCACGTTACTACCGGGGCCCAAGGCAGCACTATCTCCAGGCTGGAAACCAGTAGCCCCCTAACTGGTCTCCATCCCTCCACATTCCCTGTCCCAGCAATCTTTCTTTCCACTGATTCCAGGAAGAGCTTCTAAAGTGGAAATTTCATACAATGCTCCACTCTCAAATATTCAGTGACTTTCCATAGTTCACAGAATGGAGACAAAATTCTTGAATAAAGTCTACACTGCTCTACAATGGCCTGGACTTCAACAACCTGTCTCACTTTTTCTCCTGCCATCCTCCCTTTTACTCATTGAAGTCCAGCCACACTAGCCTCCCTTCCATTCCTAAATATATCTTGCTCGTTTTAATTTAATCATTTAATATGTATTTGTGGAGGCAAACCTATACACTAAACACAGGTGGATCTACAGTGGTAAACAAAGGAGACAAAATCTCTGCCCTCATGGAGCTTATGTTGTAGTAAGAGAAAATAGATCATGAACAAATCATCATATGTTACAAAAGTAGGACTAAACAGTGTTGTGAAAAAGCATTAAATAGGGAAAGGGGATAACCAATGTCCAGGGTTATCCTGAACATTGCTAGCCAGAATGCTAGGGAAGCCCTCTCTGAAGAAGTCATCTTTGAGCAAAGAGTGAACCATCCAGTAATCTGGAGAAAAGAGCTTTCTAGGCAGAGAGAAGAACACATGCAAAAACCAGAGGCAGAAAGGTGCTGAAGATGTGTATCTGAAGAACAACAAGAAACCTGAGGCATTTGCAAGAGTCTAGAACCCTTTTCCTATCCCAAACTTTTCCTATTTCAATTCCCAAATGCCCTTCAGATGTCCAATCAAAGTTCATTTCCTCAAGCTGTTTTTCTGACCCCAAGCCTAAACTGAATCCACTAACCTAAACATTCATTGTTCCTTGTTCTCTTCCTCAATAGCCTTAAGCACCATTTACCATGTACATGTGGTAAATTGTTTAATTAATGTCTGTCTACGAGATTACCCGGCTCTCACTTAACATCATGCTACCCTGTGCTTTGGTCGTTCTCCCCTGGCCACAGCAGAAGAGATGTTGCCATTTCTTGCTCTCTGATTGACCACTTTCTATCTCCTCCCTGCTGGTTAAAACATACTATTTTCAAACATGGTTCAATATAATTGATCTGACTATAACTCTCTTCACCGTAATCACATCATCCTGAGACTACTGCCTCATTCCCTTGATTGGACTTGGATGTTTTGTCATCACTCAGGGTAGGTCACTACCTTCTCAAGATGCTGATTTATTCTGTCAAATGTTGAGTCTTCCTACTTTCACTCTAGGAGATTCTTCTCAATTTAGTAGCCTCCTTATTTGCCCTTATTTGGAAATTACTTCCAGAACTCTGCTGGCCACCTTCCATGTTTTATCTTACCAGACCATTTTTTTGACCTGCCATATTTAAGTGGGTTGGAGAGTGGACACCTGATCAAAGGTCAGAATCACCTTAGATCCAGAAGCAGCCACTGCTTTCAAGCCTCATGGAGCCCAGCCCACTCTTCCTCCTGTCCTTAGATTGCCTTGAGAGTTTCCATCTCTCTATCTTCATTCTTAAAATCCATGAATAAGCCAGAAATTGTGTGACCAGGCTTTAAAAAAAACTGAATTAATTTAATCTCCTTTCTTGAGACTATGTACCAAGAAAAACAGTTTACAAATTAGTAACTAAGGGAAAATTTGAAAACAAAACAAAAACATTGGGTGGGACAATGGCAAACCAAGGCCAAATGGGATAGAAAATTATAGGGAAAAAGAGGAAGCAGACACTATGTGGAGGTAGCTGATACATATTAGTGGCAGAGCAGAAGGATTCTGATGCTAAAGGAAGAATCCAGAACTACCTTAGATCCAAAAGCAGTCATTGTATCCCACCCTTCTGGAGCCCAGCCCAGCTACTTCTGTTCTTAGATTATCTTGAGAGTTCCCATCTCTTCATGTCTTAAAATAACCACCTCTGCTTAAACCAACTGAAGGAAGTCCTTGTTCATGCACTCAACAATATTTATCAAACGTCTACCACATGCAAGATACCGTTTTAGGTATTAGGGATATAGCAATGAACAACCCAGTCAAGATTCCTGCTCTTGTGGTACTTGCATTTTAGTGAAGAAAGACATAGCAAAAACAAACAAATATGTAATACATTAGATGGCTCTTAAATGCTAGAAGGAAAAATAAAACTTGGTAAGCAAGGGGGTCAAGACAGTGAAAATGCTTCCACTTCTGGAACCATGCCCAATGAGATACACTGTGGGGATCTTCTACTTGAAAACAATTATATGTTGCACAACACATAGTTTTTGCCACATTACTGAGCTCTTGGGAGATGGAATAAATCTCCAAAAGGTGGAAGAAGAAAGCCATGAACTATAAGCAATAGTGAGGCATGGGGTTGCAGAAGAACAATCTAGGGACTGAGTCTTGAGCCAGTGGCACAGCACGGTAGGAGAGCTGAGCCTGAGACTTGGATTTAGCCAAGAATCTTGAAAGAGGCTAAAAAGATTTGTGGCTAATGGTAACCTCTGGTGCCCTGCACAAGTAAGTGTAAATCTTCTATGGAGGAAAATATCCTCAACTCATTGATTATTGGCTAAGATCTACCACATGTAAGCTCACATTCAAAGAACACCAAGCACACAAGGAAACAAAGCACTATGAGTAAAAACAGGAACAACAAACACCAGAGTTAACCCCTCTGGGCAACGAGAGAAGTGCCGACAGAATAGATGGTTCCTGAGCTGTCCTGTGCAAACCAGCAGGAAAATGGGACGGAAAATCAAAGGAGATGAGAAGGTCAAGGCTGGCTTCTAGCAACCACAAAGGGACTTGACTTAAGTAGAGGGCAATTGATATCCAAACCCCAAGGTTCCCAGACTTGACAGCCTGCGTGCTAACTGCTGAGCTCTTAACCAATTGTTGCTGACTTAGGTAGAGTGTGAACTCTGGGACTCGGCAAGCTCCCACTCTCCCACCTCACCTCTGCTGCTCGGGCCCCGAGAACTCCAGAGCTGCTGAAGTGGCTTGAAAATATAATGGAGTCAGGCTCTGCAGTTGAAATTAACAGCCAGCCCAGGCCCCACCCCTCCTTATCCTTTGTGATCCGGCCAGGGAAAACTCTGCTCGAAAGACCTGTGTAATTGATAAAGTGATGTCATGTGGGGAGACTGCTATCTGGGGAGAGGAATCATTTTATTATTTCATGGCTCTTACCAGCACCTCAGAGTGAAGGCAGAGGAGACCGGCTGTGAAGCAGCAAACACAATCTAAGCTACTCCCCGAAGGATTGACAAAGCAAAGGACCAGCCTCGAAATTTTCAGCAAATATTTGCAGTTGATAAAAACATCTGGCACTTGCTCTTACACAGACTGAGGAAAAGGGAAACAGAAGCAGGCCCAGGTTGAGCACCGTGTGTGCGCTGGGCGCTTGGTCATCACTACACTGCATATTCTGCACACGTTTTGTCACTTAATTCCGGCCACCATGCCCCAAACTCTATGCCAAGAGCAGCATTATCCTCATCCTGCAGATGTGACCCCTAAGTGAAGGGTTACCAGTAATAGGGGATGTAAACAATGCAGGTACTGGGCTAAGACACTGTGTAGTGTCGTTAATTCACACAGCAGTTCCATCAGTTAAGTGCTATGATCTGCATTTTACAGATGAGGAAACAGAGGCACAAAGAGGCTTGCCTGCAGTCACACAGGGACAGAACGTGACTCAAGGAGACTCAGGATAGTACAAAGATTCCATGGCTCCTAAAGAGCAGAGTTTGGATTTAAGTCCAGAGAGTTTGGGGGTGCCTGGGTGGCTCAGTTGGTTAAGAGTCCAACTTCGGCTCAGGTCAGGATCTCACAGTTTGTGAGTTCGAGCCCTGCATCAGGCTCTGTGCTGACAGCTCGGAGCCTGGAGCCTGCTTCAGATTCTGTGTCTTCCTCTCTCTGCCCCTCCCCTGCTTGCTCTCTCTCTCTCTCTCTCTCTCTCTCTCCCAAAAATAAACCCAGAGAGCTCTGGACTCTGAAACTCATGCCATTTCCCTGCATTGTGCCACTTCCTGCCATTTGTCCCTGCCCATCTGTGTTTTCCCACAACCTGACTCCCAAAAGGGCCAACACATGTGATGGCCAAGCATGTGGGCCAGTGCACATCAGAGATCTTGAGCCCAGCATCCAGCAGGCCTGAATTCCATCTCCTGTGCGGCTACAGGAGGGCAAGGGAGTCTGTGGCATCCCCAAGGAGCTGGAGAGAGCTCACTCTCCCAGGACCAGCAAGATGGTGCCCTGTGTCCCTATAGTTGCCCTCCTCTTAGCTCCTTTGTATCCCCAATCAGCACCCAGAACAACTCTCCAAGGCAAGAGAAGACTTTCTCAGGCTTCAGGAAATGACTTAGCAGAGCACACCTGACCTGTGGCCCTATTACTCATGGGAGAGGGGGTATCCCAGGTGTACTGCTTGCTTGTTGTTCTTGGATGAATGGCTTCATCTCCAAGGTTAGCTTCTTTTTCTTTAATGAGGAAAACAGTCCCTATCTCCTAGATGTTCAGGTGGGATTATAAGGCCAGCCCCGAGCTCTTTACCTGGAATGTAGAAGGCATTCACAAAGTCTGTTATCCACCTCTTCCTCTCCCCATTTGTCTCTAAAATTAGATTTGTTTTTCACATGCCTCAGAAGGCTGCTGTGAACATGACAGGACATAATCCAGTCTGGCAAGATGTATGCACTCGGTAAATGTTCATTAAAATCCAACACCCTACGATGATTGACTCCATGTTGTTACCATAGGGCCTCAGCCTGTGCACAGTGAGCTGGAGCCACTCAGAGGAGAGGCTGGCCCATTCTGTGCGGCCTGCCTCACCCAGGCCTGTGATCTTGGGTCCTGGCTGGACTTTGCTCTTTCATCACAGAGGCTCTAAAAGGGAAGGACTCACATGCACACTGAAGCCAGAGTGATCTTTCTAGAAAGCAAAGCTAAGCTTGCCCTTCCCCCAAGCTAAAAACTCTTGGTTGGCTCCCCATGGCCCTCAGCATCCAGTTCAAATCCTTGAACATATTTGACAAGGCTTTGTGAACTGATCTATGTCCATTCCTGCCTTGCCTCTGTCACTCTATCCCTCCTCTGAAACTTCAAATAGGTCCTCAAGGGCTGTGTTCTTCCCCTTCTCAGATACCCCCAGAGCATCCCAAGTGTCTCTGTTTGTGACACCCATCTCATGTACCAGGCCTGTTTTATGTCTGTCTACATCATAAAAACATAGACTCCAACCTGCTTGGCTCCAACAGGTTGTGATCTGTGCCTCCTTATTGATCACAACCTGTTGGCGCTCCTGGATGACTAAGTGTCCGACTCTGGATTTAAGCTCAGGTCACAGTCTCACGGTTCGTGAGATTGAGCCCTGCGCTGTCAGCACAGAGCCTGCCTGGAATTCTCTCTCTCCCTCTCTCTCTGCCCCTCCCTTGCTCTCTCTCTCTCTCTCTCAAAATAAATAAGTAAACATTTAAAAAGTTAAGAACATAGGCTGCATGAGAGCAGAAGAGTCGAGTCCATGCCTGCTGTGCCCGTTGTTATATTCCCAGTACCCAGCACATAGTACCAATTGAGCATATTACCTTTACAAGCAGAAAAACATGTTATTATTCCTTAGATGTTAGAAGTGAATGAGAAATGTCACTTTCTGTATGTACCATCTTGCTCAGTCCAGTCAGCCAATGCAGAATTCTGGGCCTTACTTCCGCAGACATAGCAATTCTGAACCCAGCCTGGTCTCATGACATGGGGAGGGCAGGGAGGCGGGGAGAGGAAAAGTGGGAGGGGTAAATACAGACTATGTTCCCAGAAGGCTTAGACAGCAGCTGTCTCCAGGGCCAGAGAGCACGTGGCACATATACATGCACATGAATTCACTTACATGCACCCAGGTAACTCCTTTCCTGCATGGGAGAGTGCATACGTCTCAATGTAACATCTCTACTACAAGGGTGCATCTCTGTGTGTGCACATTTATAGGAGCAGCTCAACTGTTTTAAATCCCTCTTCAACATTTCCATCCTTTCCCTAAAGACTCTTCTCCATGGGTCCACCAATTGGCTCTTTCTTCTCTCCACTAGCCCCATTAACATCCCTCTCCCCGACTGTTCGGGGTAATCAGATCTGTTCCCAGACTCACACGCCCCACTCAATCTCTTTGCTGAGCGAGACAAAAGTCCTGTGGTTAATCAGACCCACCCTCTTTAGAGGGCAGTTTAGCTCTAATCTGTTTTACTTGATGATAATACCAGAGGTCTCACCCAATCCCCAACCCAAGTCATTCATCAAAGCAGCTCTACCACACACATCTATCATGTGGTCCAAGAATCTTTCATTCCAGCTTCTCAGAGGATAACATGAAACACAACACCTCCTTTTTACAGTTATAAACCCATACATAAAATCAAGGTGGGGTTCTCTCTCACCCAGCAGTGCTACAGGTAATGAGGATCATGTGGGTCTGGGCAGGAAATTCATGCTGTGTGAGCACCTATGTCTGCCCTGCCTATTCCCTGACGATTTATGACACTGCTTAATTTCATCCTCCCAACATTATTCCTGGGTTTACATAAAGAGACTGGGGGTCGGAAAAGACAAGTAACTTGTCCACGATCCAGTGAGGGAAGGGCAGGACCAGGACCAGGACTCTCCAGCCCATACTCTTTCCACTACACCAGGATGCCTCCTCTCAGGATTTGAAAACACACTGAGGTCAACATTGTGATGAGGGGTCTGCAATGTGCATGTGCACAAAATAGGCAAGTCCTATTTGGAGAGGTAAAGTCTTAGGTTTGATCAATAAGATGGCACAGATTACAACCTGTTGGAGCCAGGCAGGACCTCAGGCCATTTTGTCTAACCACCTCAGTTTATAGGTAGGGAAACGGAGGTCCAGAAAAAAATAATGACTTGCCCATGGCCACACAGGAAACTAGTGCCAACTCAGACTAGATCTCAGGCCGGGTAACAGCTTGGCCAAGGTTTCGACCACATCCACCTGCTGTCCTGCAAATAATTTACATCATATTCTGATGTTGCTTTGCATAAAAGCCTCCAGTGTCTTCCAGAACTTGAGATCAAAAATTTGTCTGTCCCATCCAGGAAAACCTGCTGAAAGAGCTCTTCCCTGGCAGCCCCCACGTATCATATGCTGCCTCCTAAGAACATCCCTCAAGGACCAGAAGACCCACCTGAAAAGCCACATCTGCTGCAGCCTCTGGATGGCCCAGCCACTGAAGGTCATGGCTGATGCCACAGCTGCTAAGTCTTTGCCAGCATCCTGAGATGCAGGTACCACGTTTGGCTTTCCATTGGAAAAGGCTGGCATGTTGCCCACGCTCAAAGTCAAATCTTTTCCACCTTCATGGGGCAGATCTAAGGCTTGCTCATGGGAGGGTTGGTGATAAGACGGAGGTTTCTACTCTCACAGGCCAACTTTGGAACCAGCCCAGACCTCTCCATCTCTGGTGCAGTGCAGCACCCCTGAAAACCCAAGACTGAGTGCAGAGAGATATGCCTTTGGCTCAATATGTAAAAACTCTCCAGCAATAAATTTAAGCAATTCCATTTGGGGCTCTCACAATTTCCTCCACTCAGGCAAACTGCTTTTTATTTCAAACGTTCCTGAAGGAAATTGGCCAATTGCTTACTTCAACTGTCGATGCCATTATGCTGAGCCTGATGGCAAGACACAAATGCAACCTGGGAATTTCTCTGCACTGGATCTTCACAAAACTGGCCACTACAACAGGGGTCTGGCCCAGAAGGGCTGTGGGTGTTGACCCTCTAGGAACTTCTCAGCACTCCCACAGAAGAGAACAAGGTGGCTAGGGCCAAGGCAGGGCTCTGAATGACTAGGAAGGAGAGAGTTTAACATTCAGCCTGGCCCTTTAGATTGACTTTACTGTCTTCAATCCAAGGGGGTGAGGTCAACTCCAGCCACTTTGAGATGGTGTCGGCAGTCAAGGAGACTGACTGGAGGAGGTAGAAGGCAGCATTAGTGCCCAAGGAGTCTGATATGATCAACAGCATCTCCATTTACTGAGTGCTTCCATATGCCAGATGCTGTGCTAGGCATTTTACGTGCACAACTGCAGTAAATTCAAACTCCTTACCATGTTCTCTGGAACAGTGCCTGGTACCTGGTAAGTAGTATACAAGTGTTGACGAATGTCGTGATTGTTAACAAGGGGCTCCTAATGAACCCCCAAGCCCACCCTCACTGGCTTGGGATAGACAAGCTGATTCTACAACTTCCTGTCACCTTAGCATCAGAGATGGAGTTGGTGGGAGGCACTGATCACTTGAACTGTTCTCAGTTTGGGCAAGGACCTGATTGGTCAGTTGTGTGTCCCCTGGCTTCCTAACCCTGACAGATGATGCATTAGGAGCATGTGTCTCCCTAGGAGCCCACACAGGCTGGCTCAGAAATGGCGCATGTGGGTCTGGTCACCTGCATGCATAGGGTTGCCTCCTCCACCTTCACCCCACAGCAAGAAAGGTTTCACCAGACACATCAAGAAAAAGGAAAAGGAGGAGTTTACTTTTTACGGCCAAAGTAGAGTTGTGGCAAGCAACTCCTGACTCCAGCATTGCCATGACAACACCTGGAAGACATCTTGGCTAAGAGCTGAGGTTTGTGAAGCTGAGTGGCTGTCTCAGGTGAACAAGGTCTGGCAAGGCTTCTCCAGGCCAAGGAGAAGGGAGCCACCAAGGGCTTCATGAATTAGTCACTCCCCTCCACAGGGTTGGCCTGAGGACCTAAAGGCAGGTCTCTTGGTGACCAATCCCTTTTGAAATGTGCTGTATACAGGGCTTCTGAGTCCCACTACCCCCACCCCCAGCCCAGAGGGCACCCACTGTTCCCTTCTCTCCATAGCCTTCAAGCTTTCAGAACAGGTCTTGGGCCCCTCCAATACCACTGTGACACCCCCATCCCCCCAATGCCAAAGCTGGATCAGTATCACAAGGATTACCGAGCATCTACTATTTTCTGGCACTAGCCAACATAACTAGGGACACAGTGATTTAAAAAAGGGGGGGGGGGCGGTGTGCCTGGGTGCCCCAGGAAGCAGAGCTTAAGGCCAAAACAAACACCAGTGACTCCATCAGTGTAAGCATCCAAGGAGAGAGTAGAGAAAATGAACAGGGGGTGGGCCAATCAACTCTAGCCCAAAGCATTAGAGACATGGAGACAATGGTGGCTATGCAATGATAATGGAGAAAACTGTATTCACAGAATGCCTCTCAGGGAGAATATTCTCTGTGCTTAGCGATTTTGATAGATTTTGATACGCCAGTTGTGAGGTGGAGCCTCAAGGCACCTGTTTAAGATATAATAGGTGCCTTAGTGTCTTCAAAGGAGGCTGGGTCTGGTTAGCTGTGGCACTTTGGTGATGCTGGGTGGGGCTTCCCTGCTCAGGACAGGAGGGAGCAGAGCCACTCCTCCCCCACCCAGACCCCTGCCTCGTTATAGATTCTGAACAAGCATGGGAAGGGTGTTGATTTGAAGAGTACCATTTTCCACCCCACCTGGAGTACTCACAGTCTGACTCCATTATGGAGAGCTCCACCAACACTAGGAAACAAAGTGGCTATAAGGCAGATATATGAAAGGTAACGAGCTTTCCACTCCCTGGGGAGTGAGGTGGCCTGGAGCTGAACTAGGCCTTCTCAGATAGGCCATGCGGCCCACAATGCTTCAGATTTTAGCCTTGCCCAGCGGCAAAGCGTGCAGGGTCTGCTCTGGGCCAAGGAGGCACCAACACTGAAGGAACCAACAGCAGTGACCAGAATTGCTGGACTTTCCAGCAAGGTGGCCTGCAGTCCAGCTCACAAAGCATCTACACTGTCTTCTCCATCCAGGGCACAGAGTGTGTAAAGTAAGGACTCCTCTGCCCCTGAGTTGCTCAGAATGATTGGGGGACGCAGCTATGCAAACAGAAAATTAACACAGCCATTAAGTGCTCTGGCCAGAGCACAGAGAAGCCCTTTTTGGAAGGACAGGTAGTCTCAGGGAAAGCTTCTCAGAGGAGTCAAGGCTGTGGTAGAGGGAAGGGCACAGGGGAGGTGAGGGAAGGAGTGTCTGAGTGAGGATAAATCAGTCCCAAACAAAAGGAATGGGATGAGCAAGGAACAGGGGCATGAAATACCACAAACATACAAGGAACAAGTCATTCTGATGGAGCACAAATCCGTACCAGTGAGTGACGGAAGATGATTCTGCCAAGACAGGAAAGACTGGGAAGACAGCAAGACTGGGAAGGGTCTTGGATGCTGTATGTTACCTAGAGTTTTATTGTGAAAGATGATGGAGGCCACTGAAAGATTTTCAAGTTGGGAATGACACAGTCCCATTTCTAAATTTCTTGACACTAATGCCCTGTTCCTTTTTTCCACATGCCTGCACCCTGGCTATTCTTCAGGGCTTCCCCGAAACCTCACCTCCCTCAGCATGTCCTCAGGACTTAACAGAAAGCTCACTGTTTTCCATTTGACCTTCACCCCAGTCACAGTGGACCCATTTTTGGACCTGGGCCCCTCACCAGACTGTAAAGATCCTAAAAGTCAGAGCTTTGTCATAATGATTCCTTGTGCCACCTGGAGAAATGCAAAACATTGCATAAATGTCTACTGCACTCACTACTATTAAGATGACTGTTATTTCTATCAGCATTATTTGCATTATTGGAGTTATTTAAATACTGAGTAATCCCTTAGCTGTAAGGATGCAGTCTCTGCCAGTGAGCCTCATTAAAGTTGACTAACCTGAATGGAAAGAGTTCAGGATTTTTAGTCTGAGGAGGTGAATTAAAATCCTGATTCTACCACTAACTGAATGAGGGGACCCCACATCACAAAATGTCTGTTGAAGAACAGAGGGTTAAGAAGGCTCTGGGAGTCAGATTTTCCAGGAGTAACACGTGGTAAAACCTGGCCCCTTATTCCAGCTGGTCAAGAGGATGTTTACACATCAGAGGCACTTTGGGCAGCCAGTCCCCAACCCCAGCGAAGTGGGACAGACTCTACCCCAGCACCTTACACACACTATGTGTCTGCTCCAGTACACCCCTTTAGAGGTCCCAGAGCATGTAAAATGGATGCTATGGAAGACTAGCTGTGAGTTCCCAGAGATTAGGCTAAGACAGGTCAGGTCAGAAGTGTCCACAGGATCAGGAGAGGCCCAGACATCAAGGGGTCCCTGTGACCTGTGTCTTCTTCAGCCTCCCAGAGACTAAGCCCCTGGGAAAACCAAGACTTCACAGTGGAAGTGCTGACTCGTGAACCCTACAGGAGGAGGTACAGGATTGCTGATCAGTCATGCCTGCAGCTCCTAATCATCATCACAGGGCAGACCTGCCTGCAAGGATGGAAATTGTCTACAAACACCAACACAATCCTATGAAGCATCATCTGGCCACAGTCTGTGTCTACCTCCATTGACCATCAAAGTGGACACAGCTGAGCTGGCTGACCCACCAGTGACCTTCCCTCCCTCACCCTTCCAAAGATGTTAAGCCATCAGAATCTGAGGCTTACTCTAGTAGAAGAGGGTACCCATTACCCCATTAAGATGAAAACAAGTGCATGCAATATGGACTCAGGGTAAGGAGCATAGTAAGAGACAGAGAAGTCATGGCCATTCACATGACCCAGGGCCATGAGGAACATACCCACTCATGGCTCCTCCTCTTCACCATCATCTCCAGGCCTCCTTAATGAACACTTACTTAATTACAAGGGGCCTTATCAGACTGCCTATGAATTTGAGTACCATTCACATTTAATCTTTGCGTTGTTTTTTAGGTGAAGGGTCTCAGGAGAAGTCTAATTCTTTTTCTGAATTGAAGTGGTCCTGATTTGGTGTCTGATTCTCATACCTTCCCTGGTCTGGTTAATATTTTGGGGCTCAAGTTTGGCACAATGACCCAACTGCAAAGGAACCTGATGAACTGATCAGTGCCAACCTGGAGGGTGAGAGATTACGGGCCAGTATATGGGACATCTTTCTAAGCATCAGAAATTCCTGAAGAAAGAGCATGCTGACTCACAGATAGTGAGCTTCCTGTCACTGGAAAGATCCAAGCAGAAGCTGGAAAACTACCTGGTGAAGAAGTTGTGGAGGAAAGGCATGAATCTGTAAAGGTCTGTGTCTCTTACAGCCTCTCTACTTAGAAAGGGTCCCCCTGCTGAAGTTATGCATGCCCTTGCCACTTTGAGGATCTATTTCCTTGGCAGAAAAAAAAAACTGTGCCAAATGGCAGCAGAAGTCTGCCTTCTCTCTGTTTTCTTTTGCATGATGCCTCCCCAGAGACAGGCAACACCTCCCTTGTTCTTCCTGCTCTAAACACAACTAGAGTTTAGTCCAAGGAAAGGAGTTGTTTTTTTAAAGCCTTGTTATACTCCAAGAAATAAATAAAGATGATGTGAGTAAGCAGAAGAGGCAGGGATCCAGGTAATCTGCAGCTGTCCCCCAGGATTTTACTTCCTAGGGAGCTACCTGGTGGGATCACCCTAGGCTGTCCCTAAAGATGCACTGACCCACTCCTTTCAGTGGGTCCTGTGTCCCTGCCCTCTAACAAAGATAGGACGACTGCTAAACAGAGAGGCTTTCCTGACAGAGAAAAGCAAGGATTCAGCCTGGATGCCAGCTACCCAGCTACCAACTCAGAAGTTACTGACTACATCCCATCACCAAGAGGGATTTAGACAATTTCAGAATGTGTGCAACTTTCAAAAGTTAGTTAGATTTATTATCTCCTCCCAGTTGCTGTTAGGAATTAGCAGTAAAACCCTTAAAATTTAAATGTCCTACTTGTTTTAAAGGACAGGAAGACTGTGTCCCACCAGAAGGCCAATCTTAGTGGAGAGAATCCCAAGGAATAGAGTGGCAGCTTAAAGACAAATGCTACAGAACGAATTCCAGGGCTCAAGACTCAGATGCCTAGCTGCAGCAGTTGAGAGGAGTGAACTCACAGACACCTGCTGGTGCATCCAGCAAGCTCTTCTTATCTTTGGACTGTTCCCTGGTACACTACAGTTGCCCTCACGGTGGCTCCACCCCCTGGCCATAAGTGACTGGATCATAGGAGGACACATGACTAAGATGGACCAATCCATTTTCCATTCAAAAATGTGAACTGGAGGACAGAGCGGCAAGCTGAGAGCTGAGTCAAGCTAGTAGCCGTGCTCTTCGGTCAACCATGTGGTGGCGTCACTTAGGAATGAAATGCAAATTCTTACGGCTGTTGGGGGAGAGAGGTTGGGTCCAGCAAGTCCACGAGCGGTGGTTCTACCGTCTAAAGTTAGAGAAGCTTTGCCCCAGAGGGAAGGAAGTCTATGAATTCAAGTAGATTGTTCAACGTTTCTGTGACTTCTGTGAGACACTGGAATATACTTCTGGTAAATCAAATATATTTTGTCTTATACTACTTTGAATTGGTTTCTGTCACTTGCAAACAAGAGCACCTTAACTAATATGGCTGGTTGAGCCTGGGATGACAGAAGCAGACCTTCATTCCCCAAATCCTCACCACCACCTCCCAATGCTGGCCCACAAAGGAAGGCATCCTTTCCCATCCCACCTCCTGTTCCTTCAGTGGGAATCCCCCTAATCCCACCTTCCTCGACTTTCTACCTGCAGTTCTTTGGATTTGCCATTTTGTGAACTTGTTTTTCAAGTCACTCACCGCCCCCCCCCATCCTTTATTTACCATCTCAACTTAGAATCTAACATGTTACTATAACACCTTGAATTCTCTTCCTTTAGTCAATGCTATAAACGCTCCACCCAGATTGTCCCTCTATTCTCCAAAGCAGAGGCATCCCCCACTTCTTCCCAGGAATGCATTTCTTTTAGGAAATTGAAAGCTTCTTACAGTAGCACCCAGGGTCACACAAATAGTAAGGGACACATTCAGATACCAGACCAAGTCTGCCTGCCTGCAAAACTCGTGTTCATTCCACTGTATCACTGCTTTTCATCTGCAAACTGTCTCCTTAATCCTCCTTCCTTCCCCTGAGTGAGGAGCAGTAGCTGAGCTGAGAGCCTCCCTTTCCCTCTCCCAACCTGAAGACTGTGCTCTGCAAAGCAACAGATTCTGCTCTTTATTTCTCTACCCTCCTTTATGTATACATGCACACCCATATGTATACAAGCACACACACACGTACACAAGTGTGTGCACATATGTGTGTTAGCAAAAATTTCAATTCCAAACAGCTGTTTGAAAGTCCATTTGTTTGCAAGTCCAAAGAACCTACTGAAGGTTAAGCTTATAATCCCCAGGTACATTTTCCACCAAATAGAAGAGTGAGTTGGTGCTTCGCATAATCTTCTGTTTTGCTCTGATAGGTGTTCTTTTTCCAAAATATCCCTAGTTCTCCCACTTTGAAAATCTGCTGAGACAGACAAACCCCTCCTTCAAGATTTCTCTGAGAGAAGTCCTTAGCAGCTACAGTACCAATATCACTTTGACCTTGTGTAGATGGTAGGGACCCTGAACCTGTGGAATCTTCATGGCTCACAACAGCTGTAGCACTTCTGCAATGGCCATGTTCTCAGACTCCTCAAGCATCTCCTGGGCTCACATAAGGCTATGGGGTATCCATTAATGATAGCAATTAATGATATTGCTCCTGTCTAGCCATATACCCAAAAATTTTCCTACTTTTTTTATTTTTCAATTGCTTCTCATCATATTTTGCTGACTCTTGTCAATGGCATGGGCACAGAATTTTTTACATGTTTCCTGATTCACTCTTGATCCTTTACAATAACTCATTGTCAAAAAATTGTATCCCATTTTCACTTGCAACATCCATTTTCTCACCACTTCCAATTTCTGAAATTATTATGCCACTTTGGTTTCCATCGTAACCATATGTCTCTTCTAACTAGCATTTCCAACACGCTCGCTCACTGTGTCTCCACTTATTGGTCATGATGATAACAACGTTTATAAAACACCTTCAGTCTGAGCACAAACACAGCAAACGTACCCTAATAAATCAAGCAACAACTATGCCAACCACAGCCGCCACCTGTTGGTGGCAGGAAGAATTGACATGCCTTTGCTGTGGAGCAGAAGTCGGCAAACTTTATTTGTAAATAAAGTTTTATTGGAACAAAACCATGCCTATTGTATATGTCAGCTCTCAAACTACAACAGCAGCATGAATACTTGTGACAGACATCATGTGGTCCTCAAAGCCTGAAGTAGTTATGATCTGGCCCTTTGCAGAAAATGTTTGCCCACGCCTGCTCTGAAGCATTTATGGAAATTAATAGCTTTAAAGTTTGTAAGTAGTGGAATAAACAGCTTGAGACCATGCATGACTCAGATAAATGACTCTCATGAAGCTCATTTGCATGACAGCTTTTGAGAGAATTCATCCTAAGGATGGAAGAGACCAAATTCAACTGGCCTGACCCAGTCAGAAAATTTTAGTCAATGCATAGAAGAAAATTTCTCATTACTGTATAGGGGCTATCACTCCAACCCATCCTTAGCTAATTTCCATAGATTCATGTCTGGATCTAGGAGGAAAGAGGGCTTACTTTTATCAGACAGCTATAGTCTAAATGATGCTGCATAACAAACCATCTTAAAACTCAGTGGCACACAGCCATAAGCATTCATTCCTCTCTCTAGCTTCTGCAGGTTGGGAAGGGAGGTTCTGCCTCAAGCCACAGGTCTGCTGTGTCTGGCTCTGCCCCACATGACCCTCATTCTTCCAGGACAGCAGTCTACCCAAGAAGGGCTATTCTTCCCCTTTTCACATTCGTCTCCTATCGATGGCAGATGCCTAAGAAGGCAAATCCAATGGCACAAGCACATTCCAAGCCTGTGCTTGTTTTACATCTTCCAGCATCCCATTAGCCAAAGCAAGTCACATGGCCAAGACCAACGTTAATGGCTGGGAAATACACTCCTTTCATATAGGTTCAGGAGAAGGAAATTAATATTTGCTGAATGATAAGATACTTAAGTAAAGACTGAAAAGACTGTTTCATCAAGCTGTATAGAATTTTGGGATGTCTCCAAGACAGTGCCACACAAAAGAGAGAAAAGCTTCCTCCTTTTCTCTCCACCTTCGCCACACGTATCATTCTGCTTGGGCACTTAGAACTACGTCCCTTGAGAGATAGCAGCAGTAATCCAGTGAAGCAACAATGAGGCAGTGGTGGGGTCTGGGGGACACTGCTGGACCTGGCAAAACAGCAGAGGAGCTCAGTCGGTTATATGGGAGTGCAGAGGGAGAGGCTGCAGTAGCCCAGCAGAGCAACACTGGAAGATTCCAGCACCTGCAGAGCAGCCGAGGTGTCTACAGGGGTCAGCCATGCCCAGTGGAGCAGCAGCACCCCCTAGAGGAGAACATGGTACTCAGTGAAACAACTGCATACTTGTCCAGACCATTCAAACACATGTGAGGATTCTCAGGAAATCATGAGATTTTTCTTTTCTTTTCTTTTTTTTTTAAAGAGAGAGCAGGGTGAACAGGCAAAAGGAGAGGGAGAGAATCCTAAGTAGGCTCCACACTCAACGTGGAGCCCGACACAAGGCTCAATCCAGGAGCCTGGGATTCATGACCTGAGCCCAAATCAAGAGTTTGATGTTCAACCAGCTGAGCCACCCGGGCGCCCCAGGAAATCATGAGCTTTTTCATAGGAGACTAAGGTGGGGATGCAAGGCAGTGAAATCTCTGAGTCAGGTGACTAATACCCACAGACTGATGGATCCTGGAAAAATGCAAGTTGGGATCTCTGACTCCAAATAGCAGGCTCATCAGAGCAGAGATTCCCTTAAAAACACATACATGCACGCATGTCCACACACACACACATACACAACACAAACACCCTTAGGTCCCACCCATTAGAAAGAAGCAGAGCATTAGACTCTCATAAGATTTCCTTCCTTCCTTCTATAGACTCATCAAACAGATTCCTACCAATTCTAACCAAGACAGGTCAGTGAACTGTAACCAATCCTGCACCCAGGGACTAAGCAGCCTCAATTCTGGAGTCTCTGGAGAAGTGCTTTGAAATGCCTCTTTGTAGGGGAAGCTCCTCCCTGCTCTCCATCTGTCCAGCCCCACCAGGCCCTGTAGCTGGTGATCATTAAGCAGTAAGTGCAGTCTTAATGGTGGCTAATGGTGGGCTTAAATACTCAATACTCGAAGGAACCCCAGGGGTTGACTCACTTACATGTATTGAGTGGTCCTGCAGACCCATGGAACGGCTCCTCTTAATGAGATCGACCAAACATTGAACTTGAGCCCAAGAAATGGCTGAGAAGAGGACGCGAACCCTGCTAAGGCCCTATGTAAGAGGCCAGTGTGAGAGCACAGCCTCTTTGGCTATTTTCTCTGAGGGGTCTGTTGCAAGGGCCACCCTGCAGGGATTGAATAGCTAAGGTGTTGTTGTAGGTGATAGTTAAGGCTGCCTTGACCTCCACCTCTGCTCCACTTCCATCACCATTCCCACAACAATACCCTGTAGTTCATGTTCACCCAGAACTTCCAGGCCTCAGAATCCATTCTGCCTGCTCACACCACCTGCCCTCCAGCTCTCTCCCACCTGTCTCCTAACACCCTGACTTTCCTCTAACATTCTCTATTCTCACAATGGCCACATGTTTCTCCCCAAGTGTGCAAGCCAGAGACCTAGTAGTCATTTGAAATACCTTCCTCTCCCTGGATCACCTATATCAATCCATTCCAGGTCCTACTGACTTCCTCCTAAATGTCTCTTTAATCTGCCCACCCCTCTCCATTTTCTTTGTCTGACTTCCTATCATCTCTTGCTTGGATTGCTTCAGTGGACCCCATGGCAAGGACCCTATTGTATCCATCTCTGTATCTCAAATGCTGCACCCAGGTCTGGCCCAAGATAAGAACTCAGAAAATTCTGGCTGAATAAATGAATAGATAAAAGGGCCAAAACATATATTTATGAGTAATTGCTCTCAGCCAGTACTGTACTGGCTGAATGTACTTGGACTCGTCACTTCTATATGCTTTGAGCCTGTTCCCCCACCTGCTAAATGGAAATAATCCCAACAGAATTGTTGTAAAGATGATAGGAAATAATGCTAAAAGAATTATGTTCTGCTGCTAATAATAACCTGAGGAACAATGACCTAACCCAAGTGGTATTTTTTCTTTCTTTTCCCATAAGAAGCCTGGAAGCTGCTGTTCCTAGCATTGGTCCAGAGGCTCAGGCACATCTAGGCCAAGATTTCTATGATATTCTTGGCCTTTACCTTATGATTAACTTATGTTTACAGAAGGGCTGCGATACCTCCAGCGTCAGCCCACATTCCAAGTAGAAAGGGGGAAACACCAAGGGCAAAGAGCAAAAAGGGTGCATGCCAGCTGAGGTGGCTCCTTTTAAAGAGCTCCACACATCTAATTTGATTAAAAAGTAAAGCTTTAGAGTGGATATCAAATATATCCTTGAATGACTGTCAGTCAATGTTCTTGGATGCAAGTATTGGAAATATCATTGGCCATAGTTATTTTTAAAAAAGAATTTCTTGGAATAATATTGAAGGCTCACAAATTACTAGGAGACTGAGGGCTGGAAAATAAGCAAGAACCAAGGACTCTCCCGAGGGCCAAGCATAGGAAATGATCTATCCAGGATGCTATGGCCACTACAGCAGGACACAATTGACTATCCACAGCTCCTATTGCCACTAGGCTATCACATGGTTGCCACTAGGTAACCATCATGGCTACCACAAATGAATTCCCAACCATGGTTCCTTTTTCCTTTCTTCCTTTCTTTCTTTCTTTCTTCCTTTCTTTCTTCCTCCCTTTCTTTCTTTCCTTCCCCTTCCTTCCTTCCTTCCTTCCTTCCTTTTTTCCTTCCTTTCTTTTACCATTTTATCCAGAGTCAAACTCCTGGGCAGAACCCAGTACGTCAGTAGGGATCTTGGCAAGGATTGAATGACTTGAGAACTTAATAAAGGAGCTATTTATAAAGAGATGGGTAGGGTATGGGGAAACCACAAGAATGTCAGCATTCTGGAGTTTGTAACAGCAAGGTGCTGTGATTGACCTGAAGAGGCAAGAAAGAGAGTGGTTACTGAAGCCCAGGATATCACATTAACTCTAGGTCATTAGGTCCAGCTTTCTCTTTGCTAAACTAGTGCATCAGTACTTCTCAAAATGTGCTTCCCCCAGAGCAGCAGCACCCGTGAACTTGTCGGAAATGCAAACACTTAGGGCCCACCCCAGACTTCCTGAGACAGAAACTCTGGGGGTGGGTCAAGCAATCTGTGACTTTCAAAGCTCTTTAGGTGATTCTGATCCTAAAGTTTGAGAACCACTGTAGCATACCAAACGTTGGCAAACTTTGTCTGTAAGGGACCGGATAGTAAATATTTTAGGCCTTGAAGGCCATACAGTTCCTCTCTTAACTACTCAACTCTGCCTCTGTGATGTAAATGCACTCTAGACAACACATAAGCACAGCTGTGTTCCAATAAAACTTTACTTACAGAAACTGCAATTTGAATTTCATATAATGTTCATGTATCACTCAATATTATTCTGCTTTTCAACTTTTTCAACCATTAAAAAATGTAAAAACCATTCTTAGCACCAGAGTTACATACAAACACACAGTGAGCTGGATGTGACCCACAGGCGCAGTTTGAGGACCCCTGGAGTAGATTGTTAACACCACCCACGGTGCTCAAAGCTGGAACTTTCAATTCTGAATCCCAGGAGAACACACCCACGGCAATGAATTGCAAGAAACTTGCCAACCTTATTCTCTTCCTTCCCTCTATCTCTTGCCAGTGGTCCCCAGTGGCTGAACTGCTTCCTGGGACACAGAGTAGGGTGGAAAGGTGGAAAGTAGATCTGCGGAGGTGGGGGTGGCATCTGGGAGATTCTATCACACACACTCAAGTCAGGAGCGAGAGAGAGGAGGGAGACTGCTCTCCTTCAATTCCCTAGAGGGGGCGCTGGCTCGGAAAGGAAGGGAATGGGATATTGCAAAAATATAATGCATCAACTATCCGCTACAATGGTATGTTTTCATCAGATGGGAATCTGTTGTCTTAGCGTCGTGTTGATACTGCCCAAATTTCACTCAGATTGGATCTAAAATACTCGGCAGCCACCACTTGAGTTAAGGTAGAAAGATAGGGGGCGCCTGGGTGCCTCCGTCTGTTGAGCGTCCAACTCTTGATTTCAGCTCCAGTCATGATCTCTCGGTTCGTGACTTCGAGCCCCACGTCCAGCTCTGCACTGACAGCGTGGAGGTTGCTTCGCATTCACTCTCTCTCCCTCTCTCTGTTCCTCCCCTGCTTGTACTCACGCTCTCGTTCTCTCTCTCTCTCTCTCAACATAAATATATAAACTTAAAAAAAAAAAGATAAAAAGATAGCCCAACCATGTGCCCAGGAAGGGTTCACAGAACACACATCTTCCCACAGAGAACCCCAGGGCCGTCAGCACTGCTGGCTAAGCAGACTCAGAACACTAAAGCATGGGTGTGCATGCATCCAACCTTCCACGTTGCCCAACCTCAGCCCAAGGGGCAGAACAGGGTTCCGCACATGCAGCCAGGCACCTGGACAGTCTACACTGAAATCAACCATGTGCTTTCACACCAGGCCGTGGCAGGGGGGCGGTGCTCCTTCACGGCAGTTCGTTTTGGAGCATTAACCAGCCCTCGAAGCTCCTGTTAGTCCAAGGCCACAGTTGTAAACAACCTGTGGACACCTGTACATCACACTCGGCACGCAAGCACCATCATCAACTTTGTCCGTCTTAAAGGTCCCCCCAGACAGCATAGCACAAACAGCACCGCACATGCTCGTACACAAATCCAGACATGTGTATCTTTCCTTCAGAGAGAATTGTGCTGCAGAAAACACCATGAGCTATCTACTGAGAAAGCCCAGAGGCCTGTGTGGGAGGCAGGTCACGGACTGGGTGAGAGGAGGAAGCTTGAAACCAGACATAAATGGAGTGGAGGCAGGCAGGTTTATCCTAAAGTTGTTTTATGCCTCAAACAATAACTATTGACATCTCAGAAGTCAGGAAATGTGGAAGCGAGCATCTTACACTATCCACTTAATGGAGTTGCTATCTGGAAATGAGTTCTGAGAGACAGAGAAAGAGGGGCAAAGGAGATAGACTAAGAAGGATCTCTCTGTAATGAAGACAGCCCAATGCTAGAGACACCCAGATCTGAGTCCCCACTGCACTGATTAGCTGTGTGGCCTTGGGTAAGCTACCTCACCTCTCTGAGCTGTTTCCCAAGCTATAAATAGGGTTACTGTGCAAGTTCAATGCGATGACCAATAGGAAGTACTTGGCATGGAGTAGGCATTCAGCAAATGCCATTTCTTTTTCTCCCCCTTCCTGTGGAGGGAAAGAAAGAGACATGAAACTCCTTCTCCAGGAAACACTGAGCCTTATCTGCCACACTCAGTCACCACATCCTGGCCGTTCTACCATAATTTCATTTCTGTTTCTAACTTGATCCACTCTGGAATGCTGGATCTGCTTTTGTCCTTGCTATTTTGGGTTCCCTGCCTAATATTTAGCTCCAATACTGGAATTTCATTTTCTGTCTGTGAGCCCCTTTTGCTGACTCTATGTCCTGGCTCAAGTCCCCCTGCCTTTTTCCTGTTTGTTTCTCCCTCCCTCTCTTATTCCTTCTATCCTTCCTTCCTTCCTTTCCTCCTTCCCTCCCTCCTGACTTTGATAGCTATAGAGAATCCACAGCATGTCCAGTGCCACGTTAAGCATCCAGCCTAATGGGTTGTCCCAGAAACAAGACAAATGTGGTCTCTGATCTCAAGGGCCTTCAGTCAAGTAGGAGAGACAGACAATGAACAAATATATAACAGGATGTTTAAATGAAAGTGTTAGCCAGGGCACCAAGAGACAATAGCTCTCATATTTCAAAGAAGGTGCTAGACTATATGTAGAATTTACAAAGGAGGTTGTCAAAGCCAGTTGCACATCAAGTGTACGTGCAGGTCAAAAGATGGATTTGGGGCAAGTATTTCAGCAAAGAATTTCTTGGGATGAGCTGTGCAGTGAATCCCACGCCCTCCCGGGGGGGGGGGGAGGGCTGTGGTAATCACTGCTCCTATTCACCAGTGTTTGGTTTTTCTCTATGTCTGGGCACCAGAGATCTTGTACCCTATCTACGCACCTTGAAATTAGAGATGACTATGGTGCCAATGAATTTCATGGCAGTGTGCAGCCCTCCAGCCCCCTCTTCCTTCACCGTGGCAATTGTAGAAGAATTTTTTCTTCTTATTAAATTCTATTGAAGCTCTTCAACTCATCAATATTTATGCCAAGAGCTCAAAAGAGGAAATATTGACAATATCTGAATGCATATCTAACATCTAGTTAAGTTAACAATTATTTTCTCAAATGAAGCAAAAGTTAAGTTCACTAAAAATGCTTTTTTTCCCATGTAACATTTTTAAAATTGTGATGAAATATACATAACATAAAATTTTCCGTTCAAACCATTTGTAAGCGTTCAGTTCAGTGGCATTAAGTACGTTCACACTGCTGTGCAACTGTCCCCACCATCCATCTCTAGAACTTTTTTGTAGATGCATTTTTGATATAGAGATGCATGGAATGTCAAGTCAACACTTAGAGGACAACTGCCCACAAAGGGTTTCTGGAGCCACAGGGGACTGAGAGCCAGAAATGAACTTGCGTGGTATTAAGCACTTTGGTTGGATGCTGTTGACTCAGTATAACCTAGCCTAGGCTGATGAATGCATAGATGCTACCTCCTACCCCAGGGTGATAGGAGAGTGGCTTTGAGAGACCACTTGGAAAGCTGAAATGGGACCCCTATAGTCTCACTTGAGAAATCCAAATGTCAAGAGGCTGGCTGCAGCAGCCTGTAGCACAGAGGAGAGGGCTACAGTTTGGGAAGTAACTTTCTTTGAGAGTATATCAGAGCACAGGAATGACAAAGGTTTAACCAGACTCTGAAGTAAGTCAAGTGTAAGAGTTAGCCAGTGTGGAGGTCATGTAGGTCCTGTCAAAAAGAGAAAACAGTGACTGCTGGGTACCCAGGAAAAAGCAAATAGCCAAAATAAAGATGCATGTGCTCTACACTGGCAACTGCAGGTGAAAGGTCCCCAAGGATGAGTTAGGCATCTCAAACACCCCACAAAAGCACCCAGCAGAGAAAGAGTTCACTTTTAACATCTGCCAAGTCCAAAGAGTGTTGAAGCTGGTCACCACCATGAAAAACAGTCAAGTGAGAGTTCCCTGCTTCCCTTACCTCTTCTGGTACTCCTCCCCCCATCCTGGAGGTGTTATAAATATGGCTAGCAGGATGGCAGGGGAGTAGATGTACCTGGTGAAGAAAGGAGATGATACCAACCGTATATGCCCCTTCCCCACAGCTTCCAGACTGCAACAGTCCCCAGGGGAGGAGGGAAGATGATGTGCCTTTAAGGAAGATGGCAGTCAGTGTTCCATATTTTAATTACTAAGTTAGAAATAGAGTTGAAAGTTAAAGAATGCATAGGACTTTTTATTGCTTTGTAACAACCATAGCTTTTAGGGCACCTGGGTGGCTCAGTCAGTTTAGCATCCAATTCTTTTTTTTTTTTTTTAACGTTTATTTATTTTTGAGACAGAGAGAGACAGAGCATGAGTGGGGGAGGGGCAGAGAGAGAAGGAGACACAGAATATGAAGCAAGCTCCAGGTTCTGAGCTGTAAGCACAGAGCCTGACGCGGGGCTCAAACTCACTAACTGCGAGATCATGATCGGAGCCGAAGTCGGACATTCAACTGACTGAGCCACCCAGGCGACCCTGGTTGAGCATCCAATTCTTGATTTCGGCTCCGGTCATGATCTCAGGATCATGGGATCAGACCCCACATCAGGCTCTTCACTGAGCATGGAGTCTACTTAAGATTCTCCTTCTCTCTCTCTCTCTCTCTCTCTCTCTTTCCCTCTCTCTCTCCCTCTGCCCCTCTCCCCTTCTTGAGTACTCTCTCTCTCTCTTTCTAAAATAAAAAAAAATTTTTTAATTAAAAAAAAAATAACAACCATGGCTGCCAAGGGCCCAGCTGAGTTTTCTTCCGAGGGCAGAAAAACTAGCCGCCACAGAATGGTTTAGACTGGGACAGCGGGAGACAAAAATAAAGTTGCTTTATGATTCCATCCCACAAGTCATGCGTATCCAACATAATGATACAAATAAATCTACAAATATTTTCCAAGATCAGCAAAGTCAGGTAAAATATTTGATGGGAGTGTTATAGCTAAAGAAACTATTTGTAAGTAAAAATAGGAACTGGTCAGCCACAGTCACAGAACAAGAAGAGAACCACCAGAATGTCCATGCTAGCCCCGAGGGTTCAGATCACGGTATTCCATGGCCTTGATCTTTCAGTTTCCAATGGCCTATTTGTGGCAAAGGCAGAGTTTGATTCTTCAGGATGGCTTAGCTTTACACTATTCAGCTTTCAAATCACATAATTAAATCATGTTATTTGAATTCCTCATGTGCCGGACGTGATGGAAATGGTCATTTGACTTTCTGCATCCGTTCCCATCTCCTTCTACTGGGCATTCCTATACCAGAAAGGTTGGGAAAAAATTTTTTTAACTTAAATTTCCCAGACTCCCTTGAAGGCTGGGTTCTGGGTAAAAAATAGGCTTCAGCAATCAGGTGTACTTAAGGGAGATACATATTTGTAAATGAAAGTAAAGAAGACACCAAGACACCATCATCCTACTGACAAACAAGGGGGTTGAGACACCAGTTGGCCTTTGTCAGACTATGTCTCAGTGTCAGGAAAAGTGGTGGCGGCAGCAGCAGATACCGAGTCCTGGGTCATAGAGCTCTGTGCTCTTGGACTCAGTGATTTCAGGGTCAACCACCTGAGCTCCCAGAATCTAGGTTTATCAAAGGCAATAGCTCTTCTGACAGATCCCTGCTACAAGAAGTCACTCCTAGAGGCCGTGCTTAGAGTCACTCCTCCAACCCTTCCAACAACTTGAGAAGCACCTAATTCCTCATAATAAATAAATCTCTTTCTTCTTAAAATATCCAGAGTTTCTATTTCCAGCACCGATCCCTGGCTTATGCACCTTTTGAATGTAACCTCACTTCTTATTTGGCATGGCCGCAAAGGGAAAGGGGTCTTGTCAGAACACCAGACTAACAATTCCCCTGAGTAGTAACGTTTCTCAGTGAGACCTAGTGTCATACAACAGAGTCTTATACAGTTCATTGACATAAGTCAACATTCTTTTTCTTTAATTACTTTAATGTTTATTTATTTTTGAGAGAGAGAGACAGAGTGTGAGCAGGGCAGGGGCAGAGAGAGAGGGAGACACAGAATTTGAAGCAGGCTCCAGGCTCTGGGCTGTCAGCACAGAGCACAACACGGGACTCAAACTCATGAATCATGAGATCATCACCTGAGCTGAAGTCAGACACTTAACTAACTGAGTCACCCAGGTGCCCTGACATAAATCAGCATTCTTAAGTTTGGGTAATTCCAGGGCATGGACTAAACTGTGTTTCTGTATGTAAGATTTGGCCCAAGTCTGGACAGAGGTGAATTCACCAAGGCACATGCCACTTTGTAAGGCCTTGGGGGAACAGGACACTTAGTTTTCTCTGGTGGTACCTCAACTTGGTTCACACCTCAACATCCAAACATCCCAGAAGTCCTTGGTTCCTTCCATGTCTCCATATTGCCATTCCACTCCTGGTAAGACTGGCCCTACCAGGCTCTACTGCCTTTGTAGCAGATCTGGACCTGACCATGTTCTCCATCCTTCATCTGCCTCCTCCTACTGCTGCTGTTTCCTCCTGTAACAAAATCACCACACAGCACAACAGCCCAGTTAGTGGCTCATCAGAAAATCCTATCCTTTTGGTTGGAAAAGCCCAGCTCTTGGGCATTTCCACCCAGGCATAACACAGCCAAGAAACAAAGCAAGTTGTGCTTCCCTCAACCACAACAGGGAGTCATGTATCAAAGTCAGTGAGTTAGCAGAGACCACCCCGACAATTTTCTCTTAACTGTTGCATTGCTGTTTTCCATTTGAGCTCCCTGAACAGTAGATAATTTTGAAAACAGAAACTGTCCCATTTGTCTTTACATTCCTAATACCCAGCTCTGGACCATGCAGAGAGCAGATGATGCTTTGTGACAGTTTGTTGAATGAATTAATGAATGACACTTCTATTTCTCTGCCTCTTTTCTTCCCACTCTCCTCTTGCACTTTAAATACCAGCCACACAGGATAGCTTTCATTTCCTGCTCTCTCCCACCCTCTGTCTTTACATACTCTACACACATACCCACCTTCGAGTCACTGCTGACATCTCCCTTTCTCCAGGAACCTTCCCTGGCTTCTCAGACTAGTTTCTCCCATCAGACATTCTCCTAGCTCCCTGTACTTCCTTCCTCACCGCACTCATCATCCCTGAGTGTAACTATTTGTCCCAGTGTCTGTCTTCCCCACTGTACAGTAAGCTTCAAGCAGGCAGTAGACCAGATGCTCTGTAAATACTTGTTGAATGGATCATAAATTTCTCTTTCAAATGCACGCTTTGAGAGTTAAAACCTTTCTCTCAAGTACTCTCAGCCAGATTCTCTAATGATAGAGCACAGAAGAGAATGCCAGTCTACATCTCTGCCCTTCTAGAAGATAGCCCACCTTGTCCCTGACCTGCTACTAGGTGTGTCATGCTTAACTCACCTACCAGTTACCACTGATCCCTTGGGTACAGATATTTGTGCTGTCTTTTATGCTGTGCTGAAGACAACAGTTTGTTTTGACTCTTTCTCTATTTCCCTTTTATTGTGCCATTTTTAGCCTATTTCATTCCTGTTTATTATGTTTTCTCCTGTTTTCCTCTTTTCTTTATTACTATTTAAGAAGAAATTCCACTGTAAGAAGGGATAGCTCTAAGCAGCTGACGTGTCCTAAATCATGAACACTAAATGTCACTCCTTATCTCCTCCCAGCCCTCCCTAGCAGCTCATATTACAGAGCCATTACCCGTGTCCAAAGGAGATTTCCTGGTCCAGTCCTGGGAGAGTTCCTAGACTATAAAGACTTTTCAGTAGGATAGTTAAAAGTTTCCCCTACACACGTCACTACATCTGATCACAAAGTTTAGAAGGCCAGGATTCTCCGGCCCAAGAACGTGAACAAGTGCAGCCTCCAACTACTACCCTATTGTCTGTGTAACCATCTGTGTTTCCCCACAGCCAGGCTTGGGAGCTTTCATCTCTAAAGTGTCAGAAAATCTCTAAAAAGTGGATAAATTAACATGAATTAATGAATGAGCAAATGAGTGAGGGAATGAATAGATAGATGCGTGGATGGTAGACAGACAAATTAATGGGCAATTGAATAAATAAAGGAAATGAATGGATCAGTGAGTAAGTAAATGGATGAATAAATGGACAAGATGGGCAAAGATATGGATGGATGGATGGATGGTTGGATGAATGGATGGATGGATGGATGAGAAAGTGAATAAATGAATTAGCATATCAATGGCTAAATGAGTGAGCAGATGAATGAGAATGAATGAGTAAATAATAAATTAGTCTGAGCCCTATAACTCAGGCATAAACCAGGAATGAGTTCCTAGCAGGAGCCATAAACCAGGCAGTTCCAGAAAATGGAACTGGGTACTAAAAATACAATAAAGAAATTAAAAACAAACAAACAAAAAAATATCCCAGTGTCAATACAGCTCTCATTGATCAGTGTCCAGAATCAATATTCTCATAAACAAGTCTCCTGCATGGCCTCTCAGCCCCACCCACTGACTGTCACCAGAGCTGTGGACATTCCTGAAAAAAGGACTGAGAGATATAGTGTGTGGGTGTTGAGAGGCTGTACACTTGATCAGGACCATGGTTCTTTACTTTAGTCGTGCTTTAGAGTCACAACTAGGGAGTTTTCAAAAAATGATAATGCCTGATCCTCACCTCCAAAGATTCTGATTTACCTGAATTGGGGGCAGAAGGAAAAAGGGAGGCAGACTGCTTTGTTTGTTTCAAGCTCCAACAAGATTCTAATGTGTGGCCAGGAATGACAACCACTGGTTCCCCGGTAAATGGAATTTTGATGTGAGTACTTAAAGAAACTCATTTTGATGCCACTGACATCTTCATGTCAAACAAAAAATTAGCCTTTATGCTGTTTTTTTTAAACCAAGCAAGATGTGAAACTTACATCTACACTCTCAAGACTTCCTTCCTTGCCCACCCTGCCCACACCCTCTGGAAGGAGCAGATACACTAAATGAGTCTTCCTTCCTCACCCGACACTTTTGGTTTTATAGGCGTGGATGTTCCAAGGTAGAGCTCAGATGAGATAAGAATCAGGAATGGAGCACAATTCCAGAAATGAGGAAGACAGGGTCAAAGAGACTCAAAGATGTCTGGTCATTAAAAATATATTTTTACATTTTGATGTACCCATTTTGACATAGTAGCATAATGATCAACACAAAATGTCTCCTCTGTCAAGATGTCTTGCTTAGGAGACAAGATGGCAGATGGGGTTTTTCCATGCAAGGAAACAGCAAAATCCCCAGCCAAAGGACAGGCAGGAAATCTGGTGGAAAGCAAGCCAACCACTCAGAAAATAAACACTGTTCTTGGTGCCTGGGAACCAGAGGTGTAGGGAGGTGCCTCTCTGCTTCAAAGAAGTGGTTTATGCTTGGGCCATTGGACAATTTCAACACTATAATTTCTGTTTCTTTCCTGTCTGGGCTGCCTTCATTTTTAGGAAAGTTCTTTCTGAAAGGCCATTCTACTATTTCCACCATGCCAAAGAAATGAAAGTAATAATATGGAGGAAAATGAGAACACAGAAAATCTCAAGATCTCTTGGGATGAACAGTAAGATTGATGCAAGGTAGGAGTGGATCATGGGAAATTGCTCACCTAGCCCCAGGTACTAGTCCCAGGGAAAGATAAAGGAGTGGGGAGGGGAGGAATCTTGGAACTTGAAATTATCGGGATGTAAATTCAGGACCAATAAAAGGAAGTGCTCCTTCACACAGCAGGGAACAAGCTTACAGAACTCATCATCCCAAGAAGAGATACAGCTGGAAAAATAAACAGGACCCCCAAACTTGCAGATATATATTGATTGGGTTATTGAAAGAGTGACATTGACATCTAGGGGAACAATCCTGTTCTTCTCTAATTTGCTTTTTAACATCCTGGACTAAGACAACATCCTGGACTGTAGGCACCATGGAAATGACCTGGTGTGGTGATCCAATGATCTCACATTTGACCTGGGGTTAGCAATTGCCTAGGAAACTAATTTCCTTTTTTCCTTCATCCTCCTGAAAAGTGCCAGTGACAGATTCCATCTGTTAAACACCTTCTATTTTCCAGAAACTATTACTTTACACCCACTGTTTAAATTTAAATCAAGCATCCCAAAGCACTTATTGAGTACTTTCTTGTGCTCACCACTCTACAAGATACAATGGGTGATAGAGGATGAAAAAGCTACATCTAGGTCTTTAAGGAGTCTATGATACATGTGAGAAGGCAGAATAAATATGCATAATATATTAAACAAATGACAGACAAAACCACTAGAAATGATTGATAGATACAGGAAACCACTAAGTATTTGAAGTGCATAAGATAAGGAACCAGTGGGGGTGGTGGATTAGCCATTGTGTGTTTAATGGAGTTATAGCAAAGTAGTTCAGAGGAAGGTCCTGGCTCCACGCTGGCTGATTTCAAATCCCAGCTGTTCCATTTACTGGCTGTGGAATTTGGGTGAGTTACTCAATCTGTCGGAACCTAGTTTCTTTATCTGTGAAATATGGATAACAATACCTTCCTCTGGGCACCTTGATGGCTCATTCAGTTAAGCGTCTGACCCTTGATTTCGGCTCAGGTCATGATCTCACAGTTCATAAACTTGAACCCTGCATTGGGCTCCATGTGCTTACAGCAGGGAGCCTGCTTAAGATTCTCTCTCTCCCTCTCTCTCTTTCTCTCTCTCTCTCTCCCTCTCTCTCTCTCTGTCCCTCCCCCCTCTCTTTCTCTCTCTCTCCTAAAATAAATAAATAAACTTAAAAAAACAAATAGCTTCCTCATGAAGTTGTTGCAGGATTAAATGAATCAATGCACCTGAATCCCTTAGAACAATGCCTGGACATAGTAGGTGCTCAGTAAATGTCGATTATCACTGTTTTTGTCTCTAGTAAGGGCCACCACAAACAGAGTGGTGGCAGAAGTCAGGGAGGACTTCCTCAGCTGTCAGTTGTGGTCAAGATGAAACTCAGATTCCTTAAATAGCCTGTGAAATGCCAGATGCTGTGCCCCTGACCTACTCCTACATCTCCCCTGATACCCTCTCCCCTGCTCACCATGCCTGGGGCACACTGCCATTCTCTGTCCCCTGCTCCTTGAGCCCAATGCCTTTCCCACCCCTTTCCCACCTCCAGGTTTCACACACGACTTCCTTCAGCTGGGAGCCTCTCCTCCCCCCCCCCCCCACCCCGCCATTCCTCACACGGCTGGCTCCCCTCATCCCACAAGTCTAGCTTAAATGTCACTTCCTCAGAAAGTCTTTCTGTTGCCATCTGTATCTGTCAGGGTGCTGGCGGGAAACAATGGCACGCTTGCATGAGGATAATTCAAGGAGGTTTGATAAAAGAACTATTTATAAAAAGCATGGAGCAAGACAAAGGAAGACCACAGAGACAGAGTAGAAACAACCCTAGGCTGGAAGGATGAAGGAGTAGGACAGTGGCCACAGCTGACCCAGGGTGATCCTGCACAGAGAATCTAGAAGAGGAAACACTCCAACCTCATCCCCCTCTCTGTCTCCTGCTAGAGATGCTCTTTGGCTAACCCTGCTGGAATACCTACTAGATACTGGGCACACCATCCAACCTGAAGCAGGTTTTCCTCACTGCCCTCAAAGTTAGAACCTTAATCTTTTTCTTAATCATAGTTAGAACAATTCATATTCATTCATTGTACTATTTGTCCTTCAGTTTAGACCAGGCAAAACTGAAGAGACTCAGTTATGCCCCAGAAACCCCAATCTCACCCATTTGTATCTAAATGAAGTCTGCATGATATGGACATAGGAGGAGATGTGAACTCTCTCCAGATCGTGGAGCTCTGGAGTAAATCCTCCTGACTGCCTTTCTTCTCCCTTTCTCCTTTCACACATCCCTGGCAAATTATGTCAGAAAAATCACAGTTAAGAATTGGGTGGGCCATTGGCAAGTTGTAAGGTCACATTATGGAAAAACATGGGCAAAGGTCTCAATTTATATTTATTTAAGATCCATCTCTCATGATTGCCATGAGCTCTAGTATCACATTGGCTTTGCTTACCACTGGGTATCCACTTGGAGACATCACACTAGGGACATAGTATGTAATAGGTAAATGTTTGAATAAAATTGCTGCTACCCAAGAAGTGATGGCAAAAGATCCAAACTGTATTGTCCAAAGATGTGCAGCCATCCCAAGCTTGACCCAGACCAGTAGCCAAGAATATCAGTATACAAAAGACCCAATCAAGTGGACAGCGCCCCCATACAGGTAGAGACTTAACCTGGAGTGGTAGGATCCTGGTTCCATAGGCAGGGGGAGGGGCAGCAAGACCAGGCAAGGCAGACCTCAGCTGGGGGTCAAACCCTGGGAAAACAGCATGTTTATGAGAAGAAGCAAGGCAGACTTTCTATCATAGCAATCGACAAACCAGCCTTCCTCCATTCTCCACACCAGAGCCAGTGTGATTTTTCTAAATTATAAATCTGAGCATGCCATTCCCCCACTGAAACACTCCCACTCACTTTCTCAACAAACATTTATTGCATGCCTGTGATATGCAAGCCCAACCTTCTTAACACAGTATATAAGTCCCTGCATTTCTCGCCCCTGCCTACCTCTCCAGCCACATCTCACACATCCACCTCCAATATGAGTGCACACGCCCATACACACACTCCCTCTCTCTCTACTCAGCTTTCTAATACACCATCCCCTCTTCTACTTCAGTATCCTCTCACATACAGTTCCCTCAACTGGAATGCTCTTTATTTATAATACCCTTTCACCTGGCTAAATTTTGCTTATTCTTTGAGTCTCAGCTTAGACCTTGTTTCCTCTGGGAATTCATCTTCCAAGGCAGAGTTAAGAGCTTCTCCTTTGGGGTTTTGGGTTATCTCAGCACTCTGGACCTTCCTCATCAGAACACTTGCCATTCTGTCATGGCTGTCTGTGTAAGTGTCATCTCCTACCTAGACCATGACTTTGTGAAGGTGGAACAGAGTCTTTCTTGTCCAGAATGGTACCCCCATCACCTAGCATAGTGCCTGGTACAAAATAAGCATTAAAAAGTATTGCTGAATAATTGAATAGATGGATGCATAGATGGGTGGATCGGGTGGGTAGATGGCATGTGGTTGATGCTAAGAGAAAGATGTATTCAAGCCAGTTTAGCAGAAACTCATCAAAGCATACTAAATACTGGGCCAAAGAGGAGCAGAAAGCACTTTTCACTCCAGGCCCAGCCATGGGGTCAGACACTCTAAAGGGACACTGCTGAGATCCATCAGGTGAGGTTTTTATCACCTGCAAGTGAGCGAGGTCAGGGAAGACCAGGCCAATTTTACTCAGGAAACACCTCTCGAAAGAAGTGACTAGTGGCACTTGAAGGAAGTGATGCACAGGGGTAATAATACTGTCACAGCCTGCGCTGCGGAGCATTTATTTTAAGTCAGGCTCTCTGCTAAGAGCTTTATGTATTCGATTTCATGTAAGTGACAGAGACAGGATGTGAACCCAGAGAGTGTGATTCAAGGGCTACACACTTAATGAATACACTACAAAGCTTGGGTGGAGAAGAAATAGGAACATGTCCGAAGCAGGGAGAGCCAACAAAGACAAAGATGGCAATAACAAGCCTTGGACAAGATCTAGCAGAGAGTTAGCCCTCACAGGTGTAGAGAAGCAGAGGGTAGAAGACAAGAGAAACACTGATGCATAAAACTGAGTATCAGGCTAAGAGGACTTTAGAGTTGAGCCCATAAGCAACAGGATGTCGGATAGAATCGTAACTACCTGGTGCTTGAAACATAACTTTTGTGTGTGTGGTAGTGAGAGGCAGTGGGCTGCCCCATTCAGCCCTGTGATTCTGTTTTTACTCTCAATGTAAACTAAAGTACTAACTCAGTCTTGGCTCCTGCCCCAGACCCAAAAGTGGCTTCTGTTTCCATTTGTCAACTTGGTGGAACAAAAGTCACCTACATTTGGTTAACTGCCTTGCTACTGTGTGGAGGGGTCTGTGGATCTCCAAGTCATGGGCCCAGTCTGCTTTCAGAGTCACTGACCTCCAGTCTCTCCAGGATACTAAAGGGGAATCTTAATTTAAGTGACCTGATTAAAAACAAACAATTTCTGTGACAACTTGCATGAAAATAGGCCACTAGCAGAGAGATCTTGGTGACAAATAAAAATTCAAATGGCTGAAGAGCTTCAATAAACAACAGGTCCACCACTGTGAGCCTGATTTTCCCCTGTGGTTTGGCAGGCAACCAAGAGTGCCAACTCTCCTCCCAGGAGTGCCTCCTTGGCCAAGTGGAAACAGCCCACAGAGAAAGGGCAGAGCTTCATGGAGATAAGTGGGAACATGAAAGAGAACACCCAAACCTTCCTCTGAGCTCCCTGTTAGAGTGGAGGGGACCAGCCCTTGCTCCAATACACAAGCCAGAAACTTGGGACACCTTCCTCTTCCTCACCCATCACACCCATCACTTGCCAAGTCCTGTCTATTCTAGCTCCTTATCATCTCTCAGAGCACCCACTCTTTTCCATCTGGACTACCATCTCTCCACTGGTTACTACCAAACAGCTTCCTACCCATATACTCTTAGACTGTGAGCTTCAGCCACAGTGTGTGGCTTTCACATGACTCCAGAGCACCCTCTATGCTCTATCCTTGAAACAGGGAGACCACATGTGCACTGGGCATCTGGACAACGGGGACAGATGGAGCAGTGGTAGACGTCAGTGATGTCACATGTAACTTTGGAGACTTGCATTCATTTCCTAGAGCTACTGGAACAAATTACCACAAACTTGGTGGCTTAAAACAATAGGCACTTATTTATAATAGCAAATAACATAACAATAGAAACGTATATCACAGTTCTGGAGGCCAGAAGTCACAGATCAAGGTGGTGGCAGGACCACGGGCTTTCCAAAGTCTGGAGGAGAGAGGCCTTCCTTACCCTTCCAGCCTCGGGGGGGTCTGTCAGCATTCCCTAGCTTGTGGCTGCATCATTCACAAGGCTGTCTCTGTCTTCACAAGGCTTCTCTTCTTCTCTCTCCATGTCTTCTCTTCTGTCTCTTATAAGGACATTTGTCATTGGATTTATGGCCTGTCCAGATAATCCAGGATGATCTCATCTTAAGATCCTTAATTACATCTGCAAAGATACTTTTTGCAAATAAGGTCACATTCACAGGTTCCAGGATTAGAACATGAGCATATCTTTTGGGGACCTGGCCAGAGAAGGGCATGACAATGGTAACTCTAGCACAGAAGAAATGCTGTAGACTGAACGTCTATGCCACCTCAATATGTTGAAACTTAATCCCCAGTGTGGTGGTATTTGGATTGGAGGGCCTTTGGGAAATAATTAGGTCACAAGGTGGAGCCCTCATGAATGGGATTAGTGCCCTTGTAAAAGCAACCCCAGAGAGCTCCCTCACTCCTTCTGCCATGTGAGGACGCAGTGAGAAAATAGCCATGTATGAACCAGGAAACAGGTTCTAACCAGATACCAAATCTGATGGTGACTTGATCTTAGGATTTCCAGCCTCCAGAACTGTGAGAGATAAATTTCTGTTGATAACAAGCCACCCAGTCTATGGAAATTTGTTATAGCAACCCAAATAGATGAAGACAAGGACCTTTCTGGATATATAAGCAGCAGAGAGGGTATGGCAGTATGACCCAGGGAGGTGACAGGAAGGGCAAAGGTATCAACCAATTTGTCCTTTAAAATGTACCCCAGTTTTGCACTGAAGCCCTGACCCCTCAGGGGCCTTGGAAGGGAGCAGAGTAGATCAGAACCTACAGCCCAAGCCTGTCCCTGCTTCCTCTGGAATTGGGTTCCTGTGACACAGCCTGCAAGTCATCAGCCCTTGTCCTAAGGGCTCTGAGGCCCTGCATCCTTAAGCCTACCTTTATGACCTTAAGGAAAGGAATGGTCAGAGGAGAAAGACCATAATCTTGAGAGTCTGCAGACTGGGTTTGAATCCTGGCTCGGACACTTCATAGTCACTTCAGCTTCCTTTGCCATTGAAAAGGATAATGACAATTACCTCTCCGGGCTGATAGGGCATATGAAGTATGAGCACTGTGCCTGGCACATAATGGGGACTCTAAAAATGGTTAGTCTCCCCACAACCTTTAAAGATCACCCATTCCTTCTGTTGTTATCCAGGAAGGATGGTCCCACACCTCCCCAACCCTGCAGGCATCCCATCTGATGGGAAGGCTTAAAAAGATAGATAATCGATGAGAAAAGGGAGCTATAACAGACTCTCCATTTAAGCAGCACCAAGCAACCTTGGGAGAAACTCCTCCTTTGTTCTTTAGAATCAGACAATGCTTCAGCCCCTGCCATCCTGCATTAAGCATTGTTTCAACTCTCTGTCTTTCTTTATCTAATAAACAGGGCTACTGGGTGAAAGCCTGCACTCCCTTGGTACCTTAGCATGCTTTTCACTTCCCTCCTGGTTGTTATATAGGATATGGTTTCATTCACCTAATTCACATTTGCTGGACCAAGACAGAGCTGTTCAGGTCATACTCTTGGTGTCGAAAACGTCAAGCAAAAGCTCATATCCTTCAGGTATGACAGGAACCAAAGATCCCAAGATCCCATAAGATACTTGTGAGCAAAGAGACAGAAAACGACCAGTGAGAATAAACATCACCAAATTGGGGATGAAGATCTTTGGCATCCTAACTCAACTTTACCAGCCCCATTCACTGCTATGCACTGGGAAATGTCACAGCATGGGAAGATGGCTGATATTAGAAGAGAGTGTGCAATGCTCGGCAGTGACTATAAAATGTTGCCTGGGGCGGGGGGCCGGGCAGGGGGGGCCAGCATTCTGTGTAAGTCTTGGGGAGGATCATCCTTCCTTGGATTCAAAGCTTCACACTGCTTGCTTCCATGCAACTGGCTCTTTGGGCCCCCTCCAAGTCATCAAATTTCCCAAGTTACTGCAAGCTAGAGAGTTTTTGTCATCATTAAGCTACCCAAGTGCCCCACAATTCACAGTGACTGAAAGATGTCCTGGTCTAGCTGACACAATACACCTTTATTAAAGAACACTCTAATCCAGAGCAGTGGTTCTCAAGTGAGGGAAATTTTGGTGACTTCTGTAGACGTTCTTGGTTTTCACAACAGGGGAGGTACTACTGGATCTAATGTGTAGAGGCCAGGGATGCTGCTAAATAACCTACATTACATAGGACAACCCCTCACCACAAAGAACTATCCAGCCCGATACCTGTAACCTGAGACAGTAGTCTGGACCCTTCGCCCAGAACAATGCAGAAATGCTTTTCTGAGTCGGACCCAACTCCCTCCAACAGCATGGGTCATGCCCTGGCAAGGCAAGCTTGTTGGGTGAGCTGGTTTCCCTCCCAGCGCTGGGCCCACCCCACTCTCCCCACCCCCTGCAGTCCCACCCCCTCTGGGACAGCACTCATGTGGCTCAGATGAAAGACTGGTGCCGCAGGCCCCCATGCCAGCTCGCCACTTGATTGCTTTTAATTAATTCTGCTTGATTACAGCACATGGGAGTCGCATCGGAGAGATAAGACAGGCTCTTTATATTCTGTCTTCATTAAAAAGTTTGGATCTGGAAGCTTTTTCAAAGAGCTATGTGTCTCCTTTACTTTTGTGTCATTTTTAATTGAGGAGGGCACAGGGAGATAGTTGAGCTGTACTGAGCAGAGATTTTGCAAACGAAAGAGAAAAAGTCTGCGACCCCTTTGGGGGAAAAGCAGCTAGGATTGGGATCGGGGTGACACAGTCAAGACACAGCCAGTCCACCATGGCTAAGAGAGGCATGGAAAGAGAAGCATCCCCAGTGGTGTGTTAGCCCAGATCTATGTAACAACATGGTTCAGATTCTCTGCAAGTTGCCTAGGACTCTAGGGAAGGAGTTGGGAAATTGCACAGTGGTGATAAGAGAAAAGGAACAAGGAGACTGGCTCACCACCAATTATCTGCACCCATCTTCTCTAGAGAGAAGACCATCCCCTCCCCAGGGAAACCTTGCCCAACTTCCCCATGCAGATTTAATCACTCCTGCCTCTGTATCCCTACAATACAGACTCATCTCTCCAGAAAAGCATCATGTTGTATTAGTTATCTATTAATTGCTGAGTAACAAATCAGGAAACGTTTGTTATCTCACCATTTCTGTGCATCAGGAATCTATACATCGTTTAGCTCAGTGCATCTGCTTCACAGTATCTCAGGATGCCGTAATCAAGAGGAGTAGGACCCATTTCCAAGTTAACTCAAACAGCTGTTGGTAAGCCCCAGAAGATCCACTTCTGAGCTCATTCGTGAATGTGGCTGTTGATAAGTCTCAGGTCCTCACTGGCTATTGGCCAGTGATATTAGCTCCTTGCTATGTGAGCCTATCCATAGAGGAGCTCACAACATGGCAGCAGGCTTCCCTTAGAGCAAGTGAGCCAAGATAGAGAGGGCAGCCCAAGATGGAACCAGAGCCTTTTTGTAACAAGATTATATATTCCATCACTTTTCCTATATTTATTAAAAGTGAGTCACTAGGTCTAGCTCACGCATAAGGAGAAGGAAGTACATGTGGGCTTGAATACCAGAAGGCAGGGACCACTCAAGGCCATCTTAGAGGCTGCCTACCACATTTGTTGCACTGTAATAATCTGCCCCTTTTTCTAGGAAATTGCTCCTTGAAGCAGGGACCCCTCTTGACTTACTTATAGTCTCCAACACCTCATTCAGTGTCTAGGATGGGCCAGGTACCCAAAAGGTGTTTGGTAGAATGAACAAATGTATAAATGCACGCATGAATGAATGAATTACAGATAAATGAAATAATCTTTTCTTATACCTTATTTACACTCATCAAATCAGTCCTTGGAAAAGAAAACTTGTTTGTCTCCAAAACTATTGCAGCAGGAGCAGATATATCCAGGTCATCTAAAAACCCAGTTACTTAAATACAAATTTGAAATAACAGTGCAATCATATGTTATTCCATTTAACATAGGACCATTACCATCCTCTTTTGTTATGGTTTAGTCTGAGCCCACTCTTAAATATTTTCTCCCTGGGGACTAATGACTGATCGTAAATCAATAATGTTGAAAAGACAGAGCTTTCCATTATTTTAAGCTGCTATCTGGGTGACACTAAACAGTACAGAAATGATCAGGAGGGAAGCAGCTGTGTCCAGACCTAGTTAGTTTTCATGCAAGATCAATTAGCAGAGGAGCTAAAAACTCAGAAGCAGAAGTTTGAATGGGTCCAGGAAAGGCTGCATGCACATCAACTGGGCTGAGGCCAAGGATAGAAGGTAAGCCCAGCTAAGCTGATTGAAATAAATCAACCCATGCCAGTGATGGTCCAGGATCTAGAGAAGGGCTAGCAAGTAATCAACAGATGAACAGTTGTCCAAGCAAGTTCAGTACAAGAAGGTTTAGGAGACAGTGCGTTTTAAAGGTGAGTGAACAGGCAAATGCCAAGAAGGAAGGAAGTTTAGGGTTTCAGACTCTGGGCTCAGAAACAGAGAGTCCTAACCCATAAGGAAGATCTGAACCAGATAAGGTCCTAGCATTAGTAGGACTAAGATACAAAGCCAGAACATAAAGTGGGGAGGGAGGGACATGCAAAAGAAGACTCAGATACCAGAAGCACAAAGTAGGACTTCAGTTTCAGGGTTAAGCAGAGAGTTTGTCTCCAAGATTGGACTGAGTCCTTGAGATACTAAATGCTAAATGAGAGCTCCTTAAATTCTTCCTTCCCTAGAAATGAATTGGGCCCAGGGACTGGAGGGGACAGGAAGGGAGATACTGGGTTCTAGGAAGGATTAAAGAACCTGTACCTTCCTAACTGCCTGGTTCCTCACCTTCTGGGGGAAGGGCACTGCTCTACAGTGCTCAAATTCAGGACCAACATATTGGGACACAGTTCCACTGAATGGGGCTCCAACAAAGTCAAGCAAATATGGGTGTGGCCATTTTATGGATGTTCTCTCTTCTCCCAAAAGATTGAGGAAGAGGTGCTCAAAGAGAACTTCCTCATGGGAAGAAAGCCTTCGTCTGTGAATTAGGTGAACTCAGCTTTAAGAATTGAAGTAAATCAGGGACACCTGGGTGGCTCAGTCAGTTGGGCATCCAACCTCAGCTCAGGTCATGATCTCACAGTTTGTGGGTCCAAGCCCCATGTTGGGGTCTGTGCTGACAGCTCAGAGCCTGAAGCCTGCTTCGGATTCTGTGTCTCCAACTCTCTGCCCCTCCCCCACTCACATGCTGTCTCTGTCTCAAAAATAAACATTAAAAAAAATTTTTTTAGGGGGGCGCCTGGGTGGCGCAGTCGGTTAAGCGTCCGACTTCAGCCAGGTCACGATCTCGCGGTCCGTGAGTTCGAGCCCCGCGTCGGGCTCTGGGCTGATGGCTCAGAGCCTGGAGCCTGTTTCCGATTCTGTGTCTCCCTCTCTCTCTGCCCCTCCCCTGTTCATGCTCTGTCTCTCTCTGTCCCAAAAATAAATAAACGTTGAAAAAAAAATTGTTTAAAAAAAAATTTTTTTTAAAGAATTGAGGTAAATCCTGTCTCAGTCCTTCTTCTGGTTCCACTCACTGACACTGAAGCTTTAGACTAATGTTTCACACCACTGAATTGGTAAGAGCTGAGATTGGGGTCCAAGCTTTAGAGTAGAAGAAGATGAACCAGATCAGACATTTCAGGACATTGATACCAATATAGCTAAGGTGAAGGTAGCCTCTCACAGCCAAGGCTAGCTGGCTCATGCACCTTACCAGGTTTGGAGCCAAGGCCCCCAGTGGTGCAGCATTCTTGTGTGTAGAACACCTTTGGATTGTCCTGGGTTCATAGCCTATCACCATCACATTAGCATATAACAGCCACAATGCAACATTACTTCCAGGAGTCAATGAACCCAAACTTCATGCTCAGGAATCAAGCTGAGACACAAGGGTGGGAGGCCAGGTGGGGAGTTGAGCCAGCCATTACAGTTCAGGCTGGAGACACCTACACAAACAGTTTGTGGAGAAGACCAATGGTGTAGAACCTGGAGTGGCCATAATTTGGTGTAGAAAAGGCGACGGCTTTTAAAAGATGGGAGAAACCACATATTGAATCCATCCTGAGGGAACTACTTCCGAGGAGTTAATTAGGATAAATCGTTCAGTGCGGGTTATTTATTTATTTATTTAACAACCCTTTATTGATGCCTGCCTGCGATGTGGCAGGCACTGTGGGGAATACAAACATGTTCCAGGTATGGTCTCTGGCCTCAAAGGAGCTTGTAATCTGGCGGGGAGACAGATGCCTACACAGTTAACACAAGGGAGGAAGGAAGGAGGGGAAGGGGGTGAGCCTGCAACTCATCAGCCTCCCAATTCCAATTAGAACCCTTGGGCTCAGATGCCAGGGACCAATTTAGAATTCCAACTCGGTAGCACAGTTGATAAGACAAAGCTCTCCCAGGTCTGGGGGTAGGGGAACACCCTGATTTACAATAGAGCTGGAAGGCAAAGTACCATGTGGTCCCAGTCTGAAATCTGATTGTTCCTCGTAGATTTCTAAGTCATGTTGTCTGGTTTTGTGTAGTGTGGCAAGGTCTCACCTCAGGCAAGAGAAGCTGTGGGTAAATTTAATTATTGAGCTGCTTTAAACACTGGATGTGGGGTAGGCATGCAGGAATAGGGAGCAAGGAAAAGGCTATTCATCTATTCATTCAAAAATTATTTCTTGTTTTGTGATATGAAAATGAGTTCTGGACACAGGTGGTGATGGTCCCATGACAATGTAAATGCACTTAGTACCACTGAGCCATACACTTAAAACATGGTTCAAATGGCAAATTTTATGTTATATGTGTTTTACCACAATTTTTAAAATTGAAAAAAAAATTCTTAATTAATATGTGTCAAGGGGCACCTGGGTGGCTCAGTCTGTTAAGCATCCAACTTCAGCTCAGGTCACGATCTTACAGTTTGTGAGTTCGAGCCCCATGTAGGGCTCTGTGCTGACAGCTCAGAGCCTAGAGCCTGCTTCAGACTCTCTCTCTCTCTCTCTCTCTCTCTCTCTCTCTCTCTCTCAAAAAGTAAATAAACATTTAAGAATTTTAATTAATGTGTCAAGCACTATGTTATATGCTGTCTCTGATGAAAATACAAATGACACAGAATCCCTTCCCTTAAGAAGCTCACAATCAGAGGCAGAAAGTCAAGAACTAGGTAAATCTCAGCTCAGACATCACCTCTCCCAGGATGCCTTCCCTGATTCTCCCACCCTGGGTTAGGTCTGCTTCTGGTTCTCCCTCAATAGTCTGTGCTGGTTTGTTTTATAATTATCTTCATTTATTCAGCAAACCTTTATTAAGCTAGTCATTAGGGATATAAAACCAAATGAGGCTTTCCATGTAAAGAAAGAAACAAACATGCAGATGAATCAGCACAAAGACACACAACACACACACACTCACACACAACCCATTACTGCACTTTTCTAATCCATAGAGCTTCTGAAGGTAGTGTTCAGTAAATGTTTACTGGATTGATGGATGGATGGATGGATGGATAGATGGACAGATGGACTAATGAGTATCTGTGGTATAGAGGAGTGAGTTATAAACTACGTGCCCAGGAATATGAATAGGGATCATCTAAACTGGATTTCAAAAATGAAAAGGAGTCTGCAAGGAGAAAGACAGGAAACGCACCCAGACAGGAGGGTGTATGTGGTAAGAGCCTGCGAATTTGGGAAGCAGCAGAGTTTAGTGCTTGGAGCCCAAGGAAGAGGCAGAGAGACCCTGATCAGGAAGGCCCACATAGGTCATTCTAAGGAGTGTGCAGTTTGTTGTGAAGATCATCAAAGACTATGAGAGGTTTTTAAGCAGAAGAATGTGGCCTAAATTTTTATTTCAGCTTGCTCACTCTGCCATGGTTTGCACAAAGTGAGAGTGGGTCTACAGAAGTAGGACCAGGGACCAAGTAAGGAATTATTATATTTACTTACATAGTAGAGATATAGACAGAAAAAGGTGGCTGAAATTAACATATGTTTAGAAAGTATGGAAGATGAATTTGGCAACAAATTGGACTATAAGTTTTATTCATTTATTCAACAAATATTTATGGAACATCTACTATGTAGTGGGCACCATTCTAGACACTGGGTATTTAACACTGGACCAGAGAGCATTGTCTTACCCCCATGAAATTTATGTTCTGGTGGGGTGGGAAAATAATAATAAAATAAAGAAACAGACAAAAGTAAACATGATAGAGATGTGTGATCTTGGTCAACTCAATTTTTCCATGCCTCAGTTTCCTCATCTGCAAAATGGGGATTACCAATAGTATTGGCCCCATAGGGTGGTTGTGAGGATGTAATTAGTTAATACCTATAAAGGTCTTAGAACTGTGTCCAGCCCATAGTAAGCAGTATGTACTACTTATTATAATTACACAGGGGAATGAATTTAAGAGGGATTTGACAGGTAGAAGTAGGAGAGGACTGTTTTGCTTAGCAGGTTAAGGAAACCTTCTCTGGGTTGCTTACTCTTGAGCTGAGACCTTAAAGAATGATTGAAGGAGCCAACATTCTCTAAAAGAGTGCTCCAGACAAAGGGGAAAAAAACTGTATCTGGAACTGGCTAGGAGCATCCAAGAAATAGCAAGCGGGCCAGTGCATCCAGAGCACAGTGAAGGGTAAGGGTGAGTAGGGGTGAAGGATAAAATTAAAGAAGCTGACAGGGGGCCAGATCAAGAAAGACCTGCAGGGCCATGAATTTGTATTTCAGTAGCAACAGGAAGGAAGCCATCACCGGGGTTTGCTAGGAGATGTCCTGTGATTCCTACTTTTAAAACATCACTCTGGCTGCTTATAATATGTGTTGTCGAAAATGGCTACAGTTCCCTGCAATCCCCATATACACATCCTCCAGGTGATATTGCCAGTCCCCCATCAAGAGGAGGAGTGTGTTTCCCCACCCACTTGCATGCAAGCTGGCCTGGGGACCCACTCTGATCAACAGAATGCACTGAAAGAGATTTTGGGGAGTTCCAAAGCTAAGCCTCAACATAGACACCATACAGCCTCCACATCTACCCTCTTGCTATCCTCTGTATTGATTATATTTTTATATAATTAATTTCTGGCATCTTTGGCGTGCCTTGCTGGCTGGGAGAGACTGCTCCTCCCAGGGCTAGCTAATTCCTAGAGACAGTAAACACCTCCTGAGTGGGCCTCCCTCTCATATACAAACCAAACAATCCCAAGCCCACACCCCCAACCACCTCCTTTGTCTCTCTCACACCAGGCCAATATTTCCCCTGCCCTAAATCAATCTGTCCAGTGTCCCAGACCATTGGGACAGCCCCTATGCCTCAATGCCCTCCAGAACTATTCAAACTAGCCAAACCTGAGCTGTTTGCTCTGCCCTGCCTTGCTTCCCACAGAAACCCCAACAAAGTCTGTGGCTTTTGCCTTCCCCTCATGCCTTTCTGCCTCCTGATTGACAGGGGTGCTTCCCCTTGTGGCCCTGCATGGAGCACAGTGGGTCTCATTTCAAGAAGAACTGCAAGTAACATGAAATTTTCTTCCTGTGTGGTCATCCTATCATCTTTATAAATTAAGACCCAGGCCCAAATCACCCTGCCATGTGAAGAAACCCAGGGTAGCCTACTGGAGCCTGAGAGCAAATAAAAGAGACAAGCCCTCCCAGCTAAAGCTCCCCTGATCTGCCAGCTGACCACATCAGAATGAGTGACCCTGGGTGAGACCAGCAGAAAAACCACCCAGCTGAGCCAGGCCCAAACTGCTGGCCCACCGAATCGTGAGCAAATAAAATGGGTCACTGTTTTATACCACTTAGGTTGGGGTGACTCGTTACACAGCAGTAGATAATGGATACACTGATCTATGGACAAAGGACTCTCTGCAGGACTAGCGGTAGAAGCCAGTATTAGAAGGCATTGGTCCAGGCAAGAATTGCCATGACTCTCCCTAGAACGGTAGCAGTGGAGATGGACAGAAGTGGCTGGAACCAAGATGCAATCTGGAGGCAACCAGCAACACTCGCTGGCTCCGTGTGGGTGTGAGAAGAGGAGAAGACTCAAGAAAGAAGCCACATTTTTAGCCTGAGTAATTGGGCAAACAACTGTGGCATTTACTAGATGTGAAAACCCGAGGGAGGAGTGGATCTGGGTTAGATGTGGAGGGAGATCAGCAGTTTACTCCTGGATGGGTTTAGATAGAAGTTTCTATTGGCTGTCCCAGTGGGGATGCTGAGTTCCAAGTTGGACATGTACACCCAAACTCAAGGGAGAGATTTATGCTCGAGATACAAACGTGTGAGTCACTCAGCTTATAGAAAATACTTGTAGAAGCCACGGTGTTCAAAGCCGAGTCTAGATCACCTGAAGAGAGTGTAGAAAGTGGGCGCAGAATTGCCAGGGTTTCAGTGTGGAGGAGAGGAGAGAGCGAGGAAGACTGAGAAGGAACAGTGAGTGGGTAGGGGGGAGGGCCAGGCCAGCGTGAGGGAACAGTGTGTCTCAAGGAGAAAGGAGTCAACAGCATTTTATGCTGCTGGGAGGTTGGGTAAGATGAGAAAAGAGAAAGAAGCATTGGTTGGACAGCGTGTAGGTTGTTGACAGCGATAAGAGCCATTTCAGTGGCATAGTGAGGACAGAAGCCAAGTGCAAGTACGTGGAGGAGTGACGGGGGCGGGGGGTGTGCAAGTGAGGACAGTGAATCCAAATTACTCCTTTGAGAAGTTTTGTCATGAGGGACAGTAGAAAAATGGGCAACACAGAGACAGGCTGTGGGGCCCAGGAGAGGAACTTTTGTCTTACTTTTTGTTATTGTAAAACATATCAGACATCCAAAAGAATAACACAGCATCTATGTTCCGTTTGAAGGGACTTTGCTTTTTTTTTTTTTAAGATGAGAGGTACTACAGCATTTTGTATGCTAATAGGACTGATCCAGTGGAGAAACTGATGATGCAGGAAAGAGAGAGGATATTTACAGTAACAAAGTCCTTGAGAAGGTGAGAAAGAACAGGATCCGTGGTGGAGCAGAGGGGTCGGCCGCTGTTAAGAGTAGGGACACGTCTTCCATTGTAGCAGGAGGGTGTTTGTCAATTTAGTGATGGGAAGACACAGGGGTTCTTGTGAAGTTAAAGGCAAGGTCATCAGCCAACGGGGAGGAAGGGAGAGGCAGGGCTGGGGGTGGAGGAGAGAGAGGCTGCCGCCTCAGGGTGGGGAAGGGGACATAGGGAGGCAGTGTCCTGGCACTGCTGGGCAGTGCCCAATGCCCATCTGAGGTTTGTGGTCATGAGTTCAAAGCAAGACTGACTGGTCAGCAGGTTTATACGGGTTTCTTCAGATTAGGTGCTGGCGGGTAGGACCAATGAGCGGGGTTAGCCAGGATGGAGGTTTTGTTAGGAAGGCCATTAAGGACATTTATGATAAAATGATTATAATACATCTTGGACAGGCTAAGGAGAAGGGCAAGGGAGACAAAGGCAACTCCCAGGTTTTTGCAATGTACCTACAGTACCTACAGGTAGATACCATTTGCCAAGATGCTATTTGCATCTAGGAGGAAGCCCCGGTTTGGGGAAGGAGGGACTCTGAACAGAGACAAAGACAGTTGTGTCTGAGGAGATCCCAGTGAACAGGACACCTCCTCCCCTTTGCTGGCTCCTCTCCCCTGCCCTTGGCCCCTGGCTGGGAAAGTGGAAATCCAGCTTGCCGGCCCGGCGCCCACTGCCCTGCCCAGCCTGCCCCAGCTTCCTTCCTTCTTTAGGAACCTGTCAGGGCCTGTTTGCTGGTCTTTTCAGTTTAATACATTTTAATCAGAAAATTAATCAGGAAACACCAGTTCAGCAGATAATTGAACAATGAGAAGACACGATAATTGCTGTTTAGTCTAATTAACTTTGTTAAGTCTTTATTGGTAACAGAGACTTCCTGAGTGAAACTTATTAAACGTCCTTCCCTGGGAAACGATTCCTATTCAAAGGAAAAGTTGTACGGTCTGTCTTTGTCTGCATTATTTCCAGAAGAAGGACGTGAGTCCTGCAGCAGTTCCTGTGGGCAGAGGAGACCTGTAAATCTCTCTTCGGGCTGTGTCTGGCTTCCTTCTCCCTGGAACCGTGAGCAGCCCAGCTCACAGGGCAGGATGTGCCACAGGGCCCGTTTGGAGAACCGCATTCTGGGCCACCAGCTCTCTCCCAACCACATGGCCTGCAACTGGTTAGTCCTGCTCTCCAATGCTTATGCTTTGGGGCTCTTCAGTAGGGCCACCCAGAGTCATGGGGAGAGCACCAAGCCCCCTCCAGGACCGCAGACCACCTGTGCAGCTCACCTATAGATACAAGCTGGCATACATTATGCACCAACAGGCATCTGGCCCCATGTTGTGCAAATGTAAGATGCTGGCCTGAATTTTCCAAATCAGTTGCTGTTTTACCCCAGCAACCCCTTTGCGAAGGAGGCGGTGCCTTCAAGGGCTCCAAAGGTGTGCGAGGTGGTTGGTTTCTGCACTAAATGTTTTTCTCCTTGGGGTCTCTTCTTGCTTTCCTCTATGATCATTTCTTATGTAGGGCCTCTCAGAGGGGACTGGCTTCTAATCTGCTGCCTCACCTGGCACAGCCAGTTCCTGCCTGAGAGCAGCCCCCATTTCCCCCATGGAGAATAATCCCAGCACCAGCTCTGGCGGACACAGCAGAGTGTGTGGCTCACGGAAGCCCAAGAGATTTTACTGAAAGACCCACTGTGGGAACTGGAAAATAGGGATTCCCTGCCAAGCTCCAGAGTGGACATTCAGAGTATGCTTGGGTGCAAGAGAGAAAGCCACCTTCTCCCCATGCAGCTTTGCACCCTCACCTTTGGTGTCCATCCCTGTCACCACTAGGACAAGCCCCAGGAGGGCCACCTGCCATTGTGACCACAGTCCCAACATCAGGGATGCTTGTCCTTCTTCTTCCATCCTCGTGAACTTGTTATCTGTGACCTGCAGAACCTGTCCATATGTACTAAAGGGCTTGGGTTGCTTTGGATGGTCTGTCACAGTGGTATTATTTTAGTGCTCTCTGTCGTGCCCCACATCAATAAGCCAGACAGATATTAAATTTCCTTAGATCCTGCATGTCAGCCAGGGGAAAGGTGGCAGGGAACTAACTATTCCAAGACACAAGAAAGAACAGGTCATCACCAGATGGCTTTGTGTAACAGGCACAGAAGTGAAGGGTGAGGAGTGGCTGGTTTCACCTAATCAGGGAGAACATCCCCTAAACTGCTGGAAATTAACTCCTCAACCTGTCCTCTGGCTCTCCCTGAGTTTCCTAAGGCACAGCCTGGGGTGTTACAACATGAGCTGCTGCTGTGGTCTCCAGTGAGGTCACAAGGCTGCAGCACCAGCCAACCTACGTACCACCAGATGTCCACCTCTGATGCCCCTACTCAGGATGTGGCTGTTCCTTCCGTGCAAAGGGTTGCCTCCTCCCCAAGTCTGCCACCCTTGATTGCCTACATCACTGCTACTGAGAAGCTAGAACCTTAGCAAAATGTAAGTGAACATTTGTGACTAACTAAGGAAGTACAGCATAAAGCATAAAGTACAGCATAAAGCATAATTTGGAGCTACTGTTATGAGGGGCCACACTTAGAACCTCTGGGCCCAATCGTGATCTCCAAACCTTTTACCAGACTGGTTCCCTGGCCAGCCTTCCCTCTCAAAACACAATCTGCCTCGAAGTCCTCAAATCTTATCCCAAAATGATATATTTTGGTGTGGATTCCCACCCCGCCCCCCGGAAACTGACCCCCACCCACCCACAGGAGCACGGTCTGGCATCAGATCCCCAAGTCAAGATAACCTTGAAAGAATCCCACAGCACATCTCCCCAAACCTGGGTCTCCCAAAGTCCAGCCCCCATCCCATTCTCCCCCTGTCCCCTGGGCAGTGACCCGAAGGCAGGCTGTGTGTCCCTCCTGTGTTCTCTGCCTTGCCAGCTCCTGCCTCCTTCCAACAACAGCTCAAAGAAAAAAAATCTCACCATCTTGGTACAAATGCAACAATTTACAGGCACGGGCAGTGTGAATCCAGAATTAGAAAGAAACATTTCTGTAAAGGAAACATCATTTGCAGAGGCAGGTTCCACTAAAATGCCCTCCTGATTTACATTACTAAGCAGCATACCTAGCATCTCAGGCTGAAGCAATTGCATTTAGGCCTTCTCCAGGAGCCAGGGTGAGCAAGGCTGGCTTCTCATTTACATAACTACGAGGGCCCACTCAAGAGGTTCTGCCAAGAACAAAGAGACAGTCTGCCCTAAAGGTAAATTCCAGTCTCCACCCTTAAAGACAGAAACTGTGTATAATTTTTAAAATAAGTTTTTCAGCTTCGAAAATTGTAAGGTCCCATCTTCCAGTGCCCCATTAGATAAGAAGTGGAAGGAGGAGGCTGAATTTGAGGACAGGGATGGTGTCATGTTTATCTCTAGTCATGCTAATGCCCAGCTCAAGACTCTGCACATGTAATAGGTTCTCATTAAAGAAGAGTCAAATGGGATAAAGCTGACAGAGGCAGATGTGATATCTAGGACTGGAACAGCCTGGAAATAAAGACTAGAGAGACACGGCATGCCTATCTATGCAAACCAGAAGTAGCCAGAGGAGGTCTTCTCTGGCAGGAAGATGTTATAGGTTTAGTTCTTCCATCAAGGCTTAGCACTTGGGTCTTTGGCCTGATTACACCCTCAGCTGAGAGCACATGGCTCTGGGTCCATGGACTTTGGCTATGGCTTGTGTAATAATACTAATAGCCATGTAATAATAATACTAATAGCCAATGAAACATCATATGCATCAGCTCATTCAATTATCCCAACATTCTAACAGGAAGAAGGTACCATGAGGACTGTATCATTACCATCTCCAGTTAATAAATGGAAAAACAAGACACAGGGGAGGAGCCAAGATGGCAGAATAGCATGGACTTTTTTGTGTCTCGCATCCATGAAATACAACCAGATCAACACTAAACCATCCTGCACACCTAGAAAACTGACTTGAGGATTAACACAACAATCTGCACAACCTGAACCCCAGAACTCAGCAGGTACACAGCACAGAGAGGTGAACTGGGGGAGAGAAGGCAGGGAGCTGTTTTTGCATATGGAGAGAGGACAAAGATGGGGGGGGGGGAGAGAATACGGGAAAAGCACTTCCAAAAGCAGCTGGAGAGAAAGTGGGAAAGTGGAAACAGCCACAGGGACTGAACTAAAGGCAGAGAAAGGAAAGGGTTTAAATTCCATTAAGACTATAAACAGGGGGAGCACAGAGTTTGCAACTCCGCAGCTGGATACCTGGTGGTGCTCTGGTGAGCAGGGCAAATCCCCAGGAGCAGAGTGAAGTCCAAGTGTCTTTGCGCCTCATGGGAAGTAGCAGTTCCCCTGCTGGATGGACAGCTGGTAGAGGCAGTGTAGCTCCCCCAAAGGCAAAAGCCCCAGTGGCCCTGGGAGAACAACCACATTCACTGGTGCTGGAACAAGGTCGCTGGGGTGAAGCCTGGTGCCAGATGTGTGTTGTGATTTGCCATAATCCCTGACGTGCTGCTGCTACACAATCGTGTGAACTTTCTCTGGGGCAGGCTGGTCCCCAGCCACAGTCTCTGGTCATTGGCAGCAGCACGGTCCCACGAACGCTCCTGGATGCAGCCAGCACCCAGCCATTGCTCAGTGAGACCCTCCCACAGAGGGGAGAAGCTGGTCAAAGCTGCAGTCACTCACAAGTAACGGGTTGGGAAACAGCCGCATCTGAGATAAAACTCAGGAGGGAGGTGCTGCCTGGGGCTTGGTCCCGGACAGTGTAAAAGTGGGAAGCGGAGGGAAGCCGAGGACAAAGGATGGGTGTGTGATTGCTGACCCGGGAGAACAGAGTTCCAATACTAGAGACTGGGTAGCTGGGTGACACCATTTTCACCGCTCCCGCGCATGTGCATATGCACCTACAAGAGCCACAACAATCCACTCCAGTAAGCTCAGCAGCTCCATCTAATGGAGAATGGGGCCATTACACTAACCATGCCCAATTGGGCCAACCTCACTCTTCAGGAACACAAATCTCTCCGCCTGCTTAGTTTACCGACTATAAAGCACTGCATAGTTTGACTTCTAGGGGAAAACGAAGTAATTTCAATTGTATTTCAGTCTGTTCGCTGGTCCATCTACTCAATTTTATTTTTTTCCCTTTTTTCTTTTTCATTTTTTATTTTTCTTGGATACAGAAAGAGAAAAAATTTATTTTTATTTTCAATTTTTAGTAAAAATATTTTTCTTTAATTTTTTCCTACTATATTTTTTACATTTGTGTAAATTTTTTCAAATTCTATTTTACTTCCATCATTTCATTTTATTCTATGTCAGTGTATTTTTTCAAATTTGCAAATGATTTCCTTTTTTCTTTCTTTTCTTCTTTCCCTTTCTTACTCTATTCTATCAAGCCCCTTTCCACACCCAGACCAAAAAAACACCTAGGATCTAGCATCATTTATTTGATTTGTGTCTGTGTGTGTGTGTGTGTGTGTTTTAATTTTTTTATTTTAATTTTTTCAATTTTAATTTTTTTTTTTTTTTTTACCTCATTAATTCCTTTTCTCCCTTCAAAATGACAAAATGAAGGAATTCACCCCAAAAGAAGGAACAGAAAGAAACGACAGCCAGGGACTTAACTAACACAGATACAAGCAAGATGTCTGAACCAGAATTTAGAATCACAATAATAAGAATACTAGCTGGAGTCAAAAATAGATTAGAATCATTTTCTGCGGAGATAAAAGAAGCAAAAGTTAGCCAGGATGAAATAAAAAATGCTATAACTGAGCATCAATCTTGAATGGATGTCATGGCAGCAAGGATGGATGAGGCAGAGCAAAGAATCAGTGATACACAGGACAAACTTACTGAGAATAATGAAGCAGAAAAAAAAGAGGGAGGCTAAGGCAAAAGAGCACTATTTAAGAATTAAAGAAATCAGTGACTCATTAAAAAGGAGTAATATCAGAATCATAGGGGCCCCAGAAGATAAAGAGAGAGAAAAGGGGTAGAAGTGTTATGTGAGCAAATCATAACAGAAAACTTTCCTAATCTGGGAAAAGACACAGACATCAAAATCCAGGAAGCACAGAGGACCCCCATTAGATTCAACAAAAAACGACCATCAACAAGGCATATCATAGTCAAATTGACAAAATACTTGGAAAAGGAGAGAATCATGAAAGCAGCAAGGGAAAAAAAAGTCCTTAACCTACAAGGGAAGACAGATCAGGTTTGCAGCAGACCTATCCACAGAAACTTGGCAAGCCAGAAAGGAGTGGCAGGATATATTCAATGTGCTGAATCAGAAAAATCTGCAGCCAAGAATTCTTTATCCAGCAAGGCTGTCATTCAAAATAGAAGGAGGGATTAAAAGTTTCCCAGACAAACAAAAATTAAAGGAGTTTGTGACCACTAAACCAGCCCTGCAAGAAATTTTAAGGGGAGAAAAAATTAAATAAATACATACATACCAGAAGCAACAAAGACTAGAAGGACCAGAGAACACCACCCAGAAACTCCAACTCTACAAGAAACATAATGGAAATAAATTCATATCTTTTAGTACTCACTCTAAATGTCAATTGACCTTCAGATTGAAAGTAAGGGGATAGAGAACCACTTATCATACTAATGGTCAACAAAAGAAAGCCAGAGTATCCAAACTTATATTGGACAATCTAAGTTTTAAAATAAAGACTGTAACAAGAGATGAAGAAGGGTATTATATCATAATTAAGGGGTCTATCAACCAAGAAAACCTAACAATTGTAAACATTTATGCTCCAGATGTGACAGCACCCAAATATATACATCAATTAATCACAAACATTAAAAAACTCATTGAGGGGCGCCTGGGTGGCGCAGTCGGTTAAGCGTCCGACTTCAGCCAGGTCACGATCTCGCGGTCCGTGAGTTCGAGCCCCGAGTCAGGCTCTGGGCTGATGGCTCAGAGCCTGGAGCCTGTTTCCGATTCTGTGTCTCCCTCTCTCTCTGCCCCTCCCCCGTTCATGCTCTGTCTCTCTCTGTCCCAAAAATAAATAAACGTTGAAAAAAAAATTTAAAAAATAAATAAATAAATAAATAAAATAAAAAACTCATTGATAATAATACTATAATAGTAGGAGACTTCAACACCCCACTTACAGCAATGGGCAGATCATCTAATCAGAAAATCAACAAGGAAACAATGGCTTTGAATTACACCCTGGGCCAGATGGACTTAACAGATATATTCAGAACATTTCATCCTAAAGCAACAGAATATACATTCTTCTCCAGTGCACATGAAATGTTCTCCAGAATAGACCACATTCTAGGACACAAATCAGCCCTCAACAAGTACAAAAAGATTGAAATTATACCATGCATATTTTCAAACCACAACGCTATGAAACTCAAAATCAACCACGAGAAAAAATTTGGAAATGTAACAAATACTTGGAGACTAAAGAACATCCTACTAAGGAATGAATGGGCTTACCAAGAAGTGAAAAAGGAAATTAAAAAGTACATGGAAGCCAATGAAAATGATAACACCACAGCCCAAAACCTCTGGGATGCAGCAAAGGCAGTCATAAGAGTTAAGTATATAGTAATCCAGGCCTTCCCAAAAAAAGAAGAAAGGTCTCAGATATACAACCTAACATTACACCTTAAAGAGCTGGAAAAAGAACAGCAAATAAAACCCAAAACCAGCATAAGACAGGAAATAATAAAGATTAGAGCAGAAATTAATGCTACCAAAACAAAACAAAACAAAACAAAAAAAAACAGTAGAAGAGATCAATGAAACCAGAAGCTGGTCCTTTGAAAGAATTAACAAAATTGATAAACCACTAGCCAGTTTGATAAAAAAAAAAAAAGGAATTGACCCAAATAAATAAAATCAAGAATGAAAGAGGAAAGATCACAACCAACACAGCAGAAATAAAAACAATAAAAAGAGAATATTATGAGCAATTATATGCCAATAAAATGGGCACTCTGGAAGAAACGGACAAATTGCTAGAAACATATACACTACCAAAACTGAAATAGGAAAAAATAGAAATTTGAACAGACCCATAACCAGTAAGTAAATTGAATTAGTAATCAAAAATCTCCCAAAAAACAAGAGTCCAGGGCCAGAGGGCTTTCCAGGGGAATTCTACCAAACATTTAAGGAAGAGTTAACACCTGTTCTCTTGAAGCTGTTCCAAAAAATAGAAATGGAAGGAAAACTTCCAAACTCTTTCTATTAATCCAGCATCATCTTGATTCCAAAAGCGGACAAAGACTAGAAGAACTATAGACCAATTTCCCTGATGAGCATGGATTCAAAAATCCTCAACAATATATTAGCCAATGGGATCCAACAATACACTAAAAAAATTATTCACCACAACCAAGTGGGATTTATACCTGGGATGCAGGGCTGGTTCAATATCCACAAAACAATCAATGTGATTCATCACATCAATAAAAGAAAGGACAAGAAACATATGATCCTCTCAATAGATGCAGAGAAAGCATTTGACAAAATACAGCATCCTTTCTTGATAAAAAGAAAAAAACCCTCAAGAAAGTAGGGATAGAAGGATCATACCTTGAGATAACAAAATCCATATATGAAAGACCCAACTCTAATATCATCCTCAATGGGGAAAAACTGAGAGCTTTCCCCCTAAGGTCAGGAACAAGACAAGGATGTCCACTCTCGCCACTGTTACTCAACATAGTATTGGAAGTCTTAGCCTCAGCAATCAGACAACACAAAGAAATAAAAGGCATCCAGATCGGCCAGGAGGAGGTCAAACTTTCACTCTTCAGAGAAAAACAGGACACAGAGAAGTTAAAATGTTTGCCTTTTTCCATGGCAGACCAGATAGTAAATGTTTCCAATTTTGCAGGCCAAACAGTCTCACTTACAGTGATGCAACTATACACTGTAGAGTAAAAGCAACCATAGACAATATGTAAATGGATGAGTGTGAGTGTGTCCCAATAAAACTTTATTTAGAAAGTCAGGACAGATATGTCCCACAGGAGGTAGTTTGCCTATCCTCGAGCTAGGAGGTAATTAGACATTATAGTCCAAGTTCTTTTTTTTTAAGTTTATTTATTTATTCTGGGGGGGGGGGGGCATAAAGAGAGGGAGAGGGTGGGGGACAGAAAAAAAGGGAGCACTCTGTCAGCACAGAGCCAAGCACAGGGCTCAATCCCATGAACCATGAGATCATGACCTGAGCTGAGATCAAGAGTTGGTCGCTCAACCAATTGAGCCATGCAGGCACCTCTAGAGTCCAAGTTTTTAACCATTACCCACATCCTTCTTTAGAGGCTGAGGCAAGCAAATCCCAGAAGACCATCAAAGATTCAGGAAGTAGACTTCACTTATCAGCCTGGACCTGCAGTGTGCACACCTGTTGATCCCAACCTTTGTCACACCATTCACTGATGATCATTTCTGTCTTGGGATGGCAATTGAATCCACAGGTCAGGAAGTATGGAAGGCAGACGTTAGGATGGGAATTAATAGGATAGGAATCCTTAGGGCACAGGCAGAATATTGAGGCTAAAACATAGCATGAGATGGGGTTGGAGATGAGGAATTATGCTGGTGACAATGGTGATGATTTTCAGCATGCCCACTTTGTTCCCAGTACTAAATGTTTTGCATGCAATATTTGCATGCATTATGAGTTGAATTGTGTGCCCCACCCCCAAAATCCATAAGCTGAAGGCCTAACCCACAGTACCTCGGAATGCAACCTTATTTGGAGAGAGGGTCTTTGCTTATCTCTATCTAAATTAAAACTGAGGTCATTAGGGTGAGCCCTTATCCAATATGACTGGTGTCCCTATAAAAAGGGGAAATTTGGAAACAGACACATATACAGGGAGCATGAACATGAAGGCAAACGTGGACATATAGACGGCTACCTACAAGCCAGGGGGAAATGCCTGGGACAGATTCTCCCTCATGGCCCTCAGAAGGAACCCACCCTGTTCCACCTTGATCTGGGACTTCCAGCCCCCAGAACTGTGAGACAATCCATTTCTCTGGTTTAAGGCACCTAGTCTGTGGTACTTTCTGAAGGCAGTCCTAGCCAATGAATACAATCTCCTCAACCATCACTATCATTCTGGGAGGTAAGCTCTGTTATTATCTCCATTTTACATAAACTAAACTTCACAGAGGTTGAGTAACTTGCCTCCAGGCACAGAGAGAGGAAGAAGTGGAGTTAAAATTTGAACCCAGCCTTGCCAGATTCCAAACAGATAAAGGTTCATAACAGAATGTGTAACCCAGATTATGCCTCTTTGACCTAATGATTATTTTGAGTTGAAGCCAACTGAGGAAAAACAGATACAAGAAAAGCTCTCTCCCATTTGCCTAAAATCAGGACATAAATTTACAAAGATGCCCCTCCTCCTCTCTTTATCAGGAAGGACAAATCCCTGGAGACAGCTTTAGGCTCTTGCCAGTGAAGAAGGCACCAACTTAAATCTGCATGACAAACCAGATTCTTATTTACTGTGCTTTTCCTGCACCTCTCCCCTCCCACATAACTGACCTCCCCACACCTTGCTTTTGCCTTTATCTCAAGAAGGTATTTAAGCCTGAGTTCTAAACCATGTCTCAGAGTTACTCATTTTCCCCTCGAGATCTCCCATGTAGACAAGAGGTGTACATGTTCATAAACTTCTGTTTGTTTTTCTCTTGTTAATCTGTCTTTTATTACTGGGTCTCAGCCAAGTACTCAGAAGAGCAGAGTGAAAATTATTTCCTCCACTATACATAGTTTACCACTAATCTATCCCACACTGCATGGGGTTCTGAGTGGGAGAGAGGGTTGAATGGCTTTTATCACCTCTCACATATATCTGCTACCCGCACCCCTACCCTTGAAGGACAGACCTTGACCTTTCAAAACTCTTGATACCCCACACTTGCCCTCCCCACTCTATTACCCATGCTCTGTCTTAGGGGACAGCTCTGCTCTGAATTCAGCAGAGTTGGTTCCAGAGAGTAGGGAGCTTGGTGATTATGCAGTGTGCTATGTCCCCACAGGAAGAAGGTAATTTCCCCTCCAGCACCAAGGGACCAGTGAGGCTGTCAGCCTGCTCAGGGAAGGACCCACCCAGTCCCCTTAGACGCTCCCATTCCCCCAGCCAGCAGAAACTGAGATTGGCCTGTCTCTTCTCTTTAAGCCTCAGGGGACAGGAAGCAGCGTAGTCAGTGGCTTGCTGTAGAAGCTTCTGTCTGGACCGGGCTCCACTGTGGAGATTCTGTGGCTGCTGTCCCCAGGCCACCTTGTCTGCTCTGAAAGCCTTGGCCTCCCTAGCTAATTAGCCCAATACTGGTGCTGTCCAGAGGCCTTCTGCACAGAGACGGTTACATGCTTTGCCATTCAGAAACAGGAGGGACCTGTTAAGGCTCTTTTTAAAAAACAGGATTGTCAGAGTCCAAAAGATAATTAGTATTTAAGAGACACAAGTTAGCAAGGTTAAAAGCTGAGAAATAAACACATACACACATACACACACACACACACACACATACACACACACACACACACAATTTCAAATGGTTCTTAAAGCTAAATGGGAAGATACAGCCTCTGCCTGGGAAACTATTTTTAAAAGATAGGATTTCACACCAAGGAAGACCAGGGCCCTCTCAGGCACCACTGCCTGGGATAGCTCATCTAGGCACCCTCAGGCTGTAGAGCTCTCATCTTCCCTAAAACCTGTTCTTCCTCCACCTTCCTTACTTCTGCCAAGGGCTCCACTACCCTGTAGCACACAAATGACATCCTCAGAACCTCCCACCCTACTGTGCACTCAGCCCCCACATTGCAGTGATTTGCCCTTGGCAGTGTAGCTCACACCTGTGCCCCACTCCAGGCCTATGGACTCTGCCCTCACTGTGGCCTGGACCACCATGACTTTTCCTATGTGGTCACTCCACCACCGTCTCCATTCTCTGTAAAGAATCTTATCATGTCATCCTTCTACTTAACACTTTCATGGTGCCCCACTTCCAAGATGCCCCATGGGATAGTAATTAGTATTTAAAGGCACAAGTTAGCAAGGCTTGTCCTTGATCTTCAGCACTGGGTTTGAACTGAAGCTCTACCTAACTTCCATGTGGCCATGGGCACATCTCTCCCACTCAGCTACCCCATTTATAACACAGAGATAATCTTACTGAATTCAAAGATCCATCATGAAGGGTTAAAGTGATCAGCGCCTTGAAGATGATTATGACTCAAAAATAATGTGGCTTTTATGATTATCAACCCAGGAAGGAGAAGGAAGGAAGGGCTACCTGGTCAATTAGCAGCAAGTCCAAGTCTTCCAACCCCCATGATACTCCAAGCTCTCAACAACGATTTGTTGGGTGAATGATTGTCAATCAGTCAATCTCAGCCTCTTGTGCTCCCCATCTAGACATTAAGTCCTGTGTCTATTAAGGCTACTAAATCTATTACAATCCATGCAAGACAAAGATAAGGAAACCACTTCCTTTTTTGGCTCATGCTAATCTAGACTCAAGTGAGCCCCCTGGTGCTCATATCTGGGATTGTGTGAATAAACCCAAACTGGCTCAGACCTCCTAAGCCCGGTCCTGGCTCAGCTGGGCTTTTGGGACTGAGAAGATTCAGTCCCTCTAGTTTCCACATGAAGGTGACATGTTCTGCATTGTAGCTCAGCAAAGATTTCCTGAGCTCCTGTAGTTGACCCAGGTGGGATGTTAGGTGGGCACAGCTGGACCAGAACTACTAGCTATAATGGAATAAATCTATGTGTTGAGGGTGACAACCACTGAGCTCTTGAATGCAAGCAGTATCAGGATCAGGAGCCAAGCCCAAGGGACTTCTTCGAGAGGTGTGGACGTCCAGAGCCTGGTGGAAACCAGGCCTCCACCCTGCCACAGTGAATTAGCCTCTACCGCCCACAGTCCTGCTGAAACCCTCAGCCTTTTGCTGTCTAGGCTAAAATCCTGAGCATCTTTCTTGACACCTTTCTCAACACCTCCCAACACCAAGTCTTGTCCATCCTATCTCCCAAATTTGTCCATTTCTCTCCAACACCACTGCCACCATCCTATTCTGAGTCAGCCTGGCTTCTCTCCTTGGATATTGTAACAGCCTCCTTCCTGCTCCCTGCTTCCAGTCCCACCCTATGCTACAACCAAAACCATCTTTCTGAAACCCAATTCCTACCTCACCACTCCCTTAGAAGCTGGCAAAGTCCAAATTCTTATTGCACCTGGGAGAAAGTCCAAAATCCTTAACTGGGTTGACAACATCTTAACTGTCTATCCTTTGCCTTTGGCCCTGTCTGACCAGACCCTTGACATGCCTGCTTTGAGAGTGTCAGGTTCATTCTCTGCTCTGGATCTTGGCATGTGCTATTCTCTCTGCCTGAAACACCTTTCCCTCTCTTCTTCACTTGCTGAGTTTATTCAGTGAGTGTCTATAGAGTGCCAGGGATGTGTCAAGCACTGTCTTCACGAGGTTCAGAGTCTCATGAAGAGTCATAGATTAACCACACAGAGATATAATTTAAAACCGAGATCAGTGCAGTGAAGGAGACTGTCGCAGAGACCTACCTTGCAATCTTGGAGGGCTTCCCTACAGAGGGGGTCTTTAGGCTGAGAGGTGCATAGTCATTCAGGAGCTGTCAGGATAGGAGCCTGGGGCTCTGAGTGGCCCCATTCCTCACTAAGTGGGAAAAGCTGGCCTGCCTAAAGGAAGCAAGCAGGTGGAGAGGAAAAGAGGGTCCTAAAGCTCATTGTGCCCCTGGTTCCTGGTCTGAAGTTCCTGAAGCTTCTGCCTCTTATTTTTGGAGGCACCCCCATCTTTCTTTCATATGCTAGTAATGAGCAAACCCTGACCAATAAAATGATGAGGTTCCCAACAGGTGTTGGCAGAGTCTCTGACATCACAGGGACACGGATTCAAATCCTGGGGCCTCCACCCTGCATTGCATCCCTGGGCTAATTATTTCCCTGTGTGAGTTTCAGTCACCTTAGCTGTAAAATGGAACAATATTCTTCCCCTAGCAGGGTTTTCTTGAGGGTGAAATCAGATGGAAGGCATGTCCCCTTCTATAATGAGCTGCAGAGGGATCAGTGGGCTTGTGCAATTTGCAATCTGAGTAGGGGTAAAAGAGTGAGGGGTCTCTCGTGCTCTGGGCCAGAATCCAGTCACAAAACCTGGGTGAGTTCAAAGAGGTAAGACCAGAGAGCTTGAATTTCTCATCAGGGAGAGAAGCTGGCAACATCATTTAAATTGTTGATGTATTCCATTAAAATTGACTAACTTTCTGGTGGAGAAAAGTGTAATTGAATCCCTGGACCACTCAATATTAAATAGGTTCCCCAATTTCTGTCCCCCACCCCCACCCCCACCCCTCCATCTATGAAGGAAAAACAGGCTGTATATAAATGTCTGCTACTTAGCACTTGATCATCCCTCCAAACTGATAAACCCTTGGCTCTGGGCCAGCAAATGGAGCAAGAGAGGAAGGTTGATAAGGCCATGCACAATCTGGTCCCTTCCCTTAGGGCCCATAAGTGACAACCCTCTCTTATCCTGCCCTAGGGGGTCCAGAGAGTGTGCTGTTGGGGACTGCGCTCAGCCCAACGTTGGGCTTCCTAATTCCACCCTCAGCACCAAGCAACCTCACACAGCCAGCCACATGGAGCAGAACTGCAGGCTTCACCCCACAGAGGCAGAAGATCCCTTAAAGAGACAAAGAGAGTGGCTGAACCCAGTATATTCACTAGTGAGAATAATTACTTGTGCTCTCTGGGAGGAGAGAGAAGGGGCAAAGAGAGGTCAGGAAACACCAGGAGTAAGAAATAAACACATCCCCCTAACATCATTAACCCCATTCTGTGCCTTGTCTACACTGGTCTTCCTTTGGCTCTATAAAAATGCCATGCTTCTTTCCACCCCAGGGCCTTTGTACATGCTTGCATTTGGGGGTGGAGACATACTTGGAACACTGTCTTCTTTTCTCCCTTTGTCTGGTGGCCCCTTACTCATCTTCTAGGTTTTAGCTTAAGCATCACTTCCTGATCTCCCACACAAGGTCACATGCCCCTCTTATATGCTCTCCTGGCTTCTGGATTTCCTCTTTGCAGCATTTGTCATGATTTAAAGTCATAATTATTTATATGATTACCTGACTGATGTCAACTTTCTTGACAAGGCTCTGTGCACTAAGGGCAGAGACACATTTGTGAGGGTGTCCCCTGTATCTCCAGTGACAATTCCAGCACTGGCACATGGTAGGTGCTCAAAATATTGTTTTTTACTATTTACTTATTTTAACATACTTTCATATTGTTTTGAGTTTAATTTTTAACAGCTTTATTGTGGTATCCTTGATACACAAAAATACCCTTAATTAAGGTATACAATTTGATGAGTTTGGATATAGGCGTACAACCATGAAGCCATCACCACAATCAATATGATAAACACATCCATTACCTTCAAAAGTTTCCTCATTTCCCCTTGGGTTTTTTTAGGGTTTTATGTTTTTGGTTTAAGAACACTTAACATGAAATCTACCCTCTTAAATGTTTTTTTTTTTAAGTGCACAACACAGTATGATTAACTATAGGCACTATGTTGTATAGCGGATCTCTACAATTTTTTCATCTTGCTAACTGAAATACTGCAGCCAGTAAACAGCAAAGCCCAATTCCCTCCTCCCCAGCCCCTGGAAACCATCCTTCTACTCTCTGCGTCTATGAACTTGACTTTTTTTTAAGTTTATTTATTTTTGAGGGAGAGTACAGAAGCGAAGGAGAGCAGAGAGAGAGGGAGACACAGAATTCGAAGCAGGCTCCAGGCTCTGAGCTGTCAGCACAGAGCCCGATGCGGGGCTCGAACCCACTAACCAAGAGATCAAGACCTGTGCTGAAGTCGGACGCTTAACTGACTGAGCCACCCAGGCACTTCCAAGTTTATATATTTATTTTGAGAGTGAGAGAGAGAGAGAGAGTGGGGGAGGGGTAGAGACAGAGGGAGAGAGAGAGAATCCCAAGCAGGCTCCACACACTCAGCACAGAGCCCAATGCAGAGCTTGAACTCAGGAACTGTGAGATCATGACCTGAACCAAAGTCGGACGCTTAACCGAATGGGCCACCCAGGTACCCCTGAATTTGACTTTTTTAGACACCTCCCACAAATGGAATCATGCAGTATTTCACTTAGGATATACTGTGACTGGCTTACTTCACTTAGGATGATATCCTCCGGGCTCATCGGTGTTGTAGCATATGGCAAGATTTCCTTCTTTTTTAAGGCTGAATGAGATTCTATTGTAAGTATACACCACATTTTCTTTATCCATTCCTCCATCAATGGACATTTAAGTTGTTTTCGTTTTCTTGGCTATTGTGAATAATACTGCATTGAACATGGGAGGTGGGTATCTCTTTGAGATCCTGATTTCAATTCTTTTGGGTAAATACCCAGAAGCAGGATTGCTGGGTCATGTAGTATTCCTATTTTTCATCCTCTGAGGAACCAGCTGCACCACTTTACATTCTGTGGGTGCTTAAAATGTTAATGAAAGAAGTAATAATAGTTAACGCACAAAGTCATTTTTAAGTACTTTACACACATTAACTCCTGTAAGGTTTATAAGAACCCTGAGGTAGATACTTTCAGTACCTCCATTTTACAAGTGGGGAAGCAAAGGCACAGAAAGGTTAGAAACCTTGCTTAAGGTCACACAGCTGACAGCAGAGCTGGGATCGGAAAGCAGGCAGGCACACTCCGCCACAGGTATTCACAATGTGCTATGTCGCCTCTTGAGGAGGGTGTGGAAGGTTCCGAGGACTGGAGGGGTGGAAGAGGACTGTGGTACAGAGACAAGCCAGAGGGAAACAAAGGCTGGAAGAAAGGTCAGAGAAGGACGTCCCAGCTGCCACAGTGAGGTGTTGAATCAGGGGACACCTGTGATCTGAGGGTGAAATGTGGGGGCACAGAGATCCCCACTTCTGCCTCTGGAATCTTAAGCTTGGCCATCAGTTTCCATCCTGGGAGTGGGTGCAGGGGCGTATCAAGGCAACTGGCTCTCTCGGCCCCTCAGGGTGGTTCAGCTGTGGGCACCTCTGCCTCCCTGGGGTTCTCGGCATGACTGAGGGATAACCCCTGCCTCGTACCAGGTATCAGGAGATGCTACACACAAAAACACTCCACACAGTGCCCGATACGGTAATCATTTGATAAATGTTCTTGAAACCTTTCAGAAGGGCCCACATGTGTGTCATAGCCTTCACCAAGTCCTAACAGATGCCACGGGGTGCCTCTCCCCAGAGGGGATCTCCCAGGGGACTAATTGTTAATTGACTCCACCACTAAAGTCCGGCGAAGAAGGAACGCGGCCACCTCCACCTGCCGCACCTGCGTGGTCAGCATCTGGCAGGCTCATTGTTTTAAGTGATGAGCAATTGTCATTTTCTGTCACCTGCATGATAAATCACTTTAAGAACTCCCTTCTCTCGACAGCATAAGTAATTACAGCCCTGGTGTCTGGGGCCCTGGCACCGATTAGGAGGGAAGCAAACAACATTGGAGCTGATGCTGACTCATTTTTCTTTTTCACAAGGGCCTGGAGGCCACAGGGTCAGACCTGCTGGCTGGTCCCTTCCTGGGCTGGACAATACCCCCCCGCCATGCATCCATTAGCACCTCCAGACCTAGAGCCTGGAGACAGAGCCCCTCACTAGCCACCCCTCAAAGCTCTTCACCCCCCTTTTCCCTAGCTGCTTTCGAATTGTGATTCCCAAGTGGGCCAGTGATTAGGAGGAAAATATATCGTATTATAATAGGGAGAAATAATTCAGCTAGATAATAAAGAAGGGAAGAGTACCTTGTAAGAGGTCCTGCGTGTGGTAGGTAATGCATGCTTGGGAAGATCTTATCTATTATGTTTCCTTGGTATGGAATCGGTAGAATTAGCAAACATCTTGGTCAGTATGCATCTCAGTGACCCAGAAATGACAATGAGGAAAAGACTGAATGATCCTGACGTTCTTGTAACCTGAGATGGAAATCCCGGAACAGAATTTAGGAGCCATTGGTGCACAGGATAGAGAATTAAAGCACACAGGAAGCACACTTGGGAAGCATAAATGATGTATGAAACCCAAACATGCAAGAAGGTCTTGCGCGCGGTCTCTGCTAGCATTTCTCCTACCGCCATGATGCTACAAGCATAAATAACCCCAGAGACCCCACTCCATGCACCTGCATGCCTACCGCTGGCCAAGAGTTGGGGAAGGTCATTCTCCTGGCAGCCTCTGTGATTCTGCTTGGAGACTAGCTATCGTGACAACCTCCTGTCTTGATGACTCTCCCAGCCCCTTATCAATAGCTAGAGAAGCATGAGCTTTCCCAGAAGTGATTAGCTGGAGAGTCAGCAAATAGTCCTGGGCAGTGATACCAAAAAAAAAAAAAAAAAAAAAAAAAATGCTGGAGAAATGCACATGATTAAATAAGGTTGGGAAATGCTGCATACTGGTAACCTTCTCTAGGAAAGTCGCAATACATTAGCATTTTAAAAGCTCTGAGAAGTCCTGCAGTAAATAACCTGTTTAGTTTTTTTAACCCACTGTTTCCCAAGCTGCTTTGATTAGGGGACGTTTTTCATGAACAGCTCTGAACATCCTGCAGAGCAGTCTTTGAGAAAAGGCTTCTTGGCACAGCTAGGACCTTTGACGGCAGATAAGAGAGGAGAGCTAGAGCCTGATTCACCCCTCAGTGACCTGATCGGAGAGAAGATGCTGAAGCCGGCTGTGTTCACCTGAGTAGCTTACATTTGTTGGGCACTTATTTCGACCTCATGGGTTTCTGGGTGCAGAAACTGAGGCTTAGAAGAATCAAAGTCATGTACGCAGTGATATGTAGGCAGCGGTCAGGCCAGGATTAGACCTTGGCCTTCCTGAGTTGGTCATATCACATAAACCTTCTGGGCTTTAATTTCCTGATTTATAATACAGGGAAGATGACCACTGTATCTACCCTTATAAAGCCAAGATGAGGATTAAATGAGATAATAAAGGGCTTAATGCAAGGCTTAGCACAGAGTAAGCTCTTAAGAAGTGTTAGCACAACAGACTCCATACAAGCCTGTACTTACCCTCTCCAGTGATGGGGAGCTCATTATCTTACAAAGCCCTTGACACTTTCAGGCAGTTCTAGCTATGAGAATAGTCACCCTGCTCTTAGGCTGAAAACCTGTCTCCCCTTCCCCTAAGTCCTGACTCTGCCCTAGAAGCAACCCCCAACCCTCCTCCCCTTGCAGCTCAGAGACCACTGACTAGTATGGCATCCCTGAGTCCCCTCACCTTCCCTCTCCCACACCCAACCCCACCCCCAGCACAGTGAGCTTGGAAGACAAGGTACTTTGCCATCAGGTCAGGACCTCTGAGACGTTCTCGCTCCCCCCTGCTCCTCTGGGCAAGAACCCTGGTTTCTCTATGTGGAAAGGCCGGCATCTGCCACAGAACATTCAGCCCATGGAGGCTGAAGGAAGACAAGCACACCCAACCCACCCGACTCACGTGGATGATCAGGATGGGGATGGGTCAGGCTCTTGCCCTACTCAGCTCCCCGAGGAGAACCAAGGCAGGAGAAGGGATGCTGCCCAGGTCTCACTGTACATTTCAGGCTAACTGAGGTCCACTAACCATTGTCAAGGGCCCAAGGGAAGGTCCAGTCTGCCTGCTGAACCCGGAGCCAGTGGGCACAGGCTCAAGGAGGGTGATGGCAGGACAGGACGCACGTTCCCAGGCAGGACCCTGAAGGTGAGAGGTCCTCGGAGGCACAGAGAGGATGGTCAGCACGGTGATGCTTTCACCTTCAGGTGACACATACCAGCGCTGTTTCATGTGCATTATGTATCCATTAACTCCTTTATCCTTCCAGGACCCTACCTGCTCCCAGTTGAGAGGTGAGCAAACCAGGCCAAAGAAAGATTAAGTAATTCACCCAAGACCACACAGCAAAGGAGCAACACAGCTGGTGTTTGAACCCAGGCTCTAAACCTGTGCCCTTAAATCTCTGAACTACACCATCTTCCCGATGCTGTAAATCTGGCACAGTCTGGGGAAGAAAGAAACAGAGGAAGGGAGGTTAGAACAGAGACTAAAAGAGTGCAGAGAATTCAAATATTTAGAGACAGAGAAAGGCCACTGTCCAGGGAACAGCAGGGGGACCACAGCGGGGATGGCAGGGGGACGGCAGGGTGATGGCCCAGCACATGCAGTGGGCAGACAGGATGTCAGCTGCCTGAAGCAGAGGCCAGGGGTGGGGAAAGGGTGATTTCACTGTCACAGAGGAGACAGGGCAGGGTGCACGGGAGGCAGAGTCCTCACCACCCCAAAGAGCTCACGGTCTTGTAAATGAAGGCCACTGCAGGGGCCATAGCAATAGGACGGGCTTGAGAGGCCCCTCCACAGGCCTAGCATCTTCCCAGGAAGGGAGTCTGGTAGCTGCCGATCTTCATCCATAAAGCAAGTCAGACTCCAGTGGGAAAGCTTCTGGAGTCCCATTAGTGCTGAAATGGCCCCACGCCACCCCCCTCCACCCTCGCAATGAATTAACTCCGTGGCGGAGATGGAGGAGATGCCAGAGTCCCCCCTCGTCTTCCCTAACCTTGGGACAAATTAAATCAAATTCCACTGCACGGCCTGAAGGCATAAACTTCGTTAGCTGCACCAATATATTCTGCCAGGCAGGCAGGCTCCTAGGTACTAATTACTTTATTCAGCAAGTTAAACAAATGATATGATATCTAAATTCGAAGGAGAGGCACCCAAGAGTTATGGAGCACATGCCTGTGGGATTTGCCAATGAACAAAGAAAAAGAGAATTGCTAAACCCGCAGCTCAAAGCATTTATCTGTGTATCCTTCAAGATGGAGTTCAAGGCTTCTGTTCACCCCTTCTCCAGGAAGCCCTCCTTATTTAGGCCATCTCTGTGAACATTTTCTCCCCAGAAGGCCATGTGGCCTGGTGGTTAGGGCACAGCTCTGGTCTTGGCTAGAGGGGGTTCTCGCATGGACTAGCTGTGCAACTTGGCTCATTGCTTAACACCCACCTCACCCTAACCTTCCGTTTCCTTAACTGTAATGTGGGGATAATAATAGTTCCCACCTCCTAAGGTGGTTGCCAGGGTTCCTAGGTAATCCGTGCAAGGATGTTAGCACACAGCACAATCTCCATAAATGGGGACTATTTTTATTATTAACCTTATTGTTGTTATGGCTATTTATGTTGTTAGTAGCATTTGCAGATGTGGGGTCTCCAAGAGGTCACCAATAAGTAGCAGCCCTCTTGGCCTAGTCCTGAAAATAATTTTTATATGAAACAAATAGATGGATGGGCACCTGGGGGACCTTCAGTCAGTTGAGCATCCAACTCTTGATTTCAGCTCAGGTCATGATCCCAGGGGTCATGGGATCGAGCCCTATGCTGGGCTCTGTGCTGAGTGTGGATCTTGCTTAAGATTCTCTCTCTCCTTCTGCCCCTCCCCCTTCACATTCACTCTCTCTTTCTCTCTCCCTAAAATTAAAAAAAAATAGATGGAGGTCAAAATATTGACATTATTACTGAGAGATGCTGAGTTTGAAAATGTAGCTTAATGTGGAAGAGAATGGGCCGGGCTGGGAGTGTATCCTGGGGTAGGAGTCAGGGCAGCGCTGACCAGGGCAAACTTCTGTGCTGGAGGCAACCCCATCAAGTCCTACATCAAAGCAGAGCCCTCAGGTTCTCCTCGGTGCCAGATCACTCCCAGGAGGCAGGAGGCACCCCCATTATTCTTCTTAAATTTACCGATCGGAAAGATGTCATCCCATCTCCCCAGGGTAGCAAAAATAAATGGGGTGGAAAGGGACGCAAAGCTACACTAATTGAACTCCCTTCACAGGAAGAACCTTCCAGAGCTTGGGGAAAGCCTTTCCCAATAACACATAGGAGACAATGAGAGGTGGTGGCTTTGAAGTCCAACAGGATGGATTTGAATTCATTCTTCCCTCACTTACATGTTATGTGATTCGAGGAAAGAACCTTAATCTCTTTGATTAAGGCCCCAATAAAATCTGGCTTTACTAGCGCACAAATCATTAAAAAGAAGTTGCCTGCAATTCCCTGTACTTGATCCTTAGTCCTTTATTTCCAGAATCCAGACACTTCTATGACTCCTGAGCCTGGCATCACCTTGGGACTTTGTGTGATCTTCCTCCATTCATGTCCTCAGTGCTGACCCTGCTGTCCTATTCTACAGCTTCTAGAGCAGAGACAAAGTTCACACTTACCCATGCAGAGCAATGACAGAACCAGCCACCCCACATCCATGGATATCTTTCATGGTTGACCATGGCAGCATTAATTACAGCACATGACTTCCCTCACCCTCCTGGTTACAGTTGGTTGGATAGCAGTGAGCACATGACTCAACCTGAGCCAATCAGGTTTTCTCCTCCCAGTAATGTGTGGTATTCATACTTCACACTTCTGGGGAATTTGGAAATTGTGGGGCAACCATCTGATGCCAAAAGCATAGATAAAATTGAACCAGAGAGAGATTGGTTGGAAAGTGAAGCACAGTTCAGAGAAATGCACAGATAAAAGACCCTCCAGCTCCAGAGAGAGCAAGACATATAGACGAGGTGACAGCTATGGTTCTTGGTGGCTTCCTAGTCGATGACCTTCTGTATTACTGCAAAAAAAAAAAAATATCTATTTGTGTTTAAGGCAAACTGGTCTCTGATATTTGCAAATTAATGAATCTTAACTAAAATACTGTAAATGGTTAGGAGTCAAGCCACGGAGCCTAGAAAGCATACCAAACCCATCTAACCACCCATCTGCTCTCTCAGCTGGTTATGGAGAAGGTTCTGGAGGGACCTGGGGCCCCTTCCCCAAAGAGAGGAACAAAGTCTGAAAGCAAAGCTAGTGAGGAGGCTGACTCAAAGCCTACTCCCCATGTCCCAGACCTGTTAGAATCTGGAGTCCCCAACCAGGGGACAATCCCCTTCCATGACTCTTACTGTAGCATTTCTCCACTAGGGAGGATGGCGATTCTCAGCTCTACTGGGGGATTTTCTTCTAACTAGTTTTATTTGAGTTCTACCAATAGAGACACAATTCTGAACTTTTTGTCGGCATGCCTAAGACAATGAAGCACTCTTGCTCGCCCACACTGCTGGTCTGAAGTCCTTCTCATTAATGTACCAGAAAAAGAGGATCTCACCTTTTCCTTGACTGAATTTGGCATCTGGGTGCTTCCAGCAAGACAGCAATGGAGCCACTGGGTCACCTGCTCCCCAGGTGTGCACACCAAGAGTGGATGTTGGAGAGTGTACTCAGAGTTATTTGTGGGGACAAGTCAGAGGCCATGGGAGGGTTCTGCCCCTGGGCAGGGGACCCAGAAGTCCTGATCAGGCCCTGACACATGGTACTCAGTAAATGTTTGATCAATACGTTAATCCATCAGTCACCCTGGCCCTCATCCCCCGTCAGCCCAATCCCCACCCACACTCACCCCCTAAATGTCCTTCAGATCTTGTCTTGACTCCATAAGACTTGCCACTGCTCTTGACTCAATAGATCCTTAACACTTCTACCAGACACTAGCAAATATAATTCTCCGGACTCCCTGTTAACCCATCTCTCTGCCCTGATCTAGCTTCTACGACAGTGGCTGCCCAGTAGTCTTCGTCAAAGATCCCTAACACTCCCCAGATTAGTAGCCTTCAGGAGTTCCCACCAAGGTCCCCAGAGACCTGCCCCTGCCTGGCTCTGAAGCCCCATCTCTTACCTCCCAGCTTGCACTGGAGAGGTGCTGGCTCCATGCCCTTGAGCAGGCAGCTTCCCTCACGTGGAGTGCCATATCTCCTCCTCTGTCTACCCTTTGCCAGTCCATCTTCTAACTCCTGCATCACCTTCACGACTCACCCTGGCACACGTCCGACCCTGCTCCCCACTGTTCTCAACCATGGGCCCATGTTCATCTCACTCGGTCCCCTCTCCAGCACTGCTCACTTCCTAAGGTAACTAATGGTGTACTTGCCCGTGTCCACCACGCAGCTGTGAGCACCTGGGGGGCAAAGACACATCCTATGCCTCTTTGGTACCAAGAAGAAACAATGATTGTTCTTCAAAATAAGAACTAACTGTAGCTGCTTTTACGTCCTAGAGGAATGGCAAAATTCCTATCAGAGGAGATGGCTTTTTATTTAGGAAAATACATAGAGGCACTTCTTTGGAGTTAAATGTAATACTCCCCAAGGCCTGGTTGAGAAGGAACAGGTATATCAAAGTGGGAGGTAAATTGCATAACAAAGTAAAGAAACATTGAGTTCCAGGGACTGTTCAGGAGAGGAGGCAGGCAGCTCTTAGGAAAACAGAAGGAAATGTGTGAAAAGGAGAGGCCTGTGGGGCATCCCGATTAGATGGGGAGGCCACCAAATGTAGGATGCTCTGATTGGCTGGAGGGCAGTGAAAGAATTCACCCAAGGCAGAACAAAGGAGATAAAGGTTTATTGAATGCATCGCGAGGAATTGGGCAGGACAGCAAAGGAAAGACTGTCTGCCACCAGGCAGTGATGAGAGGCCACAGTTACAGGGCAGAGTAAGGGAGTATGGGGACATATGGAACTTTCCCTTTTTTGGTAATCTTCGGAACTGTGCCTGGTTGCAATTGGTCAGTTAGGGTCTGTGGGTATTTCAAGATGGGTGGCTTAAAAAGCCTGTTTGCATTCAGCTCAGTGGTCACTGTGGGCCCTTTTGCCTTGACCAAGGTTCCATTGCTCAAGTTTGTGCCTAAAAGCTGCCTCTACAGGCTCCAGCAAGTAGGCTGAGGGCCTGAAGAGGAAAGGTAGACAGTGGACATCTCTTGGGCCCTGAGGGCTAAAGGGACTTGGAGAAACAAGATGTGGAATATTGAGGTTTAAAGTATTTCTGATAGATTCGAAGGGGTACATGCACCCCAAATGTTTTTAATAGCATTTTCAAAAATAGCCAAACTATGGTGAGAGCCCAAATGTCCATAGACTGATGAGTGGATAAAGAAGATGTGGTAGATATATACATATATATATATATATATATGTATATATATATATATATATATGTATATATATATAATGGAATATTACTCAGCCATCAAAAAGAATGAAATCTTGCCATTTACAATGACAGGGATGGAGCTACACTGTATTGTGCTAAGTGAAATAATCAGAGAAAGACAAATACCATATGATTTCACTTGTATGTGGAATTTAAGAAACAAAAGAGAAGGACATATGGGAAGGGGGTGGAAGCAAAGAGTGGGAAATGAACCACAAGAGACTCAATGGCAGAGAACAAACTGAGGGTTGATGGAGGGAGATGGGTGGGAGATGGGCTAGATGGGTGATGAGCACTGTGTGTTGTATGTAAGTGATGAATCACTGAATTCTACTCCTGAAACCAATATTGCACTGTATGTTAACTAAAATTTAAACTAAAACAATTTTTTTTAATGTTTATTTATATTTGAAAGAGAGACACAGAGCATGAGCAGGGGAGGGGCAGAGAGAGGGGGAGACACAGAATCTGGAGCAGACTCCAGGTTCCGAGCTGTCAACAGAACCCACTGTAGGGCTTGAACCCAGGAACTGTGAGATCGTGACCTGAGCCGAAGTCTGACGCTTAACTGACTAAGCCACCCAGGCGGCCCAAATTAAAAAAAAAAAAAAATTAAGAGATACAAACAGGAATAATAAAATAAAATAAAGTATTTCTGATACCGTGCTGCCCTGTGCTGCCACCTCTCCCCCCACTACTCCAAACCTTCAGGAAAAGTCCAACGGTCATAGCAGCCATGTGGCAACAGTGCTTTGAGAGGAGGAAGGAAAAGAGACCTTGTCCAGCCGTGGGGAGAGGCGATGCACAGAGGGGCAGCTGCAGAGGGGAGCTGTGAGTTCGTGACTCTGAAGGCAGGGGAAGCACAGAATCAGAATTCAAAGGGAACCTTGAGGACAAAAACCACATCAAGAATCTGCAGAAAGCTTGGGGAAGGCATTGAAAGAGAGGGCTTGCCATTTTCTTTAGATTAAAGGTTTTCTGCTCAACGCACGCTCAAATGAATTGAATCGAAACTCTCTGGTCAGTGTGGGGACGTCTGAGACTGGCCTGTGTGCATTTGGGGCAGCCCTCTTCCATGACACGTGGGAAAGAAGAGGAACGTCCAAAATGCTTAGCCAAGACTGTTTCCCACATTGTAACGAGGGTGGAAGAGGTGGGAGGCTTCTGAGAGAGCTCAGCCCTGACAAGGCTTCTCACCAACAAGGACTGGTGGGAACAGACAAGGAAACACTGTCTTCAAATGCCTGAGCAAGAGGCATTTGGTCCTCAGATGGTAAGCAAGTCCAACATAAATGCCACCTCTGATCGAATGGTAGTGGCTGTTGAGAGCACTGCTTAAGGAAGAATTGGGAGGCTCTGCCTGAAGTCAGCAAGAAAGAATTCACTGATCAATGGATACTGTCTTCCACGGGTACGGGAAGGGGAACGAGAGCATGTGAGCCATCTCTAACCTAGCCCAGCTTCTATAGATGGACAAAAAGAGACGCTTTCCCAAAGGCACATAGTTAGTGGCTAGAGTCAAGTCAGTGTCGAATTCTCTGGGCTCTTCTCTGCCCAGCACCAAGACCAGGAACCAGAAGGGACCCTCTGAAGGACTGCTTTTTGCTCCTTCTCCCGCTTCTATTCTTGCTAGGACCTGCACCCCCACCCTACACACACCTCATCGAACAGGGAGCACATGTCGTCCTTATAAAGGTCGAGGAGCTAATGATTTCTTTGGAGTCTTCCACACAATAGTTAACGTCTGAAGAGTGACCAGGCAGGGTCATCATGTATGTTTTCCAGACCACTGACTCACCACGGCCCCTGGCTCCAGGGTGTAAGTGACTTACAGCGATGAGGGAGCATAAGGCAAGCTGAAGACAAAGGACAAGCTAGCACACAGCTCCCCTCCCCCCCCCGCCCCCACGTGGGATATATGTGTCCTATTTCTTGGATACTCCAGGCTGTCCAAGAACAGGGGAAAGGAAAGAACGCAAATGGTTGACTGATAGAGATCACAGTCATGCAGCACAGGCATCTCCTTCAGTTTACTGAGAACTTAGTAAACTGCAAGAAAACGGCAATCTGATCCGTAGCCTAATCTGCAGAAACCTATAGACTCCGTTTCTTGGAGCCCTAACATCACCCTCATCAAGATGTAAGGGGGTTTAAGTGCTTGCCATGGTGATGTGGGAAACTAAGGCAAACGAAAGATTAAATTCCCTTACTGCCTATAGCCCATTGGCGAGTCCTTGAGACAGTCAGAGTGACCTCCCTGTAGGAGCTCAGCTGCCTCCATGATGACACTTTGCTAGGGCAAAAGGGAATCTTGGCTTAACATTATCCTGACCCCCAACCCCCACCATGATCCTGCCAGTCTCCTTAAACACATAAAAATTCCTTTGCAAACCTCCTTTATCTTTAAACCCCAAGTATATGTTGGCAATTATACTCCAAGCATAATGGCCCCTGATACACATCTGAAGGGTCTCATGACTGAGGTTTTACTAAACAGTTATAAATGACGTTTTTGTAACAACAGCTAGCCCCTCAAGTTCCTGAAAACCTTGCTTCCAAAATTTCTTAGAGACTTATGCTGTCCCTAACCCCCTCCCAACCTGAAAGTATATAATCAGTCACTCTTCACAACCCCAGTGCAGCTTTTTCTGCCCATGCGTCCTGTTCCCGTGCTTTAATAAAATCACCTTTTTGCAACAAAAACGTCTTCAAGAATTCTCTCTTGGCTATTGGCTCCGAACCCACACCATCACCCCAAAACCTCAACACTAGGACACCTAAACACTTGTCTTTGTTATTTTTTATAATTTTTTAAGTTTATTAATTTTTTTTGAGAGAGATAGAGTGTGTGTGTGTGTGTGTGTGTGTGTGTGTGTGTGTGTCTGTACATAAGCAGGGGAGGGGCAGAGGGAAGGAGAGACAGAATCCCAAGCAGACTCTATACCATCAGCACAGAGCCAAATGCAGGGCTCGAACCCAGCAACCCACGAACTGTGAGATCACGACCTGAGTTGATTGTCAAGAGTTGGACATTTAACCGACTGAGCCACCCAGGCGCCCCACCACTTGTCTTCGTTTTAACCTTTTCCTGGATCCCTGAGAAGACACATATAACAGACCATAATCCTCAGTAAAAACCCCAGACCCCAAGCAAAGATGAAGCTTACTCTCCTTTCCTTTCTGAGTCTCCCCAATGTTCTGTCTGCATCTGCACTCTATGTCCTCAGTAACCTCTGCTCTCACCTCCTCTCTGCTCAAATTTAATTTCTATCCTGCACGAAGTCAAGGACCCCCTTGGCTGGTCCTGCAGGACCCCCTCTGGGTCCTTGGCCCCAGCCAGTCTGCATCAGTACCACCACCCTCTACACAAAACACAAGACAAGGAAGCGGGAAGGTTATTATCTTAGCTAACCAGTGCAAAACTAACCAGGGCAGACGGTGCCAGAGGAAAGTGGAAAGGGAAACTATATTTGGTTTCTATCAGGAACAGGTTTTGGCCAATCTCTTCATTCACTTTGAGATCACCCAGCTACAGGAAGCATCAGAAAAACTACCGTTCGGGTTAACATAGCAGCATGACTGGGACTCAAGCTCAAGATATAGGGATAGAAATCCTCATCCTCGTCAGGAAAGAAGACAGCTTGACCTGGATAGCCCTGGGCAGTGTCTTCTTTATAATCTTATTTATTTATTCAACAAATCCTTTCTTGAGCACATTGGAACAAATTAGTGAACTAGGATCTGGGGCTATAGTTTTTGAGGCATTTACATCCAGGAGAGGGTGGAGATAAGCATGGAACAGCTCATTATGCAATTAGTTATTTAATTATAAACGGTGATAAATGCCATGGAGAGGGACAGGGAGCTCTGACAGCAAACAACCCAAGGATCTGATGTAATCTGGAGAAGGAGGGAAAGCTTTCCCCAGGAAGTGACATTTAAACTAAGATTTGAAGAATTAAAAGAGGACTGAGTGATGGATCCGGAGGGGTGTGTATAGAGAGAGGCAGCAAAGGAAGACAGAAGACAAAGGGCAGACAGAAGAACCTGTTCAAAGGGCCTGAGGAGTGAAGAAACATGACATGTTTGAGGAATGGAAAGACCAAAAGGCCAGAAGGGCTGGAACACAATATATGCGTGGTTTTTGTTTTTTTTTTTCAGGTTAGGAACCAACAAAGGAAGAAGCTGTAACAAAACGGGACTTAGGACTCAGCAGAAATGGCCACGCCTCCCCCACCCCCAACCTGCAGCCCAGGTGCAGCAACCTTGGCGTGAGTCTTTTTTTTTTTTTTTAATTTTAATGTTTACTTATTTTTGAGACAGAGAGAGACACAGAGTGTGAGCAGGGAGAGGAGCAGAGAGAGGTGGAAACACAGAATCCAAAGCAGGCTCCAGGCTCTGAGCTGTCAGCACAGAGCCCGCCCTGGAGCTCGAACCCACGAACTGTGAGATCATGACCTGAGCTGAAGTCTGACGCTCACAGAGCCCGCCCTGGAGCTCGAACCCACGAACTGTGAGATCATGACCTGAGCTGAAGTCTGACGCTTAATCTTAACTGACTGAGCCACTCTGGCTCCCCAGCATGAATCTTTAGAAGGCACTCCTGGACTGACAGCTGGGGCACACAACCGGATGAATAGAGCCCAGGCTGGCTTTCAGCCACCCCCACCCCCCACTCCATCCCCTCAGCCAGACACAGTCTGGCTAAGCAGACACAGGGCAGTGTGCGTGCCCACCTCCCTCAACCCAGCCCTCGCGCAGCAAGTAGGCCAGAGCAGGGCCTCAACGGAATCCCCTAGAGATCCAGATAAAATGCAGAGGCTGATTCAGTAGCATGGGGCCTGCAGTTTTGCATTTCTACCACACTCCCCATTGCTCTGGCTGGTGATCTCTACACCACATGTCGAATAGCAAAGAACTGGCAGATGAGGTGCGGAAGACTGGGCCTGGGCATCCCAGGGTAAACAGGGAAGAAAAGAAACCCATGGAAAATGATTCTGTTTGATGAAATGAAATCCTTTCGGACTATTTCCCACTGTGGGCCAGTCCTTTTCCTGCTGGAGACAGACAGACATGATGCAGACCTTGTCCACAGGAGAAGGCACCCAGAACCTGGTGGGACAGAGAAGCGTGCCCGCCACACCCAGGGCAAAAGAGCCCTGGAGCCCAGAAGGAATAACTAGAGCTAAATAAGCAAATCAGGGAGGACTTCTTGGGAGAAGTGACATTTGCAGAATGAACAGTATTTTGACAGGTGGAGGGCAGGAAAGCTAAGCAAAAGAACCAAGGTATACCGCAAATCATCGAGCATTAGGTTATTCTGGGCCTTGAATGCCAGGCTAAAAGAAGAGAAATTTACCAAAAATGAGAAAGTAAAATCTCACCAGGCAGTCAGGGCCCAACCTCGCGAGCTCCAGTTCTGTGAGGCCCCCCATCAAGGTGCCCAGGCCTGACAAGTCCCATGCAGTTGGTGGGGCCTGGGAAGGATCAATACAGAACAGCTTTCCAGTGTCTGGGCTTGTGTCATCTACACGGGAAGGTCAGGACGACAATGAGGGAGGGCAGACATCTAACTCCACCTGTGGGGAAAACAGGCAGGGGAAGCGCTGGAGAGAAAAGGTATTCAGCCACAGAAAAGGAGACCTGTGAAAAGGGCTCACTGAGAAGACATGAAACATAAAGCCCAAGCCCCTCAAAAAGAAACACGTCAAGTGTTTGCAAGACTGAAGCCCATTGAAGCCGCTGAAGAGAAATGGATGGCTGGAGAGAGAGCAGTGAGAGAGAGCTCTTTAAGGAAATAAACGAGCCAGCCCAGGAGCCGAACCCTCTCCTCAAGCTCCCTGCGCCTTCCGAGAACCTCCACCTCACCGCAGCCCCGCCAGAGCCAGGGTCATGTGGCCCACATCTACATGCCAGCCAGGCAGCTCTGGACCCCACGTTACAGTCCTGTCCCAACTCTGGCCCCGTGCCCCCTTCTGCCAATGGCCTCAGCCTTGCCCCAGAGATGAAACCTCTCTACCTTACATTCTAGATCGCTTGACTTGAGTTCTGACATGGTGACCTGCCCAGGTCTTCCCAGGCTGAGACCCCACTGAGCTCTCCTTCCTTCTGGGAGTCCTCACCCCAAACCACCCGGGCTCCCCTTACCTATGGTTATTCCCTCCTGCCTGATGTGTGACAAGAACGACCTGAGCCATGTGAACCAGTCCTTCCTGAGTCCAAATACCGAAAGAGGCCAAGGATTTGTTCTCAAGGCAAAGAAATCAGACTGGACTTAGAGCTAGAGCCATAGACATGTGGTCTGCCCGCATCCTTGGGTGTTTCTTGTGCCATTCTATTCCTCAGATGCTTGCTCAGAGTCGACCTTCAAGCTGAGGGTTCGGCGGTGGTACAGGTGTGGTCCTGGAAAAAACTTCATAAGAACATGAACATCACAGTCTCCTCAGTTCGTGACTCCAGGCATATCCTTCTCTGCCTTCTGGGTGGCACCGCTCTGCAGGGTGCACTCTCTCCCAGAGCAGCAGCCGGGCTCCTGGTGGGTGGCAGTGCTAGCCCTGTGGCCCGTCCCTGCCATGAGGCTGCAGCAGGAAGCATTAAGGGAGAACCAGCAGGCGGATGGCCCACTACAGTCAGCTCTGTGCAGGAGAGAGTTTGAACGCTTCCCCCAACATGACTCCTGCTGCTGAGTCTTACACGGTCCCATATTTGTTCACCCCTCATTGCCAAGAGGCCTCTGGGCTTCCTGAGCACCCTCAGTGGTAGCAGACCTTGCTCCCAGACTGCTTCCCCCCTGAGTCAAAGGTAAAGTGTCAGGCCCTCGAGTCAGGTGTCAGGACTAGCTTACAGAGGTCACATTGTGTTGTTGCAGACTCCCAAGTTGGGTGTAAGGTTCCCCATGCCATTCACAGCCACAGTCATTTCTAGCAGCTTAAACTGCATGCCCTGACAATTTCTATCCCGACAGGCTGGACTGCAGCCCCAGCCCATGCAGAGACTGCGGCCCATTCATATCACAGCTGCTAACATGCTGTTGGGCATGCAAAGGAGGGAGGCTGGAATGAACCCTGATGTGTTGGAGGTATCAGGGTGACCCCAGAGTTTGCAATATGCAGATAGAAATATGAATATAGAAGTGGAGAGAGGGGCTCCTGGGCAGCTCAGTTGGTTAAGTGTCTGATTTCGGCTCAGGTCATGATCTCATGGTTTGTGAGTTCGAGCCCCGCATCAGACTGCCTGCTGTCAGCACGGGCCTGCTTCAGATCCTCTGTCCCTCACTCTCTATCTGCCCCTCCCTCACTCATGCTTCTCTCTCTCTCGCGCTCTCTCTCTCTCTCTCTCTCTCAAAAATAAATAAACATTAAGGGGGAAAAAAGAAGTGGATGGAGACATGTGTGGATACCTATACATGCAAGTATTTGTGTATAAAAACACCTCATCCCCAGCTCTGTCTGCTAAGACAGTCTAGAAGCAAAGAAACCACCATAGCAAATAACAGCACACCGTAGCACCTAGATCTTGGTTCCTAAATACCAATCTCCATCAAAAGAAGGACTGAGAACAAACTAAGGGTAGAAGTGGCATGGGGGAGAGCAGAAAGTGGGTGATGGGCAGGGAGGAGGGCACTCGTTGGGATGAGCACCGGGTGTTGTATGGAAACCAATTTGACAAAAAATTATATTAAAAACAAAAACCAAAGTTATTTAAAGAAACGGCCATCCCAGGACTGGGCAGGGAAAACACGAGCTGAGCCTGGGACACCTTGTCTTTGCCCGGGCTGTCCCCTCCTCCTGGGCTGCTCTTCCACACCCCCTCCTGCGACGTCCCATCAGATCAACAGTGCACCCAGTCTGCCAATGCTCAATCTTCTGTCGCTGATCAGGGATGTGGCAAAGTACCACGGGCCAGTGCAGCCCCTTGGAAAATCCAACGCACCTCATGCAAAGCCGGGCTCTGTCTGGTTACTAACTTAACCCGTATGAGACTCAGTTTCTCTATGAAACAGGGATACTGAGACCTGCCCCCTGGGGTACGGGGGAGCCTCAGACAGGTGACCCAAGCTGAGCCACGAGGCTGAGTGCTTACCCAGCAAACACTAAATGGCAGTATTTTATTCACAGTGATGTGTTCACCTGCTCTGTGAGATCCTGAGCTCTGCCTCATCTGTTCTTCCCATCCCCCACCACCCAGCACTGCCTGCCACCCCAGGAGTGGTCAGTCTGTGTTTCTTGGATTGTTTCATGGAATTACTAGCTGATATTTACGGACAGGCGCTTATTGACTGGAATGTACAGACCGGTGCCATCCTTCTGACACTGGAGTGCATCTATACTTATTGATTGAGCTTATCTTACCAATGCCCGCTGACTGACACCTACCTGGGACTGTCCCTCATAGCACCTGCCGGGGCCCCCAACCTCCTGAATAAAAGGAAGGAAAGCTCTCTGACTCTCCCTCCGCCTGCCTCTTTTTCATGTCCTGACACGCCCATTTCTCTGCATCTCTGCCCCACCTCATTCTCTGTCCCGATTCCTTGTCAGCATCACCGTGTCTGGTTTTCTCCGTGTCTCTGTGATCCTGTTCTGCCACCGGCTCTCTCCCTGCTTCCACGGGCCCTGCTTTATGGTTTTCTCCCTGCCACCATCTTTCCGTCCCACAGGAGAGTCGTCTCCCCTCACCCCAAACCGATGACCCTCATCGTCCACACTCAAGGACATGGCACTTGATAGCACAGGTGCATATTTATTGTTACATCTTTATTGTTCTCCTGGCAACAGACCATCTTCTCTAGTCTTCAGGGATCAGATGCAGATGGTTTTCTTTATCTGCACCATCTGGGACGCCTGTCCTCCCCATCCCTCCCACTTCCCCCAATCTTAGAACCCCCAGAAGAGGCATCATCTGGAAATGTCAGAAGCAGCCTGAGGATTCCCCAGCTAGCACGTGTGGGGAGGGAAGGATGAGGTGACACGTGCCACACACATGGGAAGATGTGCTCCAGGAGAAGAAACACATGGTCAGACTCCAAAGTCATCATGGACAGTTCATACATCATGTGTCCAGGCCAATTATTTGAGGGCGCAATGGACCCAGCCTGAGCAGAGCATATACAGACGCTATCCGAGTTGGAGGACATGGTGTTTGAGGGTGCAGATGTGAATTCTGGGGGGAAAGGAGTACATACATAGAATTAAGTCCTTTGCTCTGATGAAGCCATGTGACATGCACCACTTTGGAACAAAAGCTTCTACTTCTGCCCTTGCTCTTTCTCTCTGCCCTGCCTAGACAGGGGCTGCTCCTTCAGCCCTGCTGCCAAAATGAAGAAGACAGGCTGAGCACAGGCATGGCCTCTGACCTGCAGATGGTAGGTAAAGGGAGGGGAATAGAAACACGTTGTCATTTATGAACCACTGAAGTTTAGGGGGTGTTTGTTACTGCCACACAACCTAATGAAAGTTGGGGAAAACATCTGGTATAGTGCCGTGGCTTTAAATACTACTCCTGTGCTGATGGCTCTCGTCTGTACATCACCAGGCAGGCACTCTTCTCTGAGCTTCCGACAGGTACATCCAACTGCATATTCCAGTCTCCACTTGGGTATCTAACAGGCATATCCACTATAACATCCACAATGTAGCCAAATAAAAATTTGAGAACATCTGCTTTTCCGCTTGCTGCCGTATACAGCAAGCCCTGTGCCATCATTTAAAATGTACTATGTGACATTATAGATGTCTGTTGTCAACTCAGTATCACCCCCACATACATCATGCCTCATGCAGTTATATCAAAGTGGACCTATCTTTTCATTTTACTTTCAGGTTTTTTATAGGATACTTTTCAAATTACAAAAGTAACACACTGAACAATTGAAATGTACAACAGAGCAGTTGAAATGTACAATGGAAAGGTTACAAGAATGAGCAAGGCAAGGTATGAAAATACATTCCTGGTTTTCATCTACCAGCTAATGAATCTCCAGATGTTGCCTGGGTCTCCAACAAGGAAGAACGCCAGAGTTGACTGGTGCCACGCATGTTAAGTGGATGGGCAAATGGATGTTAAGTGGATGGGCAGACCCTGCCTCTACGAGGGACACCCACGGTGAGCGTGGGGGCTATAGCTGTGGGGTGGAGCAAGCTTCGCATGTGGGAGGTTGTGAGCAGAGTTCAAGTACCTGGATGTCCAGGCTATGTTTGCAGATGACAGAGTCTGGTGATCAAGATCATGCAGCAGGCAAACCTGGGTCTAAATCCCACTCAGCCATTTTCTTTTTTTTTTTTTTTAATTTTTTAATGTATATTTTATTTTTGAGAGAGAGAGAGAGAGAGAGAGAGCATGTGAGTCGGGGATGGTCAGAGAGCGAGGGAGACACAGAATCCAAAGCAGTCTCCAGGCTCTGAGCTGTCAGCACAGAGCCTGACACGGGGCTCAAACTCACAAACTGTGAGATCATGACCCAACCAACTGAGCCACCCAGGTGCCCCAACTCAGCCATTTTCTATGTGCACTTGGGCAATTCGCCTCTGTAAACCTCAGTTTACTCACCTGAAAAACAGAAATAATAAAACTTATGTATTGGTCAGGGTCCAATCAAAAACCACAGAAGACCTTCTGTGTGTTCCAAGTAGAAAGGGCCTTAATGTAGGGAATTAGAAGCTTCCACAGCTGTCAGAAGGGCTGGGTAAACACCAGCTGAGGAAGCCACAACCCTCCAACTGCTACTTCCCTGGGACATTCCCAGTGACCCTCTTAGGATGCAGGAATGCAGCGTGTGAAGCTCACAAAGCTTGTCTGGAAGATGCTTCAGATCTCATGTCTATGTATCTGCCCGCAACTGCTTCTGGAGAATAATGGCCTCACCGTCTTCTCCCCTTTCCAAATCTCCCATGAACATCTGTTTTGGCCAATGCAAACCAGAAACCATATGAGGAAGGGCTTTGTGGGAAAGGTAGGTCCCAGCTTCTCCTCCGCAATGCAAAAGACACTTAATGACAGGTGACAGTCAGATGCCAGGCAGACAATACACAACCCAGCACAACCTGCCATCTAAGATTCTTACAAGATTAAATGAAACAATGCAGATAGATTCTTAGCTTCACATATAGTTAATGCACAGTAAGTGGAAATTATTACGATTATTTTTATAATTTTGATCCTGGAACTGGTGGTTCTCCACCCAGCCCAACAGACTCACTCCCTTTCATGTTAGAGAAAACCCTAAGCATTTGGGTTCCTGTCAAAAGATACATTCCCCGTTGCCTCACATCACTCAGCAGGTTCTATTATTCCTTTTTCAGATCCAATTATAGTGGCAACATTTGTAAATTGCTGATCCTTTAATGCCCCATAAGCACACATTCTGGCTAAACGTATTCAAATCAATTACACTGAGAGACATGAACTAAATTCTCTACTTCTGTGTCTCCTGGTTTTGTATTCCATGGCAATTGTACTCAAAATCACCACCAAAAAAAAAAAAAAAGAGAGAGAGTATTATGCTACAGGTGTGTCTTCTCTATCATCCACCCATCGAGGCATGAAAATACCCAATAATAACCCCTGTTATGAAGCAAGAAGTTCTAGCCTCACAATTGCTATCGCCAAACAAATACATTTCAGGATGATGAAATGTTTCCAATCGAAATTAATTTTAAAAACCCAAACCGCATGCAAACTTACTTCCATGAAACTTAAATTCAAACCATTCCATGGGTAACAAAATTATACTTATAAAGAACTCAGAATGATTGGATCTCAAAATTCAAAATCCAATTGTAGAAAATAAAATCTGTTATATGTAAACCTCCAGGGCCTTTGCCAAGCCATCCTCTGCTCTGAAGCACAATCCAAACATCACATGGTCACAGGTCAGTGATTCCTGCAGAGAAATCCATTTTACAAACAAACCTAGGGTAATAGCACCCAGATCTGTAAATGCCTTTTCCTGATTAATGATGGGCCCACACACTGTCAAGTCCACGGCAACCAAGAGTAAAGCTAACATTCTTAGGGGCAGCATTACCCTTAAAATTGCAATAATCTCCAGGGAAAGTGACCCAGTTTAAACTTACTCTCTCTTTAGCTTGAATTTGTTTAGCTCTTTTGAACTTGTTCTATGCTGTCACCTGTGTCCTTCAAAGACATGCCCCTTGTTATTCTCTGTAACTCTCCCATTCAATCAGATGTCTCCGATGATTTTTTTAAGTTTATTTATTTTTTTTTTAGTAATCTCTATCTCCAACATGGGGCTCGAACTCATGACCCAGAGATCAAGAATCGTATGCTCTCCTGACTGAGGCAGTCAGGCACCCCAGAAGTCTCTGATGATTTTAAAAGCAATTTAACACCCAGTTTACCATGATACTATTAAAGGGCAAGTCAGTGACACAAGCTAACTAATTCAACTTACAGCTGGCTTTTTTTTTAAACCCTAAACCCATATGTACAAATATCCATTCAGTCTGTCTAGGTGTTGGGTGAATGAGTCAGGAAAACTCCCCAACCTCGGGGAGCTTACATTCTAGTCAGGATAGACAGATAAATGATTAAACAAACAAGACCACTTCATAATGTGTAAGTAAGGATCTGAGAGTCTCTTTGCTTCACTTGTCTGGGCTGAGGTGAGACCAAACCCATGGAGAGCAAGGGAAATACAATTCTTGGCAGACGTTATAGCAAGTGCAAAGGGCCTGTGGCTGAGAAGAGTTTGCCACACTCAGGAACTAGAAGCACACTGCCGAACAGAAACACACACACAACACATATGTCAACACACACCAAAGACTTTCTAAAATGTATTATTAAACTTAGTTGAGGGATGCCTGGGTAGCTCAGTCAGTTTAAAAGCCCAACTTCAGCTCAGATTATGATCTCACATTTCATGGGTTCAAGCCCCAAGTCAGGCTCTGTCATGACAGCTCAGAGCCTGGAGCCTACTTCAGATTCTGTGTCTCCCTCTCTCTCTGCCCCTGCCCTGCTCATGCTCTGTCTCTGTCTCTCAAAAATAAATAAATGTTAAAAAAGGGGGGGTTCTCTTTTAAAAATATATGCCTACCATATAAAGAATAACAATAAAGGATCACTCATGTATCCCAGTATCCAATTTAAGAAGTGAAACATGACCATTGGATTTGAAATCTCTGTGTGTTCCTCTTTGACCCCATTCTCTTTCCGCTTACCCAGAGGAAACTTAATCTGAAGTCTGTGTAATTCTCCCACATTTTTTTCTTTGTGAGTTTCTCTATGAGTTCCAAATATTCCAGCAATATGTTAATACATTTTGATCTTTAAAAAGAATCATGCAGTTATTTATGATTCTATGACTTCCTTTTTCTTTATAGCCAAGTCAAAACTCTTAAGTTTTTTTTTTTTATTTGAGAGTAGGAGTTAAACTTTTAATTGAAAATTTTATTGAAGTGATTGTAAATTCACACACAGTTGGAACAAATAACACAGATAGATTCTGTGTACCCACCCTTTACCCAGTTTCCCCAGTGGTAACAGTTTCAAAACTATAGTACAATAGCACATGCAGGATATTGACATGAGACAATTTACCAATCTTATCCAGACTTGCCTAGTCAAGTCATTTGTATGTGGATATTTAAACTCATTTGTGTGTGGATATTTAAATCTATGATTGTTATCACATGTGTAGGCTTGTGAATCCACCACCACTGTCAACGTACTGGATAATTTCATTACCGTAAGGATCCGGGAGGCAGTCTCCCTCCAGTCCCACAACATTTCTAACCCCCAATAACCATTAATCTGTTCAACATTTCTAATATTTTATCATTTCAAAAATATTATATAAATGGAATCATATAGTATATAACCTTTATTGACATATTTCACTCATAATAATTCACTAAAGATTAACCTAAGTTGTGTGTCTCAATAGCTTGTTCCTTTTCATTGCTGACTAGTATTCCACAGTATGGGTACACCTGTTGGCTTAAGAAGGCATCTGCTGAAGGGCATCTGGGCTGATTGTAGTCTTTGACCAATATTACAAATTAAGCTACTATGAATATCTGGCTATTACAAATAAAGCTTCCCAGGCTTTTCTGTGGACATAAATTTTTACTTCTCTGGGATAAATGCCTAAGAGTGTAATTGCAGAGTCATATGCATGCTTAGTGTGATAAGAAAACTTCTAGACTAGCTCCAACATTTTACATCCCATCAGCAATTTAGGAGTGAGCCAATTTCTCCACATCCTTGCCAACGGTTGTCACTAATTTTTTTTATTTTAGCAATTCTGATCAATGTAGTGATATATCATCATGACTTGAAGTTTCTCAACCGCATTTCTCAAGCCGCCTGGGTGACTCAGTCGGTTAAGCATCCAACTCTTGATCTTGGCTCAGGCCATGACCTTGAGCTTCATGAGTTAGACCCCCACTTATGGCTCTGTGCTGACAACACAGAGCCTGCTTGAGATTCCCCTTCTCCCTCTTTCTCTGCCCCTCCGCCCCAACAAAATAATAAATGAATAAACATTTAAAAAATTATAAAGTTGCATTTCTCTGATGGCTAGTGATGTTGAACATATTTTCAATGTGCTGATTTGCCATCTAAATAGCCTCTTCAGCAAACTATCCATTCCTGTCTTTGCCCATTGTTTGGATTTGTTACCATTGTCCTGAGACATTTTCATACTAGTTCTTTGTGGTTTGAAAATATTTTCTCTCACTCTGTAACTTATCTTATGGCCTGCTTTTCTGCTCAGAATTATCATCCTCGGCTTCATCAGTGCTGATGGACTTTTTTTATTTTCATTGCTGTATAGTATTTCATTGGATCAATTGCATCCATTCTACTATTGATGAACATTGTTCATTGTTTTTCTTTCACAGTGTTACTAAGGGCGTTTCTTGAGGTGTCTCTTGGTGCACCAGTACAAGTTTCTCTCAGGTATAGACCTGAAGTAAAATTTCTGGGTCATTGGATATGTGCATTATTAGCTTTACTAGACAAAGCTAAATGTATTTCCAACTTCCACCAGCAATTTAGAACTTTGTTACTCCACGCCTTTGCCAACACTTGATGTTATCAGATTTTCTTCATTTTTGCAAATCTGATAGGTGTATAATAGTATCTTGTTTTATTTTGTACGTCTCTGATCACCAGTGAGACTGAGCATTCAGTCTGGACATTTGGGTTTCATTTTTGATTAAATGCCTATTTGATTTCTTTTGCCCATTTTTCTTTTAAATTTTTTTTTTAATGTTTATTTATTTTTGAGACAGAGAGAGACAGAGCATGAATGGGGGAGGGTCAGAGAGAGGGAGACACAGAATCCGAAACAGGCTCCAGGCTCTGAGCTGTCAGCACAGAGCCCGACGTGGGGCTCGAACTCACGGACCGCGAGATCGTGACCTGAGCCGAAGTCGGCCGCTTAACCGACTGAGCCACCCAGGCGCCCCTCTTTTGCCCATTTTTCTATCGGGTTGTCATTTTATAATGGATTTGTAGGAGTATTTTTCACATATTCTCAATACTAATCTTTTGCCACATATGGATGTTGTGGGTCATTTCTTCCAATGTTCAGCTTATCTTTCTACTTCCGTTAGGGTGTCTTTTGATAAACAAAAGTTCTTAGTTTAAATGTTGTCAAATTTTTCAATCTTTTTGTTACGATTGCAAATTTGGGGTTTTAAGAAATCCTTCCCCACCCTGAAGTCATAAAGGTATCTCCTATACTGCTTCTGTATTAACAGTATTTAATAAGTACACAGGCTCCCAAGCCAAACTGCCATGGTTTAAACTCTGGTGATGAAACCCTGAGCAAATTACTTAACCTCCTGTGCCTCAATATACTCATCTAAAAAATGGAAATGATCTTAATACCTATATCACATAGTTCTTCTATAGACTAAATAAGTTAATATTCAAAAAGCAGTTAGAACACTGTCTGGCACATGGTAAGTATTATATGCCAGCTATCATCGCCATCATCGTTATCATCAACATCATCATCACCATCGTCACCATCGTCACCATCATCACCAACATCATCATCACCATCATCACCACCATCATCAACATCACCATCATCACCAGCATCACCACCATCATCAACATCACCATCATCACCATCATCACCATCATCAGCAGCATCATCACAATCATCACCATCATCACCAACATCATCATCACCATAGTCATCACCTTCATCATCATCACCATCATCACTACCATCATCACCACCATCATCACCAACATCATCACCATCATCATCACCATCATCGCCATCATCACCATAGTCATCACCTTCATCATCAACATCACCATCATCACCACCATCATCACCACCATCATCATCACCATCATCATAACCTTCATCACCATCGTCACCACCGGCATCACCATCATCACCATCGTCATCATCACTAAGAAGTTTTATAATATTGTCTTTAAAATTTAAATCTATAATTAACCTGAAATTTTTATATATGATGTGAGGTATTGGTCCAAATTTTTTATGTGAATAATCAATTTACCCAGCAAAAGATTTTCTTCCATTGCTCTGTCTATTCCTAACCCAATGCCACTCTATCTTAATTACTATGTTGTTATAAAGATATTTGATAAGACTACTTCTCCACTTTACTATTCTTTGGTGGTATTTTTGGCTATTTTTGAGCCTTTATTCTTCCATATACACTTCAGAATCTGTTCATTACGATCCTTGAAAAAGAAACTTATTGGATTTTTATTGGAATTGCATTGGATCTACAGATCAGTTTGAGATAACTGATATTTTTACCTTTTTGTTTCCAAATCCATGAACTTAGTACGCTATTACTTATTTTTAAGTTGACTTAAATCAATATATTGATTTCCAATTTTCTGCATAAAGATTCTGCATATATTTTTTAGATTTATTCCCAGGTATTTAATTTTCTTGGAGATATTATAAATGGTATCTATTTTTAAGTACAATATTTACTGCTTATTGTTGATGCAGAAAATGCAATAAACTTTTGTACTACTTTTATATCCAGTGACCTTGATAAATTCTTTTACTTATTCTAATAATGTACCTGCATATTCTTTGGGGGCTTCTATGTTATAATTATATCATCTCAAAATAATAACAGTATGATTTTTCTTCCCAATCCTTATGTCTTATTTTTTAAATCTTTTTTTCCCTTGCTTCACTGGCTAGGGCCTTTGGTATATTGTTGAAGAGATATGGCAATACCAGGCACCCTGGTCCTTTTTTTTTCTCATATTAATAGGGCAATGTTTTCAATGTTTCACCTCTAAATATGATACTTGGTATAGGTTTCTTATAGGTTCCCTTTATCAAGTGAGGACATTTCATTCTATTTCTGGTTTGCAAAGAGTTTTTTTAAGAAAACCATAAAAGGGTATTGAATTTTATTAAATTTTCACATCTCTTAAAATGATTATATCACTGTTCTTCTTTGTTTTGTTAATGTAGGGAATCACATTAATTTTTTATGCTTTAATGTTTACCCAGTCTTACATACCTTGAATAAACTAGGTCATGGCATATTACCATTTTTCTATGTTGCAAAATTTGCTTACCCATATTTTGTTTAAAATTCTGTGTCTGTGTTCTTGAGTGAGATTAGCCTATTATTTTCTTTTTTCAGACTTCCCTTGTCAAGATATGGTATAGTATCAAGATTATGCCAGAATGGGTTGGGGCATGTTTCCTCTTTTTCTATATTACGAAATAGGCTGTATAAGGTTGGAAAGATCTATTTCTTGAATGTTTGGTGGAACTCAACAGTAAAACCACTTGGGAAGTTCTGGTGTTTTCTTTAGGGTATATTATTAAACTAATAATTTAGTTTATTTAATAATTATAGGACTGTTCAGTTTTGACATTTTTCTTGAGTTAGTTCTCACAGTTTATATTTCACTAGAAATGTTTTCATTTTGCCTAAGTTTTCCAAAGTATTAGCATAAAGTTGCTCATTACACCTTTCTCATTCTTTACATCTCTGCTGAATCTATAAATATGTCCCTGTTTTCACTCCTTCCTTTCATTGCTTTGTCTGTCTTCTCTCTTTTTTCTTTGATCAATCTCACCAGAGATTTTTCAATTTTATTGGCTTTCTCAAAGAAACAACTTCTGGCTGTGTTGGCCTGTACTGTACATTTCATTTCTGTTTCATAAATGTTTGATTCTGTTTTTTATATTTCCTATCTTCTATGTTTTTGGATAATTTTCATATGATTCGCTTGTAAATCCTTAGGTTGGATATTTAGTTCAGGGCTTCTCAACCAGGGACAATTCTGCCCCATAGGGGACATTTAGCAATATCTGGAGATTTCTTTTGGTTGTTTTGACATCAAGGAGGTAGCATCCAGGGATGCTACAATGCACAGAGCAGCCCCCCACAACAAAAAATTTCCAGGCCCAAAAGTCAATACTAATGAGGTTGAGAAAACCTGTTCTAGCCCATTAATCTTCAGCTTTTCTTCCTATATAATAAGAGCACCTAATGCTAAAAATTTCCTGCTGGGTACCGCAGGTCAGCTGTGTTGCATTAACAGTTTTTTAATTTAAATACAGTGAAACTGACTTTCTCTTCGGTGTACAGGTCTATGAGCTTCAACATGTGTATTGGCTCTTGTAACAACCACCACAATCAGGGTACAGAACAGTTTCATCACCCCAGAAAATGCCTTCACACTGCCCCTCGGTAGTCCAGCTTTCCTCCTCCCATTGGCAACCACTGATCCACCCTCTGTAAGTATAGTCTTTCCAGGATGTCACATAAATAGAATCATACAGTATATAGCTTTCTGAAAATGGTTTCTTTCACCCAGCATAATGTCTTTGGTATTCATCCATACTATTGCATGAATCAATAGTCCATTCATGTTTATTGCTGAGTAGTATTCCACTGTATGGATGTACCACAGTCTTCTCGTCCCTTCACACATTGGAGAACTATTGGGTTGTTTCCATTCTTTTGACAGTTATGAATGTCGCTGCCGTCTGTGTGCAGATTTTTGTGTGAACATAAGTTTTCCTTTCTCTAAATAGCCCAGAATGGGATAGTTGGATCATACAGTAAGTGTATATTGAATTTTATAAGAAACAATGTATGAGAGCTCCAGTTGCTCCACATACTGTTAGATGTTGTCCAACATTTGATGTTGTCAGATTTGGTGTTTCATTTTTGTTACAGTCATTCTAATAGGTGTGTAGTAATTTTGGTTGTAATTTGCATTTCTTTAAGGGCTAATGATGTTGACATCTTTTCTTGTATTTATACACCATTTATATAGCTTCTATAGTGAGCTGTCTGTTCAAATCTTTGTCCATTTTTTATTAATAATTTGTTTCCTTGGGGCACCTGGGTGGCTCGGTTGAGTGTCCAGCTCAGTCACGATCCTAGGGTCATGGGATCAAGCCCCGCATCAGGCTCTGTACTGACTGTGGAGCCTGCTTAAGAGTCTCTCTCCCTCCCTCTGACCCTTTCCCCCACTTGCACTCTCCCTCGCTCTCTCTAAAAATAAAAAAATAAACAATAAAATGATTTGTTTCTTTGTTGTTGAGGTTTTTTATTGAGGTCTAACTGATATACACTAAATTGCAGATATTTAAAAATTTACAGTTTGGTAAGTTTTGCCCTATATATACAATCATGAAACTATTATCAAAAGCAATATAGTAAACAAAGCCATTTTTCCCCAAAACTTCTTTGGAATCCCTCCTTCTCTTCTTCCCTACTTCAATTCCCAGGAAACCATTTATATGCTTTCTGTCACTACGGATAAGCTTACATTTTCTAGAAATTTGTAAAAATAAATTCATGTGGTATGTACTCTTTTTGTTTTGTTTCCTTCATTTAGTAAAATTATTTCTGAGATTCATCCAAGTAGTGTGTGTAGTTCATTCCCTTTTATTGCTTAGTATTATTCCACTGTATGGATTTATCATAATTTACTTATCCCTTCACTTGTCGATGGACATTTGGGTTTTTCTACTTTGGGACTGTTATTTAAAAACAAAAACTGTTCGGGGTGCCTGCATGGCTCAGTCGGTTAAGCATCTAACTTTTGATTTCAGCTCAGGTCATGATCTCACGGTTCGTGAGATCGAGCCCCACATCGGGATCTGCACTGACAGCACGGAGCCTGCTTGGGATTCTCTCTCTCCACTTCTCTCTCCCTCTCTCTGCCCCTCCCCACCTCAAAATAAATAAATAAACATTTTTTAAAAAGCTGCTAGCTGGCATGAACATTCATGTACAAATATTTTTATGAACACCCTTTCTTTTCTCTTGGATAAACACTCAGAAGTGAAATGCGAGATTATACGGTAGATGTTTGCTTAATGTTTTTAAGAAACTGCCACTGTTCTCCAACGTGGTTCATCATTTTACACTGCTGCTTGACATCTATGACAGTTCTAGTTCCTTCACATCCTTGCCACACTTGAGATGGCTGGTCTTTTTAGTTTTAGAAGCGGTATCTCACTGTGGTTTTAATTTATATTTTCCTAATGATTAATGATGCTGTGCGCTGTTTGTGTGCTTATTTGCATACCGTATATCTTCTTTGGTGAAATGTCTGTTTAAATCTTTAGCCAATTTTTAATTGGGCTATTTGTTTTCTTATTGCATTTTCAGAGTTCTTTATATCTTCTGGACACAAGCCCTTTATCAGATATATCCTGTGCAAATATTTTCTCCCAGTTTGTGACTTGTCTTTTCATTCACTTGTCTCTTGAAGTGTCTCTTGAAGACCAGAGGTTTTTAATTTTGATGAGTCTGATTTGTCAATTTGTTCTTTTATCGATGTGCTTTTGGTGTCTTCTTTAGGTATCTTTGCCGAATCCAAGGGCACAAAAATTTGCTCTTGTTTTCTTCTGGAAATTCCAGAGCTTGTGAGATTTTACATTTGCTTCAGTGATCAATCTGGAGTAAAATTTTTATATGGTGTGAGATATGGATCGAAGTTGTTTTATGTTGTTTTGTTTTGTTTTGTTTGTAGATGGGTGATCAAAGAACAGCCTTTCTCCCTTTGATCCGCAATGCTCCTGCCTGTAAGACGACAGTGTGAACACTTGTTTCTTCCTACTTCACATGGTTTGAATGAAGACAAAATGTTGTGATGGTGGTCATGAGATGAATAGCTCTCCAGGGGAATGTCTGAGGCACACTGCCCAGCAGTTAGATGTGTGAGCCCTTGAGCGGGTCAGACCTGGTTCCAATTCTGGTTTCAACGTCACACTGCATGAGTTGTTATCTTATCCCACCACTCCTACTATTTAATTGTATTCTCAGATCTTGGGGAAGTTGTTAAGTCTTCCTGTACCTCAGTTTCTCATCTGAAAAATAGGTCTAATAGATCCTTCCCTGAAGGAGTTGCTGGAAAATTGAATGTGATAAGATATGTAAAAAGCTAAAAACTGTCTTGGGATATGCAAAGTACAAATAATAGCATCCACGTTAATTTTTCACTGTTGCACCCTCATTGCTTAGCATAGTGCTCACTAAATATGATTTAAATAATAAAACCTGTCTCTGGAAGCATTTGTAACATGTAACCAACCCCCAGACCTGGTTCCAATTCTGGTTTCAGAACCACACTGCATGAGTGTTTATCTTACACCACCACTGATACTATTTAATTATATTCAGGAGTCCAGAGTGTTGCTATTGCCATTTCTGTTGTTCCACTAACACTATAACCTCTCCCATGACCCTCACCACACCTGTGCTCCCATTTTCAAGGTATCTGTCATCAGACAGGTGCTGATCTGTTTACAATTTGCCTCTTCCCCATAGTATGAGCTCCTTCAGGGAAAGGACCTGCTGGGCTTTGTTCATCTCTGTATCTTCAACTTGTAACACAGTTCCAGACACACAGTAGCCCTCGAAACACATTGGGAGAGGTGCCTGGGTGACTCAGTCAGTTAAGCATTTGACTCTTGATTTTGGCTCAGGTCATGATCCCAGGGTCATGGAATCGAGCTCCATGACAGGCTCCACACTGTGCATGGAGCCTGCTTGGGATCCTCTCTCTCTCTCTCTCTCTCTCTCTCTCTTCTCTGCCCCTCTCCCCTCTCTAAAATATAAAATAAAATAAAATAAAATAAAATAAAATAAAATAAAATAAAATATTTTAAAATATTTTAAAAACATGTTGAAATAAAGGAATAAGTCTGGGAGGAAGGAGGGAGAAAAAGGATTCTAATTTTTTGCCAAATGCCTAAGCAAATGTGAAGCAATTTTCCAAGCCAAGTAAAATATAGGAAACTTCAAAGCTCTGATAATTCCATGAGGTCTAATTTTTACCTGTATCCTTCTCTTCATCATACTTATCTGCAGAGCGTCAGTGCCAGGCCAGGCACACAGCAGCGCTCCTCGGGGACAAGACTTTGCCAGCCCTTGAGCCTGACACCTAGTGGCCAAAGTAGGGAATGCAGGCTACGTTTTAAAACCTCTCCTAGGCAAAGGATCCCAAAATATTTTCTCATACCCTCTCATACCCTCTTAGCTGAGGCAAAAGACCCACGACTTTCCTCCCTACCTGTTACCACTTTCCAGAGGGGGGAGGGAGTTTGGCAGGCCCTTTGATATCAAAAAAATTGGAGAAAAATAATGTTCTTTTATGTGTGTGAATATACTAAAAAAACATAGCATAGCACACTTTAAGTGGGTGAATTGTGTGGTGTGTGGACTGTAGCTCAATAAAGCTTTAAAAAAAATTCTTTTAAGTAAAAGGACCAAGAAGTTTACAGGGCTCCATCACTAAATAAATAAATAATTTTTAAATGTTGATTCTGATAACCTTTAATAACTCAGTAAGTAAACTTAAGGCTACACAAAAAACCTAGGGCTCCTGGGTGGCTCAGTCAGTTAAGCATCCAACTTCAGCTCAGGTCATGATCTCACAGTTCGTGGATTCTAGCCCCAAGTCAGGCTCTGTGCCGATAGCTCAGAGCCTTGAACCAGCTTCAGAGTCTATGTCTCTCTCTCTCTCTCTGCCTCTCTCCCGCTCACATTCTATTTCTCTCTCTCTCTTTCAAAAATAAATAAACATTACAAAACATTTTAATGCTATACAAAAAACAAAAGTCAGTAGACTTTCGCACAGTATTTGTCTCTTTTTTTTAAGAAAGGCAAAACAAAAAAATCCACAAGATTTTGGGTTTTTAGAGCAGTCTGCAGCCACAGGAGGCCCTGTGTGGGCCAAGGACCACACCAGGAGAATTGTCAGTCCAAGCCCCTGAAAAGATTCTAAGTGTCTCTAGGTACACAGAAAGGGTGGGTTGGGTGTCCAAGTGCTTGGAAAGCGTTTGAATGTCACACAGCAACACATGACCTCAGACCCAGCTTCTCATATGGAGAACATCACTCTGAGAAAATAAGGAAAGTTGCTATAAATTGCTATTTAAAATCTCCTACTAATCAGAAAGGAAAAGACAAAGGACTCTGCTTGGAGCCTTACACATACCATCAGATTTAATTCTTGTGACACCATCATGTCCTGGGCATTATTATTTCTTCTTTCCCATCAAGGAAACTGAGGCTTGGAGAGGTTTATTTGCCCAGAGGCACAGCCAGTCGTGGCACAGGTGGGATTTGTCTCTCCTCGGTACCATTCTGCCTCCCAACACATCCATTTTATATCCAGTTTATGGCGTATTTGAGGTGTCTTTTACTTCATGCACACATTACAGTACAGAAGGGTCTATTCTATAATTAATGTACATGCGCTCATTTTCTAGAACTCAGCACTTGTATTCTTGTTTTAAAATCATTGTTGAAGTTTATGGTTATTGCATCTTTACTTTATGTTCAGTGTGGGTTATATCTGTGATTATCCAACGGTCCCACGGAGGGGACTGCTTCTCTTTAAAGACAGCTCATCACAAAAGAGGCTGTACCTCATGAGAACAAGCATCAGGGAGGGGGCTGAGCCATGCTCGGCTCTGCCGGGGGAAGAGGGATGCTGGAGAAAGCTTTGGCTTGGAACAACAGAAATGCAGGGAGAAGGGGTGCAAGCAAAACCAGGTCAGGCAGGAAAGGCTTTCTATGACCGGCCAATGAGTCAGGAGTCACTACTTTACAGGCAAGGATGCTTTCACAGAGGGGAGTGTCATTATCACATCTGTGTTTTAAAAGCACCCATGTTGGGAGACACCTAGGTGGCTCAGTCGCTTGGGTGTCCAACTCTTGATTTTGGCTCAGGTCACGATCTCAAGTTTCATGGGTTCAAGCCCCATATCGGGCTCTGTGCTGACAGCATGGAGCCTGCTTGGGATTCTCTCTCTCTGCTCCTCCCCTGCTCACACTCTAAATCTCTCTCTCTCTCTCTCCCCTCCCCTCCATGGCCAAAATAAATTAATTAACATTTTAACAAATAAATAAATTTTAAAAAGCACTCATTTTGGGGCTCCTGGATGGCTTAGTCAGTTGAGCATCCAACTCTTGATTTCAGCTTAGGTCATGAGCTCATGGTTTGTGAGTTCAAGCCCCATGTCTGGCTCTGTGCTGGCAGCACACAGCCTGCTTGGGATTCTCTCTCTCTCTCTCTCTCTCTCTCTCTCTCATGCTTGCACACTCTCTCTCAAAATAAGTAAATAAACCTTAATAAATAAACAAATAAAATACCCATTTTGCTTTGGACAGGCCAGGAGCCACCCTGAAGAGGGGTCCCTCTGGGTGCTGGCATCTGGATAAAATATGACTAAAGCCGGACTTAGATGTATCTCTGACCTAGCACTGTCTAGGGCCTCTTCCCTCTTGCTCACATCCTGCTTCTCCAGCTGATTGTCCTCTGTATCCCATGCCCGTCCACACTGAGATAGCCCAGGAATGAACCCTGGCGGTGACGCTCACCCGCTGTGCACCTGTGGTCCTGTTTCCTCCGTGCCTCCATTTCCCCATCCGTAAAAGGGGAGAATGAACGGTAGAACTCACCTGGTGTGAATGTGAGCAAACAGACACGAAGCCCTTAGGAGGGAGCCTGGAGCTAAGTAAGCTTTATGCAAGCTTTTGCTCGGATCCCTATTGCTCAGACTGAACAGCCTTGAATGGGGCCTGACAGAAATTCTCAAGCTCTAGACCACCTCTTTTTTTTTTTTTTTTAACGTTTTATTTATTTTTGAGACAGAGAGAGACAGAGCATGAACAGGGGAGGGGCAGAGAGAGAGGGAGGCACAGAATCCGAAACAGGCTCCAGGCTCTGAGCTGTCAGCACAGAGCCCGACGCTGGGCTCGAACTCACGGACCATGAGATCATGACCTGAGCCGAAGTCGGACGCTTAACCGACCGAGCCACCCAAGCGCCCCTCTCGAGCACCTCTTGATCGAAAGGTTGGACTTTCGGAGGAAGGCTGCACCCCTGGTATTTCCGTAGCCCTATGTCCTTTTTTCTTCCCGCCACTAAAAGGTGTTCATGTAAACGCCGGGGCTGTGCTTCTGCTCAGAATTCTGTGCGTGAATCTGCACAACTGTCTAGAAACTCTTGGGGGTACCTTGGTCTGAGTTTTTCTCTCTTTATGCTGCGGAAGGAGAGGACTTGGAAGACTTCTGAGCTCTTAGTGGAAAGAGAACTTTTTTTCTAACCAAGGGACTTCTCAGAAGCCAGCCATTCCAGACTGTTTCCCGTGTATCTGTAATCCCTCCCAAGACCTTGGCAGATTCATAAAAAGAAGGAAAAAGCCTGTCCCTGCACAGCTTCACTAGGTGGCTGCTTTTTAACTGTTTCCTGCTCTCTCGTGGGTGAGTCACAACAGGCCTTCCCCGCGGCTCCCTTCTCGGTGTTCAGGCTCCTTCCAATAGGGAGGCGGTTGCCAAGGGAACCTCAGGTAGGCCGTCCCCCCAATCAAGGCATAATCTACATTGAAAGAAATTTTCCATTCCAAGAGCTCAGCAGATTTCAACAGTTTACAACCCGCTTCAACTCTGGTGGCAGTCACTTCTTCCTTAAAGGGGCCGGCCTTCCTCCACAGTAGGTAGAGTCCACTGTTTTGCCCAAAACGTTCGCGGTGCTACTGAGATTTGCTTAGAGGATTAATTCGGTTAAGTGATTCCCTACTGAGATGTGAATGATACGGTAGAGAAGCAATAAACCTGTTCCGCAGAGTCGTTGCAGGAACTGAATGAGACAATGCAGGTAAAGGGGTTGGCACACAGTAGGGTCTCCAAAACACAAGCCTTTCTGAGGGCGAGTGCCCAGGGTGCAGGGTGCAGTTACCATGGGGAAGGTGTAGGGGAGCAGAGGAGGTATCTGGGACCTCAGCTGGAGGATGCAGAATGCACCATTTGGAGGCCTCCCTGCAAGAAGGGTCCCCCCATCCTCCGACCCTTCTTCAGAGTTCGGACTTTCTACAATTATCTGGTTTCCAAGTGGGGAAAAAGAACGGGTCACCTAGTTGCAGATGCCTTTCTAGAACCTGGAAATAGTGTGGTGTCTAATTTATAACTGGATTCAACAATGTCTTCAAAAGTGTTCCCCCCCCCCCCGCCCCCGCCCCATGTTACCACCAGCCCCAGGCTGCTGCCTCACTCCTATAGCCCCTGTCTGTAGAGATACAGCTGCTTCCTCTCCGCCCCAAAATTCCAGGAGGCTGGGCTGTCATACTCTCTTGCATAGTGACTGAATGCTTTGAGAGCAGGTATCGCTACAAGCCAGGCAGAAGCTTTATCACCTTCCTTGGTGTAGAGGCAGCTCTCAGGCAACCCGCTTGGGCAATGGAAACCCGAGGAAGGTAAAAGGGCCCACAGTGACCCCCAGCACTGAATGCAAACTGGCCCATTAGGCAACCTACCCTACAGGCCCTAGCTGACCAGTGGGTTACTTACAACGGGGCACAGGTACCAAAAAAGGAAAATTCCATACGTTCCCAGCTCCTTTGCTGTCTTGCCCACTGCTCCCTTACAGTGTATTCAATAAACTTATACCTCCTTTGTTCTGCCTTGGGTGAATTCTTTCCCGCCAGCAGGCAGCACCACTGGCCTCCACCCAATCAGGTCGCCCCAAACAGGGCCTAGCCTCAGAAGTCACCTGGCATCACTTCTGCTATATCCTATTTGTCCAAACAGCCACAAAAGCCACCTAGTTTCAAGGGGAGGGGACACAGACCACACCTGTTAATGATAGTGTTGTGAAGACAAACTGTATTCGTTTCCCAGGGTCACATAACAAAATACCACAGACCGGGTGGTTCAAACAGCAGGAATGTACTGTCTCACAACTTAGGAGCTAAAGTCAAGATCCTGGGGAGTCAGCAGGATTGGTTCTTTCTTGGGGTGGTGAGGGGGAACCTGTCCTGTGCCACTCTCCTAGCTTCCGGCGGTTTGGTGTTCTTTGGCAAACAGCAGCACTGCCCAGTCTCTGTCCTCATCTTCCCATGGTGTTCTCTTTCTGTGTCCAAATTCCGCATTTTATAAGGACACCAGTCATATTGAAGCAGGGGCCCATCTATTCCCGTACGGCCTCATCTTAACTAACTTTATCTGCAATGACACTATTTCCAAACAAGGTCACATTCTGAGGTACAGGGGGTTATTGACTTCAGCACATCAATTTGGAGGACACAATTAAAACCATACCAGCCACATCATAAGAAGAACAGGAGGGATTGGAGACACCAGATCCATCTTTGGGAAATACAATATGCCACAGGCATCCACCTCAATGGCCAATTAATTTCCACGCCTTGTAGGAAAACTCTAATCACACAGAGAAGTCATTGAAAGTGGTAGAAATTTCTCGACAGCTTTCTTACCATCTCAGGATTCTCTTTAATTAAACAGAGATGTCAGGACCCCTCCCATTCTAAAATCTGCACGATCTGTACAATCAGCATGTTAATTTGAGATACGTTTGAGTGGGTGTGCTCATAGGCACTTTTAAATAATGAAATGAAATCCAAATCAGTCATTTGCAGAACTCCTGAGGCACCTGCTGAATGATCTGGGAGCCCCAGATCTGTGCCGGCAGGATACCCAGAAACACCTGTGCAACCACACAGTCATTGATCAGAAGTAGATGCTAAGTCCAGTCTCCCAGAGAGTCCCTGGGCCTACCCCAGCCAGGACTCCCCACCACCCCATCTTCTGTCCTGGAAACGGTGGGCTCCTTTATCTACAAAGCAGCCACCACAGCCCCACCTGCCCTCATTCCTGCTGACAAAACAAACATAAAGTGGGGGTAAAGATTGGGGTATTGTATGGATCCCCTTATATGAGGGACCTAGACCAGGCAAATTCATAGAGACAGAGAGTAGAGGAGTGGTTACCCCAATAAAGGGACCAGAGTCGGGGAGCAGGAAATGAGGAGTTCATGTTTCATGGGCACAGACTTTCTGTTTGGGATGATAAAGAGGTTCCAGAAATAGATCAACATTTTGAATGGACTCAATGCCACTGAACTGTGTACTTAAAGAGGTTTAAAATGATCAATTCTGTGTTATGTATATTTTACTACAATTAAAAAAAAGAAAAAACGATCTCATTTAGGACAGGTGGTGAGCTATGAAATTCCAAGACAAACAAACAAAATTGCTAGGATCCATCAACGACCAAAGCACTTTTGTATCTCTTCACTTATTGAATCCTTTTTTAAGACCCTAGAAATTAGGTGTGAATGTTGTCATTCTACAGGTGAGAAAATAGAGGCCTGGAGAGGTGAACTGCTCAAGATCACAGGCTGAGTTAATGGCAGGACCAGGTCTGTCTCTAAAATGCAGGCAAAGGAGTCCCGGTAGGTGGCTGGCCCTCCGAGGGATGGGAGTGTGTTCACTTCATAGACTCCCTGGACATCAGCACTGGAGGGACTCAGGCCTCAGAGGCCCGGATTAACACCTGCAGAGAAGGAGAAATCTGCATTCCTGGCTGGTCTGCTCTGAGACGCTGGCCCAAGGCTCTGCAAGCCTTTCAGGCGTCTGCTCTCTTTGTCTCCCCTTCTTGAGGGGTGGTTGTTAGGTTACGTGGGCAGGTTTTGCTCTTCTCCCACGTCCCACCCGTGTGACCTTGAGTATGTCACTTAACTTCATACCACATCTACTCAATGGGCACGGTCAAACAGGACCCGCCTGAAGAGGACTGGCCAGTGGAAGAATTAAGCCATGTAAAGTATCCAGCACAGAATCGGCTGCTGTTGTTGTTCAGCCTGGACAGACATACAGCCAGCCCCGCTCTGTAGTGCACAGCTGCAAATTCAACAGTAGATAAATAAAAGCTCTAGAGACAGACTGCCAGCTGGGTTTGAGGGTGGAGGGGAAGGTGGTTATTATTATTAACAGCTTTATTAGGCATAAATGACATATAAAAAACTGCATGTTTCAAGTGTGCCATTGACACAGATGGACATATGTATATACCCTTGAAATCATCACACAATCAAGATAATGAACATCTCCACCCCCTGTACCATTTCCTTGTGTCCCTTGTAATGCCCACTCCAGGCGCTCCCCATGCCCCATCCCCCCATCTCCAGGCAACCACTGATCTGATTCCTGTCACTAGAGATTAGCTTGTATTTTCCAGAATGTTATATAAATGGAATCATACAGTATGCATTCTTTTATATCTGGCTTCTTTCACTCGGCATAATTGGTTTGAGATGCATCTATGTGGCTGCACATATCGATGGTTCATTTCTTTTTATTGCTTTGTATTATTCCATTGTATGGGTTGGCAACTATTTGTTACCAATTCACCTGTTGACTGACATTTAGGTTATTTCCAGCTATTACAAATAAAGCAGCTAAGAGCATTCATGTGCAAGTCTTTGTGTGGATATATGCTGTCTTTTCCCTAGGGTAAACACCCAGGAGCGGAATGGCAGTGACTATGATAGGTGTACGTTTAACTTTTTAAGAAACTGCCAGGGTCGCCTGGGTGGCTCAGTCAGTTAAGCGTCCAACTCTTGATTTTGACACAGGTCTTGATCTCACACTTTGTGAGATCAAACCCTGCATCGGGCTCTGCGCTAACAGCAAGAAGTCTGCTTGGGATTCTCTCTCTCCCTCTCTCTTGCCGCCCCCCTCTCTCTCTCAAAATAAATAAATAAACATTAAAAAGAAGATGAAGAAACTGCCAAATTGTTTTTTCGAGTGGCTGCCTCATTTCACATTCCCACCAGCAGTGCAGGAGAGTTCCGGTCCCTCTACATCCTTGCCAACACTGTCTATGGTCAGCTCTTTTTTACGTTAGCCATCTTAGCCAGTAGGTGTGCAGTGGTATCTCACAGTGGCTGGAACCTGTGTTTCCCTGATGACTAATAATGCTGAGCAGTTTTTCAAGTGCTTATTTGCTGTCCTTATATTCTTTCATGACATGTCTGTTCAAATCTCATCCGTGTCACTTACCAACTACATAACTGCAAACAAGTGACTTAATTTCTCTGTGCCTTTGGTTCTGTAAAACAGAAGAGAGTGACAATCCACACCTCACGGGGTTGTTGTGAGAGTCCCTCCCACCCCCGTGCACCATCTGCCTGTCCCCTCCCTTACTCCATGGAGCCTGACACCAGGCAGGAGCTCTACGTCTGCTCCCTAGCTCCCTCCCCTACCAAATTCACCTCTCACCACTTGTGCATACACTCACATCCCATGATCCTGTTCCCCTTCCAGCTGTAGAGACAAGAGACAGGCATCAGGAGCAGAGGTATATTGGTCTAGGTATCCAAGGACTACATTTGACAGTCTGTCTCTCTGGCCCTTTAAAGCATTACCAAAAGACACTTGATATATAAAGATGTTTTTCTCTCTGCTTAGAATTCCCACCTGTCTGTCTCCCAGGTGAAGGCTGTCTATGCAAGGCAGGGGGAGAGGGGGAGCCACTGAGCTCTGCAGAGGCCATTTGAATCCCTGAGTAGACACACCAAGCCCCCCAAGCTCCACACCAGCTCTTAAATTTTTTCTTAATGTTTATTTATTTTTGAGACAGAGAGACAGTGTGAGTGGGGGGAGGGGCAGAGAGAGAGAGGGAGACACAGGCTCCAGGCCCTAAGCCGTCAGCACAGAGCCTGATGCAGGCCTTGAACTCAGTGATCACAAGATCAGGACCTGAGCTGAAGCCGGATGCTTAACTGACTGAGCCACCCAGGTGCCCCTCCACACCAGCTCTTAGAAGGAAGAAACAGGTGGAGCCAACGCCCTCCAGTCCCTCTAGCTTCAGGGCCCTGCTTCCCTCTTCCTCCAGCCGGTCAGGTCTCAGCAGCACTGCCATAGCCCAAACCACAGATGGCGTGAAGGCCCCTACAAGGAAGAGGGGAGAGCCCAAGACCAGACAGGGCTGGGGAGCTGCTGGCCAGGATGACAGGACAAGCCCTCTAGAACCCAGGCTGAGAGGATGACAAATCAAGCCCTATGCAGCCTGGATCTTTGGCAGCAGAAGGATCACACAGCAGAGCACGGCACGTGACTTGGGGACACCGGCCAGGTTATCTAGCAACTTAGATCAGCCTAGCACAGTGCTTCTCAACTGTGGTCCTCAGAGAAGCTACTCTGGTTACCTGAGAACTAGTCAAAAATGCAAATTCTCAGGTTCCACCTGGGGACTCGGGGTGAGGCCCAGCTCTCTGCTTTAACAACCCTCCAGGTGACTGGTACAGCTCAAGTGTAAGATCCTCGGGCTTTGCAGGGGAAAGTTCTAGGCCAAAGGATGGATCTAAGAACCCATCGGTCTTTTCTAAGGACAAAGTTAGAAGCCACAGTGGTCACAAGCCGAGCAGGGGTTAGAGAGAGGGAGGAATACTGCAGTTCCTAGCTGCACGACCTTGAGCCTTTCTAAGCTTTGCTATATTCCTCCATAAAGACTGGACAAGGACTTTATACAGTCATTTGAGGATTTAAAGAGGTGATATGCATCTAAAAAAAAAAGGGGGGGCGCCTGGGTGGCTCAGTCAGTTAAGCGTCCGACTTCAGCTCAGGTCATGATCTCACAGTCCGTGAGTTCGAGCCCCGCATCAGGCTCTATGCTGACAGCTCAGAGCCTGGAGCCTGCTTCGGATTCTGTGTCTCCCTCTCTCTCTGCCCCTCCCCTGCTCATGCTCTGTCTCTCTCTGTCTCAAAAATAAATAAAAACATTAAAAAAAATAAAATAAATAAATAAAATAAATAAAGAGGTGATATGCACAGAGGGCAGGACATGTATTAAACACTCAAAAAAGAGCAGCTGTATAGACCCACCACAAGCCCAGATGGTGGCTCTGGGCATATTAGACCAAGCAGTCCCTTCCTCATGCATCTTTATGGCCATCTGTGGGCAAAGAATCATACTACCTTGTCAAATCTAAGAGAACAACTTTGAGAAGGGCACCTACTGCACAAAGCCTGCCCTGGAGATGTGCAAAATATAACCATAAGTGGCCCTGGCTGTGTTTCTCATCATGAAGTGCTCACCCTTTAAGGTCCAGAAGTGGGATACAAAGCACTGGTAGGACATGGCACCACCACCTGCTGGAGCCAGTTCCCCAGAAGGCAATGCATGGTACATTACCTGGAACGTTCTCTCCTCTCTTATCCACAGAAGTAACCTCTGCCTCCATCCCAGCCATCTGGGGGAAGAACAGGCTTCTCTCCAATAATTCCTACCGTTTTCAGGGGCCTCTTGCTCCCCTGATCACTTCTTGCTTCCCTGCTCTCAACTCAGTCCTCAGACTGTAACCAGGGCAGAAGGTCAATGAGCACCCGAGCCCTGGGGGTTCCAAACGGACCAGGTTTCACCACTGACCACTACTCCAGAGGCAGACAGAGGGGCAGCAATGGAACAAGAAGGGAATTTATCTCAGTGAGGCCAACGGCACACTCGTGTCCCAAAGCCTGTCTCCAAAGTGCTGAAAATACTTCCAGGTGTATATAAAGAAAATGTGCAACAGAAGTCGGTGGGTCTGTGTAGGTGGGCAGTGAAGGTCAGGTGGATCATTGTGTTGGGATCCATCACATGGGGTCCCGCTGGCATCAGGACAGAACTTGTTGCTTGAGGGGGTAGTTTCAGTTCCCAATGGGATATTTTGCCCACCCAGTCTTTTGCCTGAGTTAAGAAAGAGGCTGGAAAGGGGGCACCTGGCTAGCCAGATGGATAGAGCCTGTGACTCTTAATCTCAGGATTGTGAGTCCGAGCCCCATATTGGACCTGGACCCTACTTTAAATAAATAAATAAATAAATATAGAAATAGAAATAGAACTTTAAAAAAAATGAAAGATGATGGAAAGAAGAACTTAATCAGAAAGCACATTCTGAGGTCAAATGGAGACAGGGAAGGTGATAACTGGGTCCTCTTTCAAAGCTCCTCTCACCTGGCACTTCCCACCCCTGCTGTCCTGCCCCTCCCCCCACCACCACTTCTCAGGAACCCAGCCCCTCTACCTTCACCCCCTAAAAGCAAATCTACCCAGAGCCTGTGGGTTTTGTAGAGAATGAGGCACATTACAAAACAGCAAACAGGGGCGCCTGGGTGGCGCAGTCGGTTAAGTGTCCGACTTCAGCCAGGTCACGATCTTGCGGTCCGTGAGTTCGAGCCCCGCGTCAGGCTCTGGGCTGATGGCTCAGAGCCTGGAACCTGTTTCCGATTCTGTGTCTCCCTCTCTCTGCCCCTCCCCCGTTCATGCTCTGTCTCTCTCTGTCCCAAAAATAAATAAACGTTGAAAAAAAAAAAAACAGCAAACAACTGGGAACATTTAAAAGTGAATCTTGACCTTCTCAGAGTCCCTCCAACCAGCCCAACACAGGGAATTTGTCAATGCCCTTCTGGGGCCAGAGCTTGCTGCCCTGTTTGAGGGCACTACAATTGAAAACCCTTACCATGAGTTTTCTCTAATCTCTTTTCCCTGGGTCCTGCAAGATGCTAAAAACTCCCTGCCTCACAAGCTGCCGGTGGACAGTTTCTGATTCCTACTAGTTTGTTTTGTTGAGCAATCTAGTATTCAGTAGAGCCCCTTCCTTCCAGACTCTGCAAGGTGGGGGGAGGGAGGAAGCTTTCCTTTGAATAATCAAAAAGCCTATATATAGTGTTTTCTTAAATAAAAAAGTAGCCTTCCTTCTGTCAGGCACCCCTCTCACCCGCACCTGGAGCATAAAAGTGGCTGTAGGCATTTCTGTTTTTAAATAGCAATTTTTTCCCTTGCCATTACACATGAGCAATGTGCAGAAACCCCTGGAAATTCCTCAAGTTTTTATTAAAAATTCCAGATGGCACAGCTGAGATTTCAGACACTATAGCTTCTATTAACAACAGGAAATTAATAACCAAAGTGACTTGGGGTCATCCTCATCTGGATTGGTGATAATACGTGAAAAAAAGGAAGCAGGACAGCATCACATTTGACACAAATTGTGCAGTTGGCAAGGCCTGGGTTTGAATCCTGGGTCTCCCATTTATTGCCTGAGAAACTTGTTGGGGGCATCACCTAACCACTCTGTACCTCAGTTTCCTCATGTGCAAAATGGAGAAATAAGGGTACAGTCATGTAATGCTACACATGCTTTCCTGAAAATCACCACTATACAATGGGTGGTATAATACAAAGATGTATTTGATTGGTCCTACGTTCCTGGTACAAAGCTCCTAAAATACTTGGAATTTCCTGACTGTGAGAAGCATCTTTTGGTATTCATGAGCCCCTTTCAATCACACCTGGGTTCATGCTAATGCCGTGACTTAGGATCCTAGATGCTCTCTGGAAGGGGTTGGTCACCAGAAAGACCCAGTGATTAGAGGGCTGGAAATTTCAGCCCCACTACTGACCTCAGGGGAAGGGAAGGGAGTTGGAGATTAAGCTTTAGAAAAGCTCTTACTTATTTGCAAATGACCTATCAGATAAAGGGTTAGTTTCCAAAACCTATAAAGAACTTACCAAACTCAGCACCCAAAAAACAAATAATCCAGTGAAGAAATGGGCAAAAGACATGAATAGACACTTTTCCAAAGAAGATATCCAGATGGCCAACAAACACATGAAAAGATGCTCAACATCACTCATCATCAGGGAAATACAAATCAAAACCACGAGATACCACCTGATACCTGGCAAAAATTAACAACTGAGGCAGTAACAGATGTTGGCAAGGATGCAGAGAAAGGGGAACCCTTTTGCACTGCTGATGGGAATGCAAACTGGTGCAGCCACTCTGGAAAACAGTATGGAGGTTCCTCAAAAAATTAAAATAGAACTACCCTACCACCCAGCAATTCCACTACTAGGTGTTTATCCAAGGTTACAAAAATGTTGATTTGAAGGGGTACATGCACCCCAATGTTTATAGCAGTGCTATTGACAATAGCCAAAGTATAGAAAAAGCCCAAATGTCCAGCAACTGATGAATGAGTAAAGAAGATGTGGTGTATATATACAATGGAATATTACTCGGTGATCAAAAAGAATGAAATCTTACCATTTGCAACAACATGGATAGAACCAGAGTGTATCATGCTAAGTGAAATAAGTCAGTCAGAGAAAGGCAAATATCCTATGATTTCACTCACATGTGGAATTTAAGAAACAGAACAAATGAACATAGGGGAAGGGAGGGAAAAAGAAGACAAAAACAGAGAGGGAGAAAAACCATGAGAGACTCTGAAATACAGAGAACAAACTGAGGGTTGCTGATGGGGTGGCGGGTGGGGGGATGGGCTGAAGGGGTGAGGGACATTAAGGAGGGCACCTGCTGGGATGAGCACTGGGTGTTATATGTAAATGATGGATCACTAAATTCTATCCCTGAAATCATTATCACACTATAGTGTGTTAAGTAACTTGGATTTAAATTTTTAAAAAGGAAAAAAGAAAAACTCTTACTACATTTTGATGAGCCTCTGGACTAGTGAACACATCCAAGTGCTGGCAGAGTGGGGCCCTGGAGAGCATGACATCTCCGTGTCCTCGCCACCCCCTACCTGCCTGAAGGCTCTCTTCCATTTGGCTCTTACTGAGTTGTACCCTTCATGGTAAACAGGTAAGGGTAAGTAAAGTGACTTCCTGAGTTCTGTGAGCCATTCTAGCAAATTATCTAACCTTAAGAAGGGGTCATCGACACCTCCAATTCATAGCCAAGTCAGTCAAAAGTGTGGGAGGCCTCAGACTTGCAACAGCCATCTGCAGTGAGTGTGGCAGGCTCGTGGGACCAAGCCCTTAAGCACTGAATTGAATTGTTGGCCACCAGCGTAGTGTCCAGAGAATCGGAATTGGTTGCTCTGTTGGGAAACACTCCAGACTGGATAAACAAAGTGTGGTGTATGCACACAATGGAATATCATTCAGACTTAAAAAGGAAGACAATTATGGCACAGGCTACAACATGGATGAACCTTGAGCACATTACGCTAAATGAAAGAAGCCAGTCACGAAAGAACAAATACTATACTGATCCCACTCCTACGAGATACCTGGAGTAGGAAACTTCCTGGAGACAAAAAGAATGGTGGTTGCCAGGGGCTGGGAGGAGGAGGGGGTGGGGAGCTACCATTCAGTGGGGACAGAGTTTGCGTTTGAAAGATGAAAAGAGTCTTGAGGATGGAGGGTGGCTATGGTAGTGAGACAGGAAACTAAAGGGATCCCGTGAAAATCTACATTTTTCACTCCTTTTCCTGATTCTATCCTTGCTAGGACCTGCACCCCCGCCTTACACAAGCCTTGCAGGGCAGATCATGTGTGTCCTCCCTGAAAAGGTCAAGGATTAATGATTTCTCTGGAGACTGCTGGCACAATAGTTAACATTTTAGGAGTGACTGTGTGGCGTCATCAAGAACGTTTTCTAAGACCAGGGACTCACCAGGACTCCTGACTCCAGGGCATAAGTGACTTACCGAGGACAGCTAAATGCTTGTCTTTGTTTTAACCAGTTCCTAGACACCTGAGAAAACAGTGCACCTGACCACAGTCCTCAATCAAAACTCCAGACCCAGGCAAAGACAAGAAGACTCACTCTTCCTCCCTTTCTGAGTCTCCCGGACGCTCTGTATCTGCACTCTCTCTTTGTCTTCAATAAACTCCTCTCCACTCACATTTGATTTGTATTCCTTGTACGAGGCCAAGAACCCTGTTGTCTGGTCCTGCAGGACGTCCTCTGGGTCCTGGGCCCCAGCCTGCATCAGTAGCACAACAATGTGAATACACTTAAAACAGAGAACCGTCCAGTAACAAATGATCAAGATGGTAAGTTTTATGTAATGTGTGTTTTATCACAATTTGTTGATGAAAAATAAAATAAATCACCACTTGGCAAAACCCACAGACCATGGAACAGTGGAATTAAGACACAACACTCAAGGGGCACCTGGGTGGCTCAGTTGGTTGAGCGTCCTACTCTTGATTTCAGTTCAGCTCATGTTCTCACAGTCCTGGATCGAGCCCTGTGTCGGGCTCCATCCTCAGCATGGATTCTCTCTCTCTCTCCCTCTGTCCCTCTCCCCTATTTGTGCACTCTCCCTCTCTCTCTCTCTCTCTCTCTCTCAAAAAGAAAAAGACACAGCACTCAAGAACGTCATCAGTGACATATTAAAAAAGAAAAAGCAACCTAATTAAAACAATAGCACAATTTTACACATGTTCAGTAGTTAAGATATACAGAGGTACTACAAAAAGCTCGACACTTAACCTTCAAAAACATCTTCCGTTTGCTTGTGGAAGTGGAAGTGGGAAGGGAGACAGCTCGAGTCACTGTGACATGGTGTAAGCAGGGTCATCTGAAATGGAGAAAAAAGTGCCAGCACCAGGTGTGTGGCCCATAGCACACACAACACACAGAGAACTGAGTGTGCTTAAGATGTTTCAGGTGTATGTTTATTCTTATGCGGCGTGGTTCAGCCAATGGGAGCGATAGTGGGCTCACTAGTGTTTCTCACACAAAATCACACATAAGCAAGTGCCAAATTAACTTTATGCTCTAATCATCCCCTAATACATCTATGGCATTGCCACAATTTGCATTTTCTTTTTTTTTTTTGAGCTTCCTAAACTAGCATTTTTATTTATTTTTTAATTTAAATCCAAGTTAGTTAATATATAGTGTAATAATAATTTCAAGGATAGAATTTAGTGATTCATCATTTACATATAACACCCAGTGCTCATCCCAACAGGTGCCCTCCTTAATGTCCCTCACCCCTTCAGCCCATCCCCCCCACCCGCCACCCCATCAGCAACTCTCAGTTTGTTCTCTGTATTTCAGAGTCTCTCATGGTTTTTCTCCCTCTCTGTTTTTGTCTTCTTTTTCCCTCCCTTCCCCTATGTTCATTTGTTCTGTTTCTTAAATTCCACATGTGAGTGAAATCATAGGATATTTGCCTTTCTCTGACTGACTTATTTCACTTAGCATGATACACTCTAGTTCTATCCATGTTGTTGCAAATGGTAAGATTTTATTCTTTTTTTTTAATTTTTTTTTCAACCTTTATCTATTTTTGGGACAGAGAGAGACAGAGCCTGAACGGGGGAGGGGCAGAGAGAGAGGGAGACACAGAATCGGAAACAGGCTCCAGGCTCTGAGCCATCAGCCCAGAGCCTGACACGGGGCTCGAACTCACAGACCGCGAGATCGTGACCTGGCTGAAGTCGGACACTTAACTGACTGCGCCATCCAGGCGCCCCTGATTTTATTCTTTTTGATCACTGAGTAATATTCCATTGTATATATACACCACATCTTCTTTACCCATTCATCAGTTGCTGGACATTTGGGCTTTTTCTATACTTTGGCTATTGTCAATAGCACTGCTATAAACATTGGGGTGCATGTACCCCTTCAAATCAACATTTTTGTAACCTTGGATAAACACCTAGTAGTGGAATTGCTGGGTGGTAGGGTAGTTCTATTTTAATTTTTTGAGGAACCTCCATACTGTTTTCCAGAGTGGCTGCACCAGTTTGCATTCCCATCAGCAGTGCAAAAGGGTTCCCCTTTCTCTGCATCCTTGCCAACATCTGTTACTGCCTCAGTTGTTAATTTTTGCCAGGTATCAGGTGGTATCTCGTGGTTTTGATTTGTATTTCCCTGATGATGAGTGATGTTGAGCATCTTTTCATGTGTTTGTTGGCCATCTGGATATCTTCTTTGGAAAAGTGTCTATTCATGTCTTTTGCCCATTTCTTCACTGGATTATTTGTTTTTTGGGTGCTGAGTTTGATAAGTTCTTTATAGGTTTTGGAAACTAACCCTTTATCTGATATGTCATTTACAAATATCTTCTCCCATTCCATCAGTTGCCTTTTAGTTTTGCTGATTTTTTTCCTTCGCTGGGTAGAAGTATTTTTCTTGATGAGGTCCCAATTGTTCATTTTTGTCTCCAGAGACATGTCAAGTAAGAAGTTTCTGCAGCCGAGGTCAAAGAGGTTTCTGCCTGCTTTCTCATCTAGGATTTTGATGGCTTCCTGTCTTACATTTAGGTCTTTCATCTATTTTGAGCGTATTTTTGTGTATGGTGTAAGAAAGTGGTCCAGGTTAATTCTTCTGCATATTGCTGTCCAACTTTCCCAACACCATTTGCTGAAGAGATGTCTTTTTTCTATTAAATATTGTTTCCTGCTTTGTCAAAATTAGTTGCCCATACATTGTGGGTCCATTTCTGGCTTCTCTATTCTATTCCACTGATCTGTGTGTCTGTTTTTGTGCCAGTACCATATTGTCTTGATGATTACAGCTTTGAAATACATCTTGAAGTCCAGAATTGTGATGCCTCCAGCTTGGTTTTCTTTTTAAAGATTGCTTTGGCTATTTGGGGGTCTTTTCTGGTTCCATACAAATTTTAGGATTGTTTATTCTAACTCTGGGAAGAATGCTGGTGTTATTTTGACAGGGATTACATTGAATATATAGATTGCTTTGGGTAATATTGACATTTTAACAATATTTGTTCTTCCAATCCATGAGCATGGAATGTTTTTCCATTTTTTTGTGTGTATTCTTCAATTTCTTTCATAAGTTTTCTATAGTTTTCAGTGTGTAGATTTTTCACCTCTTTGGTTAGGCTTATTCCTAGGTATTTTATGGGTTTTGGTGCAATTGTAAATGGGATCAATTCATTAATTTCTCTTTCTGCTGCTTCATTGTTGGTGTATAGAAATGCAACCAATTTCTGTACATTATTTTATATTCTGTGATTTTGCTGAATTTGTGTATCAATTCTAGCAGCTTTTGGTGGAGTATTTTGGGTTTTCCACACAGAGTATCATGTCATCTGCAAAGATTGAAAGTTTTACTTTCTCCTTGCTAATTTGGGTGCCTTTTATTTCTTTATGTTGTCTGATTACTGAGGCTAGGACTTCCAACACTATGCTAAATAACAGTGGTGAGAGTCACAATTTGCATTTCAAAGCAAGCACAGAAGAACCAACCATACATAGCTGATGGAATTATTACAAAGATTACATGATAAAATGCATAGGAAGCTTTTAATAGTGCCTAGTATTTAGTAACTGCTCAAAAGTAGTGTAAGTGATTGTGGTTGTTGGGATAATGGCAGTGGTCATCGAGGTGCCATGGTTATTGGTCATACTGTTACTCCAAGGACAGTCACCCAGAGGTGGACCAATGGAGGCTATATGCCCATTTTACAGAATGCAGGACTGAGGCCCAAAGAATCTGAGAAATCTCTCAAGAGCACACAAAAATCTGATACAAGATGTATAATTAAAATACACACACACACACACACACACACACACACACACGCTGCTCCAAAACTTTCACCCTGGGTACCTGGTGGGTAATCATTTTACCCAGGTCAACAGAGCTGTGAAGAAAATGCTCTCTACCTTCAGGGAATTTGAGCCCTTTTTATTTTTTTTTTTTTCATTTTATTTATTTATTTATTTTTTATGAAATTTATTGACAAATTGGTTTCCATACAACACCCAGTGCTCATCCCAAAAGGTGCCCTCCTCAATACCCATCACCCACCCTCTCCTCCCTCCCACCCCCCATCAACCCTCAGTTTGTTCTCAGTTTTTAACAGTCTCTTATGCTTTGGCTCTCTCGCACTCTAACCTCTTTTTTTTTTTTTCTTTCCTTCCCCTCCCCCATGGGTTCCTGTTAAGTTTCTCAGGATCCACATAAGAGTGAAACCATATGGTATCTGTCTTTCTCTGTATGGCTTATTTCACTTAGCATCACACTCTCCAGTTCCATCCACGTTGCTACAAAAGTCCATATTTCATTTTTTCTCATTGCCACGTAATATTCCATTGTGTATATAAACCACAATTTCTTTATCCATTCATCAGTTGATGGACATTTAGGCTCTTTCCATAATTTGGCTATTGTTGAGAGTGCTGCTATGAACATTGGGGTACAAGTGGCCCTATGCATCAGTACTCCTGTATCCCTTGGATAAATTCCTAGCAGTGCTATTGCTGGGTCATAGGGTAGGTCTATTTTCAATTTTCTGAGGAACCTCCACACTGCTTTCCAGAGCGGCTGCACCAATTTGCATTCCCACCAACAGTGCAAGAGGGTTCCCGTTTCTCCACATCCTCGCCAGCATCTATAGTCTCCTGATTTGTTCATTTTGTTTGAGCCCTTTTTAAAAGGCAAAGGGAAATGGCTAAAACTTTCAGTTCTGTATGAGAAAGCAAGCCTAATTTTTTTGGTGGTTCCTATTGACTTGGAAAGAGAAGATCTGCCCATCAAATGGCATTTTACCAGTTGATCAATTTGGTGTCATTCTCACTGAATTAAATCAAATTGAAATGTAATTCCCTTCCCAGAACAAATCCCCTTGCAGGGATTCACTGTGCAGAAGTGATTGACCTTGTGCTGGTTGCCTAGAGGGCTTTCCAGAAAGTTACAGGCACAAACAAGGCCTGTAGAGCTCATACCTTGCCAGGCACAACCCTCTCAGCTGACCTGGACTTGACCACCGATGCTCCTGGGTCAACAGAGATGCCCAGATAGCTTCCATTGACCCCTGCAGGACTATGATCAAGTACCTGAATGTGGGCTTACACCTCAGAAAGTGAGCTGGCATATACAAAGGAACAAGGAACCATCACACTGGAGAGCTCACAGCACATAGGGAGCCTTTGTAAAAAGTAGAAGAAGTGTTCCCCTCCATTCTGTGGAATTACAGACTGGTACCCCAGATGGTAGGGAAAAGGTGTTCCTTCCTCCAGACTATAGCAACCACAAACCAAGGTGCAAAGGTCAGTGAGTGATAAGTGGGTTGAATTTCAGCCTCTCTCATTCCCAGACTCAATTTATGCAACCACAGCCAGCAGTGCTAGTCAACTTTCCACTGGAGTCACCACAGAGGGCTCAGCTCTGAGACATCCTCGAAACAGAGGCTCAGCTCTGGCAGAGCATGGGTACTGCTCAGAGAATACAGTGGCTATTGGCTGAACCAGCTGCAATTGTCCCCACCAAGTCCTGGGAGATCCTAAGAACAAACCTGCAAAACATTTTCTCGCCGGAGTTCCCCATGAAACCAGAGATTGTACTACTTGACCCGTGGCCCTCCTGCCCTTTATCTACCCCTCCACTCCCTGTCTTGGGAACCAGAAGACCTGGCATGAAATCTTGGCTCTACTGACTGGATAACCATAGGCCAGAGACTTAACCTCTCTGAGCTTCAGCAAAGCAGTAACCATGCTTGTCAGCAGTACACAGAGGCGCGTATTGACCCTGGAAACAAGGGTGCCCTCTGAGAGTTAGGGTAGTAAAGCCACACAGAAGGAAGAGGTATGCCATCTGTTGCCATGAACCAAGAGGTGACCTGAAAATGTGACTGAAGAGTTTGGAAAGACCCCTAATGCCAATCACAGTGGCCTGAGTTTGGTCACAGGGCGACAAGACTGAGGGGTGACGGTAATTGAGTAAGCAGAAACCTAATTAACTAAATCAGTTGGCAAAGACCGTGCGAGCAGAGAAAGCATGCCTAGCCTGGAGCAGGGACAGGGGAGCCCAAGGAGCCAAGAGCTGGCCATATTTATTCTGTGATAAATTCACAGAGCTTTGTGCCAGGCTCAGAGGCGTCCTAGCAGCCAACCACTGAGCCTTCTCAGAGACATCTGAACTCTCCTCAACCCTTCTCAAGCCACAACAATCTTTAGTCCCAGCGTTGTTATCAGGATTAAATAGGAAAGTGCCCAGCACATAGCAGGTGGCATATACACTAAAACCCCCTCTCACTCCGTTCCCTTTTTTTCCTGCAATAATAACCAATGTCAAGTCTTTCCCATTACACAGTGTTTCCTCCTAGATCTCCAGCTCTTCCCTCCTCTGGTGTGACTATCTTCCCCCACACCCCTGGTTATGCATCCATCATATTCCTTTCCTCTATGCCTGATGGAGCGTCACTTTTCTTGTCAAGAACGCCTCTCTGTTCTAAACCTAGTGGGGAAGGCAAAATTAATAAAATAACCACACAAATATCAACTTGCAACCTCCAAGTGCTGTAAAGGAAAGGTGAGAACAGATGTTGTGGCTGCTATGGTGTGCTCCCTAGTCCACCTTTCAGGCCTCAGGCCTTTATCCTCCCCACTGCCAGGAGTACTGGATGCGGACAATGTCTCATCACTTGATTTTTCCCCAGAAATTGCCCTCAGCCTTCAAGAGCCACCCCGAAAAGGTCACACCCCTTCCCTGGGGGCAAGCCACCTCCAGTGCTCCAAGAACCCACCTAAGACAACACATTAAAGGAGGACTTGTCTAGTTAGGGGGTGGTGGAAGCAAGTGAGGGTGTGAGGGTCATACAAAGCTTTTCTAACAAAAGTACATCTGAGGTGAAGTCTGAAAAGTAAGGAGTTATCTGGAGGAGGAATGTTCTAAGCAGAACAGAATGGGCAAAGACAATGAGGAAAGAAGGAAGTTTTAAGGACAATGGGGCTGAGGTACAGAGATTATGAAATATCAGGGACGGGAGAGAGGTCAGGATGGAAATCAGGTTAGGACCAGGTTGAGCAAGACCTTATAGGCCACGTTAGGTTAAGGTCTAATCCAAAAGAAAACTTTTTGATTCATGGTTGCCTTAGTTTTCTATGGCTGCCATAACAAAATACACCATATGCCAAACATAACACACCACAGGCTGGGTGGCTCAGACAATAGAATTATTTTCCCAAAGTACCGGGTGCTGAAAGTCCGGGTTCAAGGTGCCAGAAGGGCTGGTTTCTTCTGAGGCCTCTGCCCTTGGTTTGCAGATGGCCACACTCTTGCTGCCTCTTCATGTGATTGTCCCTCTGTACACATGAGCCCTAAGTATCCCTCCTTCTTGTCCAAATTTCCTTTTCTTTTTTTTTAATTTAAAAAAAAACTTATTTAATGTTTATTTTTGAGAACGAGAGAGAATCCGAGCACGAGCGGGGGAGGGGCAGAGACCAAGGGAGACACAGAATCCGAAGAAGGCTCCAGGCTCTGAGCTGTCAGCACAGAGGCCAACACGGGGCTCGAACTCACAGACTGCAAGATCATGACCGGAGCCAAAGTCCGACGCTTAACCAACAGAGCCACCCAGACACCCCCAAATTTCCTTTTCTTACCAGGGCACCAGTCAGCCTGGATTAGGTCAAACCCCTAATGTCCTCATTTTAACTTAATCACCTGTTTAAAAGCCCTTTCTCCAAATGCAGTCACATTCAGGGGGGGTGGGGGGGAGGCTAGGGCTTCAACACATGGATTTTGGGAGGATACAACTCAGCCCATAACAGTGATGTTTTCTGTCTGCAAGGTCCTATGCATGTACAAACTCTAAATCTCAATAAATAAATAATTTTAGTAACCACCTTTGTTGAACATAAAAAATGCCATTATATTGGACCAGTCCCAGAAAAGGCAGAATATATGGTTGGAATATATATGTACGTAGGTACATGTATATATAAGTCATTTCCACCACGTCCTCACCGGCACCCTCAGATGCTCTGGTCCCTACTTGCGATTCACGGGCCCTTCCTCCCTCTCCGCTCCCATCCCAGGCCGGCTGTCTGCCAAGTATGGCTGGAGAAAATCAAATAACTATGCTGCTCCATTACAAATTCATGGTTTCCAAGTTCTGTGGGGCTCTCGCTGCCCTGCCCTCCTCCTGCTCACCCCCAGCTGCTGAGCAGCTGCCAACCCTTTCCATCCTCTGCCCTTGTTTCACCCCTACCCCTCACTCTTGGGAGACCCTCTGCCCTGCCCCAAGGTTGTTGTCCAGTTTCTTTCCTTACTTCCTCCAATTCTTCCAGAGCTAACTAGAGGAAGGCACATGTGGTGTAAGAAAGAAGGAGGTCTGGTTCCAGACTATTCCCATAGATAAGACCTTTCTTCTTAGGCAAGTTAACTTCACCTCCCTGTGGCTCAGTTTCTCTTTTTTCTTTAATATTTATTTAATTTTGAGAGACAGCACAAGTCAGGGAGGGGCAGAGAGAGGGGGACAGAGGCTCGAGGCTCCATGCTGACGCAGAGACCCCGACACAGGACTCAAACTCATGAACCGTGAGATCATAACCTGAGCCGAAGTCAGACACTCAACTGACTGAGCCACCCAGGCTCCCTGTGGCTCAGTTTTTTTATCTGTGGGAGAATGGTCATCACTTCAAGATGGCATCCTGTCCCACACAGGATGAAATCCAAACTCCTCACCACAGTCAGCAGGAGTGGCCCGAAGTGACCTGGCCCTGTGTACTCTGACATCATCTGCTATCCCTCTCTCCCTGACTGTGACGTTCCAGCCACATTGCCTCTGGCTGTTCCCAGAACACAAGCTTGGCCCCCATCTCAGGGCCTTTGCACATGCGGTTCTCTCTGCAAGATCTTAACATGACTTATACCCCTCCCAGGCGGTTCTCAGAAAGACCTTCCCCAATTACCCCATCTATACACCCACCCTACGTTTTCTAATCTCTTTATTTCTCTTGGTTTCACTTACCACTTACCACTCCCTGAAATTAGGGCTCTTTGTTTACTTGTTTATTGCCTTTCTCCCTCACAAAATTGTAAGCTTCAGGAGAGCAGGGACTGTGCTTTGGTCATAGTCACTCACAGTGGTAACATAATGCCCATTTTGTTAAATGGATAAGAGGAAATACCTAAGATGGCCATCTAGTGACATTTCTGTGCTACCGATACACCCACCACTCCTCTGAGACCCCATTACACCCACCCTCACATCTCAGTTCCAACATTTGGTGGAAGCTGCCAGCCGCCTTGACCCCTGACCCTGGCCACAATGATTGATCAGGGATTAGGAACATACCTTGGTCTGAACCAATCAGAGTCCTTCCCTGGGATATTCCAAACTACAGCCAGAAAAAGAGCAAATTTCCCCCTGAGAGACAAAATGGTGGAGCCGGAAGCAGCTGGCAGCCTTTTCCTGCAAGGCACAAGACATAGACGTCTAATGCCCTGTCAACACAGCCCTTCCTGTAATTTGGACACCTGAGCCAACAATCATCTCTTTGTCTAAGCCAGGTTGCATGGTGATTCTGTCGCTTGCAACCAAAAGAGTTCTGTTGTCCTGATAAATGACTGAACATGTGCCACATGCCAGGAGCAGAGCCTGGGTCGAAGCAGCCGTAATTGCTGTTGGCTCCCTTCCTGCTACTGCTATAATTTCACCCTTCTTTGCCTCCCCTTTCCCATCTCAGAGGAGGGCACATCTCCTCCCGTGCAAGGCCACTTCTACCCCTCTCTACGCGGACCCTTGTTCCTTCGCTTCCTCGGCCAGAGATGGCAGGGGTGGTGCTCACTTTGCAGGGAATGAGGAGCTCCTACAAGATGGGGCTGTGCTGTCTCATCTCTCGCCCTCCGGTGTCCAGCAGCAGTATGTGCCCCAAATGCCTATCTCAGTGGCAGAGTCAGAGCCAAACAGAACGAAGCCTCGGGCTCCTTATAAACTGAAGAGGGCTCCATAAAATGTATAAAAGGGGAAGGGCTGTCTGTATGTAAGGGATTGTGATTGCGGTTTTATTAGCCAAATAGATAACTCTCATCATGAAAGGAGGCTTTCTGGAGTGATGGATGGCTCAGAGGCCCTGGAGGGACGTGGGTATTTCTCAAGGCCGCCAGTCAAACACATTAACTGCATAACACTTCTCTCTCCATGGCAACCGGCCGGGCCTCTTGCAACAGGCCCACGCCTGTGTTCTGAAAGTCCCTTAGCCCTCCTGGCTGCTGCCTCCCAAACCCCGCTGTTCGTGGTACATACTCATTTGCACCCCCAACCCCATCCACAGGAGAAAAAGTACCAGGTTGGGGAGGGGCATGTGAGGGAATCCAGGTCCAGAAATAGGCCAGGCCATGGGCCGCTACCTCCTCTGCCTCTGCACCCCTGCAACGTTCTAATCACACCGCCTAGTCTCTGCCAGCAAGCCCCAGAGAATGGAGCCCTAGTGAGACTGGTGTGGGGACTGGGAGCCTTCTAGATACCAGTTGCTGAGCACTTGCATGGTCACAATGATCCGGAAGCAGGGGGACTCTCATTTCTGTTGTGATGAGAAATCCAAGAGGGTCGAAACGTGAAGGGACCAGAGCAAGATCACAATTTGGCAACTGGCAGAGTCCCCACCCCCATTGTGTTTGATGCCCCATGTTCTTTCCTTTATGCTCCTGCTTTCTTCCCAGCTCCCCACATCATCAGTGAGCATAGAGTGGTAGGGGGCTGGGAATTCCATTAGGGAAGGAGGGGTCTCAGCAGCACCCACCCCTTCCCACCCCCACTGCTCACAGTCTCCATCCAGAGAATGGCCATCAGTGCCTGGGAAGACAAACACCCTCGCCCCCCCTTGGGTATCAACACAGAAAGCAGTGGAAACAGTAAGTATAGACAACTCCTTCAAGAACCTTCTTCATCTGGCATTGAAAGAAGAGAGGGAAGTGTGTAGGATACAGGCAAGCAGCCTGGACTAGAGAGAAAACAGTCCATGGAGATGAATAGGTTGAAGACACCAAGGGAGAAAGAGAGGGCACATTCACAGCAGGCGTTCTTCAGGGTGGGACAGGCAGGAAGGCATTTGACCAGGGATCTGCAAATTTTTTCTGCAAAAGGTCACAGAGTAAATATTTTCAGCTCTGTGGGATATACAGTCTCTGTCACAACTTTTCAACTGCCACTGTGGTGCAAAGGCCACACAATGTGTGTTCCACATGGTGTTCCACTTATCATGCTCCAATAAAACTTTATTTACAAAAACAGATGGCAGGCCAGATTTGGCCCTGGGCCATAGTTTACCAACCGCTGATCTAGAGTACAGGGTGCAGCTGGTGCTGTAGGAGAAGCAACCATGGTAATAAACTTGGAGAGAAAGGAGACCTGTCGGCATAGTGCCATCAACAGGGCAGCACATAAGAGGTGTGCACGGAATGTTGATGTGAACTATTGGACTCTGATGCAGCAAGAAGAAAGCATTGGGTACATTTACAGAGAAATATTGAGATAGGGAGTTCAAATATGATGGTCTTCACCCTCCAAGGAGAGAAAAGAGAATATAAATCACATGGTGTAGGGTCACTGGCTTCACAAAAGTGAGAAAGACTAACACAGAAGGCAGTCATCCAGTTCTAGCAGTTCCAATAGCTGTGCTCATGGGGGTCCATCAATGCCCACCCCTACACTGGACAGAGATCTCTAGCAGGGATGGGAAACAGAGGTGGGAGGCAGCTGGGAAATCTGCTGATAACACAGCCAGCAGAGGTTAGGTACGAACCGGTACAACAGGCTGGAGGTGTGGGCCAACAGACAAAAGCCAGCTGGTCCACGAGCCCAACACTTTGAAATCACTGGACAGGCAGATGTGATGATTACCCATGCACTACTGCCTGGAGAACACCACATACGGCTGCTCTGTAGCTCCAGCAGGTATCCGGATGGGAAGTTAAAAGGCTCTGGCTCCCAAGCTCCTGGCTACCTGTGACCTGGTGAGACTGCTCTTTTCTTTGCTCCTCTAAGGTCCACAGGGGGTGGTTCCAGTTGCTCAGAAAATTCACACCCAAGAGCCCCTAATACACTGAAGAGAGAGGGAGACAGAACGAGGTGGGGGAAGACATGACCCACGGGGACCCTAGGAGAAAAGCGGACCGCAGAGTTTGAAAGCCACAGTAACGCAGGGACAGAGCACTGCTGTGACAGATGAGATCTTCTCCCACTACCTGCACATGTGTATCCACGGTGAACACTGTCTTCAGACACCCCTGTCCCTTAAAATGGTGTCTGTGGTCGCCGTGATTGCCGATGGGCTATGAGACAGTCACTAGGCTTACTGCTTCTTTGCACTTTGGAGCTCTCTGTGCTCCCACCAGCTTCCGGTTGGCCTTCCAGCTGAGGCTGCCATGGGTGGCCATGCAGGCTGCACAATTCTATGGGGCGCCAACCAAGAGCTGCAAAACCCTTATCCTGCCAACTGGATGCAAGAGGAGTGTGAGGCACCCAGAGGTCACATGAGAGCTATGCACTTTGGCTCTGAAGCTGGCACTCTCCACCTCATGCCAAGGTGAGGAGCTCACCTGCCTGCACAACCCTGGCCTGGGAGGTAAGCAGGTCAGGCTGGCGGGGCAAATGGAAAGGATGTCCATCCAGAACAGAATCACTAGCGGTCTACAGCATCACTGGGAGTGTGGGCCTAACCTCACCAGATCTTCCAATTCTTCAAGAGAAACAGGATCCAGAGTGGTTTTTTTTTCTTCCAAGATTTTATTTAAATTCAAGTAGGGCCGAAAGTTTTAAGTGAAGTCTCCTGATTTTTGGAAACTGACCCAAATTTTTACAAAATACGAGTCCAAACAAAACACACCTGTTGGCCAAATCCAGCCCATTAGTCACCAGTCTTCCCCCACTGTACCCTATCTGCTATTTCTCCTTCATCTCATTACATTGACATGCCAGCCCCTACCAAGAATATTACGTTTAATAAACAAAACACCGAGGCTCAGAGAGAGGGTGCTTGCCCACAGTCACTCAGCTGATAAGTACTAAACCCGGAGTCTGCGCTTTCCGTCAGGCCCTGCGTTACCCTCCCCATGCCGGGGTGCTCCCCCAGATGGTGAAAGCCTGGGGTGGGTGGTTTCCCATATCCACGGCATCTCTCACTCGGTGCTGCATGTGGGGTGAGAGCTGACACCCTGATATAGCAGCACTTCCTTCCACATCAGATTTCACTCCTGCTTGGGCTCAGCTGGCGTTGTCAGCCATTTCCCCAGGGCCATCCCGATGGATGGGGGAGACAGCAACCCTAAACGCCCTCAGCCTGGGTCATGCCGAGAGAGCTGTGAGCCGACCAGGTGGCCAAGTCCCCCAGTTAAAACAGAAACGATGGGAGCCCAATTCTCCATCCAGAACCTGAGCTTCTGCTTCTGAGGATGGTTCCCCTCGACTGAGTCTGGATGTTGAGACCATCTGGCCCAACTTTGTTTTCTGAACTTTATTATAGGGCTGGAACTAGATTACATAGGAGGATGTCAGCTGAATGCCATTTCAGCGAGGGGAATTTGTAACTCGCTAATCCCCGTGAGTACTGACCAAACCTGGGAGAAGGTCTCTGGTGGCCAGACACAGAGTTCTGGCCTCAACTTTGACCTGTACAACATTATTAATGACTTAGTTGAAAACATAAAAAACTTGTTTACCAAATTTGTGGTTGATTAAAAAAAAAAAAAAAAGCCTGAGCAGATTGCAAAAACATCGACAGAATCCAGATGGCTCTAGACAGGCTGGACTGATGGGCTGAATCTAATAAGATAAAATAAAGCAGAGATAAATGTCAGGTCCTGAACTTGGCTTCAAAACAATAACTGTTCAAGGGCAAGATTGAGTTGGGCGGGACAGTAATGGGATTTAGCAGCAGCAGGTTTTAATGAAGCTGGAGCTTTAGTCAACACAGCATAGCTGTAACACTAACAGAATAGTCCAAGATGTTCAGCACAGCATTGTTTATACTAGCATAACATTGGGAACAATCTCATTGGCCAATGGACGTGGTTCATCTGTGCAACTGACAGCTACATACCCATTAAAAATAATGGCATAAGAATATATTAAGGACTTATTATTAGAAAAATACTAAGTGAAAAACAGCAGGTTACAAAGCAATATGTGCAGTTTGAGCCAATTTTTATTTTTTGAAAAAAAAATCTGTGTAAAGATACACACCAAAATGTGAACTTGGCCATTACTAAGTGGAATTAGGGGTGACTCGGGTGGGAAGCAGGGTCTTAGTAAGTGTGTAAAGTTTGTGAAGGTTTTGGAAAATTAATGCAATCTTCAGACATGTAGAATTCTAGTGTCTAAAAAGTTGGAGAAAAAATTCTGCTATTTGGGCATAACCAAACCTGGGGTCTCGAGTCCAATTCCAGGTGTCCCCCTTTAACAAAGGACAATTTTGTTAGTGATAGACAGTGGCAGCAAATGTGTTGAGTGCTGACAGTGTGCCTGGATGTGTGCTAAATTCTTTTAATCAATTGTCTCATTCAGCAGGTTCACAGGCGTTTCTCCATTTTATGGACAAGGTTCAGAGAGGCCAAGGAATTTGCCCGAGGTCACACAGTTAATGAACAGCAGCACCAGGATTTGCATTTCGAAAAGGAAACTGCCAAGAGACAGACCACTTTCCTGCAAACATTGCCAAGTGCTTCCAAGCATAAGGCTTCACAGACACAGCCTGGGGATCCTCGGTGTCAGGACTGGCCACTAGGGGTTCTAAGTGACTGAGGGTCCCTAATCTTGGGAAACACTGGGAAGGTACCACGGGGACCAAGTGTTGGGGGCCATCAGGACTGAATTTCAGAACCCCAGACTCTGTAATTAAGACTCTGTCTCACAGAAGGTGAGGAAAGTTCAACTGTCACGTTTGGAGAAATTAAAGAACATGAAATTTGGGTTGGGGAGAAGAGTAGGAAAGTTAGCACAGGGGCATGTTGAAAAATTAGTCACATCCCCCCACCTGAAGCCGTCCCAGCCTCTCGGCACTCAACTTCAGCTCCTTCTTCTCATCAAGAACTGAACAACCTAAAAGATCGGTAATTCCCTGGGGCCAGCCCATAACAGGTCAGCCAAAGCGTTTCTCCTACCTTTGGAAATTTTCCTTTGGGGCAGGAAAACTCGTGGCAGTGGACTCAGAGAACAGATCAGCACTGCAAGGCCACCTGCAGTCCTGGGAGAAGGGAGGCAGCTCTGAGCACACCTTTCCTCTTGGGTGTGTGCAAGCACGCTGGGATCAGGCCTTTTAACCACCTTCTGCCACCTTGAAAACACGTGGGTTAGTCTGGAGGAGGAAGAGGCCAGTGCAACGTGAAACCAGAAGTCAGAGCCAGCTTCCAGTGGAAGAATAAGAGAGGTGCGTTTCAACTTCCAGCCAGTGACGTCCTGCAGTGGAATCGCTCTGACCTCCAAAGCGATGGTCTCTTGGTGGCCAGTGTGTAGCAGATGTCAGACACTCACTGGTTGTCAGACACAGTGTAGAAAGGGTTTGTGCTTTAGGCTTTGAAGGTCATGTGGGTCAGGACTTGTCAGGGTCAGGGTTGTTCAACATTATTTCCCCAGGTCCTTAGCACAGACCTGGATTATAGTAGATGCTTCAAACAATTACCTGTTGAATTAATTCATTAATTAGTGTGAGGGTTAGACCAGATTACCACTAAGGGCCCTTCTGGAACTGAATCTGACACAGGAATTTAAAACCCATGTCCATAAAGTCCTGATTATGTGCATCATGACTCATTTCTTCCAAAGTCATATAACACAACAGCCCAGTGGGCACCTCACTCTGTACTATGGAGAGGCCATTCTCTCTCCCCCTAAATGCTCCACCCTGAGGCCGCACATAGCACACCATGCTGTCACCATGCCACTAGGGCACCAACCAAGGCCCAGAAGCTGTACATTTGGTTACTTCTAATATTTTACATTTGCAACGTAGACAACTGCAAGCACAAGTCTGCAAATACTTGTTTTCCTTCTTGGTGATTTCTTTGAATTCTAGTTTGCAAAAGGGAATTGTGGGATGTTTTCAGCCAATGGGTGGCTGGCTTTTCTGGCAGATTTGGAGCCTTAAACTTGAGTTCTTTCAGCTTCTATGCATTGTAATGATTTTCTGGTCCCACAGCGGGCAGACAAAAAGCCCAAGAAACTTCTAACTCAGACACTTAGTCGTACTAGAACATCCCAGACAACTTAGGATGGACGATCCAGAAGGCTGTTCTTCAATTCATTCCTATCATCTCTGAGTCACACAAGCCAGGATAAATGTCCTCCCCCTTCACACACCCTTCCCAGAAGCCCTTCCAATACAATACCACAGTCTGGGAGGTGGGTCCCAGGAGGATGTCTCCTGGCACAAAATGGTTCTCCTGAAATTCATTGTTTATTTCCTTTCTTCCTATAGCTGGGGGTGGGGGGTGGGGGGAGACTGCAGAAGAAGACACGCAGGCATCTGCACTTCTGTGGGAGTACTCACTTCACATGGTAAGGTTTACAGGCCTCAGACATGTCTTTGTGAAAAGTGAGCAGAAAACTGTCACGTCTGGGATTCCTAACCCAGTGCAAACGGTCACAGCCGACTCTGCCCAGCAGAGGAAACTGGCCAAAAATTTAAATGGTTTCCTGGCACTTAGGAGCCCTCCAACAACACAGGCCAATTTCCAGGACCACCAGCAGAGTGCAAATGCATGTCCCTACATCCCCACCACCCCCAAAGTCAACGCTTAGCATGACTATCCTTCTATAATAGTTGAATGGTTGCATAGTAGGACCAAAAAGTGCTGGAACGTGCTGGGCAGAGTGTCTGTGTATTGATGGACTACACAGACTTCTCAGAAGATGGAAAGGTTACATATGGGACTGATTCCCCCCATGCTGAGGCAGTGAGCCCAGGGTGCTGCCTGGACCCTGTGTTCCCCATTAGGATACCTGCCTCGGGTATTTGTTTCGTTACAGTTTGTCATGCAAGGGGTTTTTCTTGCAGTGTATTCCAGGCTAATTTTAGAAATTTGTTTTCACCTTCCAACATTGATTCCTGGGGCAGCTTGCAAGCTGCCTGGAATGAAAAATCAATGGTGACAGCAGTAGAGTGGGCTCCAGTTCTTCATTAACCCAGAGCCCCCAACAGCCCCAGCCCTGCCTCCTCTCTCAGGGCTGGCCCTGGGCAAAGATGGGCAGCAGGGAAGTTTTTCTTTGGTGCCCTTGGCCTTTCTGTCCTGAGCCCTTTCAGTCTGCTTGCTCTCCCCTTCTCCTTTACCAAAACTTACTATCCACCAAGCATGGAGAGGTGGATGCAGGAAAAGAAGTAAGATCCACTGAGCGCCTATGAATATGCCGGGCACTGGGCTACACACCGTCCCGTTTAAATCTACCAATCATTCTCAGAGATTGGTATGGCCCCCATTCCACAGCATAAGAAAACGAGGCACAAGGAGATCAAGAAACAGGCGCAGTGTCACACAGCTAGAAGGTGAGACTGGGTGAGGCCTCTCTGATTCCAAAGCCCGTGTCCTCACCATTGCACTCCACTACACTTATAACCACCGCGGTGCAGAAACCTAAGAGCAGGTGTTTGGAAGAGGAGCATCCCGCAGGGACACAGAAAGTGTGCTTTGCCCTGCACCCAGCCGCCCCCGCTCTGCTGAGTTCTACACACAGGGACTGGCCCTAATGAAGTCTCCAGGGACCCCAGGCTGTGCTCCTGAGCCTCGGCCCCACCCACGGGAGGCAGTAGAATGGGCCAAGGGAGTTCTAATTGAGAATTCACAGATCCCCACAGCAGAATCGCAGCCCTCTGGCCAAAGGTCATCCGCAAGATGTGCAGAACAAAAAGTGGATGCTGGAGGTCTCTGAAACGAGTGAAAGAAAGCAAAGCAGAGAGAAAGACAGTGAATACCAGAATGGAGAAGGAGGTGATGCGAGAGAAAGTCGAGGGCAGCCTGTTCAGTAGAAATACGACGTGAGCCCATAGCTAATGTGACATTTTAGCCACATTTCGAAAAGTAAAAACAAACAGGTGAAATTAATATTGATAATGCATTTAACTCAGGATATCTCAAATGTTATTTCAACATGTAGTCAATATAAAAAACTTACTAAGACTTTACATTTCTTGTACCAAGTCTTGGAAGTCCCATGTGTATTTTACACGCAAGGTTCATCTAAGGTTGGAATGGCTAATTTCAGGTGCTCGACAGCCACATGTGGCTAGTAGCTACCACATTGTACAGTGCATGGCTACAACCATGATTTTTAAATTATGTTCCACAGAACCTAGCACTCCTCAGGAGTGTTCCAGGGGTTCCTGAAATGTTTGGCTTTTGTTTTCATTTCTAATAGATTTAAACTCTTTAAATTAGCAATATTTAAAAATTCACACTTATGAATGTCTCATCCCAGATTTTTTTTTAATTGTTTTAATGTTTATTTATTTTTGAGAGAGAGACAGAGGCAGAGTGTGAGCAGGGGAGGGGTGAGAGGCGGGGGGGCGGGGGGGGGGGACACAGAATCCAAAGCAGGCTCCAGGCTCTATCAGCACAAAGCCCGATGGGGGGCTTGAACTCACGAACCGTGAGAACATGACCTGAGCCGAAGTCGAGCACTTAACCTACTGGGCCACCCAGGCCCAGAAAATCAATAGAAAAACATGTTCATATTTGAGAGGAAATATTCATTAATCCTCTTACAGAAGAAGCTGGTACTGTAGAACATCTCTTAAATATTAGTAATTTATATTAGATTTAAAATATTAGTAATTTATATTAGATTTCAATTAAGTGGTAATAACAAAGACCAACACTTAGCCCACATCTGCCATGTGTTTCATGGGCATCATCTCATTAAATCCTCACAACAAATCTTTGAAGTGGGTAGTGTTGTTATTTTCATTTGCAGGGGCAAGATGCTGAGACTGGGGAGTTCAACAACAGCCTGCCCAAGGTGGCAGATAGTGATGTCAAGATTCGAACCCAGCCCCTGCTGTCTAACTTCTAACCAAAGCTCCATAAGCACCAGATTCCGATTAAAAACAGAACTTCCCACCATGTCATAAATTCCAAGCCCTCTCACACTTCAACTACCTTGTGTTGACTTCCCTCCCCTGCCCCCAGGCTAGGTCAGCCACCTTCTTGTGAGGCCCTTCCATGCATGCACACACACCACACAGCATTCTGTCTAGTTCAACCAACACTTATTGGCACCACGATGTGTCAGTATTAGCTGTGATCCCTTTGTAGCTGAGATAAAGCTTCTATATCCTGCTTAGCCCCCAACCATCTGAGAAGTGGTTGGATCTTATCCTGTAAATGATATGAAGTCAGTGAAGAGTTTAAGCAAAGAGGGTGACGACAAAGATCAGATTTGCATTTCAGAAATCTCCTTCCGCTAGCTGTAGTGAGGGTACATTGGAAGGTGCCGGGTGGGAGAAAGGAAACCAATGAGTAGTTGTTCAAGTGGTGACAGTAGACACTAGCGAGGACCATAGAGGATGGAAGCTCTGGGTCTTGGTGATCGGCTAATCATTGAGGGGGGCAACAGAGAGAAAGTGGAGGATGATTCTGGTTTCTGGTTTAAGTAGTGAGCTAACAGTGGGACCATTAACTGAAACAGGAAATACAGGAGGAAGGTCTGGGTTGAAAGAAATGAATAGATGTGTTAAGTTTAGATTTTTGTTTGGGGGTTGACATTGTAGTTGTCCAACATCCATTCAACCCCTTTGCCCTCTGTCACAGATATGCAGTCTGAGCAACCCACTCTCATCCAGGGTAGACCCTAACTCACATAACCCAATCATAATAAGCCCATCCCATAATAATCCCCCGTGCCATGACTGATACAGGGCATAGGTCCAAAGAAATAAGCACATAACATTTCCCTTGACACTTTATTGGTGGACAGGCCACAAACTGACCCATTTGGACAGTAGGAAAGCATCTTTCTTCAAAAGTTCTGGGAAAGGAACTCCCTCTTGATAAGAACAAGAAAACAAGTAGTCCTGATTGCTACTGACAACACTCCAACTCAGGAGGTTTAGGATAAGGCAATTCTGAGTATAATGAAGATATAATGTATAATATATAATGAAAGATATAATGCATCATGAAAGCCAAGTATAATGAAGAGTATAATGGAGAGAGAGAAAATCTTGGACCCTGGATGAACTTGTTGAACCAATGGAGCAAGCCCCCCAGAAGCTCAACCATTCCTCTTATGTGAGCCAATATACACTTCTTTATTGCTTAAGCCACTTCAAGTTGGGATTTCTGCTACATACAGCCTCAAGCTTCCTAACCAATTATGGATATGTTGAATCTAGGAGACCCAGTACATGGAGTCCCTGGAGTTGGGCAACACAGCATGCCCAGGGTGACCTGTAGGAGTGGTGCCCATCAGCAGATGGCTCTTCAGTCTGAAGCTCAGGGAAGAAGTCAAGCTGAAGGTAAATTTCTGGTGTCATCAGATGGGATGTAAACTGAGAGAAAGTAGCCAAGACAGACCAAGGAAAGCATATAGAATGTGGAGAGGAGAGAAGAGCAGGGTGAAAGGCAGAACCCTGGGAAACACTAGCATTGGGAGGGCTCTAAAGAAAACAAAGGAGCAGAAGGAAGTGAATGAGAAGTTTTAGATGGGAGGAGACTGAAAGAATATAACCATAGAAGCAGGGAGAGGAGAGACACAAGGGAAGAAACGAGAGGGGAGGGGTGGAGCAGCTGCTGAATGGTGAGAACACTGTGGAAAGAGACAGATTGGGACAAAGGGGGAATACGAATTAAAGTTCAGGCCAAGCTGCAGTAATAATGAGACTCATGAACACAGTGGCTTAAATAAAATGGAAGTTCATTTCTCTCCTACATGACAGTCCAGAGGGAGAGATGGTCCAGAGCAGTAATCAGTTCTTTTCCACAAGGTCTCAAGGGGCCCAGATTCCTCTATCTGGTTGCTGGGCCATCCATAGGGTCTTGCCTTTATCCATGTAACCACAGCTGCTTTTATCACTGGCACTTTCCAAGTTCCGGCCCACGGAAAAAGGCTTCCCCTCCCATGTTCGGTGCAAACAGCTTCTATATACGGATGCAATCTGGATGGAAGTTGCACACATCCTTTCAGCAAGAACCGAAGAACCGAGTCCATGACCACACCTAACTGCAAGGGAGGCTGGGAGTGAACGGACATTTGGGGACACTTAGCAAGCCCTGGCCCTGGGTTCTAGAAAGTTGTGGTAGGTGCTGTACAGGTGACGACCCCCTCTCCTCCTCAAGCTTATCATCTAGACTTATCTGCATCAATACCTTAGCCCAGTCAATCTTACAAGTAAGGCCTGAGGATCTAATGTGCCACATGGTGATTATAGTTGATAATACTGTGTTGTGTAACTGAAATTTGCTAAGACAGATCTTAAAACTTCTCATCAAAAAAAACAAAATGAAACAAAACAAACGAACAAACAAAAGGTAACTCTGTGAGGTGATGGATGTGTTAATTAACTTGACTGTGGAAGCCCCTTCACAACGTGTATGTTTATTAAATCATCATGTTTTACACTTTAAATGTATTACCATTTTATTTGTCAATTAAACCTCAATAAAGCTGGAAAACAAAGTTAGAAGGGACAAGGAGAAAAAAAATCTAAAGAACTTGAACACATAGAAGAAGGTGTATAATCTTAGAAAACCCTGAAGAATTTCAGGCTCTCCAATCACATTTCAGCTGTCACCCCCTTGCCCACTCCAGAGACGGCCTTGCAGCCCAGTTAATGCTGCATGGCCTGCTGGCGGTGTCCAACCCTCCCCTCCCTGCCTCCTGGCCCATCATCTTAGCTCTGGGAATGCACACTAGAACCAGGCAGAAAGGGGAAATCATCACATTCAGGTGCTTTGCACTATGTAGGTCATGATTCCCTTTTTTGCTTTTAATCTCCTCCTAACCACTGATTCTCTCCTCAAAACTCCTTCCCCTGGCCTGGCTGCTGCTTAAAGCTATCCCTTTATTTCTCTCCTTCCCTTCACCGATACAACCACCAACCTGCTCCCAAACCCCCTGTAATCTGGCATCTGCCCCATCACTCCGCTGAAACTGTCACCTGGGTCGTTAAATTTAATGGTCTTTCCTTGGCCCTCTTCCTCCTCCACCCAGCTGGGTCTCATTAGACACAATTGGCCACCCCTTCCTTAAAACTCTACCTGTCTTGGCTGCTGTGATGTGCCACTCCACAGGCCTGCCCTCCCTCTCCATCTCCTAGTCATGCCCTGCGTCTTTCTGTGACTCCTCAAAAGGCAGACAAAGGCTGACACAATTTCTATTTGGTGCGGTCATCCTACTATAGTGAAAAAGACATCACCTGGGCTCAAACCTCAGATTTGCCACACAGTTTGCTGTGTGACGCTGGCCAGTTACTTAGCACCTCTGAGTCCATTTCCTCCCTGGACGAACAGAAATCCCTCTCCCAGACTTTGTATTATCAGGCAAGGCAACTTTCTAATAAACAACCCCAAAACCTCAGGGTCTTAATAAACATAACGTACAGTCCAATGAATGAGCAGAGACTAGGGGCTACTAAGGAAGATTACACAGGAATTGGATCCAGTGGTTCTACCATCCCCTAGGGCTCAGGGTCCTCCACTGGATTTTCTGTTTCAGCAGACCACAAGAAAAAAGAGTGAGCGAGTGTATGTATAAGGTGGTGCATGGTATTTGTAGGGCACAGACAGGAGGGTGGCATATATTACTCCTACTCACATTCCATTGGTCAGAACTAGGTCACATGACTTGACGTGTTAGCAAGGAATGTTGGGAAGTGTAGTTCCAGGAAAAAAGAAAGGGATTGGATGAACACATAGTATTCATCTATCTATAGGTTGCTGTGAAGATGGAAATGATAGAAGTAAATCCTGTGACCTTTCTGGAACATAGTAGATGTTATATGAATAGTAGGCTTTAGTATCCCTGTTTTTACTGTTTGCCAACTTTCCCCAGTGTTTACGTCTGTGCAGATAAAGGCTGAGATAAACCAGGAGACTGAGAGAACAGAAGAAGCAACTGTTGCGGACAGAAATGGACATGCAGGCTAGGTTTGGGTTGTAGGTGTAGGAGTAGGAGCAGGTAGTGAGTTCAGGGGGCTTATGGGGAACAGAATGCCCAGTGGTACTGAGCACAACCTCTGATTTTCCCACTAGCCCTGGCTCCCACCTGAGCCAGAGGGGTCTAGAAAGATCTGAGTTTCCTTGGAAACCATTTCTCTGGCCCTCTCGGCACGTTATCAGCCAAGTTGGTTGTAATCAAACCCCCACGGGGCAGAGAATGAGCTCTCAAACTGCTGTCCTGGGGTTCCATCCAAATTACTTGCATTTCCTATTTAAATTGGTAATTTCCCCACAAGTGCTCTCCCTGCCCATCCCAAGATTTGTTGGGAAGGGGGAGCCCTAGTCATGCACTCAACACAGCCCAGGTCCTTGGGAGTGTCTCCAAGCAGTCCTGAGTCCTCTAGCGAACCTGATCCTCAGGAACAGCCACATCAGGCCAGGACCCTTATCCTCAGACCCCTCTGGCCCACACAGACAATAGCCCAGACATTAGCACTGGAGGAGATGGACTTACATGGGCTACAGCAGGTGACTCCATAATGATGGGCTCCACTATCCAGACTGGATTTCAGGGATACTGACTGATTTACCTTCTGCAGGTACACACTTTGGGAAGGAAAGGGATAGGAGCTGAGCCAGAGCACCAGATAATCTTAAAGTACTCAGAGCCAAGCCCATAGGGCTAGGGGACAGCTAGAAGAGTCCCAGTGTTAAGCAGAGAGATCCCAGGAGGATCTGAGGCATCCATGTCCACCCCTTTGGTCACAACCCAGCCTGGTCCCCAGTGGAACTACAGAAAGTGAGACTGGACCCTCATCTCCTTTCCTTCCAGAATGGGCAAAAGACCCATCATAAACAAGGACAAACACCTACAGTCACATGCGTAGATAGCCACATGCACATATATCTATACACATGCATGCATACATATTGGAGAGAGCTGTACATGTGTGTAGACAGACATATACCCATGTACATAGATGTCATGCATACTGATCCCCCTCACCAGGCACACCAGGCACATTCACGTTTATGATGGACATAGGGTCAGGCTGTAGAACACAGCACAACCACACATGACAGCCTCAGCAAACACACACGCACGCTGACACAGTCCCTCCAGCCATCACAGCATGATCAATGATGGACACGTGTACTCGGATGCACATGAGACTGAGGAAAGGAGGTAGACCCTGCTTTACAAGTGGCTAAGCAGGGGACAGTTTGGATTCCAAATTACTAGGTAGATCCAAGGAGATGTGGCAAAGTGAGTCTAATTCACAGCTGCACCTGAGAGTCTAATCTGAACATGAGTGCAAAGGTGGGATGCGGAGCATCTGCGTGGGTAGGGTGGGGCCTTCCTGGGTGAAACAGGTTCCCAGACTGCCGGGAGGACTGCAGGGACCAGCAACCACTCCCAGGGAAGGCCTTACTCCCAAAGGTAAAGCTGGATATTAGGACTTTATCCCAGAGAATAGGTAAAAACCAGGAACCAGCCATCAGCCTGGGCATCTACAGTGAGGGGAGTAACTGGGCTTGGGGAGTTTGAGTGGCCAGGGTTCCCCAGCTCTCAGATCCTGTATCCAGGGAAGCATGGCTGGTACTAGGCCCACCCACTGCCATGTTGGGTTCCACACTCAGAGCCAGACCGGGTCAACATAAGCTCAGGGAGTTGGCAGGCAGGACCTGTGGGCTCTAATAGTATCATCTATAGCTGAGGAGACTAGGGGAAGACAGACCCCAACTTCTGAGCCAGCCAGACTCTAGAATATGTCATTCCCTTTGCTGCCAAGAAGACAACTGGAAGACTCGCCCTCCACCCCCAGAACCTGCCCTCAGGGTGCTACCTCTACCCCAGCTCTAGGGATTGTGGTCAAGCATGCTCCCTGGTCTCCCCTCCCACTGCAAGGAACTGAGAGCTGAGCTGCACACCCAAGAAGGATGGAGAGCAGGGTTGGATTCAATGCCCAGAGTGGTTGTCCCACCATTTCTTCCCTAGCCCCAGCACTGAGAAGAATATTCTCAGCCAACCTGCTCCTTTCTAAACAGACAGGTGTGAGAGAAGCCATGAGAATTCCAGCAGGGAGGGTGCAACCAGCTGTCTACAGCTGGGACTCTTTGCATCTTCTGGCAGAGTCTGCTGTGGGGAAGAGAGACAGGCATGTGAAATTTCCAAATACTCTGACTCTCTCTCTCTCTCTCTCTGCCTTTGTATATGCTACTGTTTAGAATATCCTCTCACCTCCCTGTCTCCTGGAAAACTCTTATTTAACCTTCAAAACCCTATTCAGGTTTCCCCTCTTCTATGATATCTTTCCCTAGCACTCCCCCTGTCTGATGAATTATTCATTCCCTCCTCTGGGCTACCATCTACTCATGGCAGTATGTCTGTCTTCCCCACCTGACTGTGAGCTCCTGGAGGGAAGGAGCTGGGTGGCACTTGTCTCTGAACGCCAGTACCACCTCACAGTCTGCCAGAACATGTCCAGGAGAAGCAGGGAAATACAGCAGTTGAAACAGTGAGCTCTGGAATAAAACCAAACCCGAGTCCCAACTCTACTGTGGGCCCCAGGCAAGTTGTTTCAACTCTCCAAGCCTCCATGGGCCCCAATGTGAAATAGGAAGAATAAAAATAATCACTATCTCAGGGCACCTAGGTGGCTCAGTTGAGTTAAGTGCCCAACTTCAGCTTGGGTCATGATCTCACAGTTTGTGAGTTCGAGCCCTGCATTGGGCTCTGTGTTAACAGCTCAGAGCCTGGAGCCCACTTCAGATTCTGTGTCTCCTTCTCTCTCTCTGCCCCTCCCATGCTCGCGCTCTCTCTCTCTCTCTCTCAAAAATAAATAAACATTAAAAAAATTAAATAATAATCACTATCTCATGGATCATCATGAGAAATAAAAGATATAATGAAAATAAAGAGGTTAGCCCAGAACTGAGCACATTAATCACCTTTGTGATGGCCCCATGACTTCGCTGAAAAGTCCTAATGACCACCCCACAGTCCTTTCCCCAAGAAATCACACCAACAAATGAATACACTGAAGTGTGGTGAGTTCCAGCCCAGAGAAGGAAACGCTTACTCTAGACATTACGTGTTCTAATGGTTACGTTCATTAGCTTGGGGATTAGAAAATCCCAAGTTCAAATCCTGACTCAGACAGTCACTAGCTATGTGAACTCAGGAAAGTTATTAAAACACTCTGAGGGGCGCCTGGGTGGCGCAGTCGGTTAAGCGTCCGACCTCAGCCAGGTCACGATCTCACGGTCCGTGAGTTCGAGCCCCGCGTCAGGCTCTGGGCTGATGGCTCGGAGCCTGGAGCCTGTTTCCGACTCTGTGTCTCCCTCTCTCTCTGCCCCTCCCCCGTTCATGCTCTGTCTCTCTCTGTCCCAGAAATAAATAAAAATGTTGAAAAAAAAAAAATTTAAAAAAAAAAAAAAAAAAAAAACACTCTGAAACTCTGAGAGATCGTGGGAAAATAACAATACAAATAATAATATACATGTACAAATAATTCAACATAAAACTTATTAGAGGGTAAGCAAGGAAGATTCCCAGAGAAGGCAACACCAGGCCTTGACAAATGAATAGGACTTTTTCCAGGGAGAGAGGGGAAGCCAGGCTATTTCCAGCAGAAGGAATATCAGGTTAAAAGGCTGGTGAATCCAAAGGACAAAGGGAAGTGCTGTGATTCTGGATCACACTGTGTGAAGGGGAGGAGTCAGAAGAGGACGTAGAAAGAAAGGCAAAGGACAACTTGGGACAGATCTGGAATGTTACACTAAGTGGTTCCTGGCACACACTTCTGATGGCAACAGTCCCTTTTCTAGAATGTGCCTGGCACCTATTCTAGAGGCTCAATAAATACTTGTGGGAAAAACAAAGGAATAAGTTAGTGGCCCCGAGAGCCCAACCCTTTCTCTGTTGGAATTCCAATTCTGCCATGAATTAGCTGCCAGGCCCGGGGCATGTCATGTAATCTCTCCGAGCCCTGTTTCTTCATCTGAACTTAGAAAGGGGCTGCACAGAGTCACCATGACTTCTCGGCGGGGGGGGGTGCCTGAGGGGTGAGTGAGAACATGCCACGGGGGCTTCCTACTATCTCTGACAGTAACCCTTTCTGAAAGCCACAACATACTCCATCACAAACATCTCCACACCAAACCTGGTTCTAGATACATCACCTCATTCAGTCTTCTGAACGTCCCCATTAGTAAGACTTTGTTATTTCATTTTACAGATAATACGCTCAAAGAAGCCAAGTGACATGCCCAGGGTGCCGAAGTCCCATAGCTAGAGTCTGATCCAAACCCTAGTTTTCTTCACTCCAAAGGCCTACCACCACTCTGAGGATTGTTTTAAAGCAATAAAAGCTCAGGGGGCACCTGGGTGGCTCAGTTGGTTAGGCGTATGACTCTTCGTTTCAGCTCAGGTCATGATCTCATGAGATGGAGCCCCACACCGAGCTCTGCGTTGACAGCACGGAGTCTGCTTGGGATTGTCTCTCTCTCTCTCTCCCTCAAAATAAATACACTTCTTAAAAAAGCAATAGAAACTCTTTCTTTCTTAATGAAACATGACATTAGTGTGACTGTTATAAAACAATTACAAGCAGAGCCTCTCCTGTGGAAACAGGAGCAGAGTAAGGAGCTTCCCCTGCTCACTCCTCCCTGGCTGCACTCACCCACCCTGCCACTCACCTCCCCCATTCCTGGGCTCCAAGGAGCACCAGGCCCACTGCCCTTCACTCCCTCCCACTCAAGCCCCATGGCCAAGAAACTTGCACAAACAGTCCACCAATGGGCCTGACATCAGAAGAACAACTCCTGTGCTCTGCAGCTCAGAATAAAAATGTATTCCTTCTGATCCCTATCCAGTCTCCCAATAAGCCTGGCCTGCCATGTCTTAATATTCTTCCTGCTAAGGTGCCTGAAGGTCCCTCAGATGTCTGGTTCCAGCCTGCTAGTCTTTGAACTTGAGACATTCTAAGCACCCGGTAGTTGACTTAATAATTCGGGAGACTTGAAAGGCAGTCCAGGCAGCGGTCAGCCAGCTCTCTTCCGCCGAAAATCTGGATGGGCTGGATGCTCTCCCTAAGGGCTCCTCTCCAGGGACAGTTGCTTGAATCAAAGACTTAGGGATCATGGCAAATTCATTTGCAGACACAACAGGATCGTGTTAGCAGGTTGTCCTGGGGATGGGGGAGGGGGCAGCTCACCTATGTCTCTATCAGAGGCTGTGCCTTTGGACATGTAATAATCATTTCTGCTTGGCTTAGCATCATCAGAGCCTGGAATTGGGTTCTATCTCAAGGCCCCATGGCCTCGAAACCATGTCAGAGACAGGCCAACTCCTCAGCCCTCTGGCTGAGGACAAACCACTGCATTTGAGCTTCAGTGAGTCCCTACTGCCCCCATGGCCTTGCTGTGACCCCAATTCCCTTCCTGAAAAGATGGAGGTGCCATGGGAGGGTGGTGCTTACCTTCCCTCTTCTCCACAATTCCACACATCCTCCACCCCATCTCAGAGAGAGAAGAGTCCTTCCTTCTGTCCAATAACAACCTGGCCATTAAGTTTCCACCTCCACACACCTTCCCTACACCCAAATCCTCTCCTTGCCCTCCAGCAACAAACAGGCTCAAGATCCGCCCTCCCCTCCTGCCCCATGCCAGAGGTGACCTTCCCAGGGTGGCCCTAGCTCTGGATCAGGCAGATCTGGATTCAAGGTCAGGCTCTATCACTTACCAGCTGCATGACCTTGAGCCAACTGTTCCATCTCTGCATCTCAGTTTCCACATCTGTAAAGTGGAAATACCAGCTCTTATCTCAGAGCAAGGATGGCTATTAAATGAGATAGTGGTGCTTGGAAGGGCTTAGCCTGGTGCCTGTCCTCTCAAGAAACTTGTGAGAAATGCAGAGTCCCAGGCCCCCTTGAGGTATGCTAAATGGGAATCTGCATTAATACCTTTAACTCAAGTGTTTCTTCTGTATAGGCAGAGCCACAGCACCATCTGAACCTCCAGATTCTATCTCATCTTCCTTCAGGAGAGAAATAATTTGACACTAATGCAGAGGGAGGCCCTCTGCATCTCTCCTTTCCTTCCTCTCACCTTCTCCTGGAGCCCAACATCCACAAGGTGACCTCTGGTATCCTCCCCAGTCATAACTCACTCCATCTGCAGAGCCAGTTCCCTCCACTAGTTCTGTCCAGCAATGGGCACAGCTGGTGCAGAATTCTTTTGAATGGCATGTTGCAGGTTTATTGGAAAGGAAGGATGCAAAATACCTAAAGGAATACCTGATACGTGGAAGATACCTAATAAGGGGTAGGTGCTATTATTATGGAGCTGTGTGGCCTTGACATCCCTTAGCACAATGGAGCCTCAGTTTTATCACCAGCACCCAACACACAGCACTAACGTAACAGTACTAAGTAACAGAGAGTGGGTCTTACGGTGTGAGTTTAATCTGACTCTCAACTCAGATGTGAAATTCTCAACTCAGGAGAGATGACTCAATCTAGGATCAGCCAATGAAGAGGGGAGAATACAGATGGAGATGAGCCCAGGTACAAGAGCTGGTAGACCCAGAGCACATGTGAGGAATAAGGAGGAGACCAGCCTGGAAAGAACAGGAGACATGCAGAGGAGAATTGGATTACACAGACAGAAGGAGAGTGATGGCCAGCAGAGGACGTGGAAGGTCAAACTATGAAGTTTGGGTTTATGCTAAAGGCACTAGGGAGCCATGGGGGATTTCGGATCGGGAAGTAGAGTGGCACATTGTGCAGAGGGAGACTGATCTAGGACAGGCCGTAGTGCTAAAAGAGAGGAAATGGATTTAAGAGATAATGCCAGGGTAGAATGTAGAGGATTTGTTGGCCCATCGGATGTGAGGAGGAGGAAGATGGAGAATCAGTCTGGCAACTATACTGATGACATCAGTGACAGGCGGGGCAGCGGGCAGACATGGGTCTGTTTCCAAGGGGAAAGTGGTGGGCTTTGTTTCAGGACTCCATCCCTCCATCCAATCAGAAAACTCAACACTGCCTGGGGTTCTGAGCATATCACAGTGCACCAAACAGTTCCCGCCCTCAGAGGAGCTACAGCCCAGTGATAGGATGACTCTGAAGTGCCTAGAGGACCCCCAGCTGGAGATGTCCAGGGGGCAATTCAGAGACGTGTGAGGGATGGAGGTTTTGGTACCATTCTCCCAACTTCCCTGGATGTACACTGTGGAAAGCATCAAGAGCTGGAGAAGTCATTGGAGCTTTCTTCAAGGCCCAAACTTCAACCCGGCATTTCTCATGGTACGCAGCCAAAGCTGGGTACCCGCCTCCAGCTGCCCTCTGCAGGGCCCTCTCCAAGGTAAGCACAGCAGAGGCAGCCCCCTTGGAGGTGCGTAGCTGGCCCAGCAGTCAGCGGCTCTGGCCTCTTCATTACTGGCTGGTGGGGAGCCTAATGATTGCAGTCATCTGATTAGCGATCCATGCTTTCATGAGTTGAGCAGAGACACGGGCCAAAGAATCTGGACCCATCAGAGTAGCCTTGGCTACATTGTGATGTGAGTGAGGTTTTTCCATCAGCACTGCCTCACCTTCACCCCCAACACTTCCTTCCTTCCACTGTACATTCTGTGCCCTGCACTTCTCCAGAACTCCCAGTGTGCTAACTGGTCTTCCACTCCCTTCACCCACCTAAACTCAGACTCTTATTTCCCCTCTACACTTGTTCTAGCCCCGGCCTCCCAACCCCCTAGATTCACCACACACCCTCCTGGCCCCTCTATGCTCAGTTAAGAAAAAAAACTCCACAGTTAATTAAATACTGATTACTCAGCATACGGATGTATCATTTAGAGATAAATTACTTGAATGATACTATGGGATTATATTTTTGTGTGCTCTAATTGTGTGGGTACAGATTATAATTCACTGTAGCTTTCCTGTGGTCAATGAGTAATGGATATTTATTTGTTTTTTAATGTTTATTTATTTTTTTATGTTTATTTATTTTTGAGAGAGAGACCAAGCAAGGGAGAAGCAGAGAGAGAGGGAGACACAGAATCCAAAGCAGACTCCAGGCTCCAAGCTGTCAGCACAGAGCCCGACATGGGGCTCGAACCCACAAACTGTGAGATCATGACCTGAGCCAAAGTCGAACATTCAACCCACTGAGCCACGCAGGCATCCCCAGTAATGGATATTTATACCTTTTTTATGGAATCCAGAGGCTAATATAACCAGTGTAAGTGATATAGACGTTTAAGGCCCTATCTCTCTTTTTCTAACATAGGATAGTTAGAATGACAATCTCCTGGCATTCATTCCTTGGGCAGAAAGCAGCCCCTTGGTAACATAGCACTCCAGTGTAAAAAGACGGTCTTCTCTGTTGCCATCTGCTCTATGATGCAGTTTCCAGGAATACACCATGGCGGGGGGGACTCCCTTTCCTTCAAAACCTACTCCTCCGGTGATTCTGTCAGCCCGGATCAGAAGCCTTAAAAATATACATTTTTCTTTGACGCTGTAATTCTACTTCCAGAAACTTATTCTAAGGAAGACGTATGTGCAAGGACGTTTGTGGAACACTGTTTAAAATAGCTCCACATAAAAATGGAAAGAACCTAGATGTAATATACACGCAGTGGGATGCTAGGGGAGTTATTTACTTAATGTCTCTCAGCCCGAATCACCCTTCCATATTCAGCTCTGTTGCTGGTATGGGGACTCAGTGCACTTCATCTCCCAGACCCTGGGACCGGCTAGCTTCCAGTTAGGTTCCAGCAATGGGAGGCCCTTGGCAAGATTGGAAGGCAAAGCTAGGGGAGAAGGGACTGAGTTCCTGTTTCTTCCTTTCCTTCCAGCCTCACCCCAGCAGCAACGGATGGCTCCAGCCTCCTTCATTTCTGCACTCCCAGACCCAGCCTTCTCAGGCTCCTCCAAGATACCAGCATCTGGTGGCATCCTGTCTTCCAAGGTCTGAGAGCCCAAGAACCCTGCTCTGAGCTCCTAGGTTCTAGTTTCCCCACATCTTTTCTTTCATTCTTCTAGCCCTACGGGTGGCACCTCCTTCCTGCAGTTATTATTTCTGTGTCCTCTTCTTGCACTATCAGCTCCCCAGCACGTATGTAGCCAATTGCCTCTATTAGATTCCCTCTGTGTGAAATACTTTGTGTGGTGTCTGATTTCCTAACTGGATCCTGGCTAATATCGTGTCCTTTCACACTCATCAGATGGAAAATGAAATTAGAAATGTGATGATACCAAGGGTTAGTTAAGATGTAAAGGACAGGAAATTTTATGCATTGCTGATCAATTGTAACTTTATACACTAGTCCCCTCCACCACCACCCCCGTCCATCCATGGTTTCTCTTTGCACGGTTTCAGTTATCTGCAGTCAACTGGTGCCAGGAAGCAGATGATCCTCCTTCGGATATATTGTCAGAAAGCCAATAGTTGCCTAACACGAAGTCACAATGCCTACATCATCTTGTTACATAGGCATTTTATCATCTCACATCAACACAAGAAGGATAACTACAGTACAATAGGATATTTTGAGAGAGAGACAACATTCACATAAATTTTATTACAGTATATTGTCATAACTGTTCTATTACTATTAGTTATGGTCGTTAATCTCTTACTGTGTCTAATTCATAAATTAAATTTTATCATGGGTATGTAGGTATGTATAGGAAACAACATACCATGTGTAGGGCTTGATACTATGTGTGGTTTCAGGCATCCACTGGGGGTCTTAGAACATATCCACATAAATAAGGGGGACTATTGGGTGACCACTTCAGAGAGCAATTTGGCAGGCAGTATCTAGTAAAGCTAAAGATATGTACACCCTTCAACCCTGAAATTCTGACCCTGGGTATGAACTCCAAAGACATTCTTACAGGTTACACAAGAAGATAGCATCATTCCTTAGTTTTACTATCAATAGGAAATGGGTGAGTCAACTGTGGTATACTCATATAATGGAATCCTAGACAGCAGTTAAAAATGAACAAACTAAAGTTGCATACAGCAATATGAATAAAACTTAGAAACATCATTTTAAATGAAGAAAACAACCTAAAATGGATGTGTACAGTAAGATATCATTTTATATATATATATATATATATATATATATATATATATATATATATAATTTTAAGGCCTACAAAGCAATGCCAAACATTGTTGATGGGTATGCTTGATATAGTAATGGGTATATACCAATGCATGGAAAATGAGCAGTACTAACTATAGAATAATGGTCATTCCAGAGGGCAGGAAAGCAAATGGGATCAGGAAAAAGAACACAGAGGCCTTTGGGCGTATTTCTTAAGCCATGGTGGTAGGTACCATTAAAATGGGATTGTAGAGGCACCTGGGTGGCTCAATCAGTTGCGCATCCAACTCTTGATATTGGCTTATTTCATGATCTCCTGGTAGTAGGATCAAGCCCCACATCAGGTTCTGTGTTGAGCATGGAGCCTGCTTGGGATCCTCTCTCTCCCTCTCTCCCTCTGCCTCTCTCACTCTCTCTCTCTCCCTCAAAATAAATAAATAAACAAAAAATAAAAATAAAAAAATTAAAATGAGAATTGTGGAAGACAGAGACTTAAAAAGGGTGATAGTCTGTGTCTAGGAGCAGAGAGGAAGTGGGGGCCAGGAGGCATACCAGGCATCAAAATCCATTAAAACAATTACATAAAAATATGATTGGGGCACCTGCCTGGCTCAGTCTGTAGAGCATGCAACTCTTGATCTTGGGGTCTTGAGTTCAAACCCCACATTGGGTGTGGAGCCTACTTAAAAAATTGTTTTTAATTTAAAAATTTTAAATATGATTTCTTGATATAAAGAGATGTTAAAAACATATTAGTAAAAATTAAGTGTACAAAACAGTATAATCTCATCAACCCCGTTTTATAAGGTATAATATATAGGTGTGAAGGGGAGAGATTTGGAAAGAAATATAGCAAAATGGCACTACTGCTTAGGGTAGGAGGATGATAAATGCCTTTTATGTGCTTCTTCACATTTATCATATTATCTTTTTGTTTCTGAAACAAATACAAACTTCTTATATAAGAAACTCTTTTTTTATTTTTTATTTTTTGAAGTTTCTTTATTTCTGAGAGAGAGAGAGAGAGAGAAAGAGAGAGAGCATGAGTGGGGGAGGAGCAGAGAGAGGGAGACACAGAATCCAAAGCAGGCTCCAGGCTCCGAGCTGTCAGCACAGAGGCCGATGCGGGTCTCAAACTCGCGAACTGCAAGATCATGACCTGAACTGAAGTTGGATGCTTAACCGGCTGAGCCACCCAGGTGCCCCTTATATAAAAAATTCTTAACGAATGTCAATACTACCCAAAGCTATCTGTACATTCAATGCAATCCCAATCAAAATTGCACCAGCATTCTTCTCGAAGCTAGAACAAGCAATCCTAAAATTTGTATGGAACCACAGAAGACCCCAAAGAGCCAAAGTAATTTTGAAGAAGAAGACCTAAGCAGGGGCATCACAATCCCAGACTTTAGCCTCTACTACAAAGCTGTAATCAACGAGACAGCACGGTATTGGCACAAAAACAGACACATAGACCAATGGAATAGAATAGAAACTCCAGAATTAGACCCATAAAAGTATGGCCAACTAATCTTTGACAAAGCAGGAAAGAATATCCAATGGAAAAAAGACAATCTCTTTAACAAATGGTGTTGGGAGAACTGGACAGCAACATGCAGAAGATTGAAACTAGACCACTTTCTTACACCATTCACAAAAATAAACTCAAAATGGATAAAGGACCTGAATGTGAGACAGGAAACCATCAAAATCCTAGAGGAGAAAGCAGGAAAACCCCTCTGACCTCAGCCGCAGCAATTTCTTACTGGACACATCCCCAAAGGCAAGGCAATTAAAAGCAAAAATGAACTACTGGGACCTCATGAAGAAAAAAAGCTTCTTCACCGCAAAGGAAACAATCAACAAAACTAAAAGGCAACCAACGGAATGGGGAAAGATATTTGCAAATGACATATCAGACAAAGGGCTAGTACCCAAAATCTATAAAGAATCACCAAACTCCACACCTGAAAAACAAATAACCCAGTGAAGAAAGGGGCAGAAAACATGAATAGACACTTCTCTAAAGAAGACATCCAGATGGCCAACAGGCACATGAAAAGATGCTCAATGTCGCCCCTCATCAGGGAAATACAAATTAAAACCACACTCAGATACCACCTCATGCCAGTCAGAGTGGCTAAAATGAACAAATCAGGAGACTATAGATGCTGGTGAAGATGTGGAGAAACGGGAACCCTCTTGCACTGTTGGTGGGAATGCAAACTGGTGCAGCCGCTCTGGAAAACAGTGTGGAGGTTCCTCAAAAAATTAAAAATAGATCTACCCTATGACCCAGCAATAGCACTGCTAGGAATTTACCCAAGGGATACAGGAGTGCTGATGCATAGGGGCAATTGTACCCCCATGTTTATAGCAGCACTTTCAACAATAGCCAAATTATGGAAAGAGCCTAAATGTCCATCAACTGATGAATGGATAAAGAAATTGTGGTTTATATACACAATGGAATACTATGTGGCAATGAGAAAGAATGAAATATGGCCTTTTGTAGCAACGTGGATGGAACTGGAGAGTGTTAGGCTAAGTGAAATAAGTCATACAGAGAAAGACAGATACCGTATGTTTTCATTCTTATGTGGATCCTGAGAAACTTAACAGAAGACTATGGGGGAGGGGAAGGAGAAAAAAAAGGTTAGAGAGGGAGGGAGCCAAAACATAAGAGACTCTTAAAACCTGAGAACAAACTGAGGGTTGATGGGGGGTGGGAGGGCGGGGAGGGTTGGTGACGGGTAATGAGGAGGGCACCTGTTGGGATGAGCACTGGGTGTTGTATGGAAACCAATTTGACAATAAATTTCATATAAAAAAAAAGAAAAAGAAATTCTTAACAGTTTTTCTAAAACATCCTCCTAAAGAAAACCCTTCCTTATCCCCTGCCGTGATCTCAACATGCCATTGTGGGGTTTCCCAAAGTGTGGAATGTTAGATGATTTGGGGTGGCCTTGTGCAGATTAAGCATTTCTTATATTCATAGATATGTTAATCTTAACATATGTTACAAAGATAGTTTCAATAAATGGCACTGACACAACTGGACATTGATGTACAAAAAAAAAAAAAAATGAACCTAGACACAGACCTATACCCTTCCCCAAAATTAACTAAAAATGGATCACGGACCCAAATGTGAAATGTGAAACTATAAAACTCCTAGAAGATAAGGTAGGAGAAAAATAAGTTAGCACTTCAAACCCATGATTCAGTTGATACTCAAATTTTTTTAAATGGGATTCCTGCAGTGCAGGGGAGAGGGATTATCTTTTCAGTAAATAGTTCTGGGTCTGCAAGAAATATATATGAAGGAAATGTCATTTAGACCCCTAATTCCCTATACACAGGTAGAGAATCAGTTCCAGGTATCCTATATTAAAGACAAAGCAACAAAGCTTCTAGATGGCAAACACAACAGGATCTCTTCATGACTTTGGAGTGAAAATATTTCTTAAACAGAACAAAACATTACCAATCAAATTAAAAAAATGATTGAAAAAACAGATTATTTTAAAATTAGGAACTTCTGTTTATCAAAGGACACCATTGGGAGAATAATTTTTAAAAAACAGAATTGAAGATGGTTGCAATATTTATAATCAAAAATAGATTCATTTTCAGAATATATAAGCCCTGTGAATCATAAAAAGATAGACACAAGGGCGCCTGGATAGCTCAGCTGGTTAAGAGGCCAAGTCTCGATTTAGGCTCAGGTCATGGTCTCACAGTTCATGGATTCAAGTCCCACGTCAGGCTCTGCGTTGACATTGCATTCTGTCTCCCTCTCTCTGTTTCTCCCCTGCTCACTATCTCTCTCTCAAAATAAAAAATAAAAGATTTTTAATTAAAAAAAAAAAAAAAAAAAAGACCACACAACTGAAAACTGAGCCAAAGACTTGAACAGGCACTTCACAAAAGAAGATGCCAAACTACCTCACAAACATATGACAGAGGAATGCTTGTGGAGAACGGGCAGTTCTGTCCTCCTCAATCTCAGAGGTGATCAGATGGGTCCATGTACTCTTAGATTTTCAATCCATGGAGCTGTACATTCCATGTACACACATTTTGTGTACTTTTCTGTACCTACACTATCCTTCAGCAAAAATATTGTTTAAAAAAAGAAATTTGGGGGGTGCCTGGGTGGCTCAGTTGGTTAAATGTCCGACTTCAGCTCAGGTCATGATCTCATGGTTTGTGGGTTCGAGCCCCACATCAGGCTCTGTGCTGACAGCTCAGAGCCTGGAGTCTGCTTTGGATTCTGTGTCTCCCTCTCTCTGCCCCTCCCCCACTCATGCTCTGTCTCTCTCTGTCTCTCAAAAATAAATAAACATTAAAAAATTTAAAAAATAAAAAATAAAATAAAATAAAGAAATTTGGGTAAAGAAATAAATAGCACTTTGGGGCTTTTGCTGACCTAAAGACAACTTAGCAACATAACAATGCACTGCATTACTTTCAAAAAGAAACAACAGAAAGACAGACCAAAAATAAGTAGAAAGGATTTCCTTTGAGGGGAAGAGTGAGAATAAGAGGGAGGGAATATGAATAAATATCAGACTTCTCTCCATCTATCTTTTTTTGTTATCAATCTTAATTCGCAAGCATGTGAATAATCAATACAATACCCAACGCAGGGCTTGAATTCACGACCCAGAGATCAAGACCTGAGATCAAGAGCCAGATGCTCCCCTCACCAAGCCACCCAGGTGCCCCAATAATCAATACAATTTTAAAATAAATTATTTTTAAGAAACAATCAATTTTTGGGGCGCCTGGGTGGCGCAGTCAGTTAAGCATCCGACTTCGGCTCAGGTCATGATCTCACAGTCCGTGGGTTCGAGCCCCGCGTCGGGCTCTGTGCTGACAGCTCAGAGCCTGGAGCCTGTTTCCGATTCTGTGTCTCCCTCTCTCTCTGCCCCTCCCCCGTTCATGCTCTGTCTCTCTCTGTCCCAAAAAAAATAAATAAACGTTGAAAAAAAAATTTTTTTTTTAAAAAAAGAAACAATCAATTTAAAAAAAATTTTTTTTCAACGTTTATTTATTTTTGGGACAGAGAGAGACAGAGCATGAACGGGGGAGGGGCAGAGAGAGAGGGAGATACAGAATCGGAAACAGGCTCCAGGCTCCGAGCCGTCAGCCCAGAGCCTGACGCGGGGCTCGAACTCACCGACCGCGAGATCGTGACCTGGCTGAAGTCGGACGCTTTACCGGCTACGCCACCCAGGCGCCCCGAAACAATCAATTTTAAATTAAGTTCATAATCAAGGTATTACATACATACAGCAAAAATTATGACAGCATTAACATTGAATGGCTAAAGTCATGCAGTAAGAAAGATTTCCAGGTGATTGGGCATGCTGTCACTGCCCATGTCACAACCATGGCAGACCCTGCTAATCTACCTAGGTCTTTCCCACTGAGCCTAGATTGCACCTCAGAATCCAAATCAACATAGGACTCTACACAGCAGTGACACAAGAGCTGAAATATGCTTGCCATCCCTATCTGATGATATCAGGTCTCAAAGAAGTAGGTCAAAGCAGTCATAAATCCACCTAGGTCTCCTGACCCTTCATGTCACTAATGTGAAAGCTGAGGATGAGACAGAAGGAGTGGCTTTCCCAAGGACACACCAGGAATTTCATTTTCCCTCTGCTACACCATCACCCCGGCCTTAGCATTTCAGTCTAAAGAATGGAGCCCCTGTGCTTCTGTCATCCCGTTCAGCTGAGTAGAGAAGGCAGACAGAAGCAGTCAGCTGTGACAAGCTCTTCAAGAACTCCCAGGTAAGAATATCACAGCTCACCCTTGCATCAAGCCTTTTCCTAAATCCAGAGTTTTTCCCTTCCCTGAACAACCAGGCCACTTTCTTCCCTAACCACCACCACCACAGAGATGTCTTGTTGAATCACGGTGGTGATCTTGCTATTTCTCCGCTCAGAAATTTACCATGGCTCCCTATGTCTTCAGTCCCAACCCTTAACCTGGTATTCTAAATAGTTTGTGATGAGACCCCAAACTGCCACTCTTTGTTAATATCAGCTTACTGCCCCTATGACCTCCAGCTTCATCTACCTCCAGATCTGTGTTCATGCTGTTCCAACTGCCTTGTCCTTTCAGTGAGTCCCAGAGAGTGAAACAGGGATGCTTTAAAGTTGTGCTTCCATGCCCTGGGATGAAGCTGACCCATGGAGTGTGGCCAACAGTCTCCAGCTGAAAGGAAAAAGGGTTCCTGGGACTGAAGCCAGGTCAAACAGTGGAAACTTTCTCTTGATCATTCTCAACCTCCTTTAGATAAAGGACCCTTTGAAAATCTGATTAAAACTATGGACCCCATCCCTAGTCAAATACACCAAACACAACATTTTTCATTTAATATCAAAGGGCAGGGAGAAGAGACCCCAGCTTAAGAATCATGCCCCATGATGCTATGATAGCAGTCAGTCACCGTTTCTTTTGTGTTTATTATGTGTCAGGAATGTCCTAAGCACTACAGGAATTACCTTATTTAATACCCTCAATACCACCATGATTAATCCCAACTTTGCAGACAAAGAATGAAGGCACTGAGAGATGGTAGGCACAGAACCAGAATTCAAATCCAAGTCTTTCTGACCCCACAGACCTCTTAAACGACTCACCAAAGTTTTTGATTCCGCACCAACTATGTCAGAATTTCCTGGGCCTATCGTTTAAAAGTGCAGGTCCCCAACCCCATGTCAAGTCTAATGAATCAGAACCTCAGGAGATTCTGCATTATTTAACAAGACCCCCCCCCCCAGTTGATTCCCAATACCCTAAGACTGTAAGTTGCCACATACACTGGACTGTCTGCCCCAATAAGTGGTGGCTGAGTGGTCCAGCTATTATGAGTGTGTAACAAATTACCCCAAAACTTAATGACATAAAGCAACCACCATGTTATCTTGCTCCCACATTTGTGGGTCAGGAATTCAGGAGAAGCATCACTTCTGCCGGACTTTATTGGTCAAAGCAGTCCCAAGCTGGCCCAGATTCAAGAGGAAAGGAATTAGACTCCACCTGTTGATGGGCATGACAAGGTCCCATTGTACGCAAGCACATGCAATAGGAGCTGGTGTTGCGGCCATCTTTGAAAAGGGCAATCTGCCACTCGAAACCTCTGCTCACCTGCAAAATCGCATCAGATCGACCAGGCTGCTTCCGTGCACAGCCTAGAGAGAACAATGCTTAACATTCATCAAAGTCACTTTTTTAACAGGCTTTCCCAGGCTTCGTGGTTCACCCTTTCTGCTTCAGGAAGAGCCACAGTAGCTGCACCACACACCTCAAAGCCACTCTCAGGAAGTGCCCTCTGTGACAATGCTTTCCCAGCAGCTCATGATCTCACGGACTAATACAAAAATATGTGTTCACCCAGCTTTCTTCTGCACTCAGGTGGCCTCACCTAGGACAGAGGGTTAAGTCTAATGGGAGACCCAGAATCAAAATGAAGAAGGTTCAACAAGACATCATGGGTAGAGAATGTAAATTGGTAAAAAAAAATTTTTTTAAATAAACCTTTTCAAAGGGCAGCTTGGCCACATGTATCAAAATGTAATATGTGCGTATTCTTTGACCCAGCATGTCCACTTCTAGAATTTAGCCCAAGGAGGTAGCGGCCCAAATGTGAGAAGACATTTGCATCAGCAGGAACACACAGTGTTGTTTATGATGGCAAAAAATTGGAAGCAACCTTTCCACCATAGGTTGATGATATCAGGCAAATAAATTGTAGTCCATTAATACTAATTTTCAAAGAATGATGTAGATCTATATAGACTGATATGGAAAAATCTCCAAAACGTATGGTTAAGTGTGGGGGGGGGGAGGATTATTCGAACAGTACATATCATAAAACATATTTCTATAAAACTCCTTGTATGCTTCAACCCAAAGAGAGATGGCTGGAAGAAGGCCCCCTGGGTGATAGCATTTGGTGCAAATTTTGTTTTCTTCTATTTTCATTTTAGAAGACAAGGACACTGTGGCACATAAAGCTCAAAGAGTTTCCCCACCATCACACGGCCAGTGAATGGCAAAGATGGGAGCCAAACCCAGGCAGTCAGTCTCCAGAGTCCATGCTCCTACCCGTGAGGCTATCCTGCCACTCTGCAGCAATTTGATATAGCATTTTTACCAAAACAATAAAGCTCTTTTTTTTTTAAGTCACCAAATTAGCCTTAGGAAGCTTTAAGTTTCCAGAAGGAGCCACCATGGGTCCCTACAGAGGATTCTCCTACCCTTTCAACCCAGCTAAGTGTGCAGACAGAATTCCTCCTGGGAGAGGTCCAAGGGTCGACAAGGTCTGTGCCAGGAAGCCCCCCTGGTGCAAACGGGATGTTAAGGAGACCCAGTGGGAGGTTTCCCCCCTTGGGTGGGAATGTGGCGGACCTTCAGGTCTCTGAGAGACCAAAGGTCAAGAAAGAGACCCCCTAGAGCCTGCAGACCCAAGCCACAGCTCCTGCCCACCCCCCTGCAAGGCCAGAAAAAAGTTATTATGATAAATATCTGCTTCAAATGAGACCTTGATGGCTAGAGAGTGAGATCACCAGATAGGTGACATCAGAGGAACTCTTCGTATCCTTGGACTCAGGCAGGCCCAGCAGGAGCTGCCGTGTGAAGGACGAAAGGAGTCTCTAGGGGAATCTCATCCCAAGGGAAGGGAGAAGTGAGGCCCAGAGCTTGCGCCAAAGATGAGGATGGGGACGATTCTGAGCACAGCTCTACTGTGTGCCCCAGAGCAGCCCCAGTGCCCTTGTGCTTAAGACCTGGTACAGGTGGCCCCATAAACACAAGCTGAAGTCTGAGGAGCTGTTTCTCTCCTATACCTCAGGGTCCCTTCAAGCAGCAGAGTCAGCAGCCACCCCTCAGGACCCTTGGTACACACAGTGACACAGGAGTCGTGGCTACCTTCAGCCTAAGGGACACAGCTGACCCTTTGGGCTTCAGTAGGACTGGAGGAAAGTGGTGGACGCTTGTGGTTGCCAAAGGCACATGAGGCATCGTGAGGATCCCAACAACGTGGGAAGGGATTTGCGGTATCAGGAGTTGGCCAGACCAGTGAGGACTTGGTTAGCCCCAAGGAGAGTATGTAGTATGAGAAGCAGAGGGTCAAGTGCAAATCCTCAGTCAGACAGGAGAGAGACTAGATGTACGATCCTGTGTCCTAGGCCTGCCCTGATGAGGAGGGGGATCTGCTTCCCCCCACTTGGTTGTCCCTTTACCATCCTCCACCCTTCCTCTTTCTCCACTCTTTTTTTTTTATTTTTTTAATGTTTATTTATTTTTGAGAGAGAGACAGAGTGCAAGTAGGGGAGGAGCAGAGAGAGAGAGGGAGACCCAGAATCCGAAGAAGGCTCCAGGGTCCAAGCTGTCAGCATAGAGCCTGTCACGGGGCTCGAACTCAAGAACCTCGAGATCATGACGTGAGCCGATGTCGGACATTTAACCAACTGAGCCACCCAAGTGTCCCCCTCCTTCTCCACTCTTAACCCCTCTCCCCAGGTCACTTTCAATGCCCCCCACATGGTTTCAGAGCCTGGGTCTGTGTCTTCCTTCCATCAGGAGTCCGGAAGACTCAGATGGAGCTGCCAAGCTGGAGGCAGAAGAGATCTGAGTCTGGAAACTTTCCTTTTAAAGCAGAGCAAGAAACAAATGGTTCTCCAATCCACCAGGATCGCCTTGGGTTGGAAATTTAAAATGCATTAAGGTTGAGAGGCCCATAAACATGTCATAACACGCTCTGCAAGCTGCTGCCTCTGTGACTCGTGGGCACAGGAGCCCCGGAGGGCACAGGCAGGCATATTTGCCACACGCAGATGGGCACACACATCCATACGTGCCCATCCCTGGAACACACTCCCTCCACACCTGTGCATGTATGTGCACGCACTCTCCCCACAGACACACGCAGCTCTGTGCACACGGTCCCCCAAACGATGTCCATACAAAGCCCCTGCACACACACTCACCCCTCACATAGGAAGAGATGTGTAACTACACTCAGCCCTACCCGTGTGCATAAATATACATACCTGCTGCACTCACACACGCACACAGGTTTACACACATAGTCACTCCACAGACATGCACACACCTTCACCATGCACATGCACACACATGCGTACACACATACCTCCACATTTATACACATCTCACAGAGATAAGTCCAGACCCCAGGTTCACCCTGGGTGGGAGGCAGACATTCTCCCTCCCCACGCACAGACACACACAGATGTACACACTCACACACACTGATGCCACCCACATCTACACGGATGTGTGGGCACGTTCAAATGCACTCATCCAAAATATAGACATTCATACGCATACACGCTCATCCCACACCAAATGTATGCATTTACTTTACCCAAAGCAAAGATGTGCACAAACATGAACGCACACCCACCCGCAGGGAGTGTGTATACATATGCAGCCCACAGAGACGCATAATCAAATAAACATTTAGCATTCCTACAAACTTCAACAACCATCTGGGTGACCATCCAACAGCCTGGACTCTGGAGTGTTTTAAGCTTCTCTTCTCTGAAAATGCCACCATTTGCCAGTGGCTCAACCAAAAACCTGAACATCACCCTGGATTCTACCATGTTCCTCGCCCTCCACAGCCAGGCCATTCGTGAAGGTAACCATTTCCGTCATCTCTGAAGCCTCCTCCCCCTCCGAGGCACCGTCTCTCACCTGCACCACTGCTACAGCCCCCTCCCAGCTGTCCTCATTTCTGCTGTTGCCACCTACAATCCATCCTTCACGTGGCAGCCTGGAGAAAGGACCTTTTGGTGGCTTTGATGGCACTTTAAATAAAATGCAGACTCCTTACCAAGCCTGCAAGTCTGCCTGACCAGACCGCTGTCTCTCATGCCTGGACCTCACCTCACACACCTGCTGCCCACTCACCATACTGGCTTCCTTTCCCAGTCTCAAGCACACCAATCCCCTCAGGACCTTTGCACATACCGCTCCCTCCACCGGGGATGATCCTCCCCTGCCTCTTCCTTGGCCTACACTCACCATTTCCATTGAAATGTCACCTGCACAGAGATGGCTTCCTTAATTATCTAATCTCAACAGCATGCTCCCCATTATTTGCAATCCCCTGTATCTTGTTTCCTACGTAGCCCTTACTGCCACAAGCAATTTCTTTACATTTATTGTCTGTCTTTCCCTCTAAACCTGCGCTGTCCAATAGAGTAGCCACAGGGAGCTATTTAAATTGAAATGAACCAAAATTAAATTAATTTAATTTAAATTAAACCAAAACCCAAAATTCAGTTCCTCCGTCCAACTGGCCACATTTTGAGTGCTCAGAAACCACAGGTGGCTAGTGGCTGTTCTACTGGACAGGGTGAGCGTTTACATCATTGCAGAAGGTTCTCTTGGATGACATTGCTCTAGCATGCAGCTTTGAGAGGGCAGGGCGATGGCTCTTCTACTCACCAGTGTTGACTCTGTGCCCAGCATGCTGTTTGGCCCATGGAGGGGCTCAGGAAGTATTTACTGAATGAACTCACACATGTGCACACAGTCATAAAAGGAGATACGCCCTCCCATATATCAAAGACCCTACTCAAATGCCACCTCTTTCTTGGAGCCTCTTGTCATCCTTCTCCTCTCCCTTTCCCCCAGCCCCAAGCTTATACCTCTGTGACAGAAGGGTCCTTACGGGCCACAGAGCTGAGTTCACCACAGGCACCTTTATCTTCCACTGGCTGTGAGAAGAGAGGAGAGAAGGAAGTGTCTGGGGTCATGTCCTCATGAAGCCCACTCTGTCCGTCTCTTTAGGGACAGTAGAATAACTACAGTTAGTGTACAAGCCCTGGACACAGGTAATCCCAGGTTCACACCCCAGCTGTGCCTCTTACTAGCCATGACTTTGGGTCATTTGCTGTACCACTCTGAGCCTTGATTTCATCTGTAAAATGCACATAATGATGCCTACTTCATGGAAACACTGTGAGGATCGAAAGAAATACCATATGTGGAAGATGTCACACAGTGTCGCGTGGGGGGGCGTTGCCTACCTCAGCAGAAGTAGGACTCATTTACATCCTACCATCCACAGTCTTGTGTGGAAAGTTTATTCTCGACTCATTCCAGCAATGTCTGAAATTCTTTATAGATGAGGGCTGCAGGTCACTGCCCAGACAGCCTAATGATTAACTAGGCTCTGATCCCGGCCAAGTGGCTGCAATTCTGAAGCAAAACAATCAATGGTCGTATCTCAGTAATTAGTTTACATGGTACTGAAAGACTAGTGCTCCTACAAATATTTTGTTAAAAGGAAGTCATGATTACCACTGAACCCTAAACGTGGTCCTGAGATGGGGCGGGGTCGGTCACTGAGCTGCCGTCGGCCTTCGGGCTTAAGATTCTCCAGGTAGGCTGATGGAGGAAGAAGGTCTTGGGCAAAATAAATGATCCGACCGAGAAGAGCATGCCCCATGAGGAAGCAGCTAGCTCAGGAGGAAAAAGAAGGGGACCTCACGGGGAACTCAGCCATCAGGCAAAATACAGCATCGTGTGGTGGTAAACTCATGGCATCTGACACCAAACGGCCTGGGTCCAGTCCCAGCCTGCTCCTCACTGGCTGGGTGACCCTGACTGTATTACTTGTTCTCTCTGTTCCCTTATCTGCGAAGCAGGGATAACAGCAATACCCACTTCAATGGGGTGTTTGGGGGAGTATATTAGTTATTATTTAGAAAGTGCTTAACATGGAAACTGGTGCACATTGAGCTCTATCCCAGGGTCTGTTAAGTTGGTGGAGAGAGAAGTACTGAGATCTGGGCAACCTCTCTCAGCATGGCCCTCTCTTTTCCCCTTATCTCCTCACCAAACCTTTTTCCTATTTTCTTTAAAGTCCCCCACTCCCCCCCCCACCCCCACCCCAATTCTAGGCCAATTCCATCAGAGTCGCAAAGTGGCTCTAAAGGAAATACAGGAGACCCAAACCTGGGGAAAGATGCTCAGCCACTCGTCTCATTATCATCCAGGGGTGGGAATTCAGACAGCATCAGAGATCCCGGAAGGGCCCCACAGAGGACCAAGATATACTCAAAACGCTTCCTGAATGAGTGCACCTTTATTCAGTTGGAAATCTTGATGCAGCATGTAACTCTCGGGGTAGGCTTCACACATCCATGATTCAAATTTTTTTAATACTGAAATAACACGGGTACACTAGCAAAAACTGACTGCATTTCAGTACTTAACAACAATGCAGTGTACCAGAACATCAGAATATTAAATCCTTAAAAGTCTTAGAGTCCCATTATCATTCCCAGATTTCATGGTCAAGGGCTGTTTGGGAAGGGCCTGTCCCCTGAGGCAGCCCCTCAACAATGTGAAGCCTGGGGCCAGGGGTGTGGAGCAGGGTGTGCACAAGAGGGAGAAAGAGAATAAATCATTGAAAAAGACAGGTGGGTATCAGGCAGCATAGGACCCCCAAAGATATTCATGTTTTAATTCCTGGGATTTGTGAATGCTACCTTACAAAGCAAAGGAGACTTTGCAGGGGTGCCTGGGTGGCTCAGCCGGTTAAGCATCTGATTTCAGCTCAGGTCATGATCCCACAGCTCATGAGTTTGAGCCCCATGTCAGGCTCTGTGCTGACAGCTCAGAGCTTGGAGCCTGCTTCAGATTCTCTTTCTCTCTCTCTCTCTCTCTCTCTCTCTCTGCCCCTCCCCTGCTCATGCTCTGTCTCTGTCTCCTTCAAAAATAAATATTAAAAAAAAAAAGTATCATCCACAGACGATTTATTAAAAAAAAAAAAAGGAGACTTTGCAGATGTGATTAAGGATCTGAAGGTGGGGAAAGGATTCTGGATTTTCCAGGTGGGTTCAATGTTATCACAAAGATCTTTATAAGAGGAAGGTAGGAGGGTCAGAAAAAAAGAGAAGATCCAATGACAGAAGCCGAGGTAGAGTCACAAGCCAAGGAACGTGGGAAGCCTGGAGAAGCCAGAAAAGGCAAAGCCACAGACTCCCCGCTAGAGCCTCCAGGAGGAACACAGCCTGCTCAGGCATTTTAGACTTCTGACCTCGAGGTTTATGAGATGATACACTTGTTGTGTTAAGCCGCAAAGTGTCTGATAATCTGTCACAGCAACAGTAGGAAACTAATACAGAATCCATAACAGATAGGCGGGTGATTAACTCAACAAAGATTTGTCAGAGGCCTACTATGTGTGCCAGGCACTGCTCAGGGCAAATAATAAATGAGTAAACCAAGTGGGATCATTTCAAATAGTTAAAATAGCATGAAAAAAATAAGAAAGGTGGACGTGACAGAAAGTTACCCATTGCCGGGAGGGGCTACCTCAGGTGGAGCAGTCAGGGAAAACCTCTCCGAGGAGGTGGCCAGAGTGATGAAGAGCCAGCTGAGCTAAGACCTGAGAGAAGAGTATCGTGGACTGTATGGTTCAACCTTGACTCCCTAACAAACTGCCCCAAAATTTAATGGCATAAAACAACAACCATTTATTTGCTTCCAATTTTCAAATTTGCTGGAGCTCCTGGAAAACAGCTCACCTCTGCTTCATGTAGCACCAGCTGGGATGGCCCACCTGGGGCTGGAGGGTACACTTCCAGTACGGGTCACCCATATGGTCCAACAAGCTGGTCCAGCTGTCAGCTGGGAGCTCACGTGGGGCTGTCAGCTGGCTGTGACAATTAGCCTCCACATGGCTGCTTGGGCTTCCTCACAGGATGGCAGCCGTGCTCCAAAAGGAAGGGAACAGACGCTGCCAGTCTGAAACTGGCATAGAGTCATTTCTACCACATTTTATTGGTCAAAGCAGCTGCAGTCCAACCCAGAATCAAGAGGACAGAGAAACAGATTCCATCTCTCAGAGGGAGAAGGGACAAATAATCTGCAGTCACCTTTCACCCACCACAGACACCAAAGGCACTGGATTTGCAAAAGTCCTGAGCTAGGAATGACCTCGGTGAGTTTGGAGACAGCAGTGTGGCTGGAGAAGAGAACAAGCTGGCAAAGAGGAGAATGGTAGATGAGGTCAGAGAGGAGGGCAGCTACTGGATCGCACAGGGCCTGGAGGCTCTACTGATGAGTTTAGATTTTATTCCAAGGTAATGGGAAACCATTGGAGCAGTAAGTAACATAATCTGATAGACGGCTTTTTGGTTTTCGTTATTTGTGTGTGTGTGTGTGTGTGTGTGTGTGTTTTATTTCTTTATTTTTTTTAGTGTCACTCTTCATGCTGAGTGCAGAGGGGTGAGGGGGGGAAGCAGGTTGCTATAGTAGGACCATTCACTGAGATAGAAAACAATGAGAGGGCACACGGCTTGGTTTTAGCTGTCCACTTTTTCTTTTTGTGAACAGTGATGGAAGGGAGATTGGGGAAGAGTCTATTTCAGATTAGCTGCACCTGGGGAATAACAGAGAGTGGCAGTTAACAGCATGGGCCTTGGCCATTGTCAGCTTATGACCTTGAGCAGATAACCTTTCCTTTCTTAACCTTAGTTTTCATAAAATAGGGGATAATAATATCTATCCTATACAGTTCTTGGGCAGCTTAAATTAATGAGGTTATTAATTCACTCCACAAATGTGTACTGAAGGCCAACTATGTACTAGAGAAAGATTACAATGACTGTACCTCCATGGAGCTTACAATCAAACACAGAGTGATACAGGTACATAAATAATTCCGTGCCTCACACACACACCACTGCTCAGTAGCTATTTTTATTGTTGCATTGGAGGGGCCTATGGCACCCTCAGGTGGAGAGTTGCAGTAGTCAGTTGGCTACTCAGCCTGGCTATCTCTCTCTGCAGCTCAGTGGCCATTTATTGAGCACCTACTATGTGTCGGCCACTGTACGAGGCTCTTCCACATCCACTCTCCCTTATCATCTTCCCCAGAGTGGAGCTGTTAGGAATTCAGGGTCTCAGGTGCCAGGCTGAATAATTTACACCAGGTACCCAAAGGGCTGTATGATCTGGCCCTTGAGGCGTCACAGACACACAAGCAAGCAGTTTGTCACCCCTGCTTCTTCTGGAATCAGATCGTAGGACACACTACCAGTGTGCCAGGCTCTCTAAACTTTCCACTTATATTATCTCATTACATCTTCACAACGGCCTTACGAAATAGGTTCTGTGTTGTCCCCCTCCCACAGATGGGAACACAGAGGCCCAGAGTTGCAAAACAAGTAATTGGCAGACCTGAAATTTAAACCCACACAGGCTGACTCCAGGGACCACTATCCCCTACTGCCACATAGCCATTGGTGCGAATCCCCAAATGTAAGGACGGTGGGAGACCCTGCAGCCTCCTCTGTTATGGGGGGAGGCACAGGAGGCTTCTCTGGGGCCAGCAAGGACCAAAGCAGCATAACACTGCAGGAAGAAAATCAGCCTGGGAGTAAGAGCCCTATGGGGTCTGACTCTACCACGTCCTAGCTGCAGACCTTAGCAAAGAACCCTGGCTTCACTTGGCCTCCGCTTCCTTTCAGTAACACCGAGATCATCATTCATTCATTCATTCAACAAATAAGTACTGAGAGTCTCTTACGTGCCAGGACCTGTGGCACACGCACTGTCCCCCGTCCTCATGAATCTGACATCCTAGCTAGGAAGACAGATGATAAAACAAGGCAACAGACAAATACAATATTTTCCAGCCATAATGAGCACCGTGACAGAAATTAGCAAGGGGCTGAGAAGGAGAGGAGAGGAAGGGACTTGCTTTGGACAAGAGCACCCAGCGGAAGGATAAGAAGGAGCTGGCCGTGCAGAGAGGAGAAGCAAGAACATCTGGGCAGAGGGAGAAGAGAGGCAAGGACCTCAGGAAATTTGGGAACCACAAGAGCTCAGCGTAGCTGATGGGCAATGAAGGGATCACAGCATAAGATGCTCCTCAACTCTTGCCAGCTTGTCCTGAGCAGGAAAGAGGATGGTGCTTGCCAGACATTAGGCATGATGCCTGACATGCGGTAGACACTTAATAAATGTGAGTTCTCTCTCCCCCTCCCCCAGCCAGATGCTCCGGGCCCAGAAAGAGGCTCCTTCTCTGGGGTGGGTGGGGGAAGGGTGGCAGGGCAACCCCACCCCCAGCCATCTCGGGGTCCCCGAGCCCCGAGCCCGTTTGCCACCATCGAAGTGCACACTTTCTCTCTTTGTCTAATTATTCCTAATTGGGAGAAAAATTGTTTGGCAAATCAGCTGGCATCTCCTCAGCTCCGGTGTCCTAGCAACCCAGCTCTCGGGGGTGACATTGGGGAGGTGGCGCTCCAAGGCTTCCGCGCTGCAGGGAGACCGGGGCAGGGCGGCGCCAGGCTCCCCCGGGGTGACCTCTCCTGCGCCCCGGCCACCACTGCGCACTCCAGCGAGGCCAGCAGCGCTCGCACAGGCCAAAGCGGAGCCTCAGCCTTTCTGGAAAGCAGAAGGTGTCTCAGAAATAGATTTCTAATTTTCCAGCCACCTGCTCGGCTGAAAGATATTCTGGAGTTTATAATTACTTTTCAGGCACTTAACTAGAGTCTAGTTTCTAGGGCAACTTGATGCATCTCTTAATGTGTTTTTGGCTAAATCGCACCTTGCAGCTCAGCCGGGGCGGCCTGAGAGTGCCCTAGCCAGGCCCAGCGGAGGGTCCCGCATCCCGGGGTCAGGCCTTTGAAGAATAGTGATACTGACCACAGGGAACTGGAAGGAGCAAATGTGATGGTGTGGGTCAGGCTCCTGGCGCCCCCGCACGTGGCCCTTGAGAATATTTAGCAGCCGTAGTAATGGGTCTAATGGAAACAGATGGCGTGGCCTCCACCCTCGGGGAGCATGCAGGCTCAGCAGCCAGGCCTCAGGGGCAGAACCACCCTCCATCGCCCAGGAGCGTCATGGCTGGGCTAGGATTTGAATCCCAACCGCTCCATTGACTGGCTGTGTAATAATGGCAAGTTACCCACCACCTAGGTGCCTCAGTCTCCCCTCCTGGGAAGTAGAGATAATCGTGGTGCCTGCCTCAAAGAGTTGTGATGGGGCTTAACACAGTTAATTCATGGAAAGCGCTCAGCATAGTACCTAGCTCATACAGAGTGAGCACTGAGTAAATAGTCTATTATTGTTATTATTGAAAAATCACAGAACAGCTCCTGGAGGGCCAGGAAAGTCCTGTGTGGGCCACAGGAGACAGAAATGGCTTCGGGGAACTCACAAACTAGAACAGAGGTCTCCCAGAGGAGGAAAATATATACATATTGTAACTTCTAATTTGTATTTTTATCTTCTCCTTTTTGATTTATATTTAATGTATATCTTACAATGTGTGTATTCTATAAATAAATAAATAAATAAATATTCAGGGGCCTCACTCAAGAAGGTTCCAAGGACAGAGGAACATGGTTCAAAAAAAAAGGGTAGCACAAAAAAAAAAAAAAAAAAAAAGGGTAGCACAGAGGGAGTAAAACAAATTATTTTAAATGAAAGGGGCCCTAGGTGTCATTTGACTCACCCCCACCCACATTTCATACGTGGGGACACTGAGGGCCAGAAAGTGGGTCACACTTAACCCAGAGTCATGCCAGAAACAAGGATCCCCCTGAGGGATCCACAGAAAGCCCATGAAGCAGGCCCTGCAAGCCTTCCAGGAGACAAGAGCCCCGTGGGCCGCACAGTCAAGAAGGCTTCCTGGAGGAGGAGCACAGGTACCAACCTTTGAGTGGAAAAGTGCGGTTCCACACGGGCAAACCAAAAACAGAGAAGCAGAGCCATTGCTTAGAAAGCCCCTCCCACTGGGCTCCCCAAGGGTCATGACATGGGTGAACACCCCCACCAGAGCCAATTTCAGACATCAGGGGTTTTACAACTGGCAAATTTCCTGAATCTGTAACAATCTGTTGTGAGCTGGCGCCAGCATGCCCTGGAGGGTCTCTCACCCAGGTCGTGATCATTTGACCCTGAGGCCTCCTCACTCTGAATTTCTACCTCCCCCTGGTCCTCCCCTCAGTCTCCCTTCTTCAGGAGAAAAAAAAACTCAGTCCACATTTTTGTTGTCTGTCTGTCTTCTTTGGTGCTCTCTCTCTCTCTCTCTCTCTCTCTCCCCCCCCCCACCCCTTTCTCTCAATGTACCTGGTCATTCTTTGACCTGGGATGGGGGACCACAGGGGATCTCCTCCATGACTCCATATTTTGGGGTCTCTCTCTCTCTCTCAGTTCTGCCTACATGCATCTGGGTCTCTCAGCCTCCTTGGTACCTCGACTTCAGAGCACGTCTGTGGGTCCCCTTGGCTGTCTGTCACCTCTCTGGGCCTGTTTCTGTCTCCAAGTCTCTCTCTGGCTCTGAGTGTATGTGAATGGGGGCAGTGAACATCTGGGCTTCTCTGTCTCAGATTCTGTCTGTCTGTCTGCCTGCCTGTCTGCCTGACTTCTCTCTGGGCCACTCTCTAAGTTGGTGATTCTCAAAGTATGGTTCCAGAGCCAGCAGCATGACTTGGAAATCTGGTAGAAATGCGCATTCTTGGCCCCACCCCTGACAAAGATTCCCTCCTTGACCAAACTCCACTCAGTCTCCACGGAGCTCTTTTTCAACTAGGCCTCGATTTCCATGTTCTTTGTGTTGTCCAGATTTAGCAGGAATCCTGCTAAGTCCATTTAACCAGAACCCTCCCCCCCCCCCCCACACACACACACACGCTCACTAATCAGGTTCCTCAGCCTCCACCCACCCTCCCCCCAACCAGATGATGTCTGATCACCCTGGCCTGCCCCCAGCAAGAATCCTATCAGGCAGAATCCTCCAGCAAGAATCCTATCAGCCAGAATATCCCCTGACCCCTGATGTTTCCTCTCAGTAGTTTTCCATCCGCTGACCCCACCCCTGTACCTTAGCTTTAAGTTTCCACTTGCCTGTGCTGTATTCAGAGCCAAGGCCAATGTCTCTCATTGTGAAAGCCCATTTCAGGGGTCCCTACATCTATCCAGGTTGACTTCCAGCTAGAATAAAGTCTTCCTATCATGCTCCAACAAGCACCATTGAGTAGTTTCCTCTTTAAAACCCAAGACAGACTGAATCTGAAACTCTGGGAATGGGGCCCAGCAATCTGTGTTTCTAGAAGCCCCTCCAGGTGGCAGGATGTTTCTGATACAGGTCAAGCTTAAGCACCAAGGCAATCTCTCTTCATGGCTCTGTTAGGAGGAGGGGGATGGCAGGGGACTCCGACCTCTTGGCTTTGTCTGTCCCTGTGTCACTCACTCTCCTTTGTAGGTCCATGTCTGTCTGTCACACCCAAGGCCATTGGACAAAAGGCAGCTGGTTTCCATGGGCGTACTGCATTTGCTGTCCCCTGTCCCCAACAGCGTGGTCACAAACAAAGAATAGACAGCTCAGAGAAAGAAGGCTGCCCAGTCTGACTGGCCCCAAAGCCTGGGAAGGCTGCTGGGGATTAACTGGGAACTAGCTCTGCTTCCTCTGCTGGAGGTGATCACAAGACTGTGGCCGCATCAGCTAGTACAGTGGCTCCCTCCCCCTCGGCCCCCATGACCCAGGTGATTCTTTAAAGTTTTTTTTTTTTAATTTTTTAACATTTATTCATTTTTGAGAGACAGAGTGCAAGTGGGGGAGGAGCAGAGAGAGAGGGAGACACAGAATCTGAAGCAGGCTCCAGGCTCTGAGCTGTCAGCACAGAGCCTGATATGGGGCTCGAACTCACAGACTGCAAGATCCTGACCCAAGCCAAAGTGGGACACTTAATCAACTGGGCCACCCAGGCACCCCACTACCCGGGTGATTCTAATGTGCAGAGGGGCCAAGTCCTAATGCAATCCTCATAACTGCCTTAAAGATGGAGATGGGGATTCCTTTTTTACAGTTGGAGAAACTGAGGCTTAGAGAGGGAAAGTGCATAACTAAAAGTGACATAGTCAGGATTTGAACCCAGAAGTGTGGCCTATGCTCTTCATTCCACTCCATGGGAGGCATCTTGCACATAACACTGTCATTCTCCATGGCTCACTCTCTTCGGGTCTCCCAGAATGGCTGTATGTTCCCCACTCCAGCCAACCCAATGGCACCCTTTCCCTTTCTGTCCCATTCTCTGCAGCTCTGATGGCCCTGGCCCCCTGCAACCAGCTCTGCCCCTCAGAAATGGCTGACCTGTTAGAGGACCCCACCCAGGATGTGAACACTCTTCCTTGGCCTGCTTGCAAGGTTATTGTTATATCCCCACCAGGGAGGTTTCCGTCTGATATCTCCCAGAATGCTTCCCTCCATCCCTACTCCATGTAAATGCTCTGCTCCAAGCCCCCTGCTCTGCAACCTGGCCAGCAGACTTCACGTGATGTAAGGCCCTGTCCTCATCGCTGCAGGCCCACCACGAGAGTCTGCACCGGTGCTTTGCAGCCACAACACTGAGAGCAGCATGATTCCCTGACAACAGATCCCCAGACCTTCCCATGGAAGTCCCCCCAAACCATGGGAGTGACCCCAAATCTGCAGGAGCCCGGACCCCAGCCCTGCTTAAGCTCAGATTTTCTTTGAAGATTCACACTTTCTTTCTGAAAGCCAGGCGAGCTTTACATCCTGCTGCATAATGTGTCAGGGTTTGTTTCGATAAAAAAAAAAGAATGCCTATTGATTGAATTTTGACAAGGAACATGTATTACTTTTGTCATGTAAAATATTCAATTAACAAGTAAATATAATGCTTCTCCTTCCCTACTCTCAAGTAAAATTGATGATCCAGGGAGATGCTGGGTTTATTCTGTGGCCTTATGAATTCTCAACACAACTAGGGTGTCCCTAGGGGCATCCATAATGCATCCATTCTTTCTTTCATTTACCCATTTAACAAATACATTTGGAGTGCCTACCCTGTCCCAGGCATGGGGCTAGAGTCTAGAAGTATAATGATGAGTAACAGAGAAATGCTACCTGCCTCCAGGGAACTTCCTGTCTACTCAGGGGATCAAGATGTCAAAACACACACATACACACACACACACACACACACACACACACACATACAAAAGTATAATAACTTATAATAAATACACTGTAGAAAAAGCAAAAGGATGTACTGAGCAAGAATAATGGGGGTACTAAAATTGTTTCCAAGGAAGTGACATTTAAACTGAGACATAAAAGATGAATAGGAGTTGGTCAGGTAAAAAGGAGCAGTGGGAGAATGTTCCAGACATAGGTAATAGCCCATGTGAAGAGGGAAAGGAGACAGACCCAAAGCTTTCCAGCAGCTCAGAGATGAACCCTTCATCACTTGCAGCAAGAGCTCACAGGCCAAAAGCAGGAGCAGCCCCCCTCCCAAGCCCTGGAAGGCAGCTGGACGCTCTGCCAGACCGAGCTCAACTGCAGTCTCTAGGCACAAGGCCACCTGTGATCACACAGCCAGCATCCAGCTCAATACTGGCCCTGAGGCCAGACATGGAGCCAGATGGGGTAAGGGCTGGTGGGACCCAGGGATGCAGCCCCGAGGGGGAGAGCACAGGACTGTGGTCAACTCTGACCATGGCCAAGCCCAAATGAATCCTCTAGGGCTTCCCTGATGTCTGGCAACAGCACCTTTGGGACACGTGGGCAGGAGGGAATAGCCTTTAGGTACTTAGGGCCAGCCGCCCTTCTGAGCCGAGGACTGGTCAGAGATTCTACCTAGTGCCAAGATCAACACCTCACTTTGTGCTCCAGTCGAGGGTCCCTGGCCCCCGGTCCTGACCTGCAACCCTGACACCTTTCCTGGAAAGCCAGTCTCCGTAGGACTGGGGGATGCCCCTCTCCTGGGCCCATGTCTTGAGCCCTCGGCCACCAGGGCAGTGATGTGCTCATTCTGGGGTCCAGCACCCCCATACACACCATGTTCAGCCCAGCTGTTCTTCACGATGCTTCCCACAATCTGTCTAGAGGACTGGCTGGTTCCTTACGGACCCTGGCCTTCTCCCACTCGGACTATTGGCTGCTGTCTGGACTTGCAGCTTCCGTCATCCTTCTTCCTGTAGCTAGAGTGACCTTTCTAAAAACACAGATCTGATGGTGTTGCTTCCCTGCTCTGAACATTTCAGTGAACTTTCCATTGCCCTTAAGGTAAAGTCCAAGCTCCTTCATAAAAGTCAGACAAGTTCTGCATGCCCACCCCAGCCCCCATCTCTGCTCTCATCTTCCAGAAAGGAGACTTGTTGAGGAGGAAAGGGCACCGGAAGAGACTGGGGGAAGAGTGGGAGGAAGAATGCAGAGGTAGGAGCACAAGCTGGAACAGCCAAACCTTTGGCCTGAGCACCCCTCCACACCCACCCCCCAAGTCCCTAGCCCCCAGTCCCCAGCCCCCAGCAGAGCTGGAACAGGGCCTCAGAGAAAGCTTCTACGTTCTGAAGGCCTCAGCAAGGGCTGGTCAGCCACAGCGAAGCCTGGGCCTCTGCTGCCACCCAGGGGCTGGATGGAGCAGCGCAGGCAGGAGAGCTAGTCTCGTGGCCTCCCGGAGGCGGAGCTCATCTCCCCAGGACTCAGGAATAGTGAGCCAGATCCAGCCAAGGGTGGGGCCAAAAGCAAGGGCCTCAGTCAGCAGTGACAATGTTGCAATCCAGTCTAATGGGTCCTAAACACACTTCTATTATGCATCTGTCATAATACTTTGTAATTTACCTGTTGTTGTGTCTGGCTCCCCCACTAAGGCCCTGTAATCTGAGGTCTCTGCTCACAAAGCAATCCTATACCCTCTGGTCATCCAGCCTCTCCAGCTTCTTATCCCTTAGTATCCCCTCCTCTTCCCAAGCCACAGGGTCCTTGGGAACCATCCCCAACCAACTTCAGTACAACTTCTGCTTCTCCACGTATACCCTTTCTACCACCAACACCAGATTTTTGTTTGTTTGTTTATTTATTTATTTTGAGAGAGAAAGAGAGAGAATCCCAGGCAGGCTCCGCATTGTCAGTGCAGAGCCTGACGCGGGGCTCAAACTCACAACCCATAAGATCATAACCTGAGCCAAAATCAAGAGCTGGATGCTAAACCAGCTGAGCCACCCAGGCACCCCATCACCAACACCATGTTTGTTCACTCATTCATTCGTTCACTCATTCACCAAATATTTACTGAAAATCTTGTAGGTGCCTGGCCCTATGCTAGACAAGCAGACAGATAAGGTCCCTCTGTCATGGAGTTTATTTTACTTAGGGCAGACAATCAGATAAATGAACAAATTTCAAGTAGCAACACACCAAGTGGTGTGTTAGGTAGCATTTGGAGAGTGACAAAGGGAGAGAAATTCGTGGTCATGGAAGGTCTCTCTGATGCCAAGTTTGATGCTCGGATTTAAAAAATGTCCACTGTTGGGGCTCAGCGGGTGGCTCCGTCAGTTGGGTCTGACTCTTGATTTCAGCTCAAGTCATGATCCCAGGGTCCTGGGATTGAGCCCCATGTCAGGCTCCACAGAGTGTGGGGCCTGCTTAAGTTTCTTTCTCTCTCTCTCTCTCTCTCTCTCTCTCTTTCTCTCTCTCCCCTTCTCCCCCAACTCACACTTTCTCTCTTTCTCTCTAAAATAAATAAAATTAAATAAAATATGTCCACTGCCTTCAAAAAGTAGAATCTGCTTTCCCTCCCTATAAGCCCCTTAAGTGTGGGCTGTACATTACTGACTCGTTTCTAACAAAAGAATGTGGCAGAAGCAATGGTATGTGGACCCTGCATGATTTCCAAGAGAGGATATAAAAGGCATGTGGATTCCTCCTGACTCTACATCTTTCTTTCAGATCACTCATTCTAGGGGAAGCCAGTTGCCATGTCATGAAGATGCTCTAGCAGCCCCATGGAGGCCCACATGGCTGGGAACTGAGGTCTCCTGCTAAAATCCATGTGAATCCACCATCTGGAGTGTGGATTCTCCCATCTCAGTCAAGCCTTCAGATGACTGCAGCCTGTGCCAACATCCTGCCTCAGCCACATAAGAGACCCTGAGCCAAAACTACCTGGCTAAGCCACTCAGGGGCCAGTTCCTCCACTAGACACAATAGGCACACTGCCCAGGTCCCACAATACTTTCAGGACCCGCAGAAATGTTTTGATTTCTATGAAAACTCAGAGAAAGAAATGTTATCACAAATATGTGCAGATTAAACAACATACTGCTGAACAACCAATGTGTCAAAGAGAAAAATCGAAGATACTTTGAGACAAATGAATATGGAACTATAATATACCAAACTGTGTGGGGTGCAGCAAAAGCAGTTCTAAGAGGCAAGTTCACAGAGATAAATACACATTTCTTAAGAAATAAGAAGTCTCGGGGCACCTGGATGGCTCAGTCAGCTAAGCGTCCGACTTCGGCTCAGGTCACGATCTCACAGTTTGTGAGTTCAAGCCCCGCGTCAGGCTCTGTGCTGATGGCTCAGAGCTTGGAGGCTGCTTTGGATTCTGTGTCTCCCTCTCTCTCTGCCTCTCCTCTGCTCATGCTCTGTCTCTCTCTGTCTCTCAAAAATAAATAAACATTAAAAATTTTTTTAAAAAAGAAACAAGAAGTCTGAAATAAACAACTTTGCACTGCAAAGAACTAGAAAAAGAAGAACAAACAAAGCCTAGAGTTAGTAGAAGGAACAAAATAAAAATTTTAGAGCAGAAATAAATGAAATAGAGCCTAAAAAGACAATGGAGAATATCAGTGAAACTAAGAGCTAGTTCTTGAAAAGATAAACACAACTGACAAGTCTTTAGCCAGACTCAGCAAGAAGAAAGAGAGAGGACTCAAATAAATAAAATCAGAAATTAAAGAGGAGGGGCACCTAGGTGGCTCAGTCGGTTAAGTGTCCAACTCTTGGTTTTGGCTCAGGCCATGATCTCATGATTTTGTGAGTTCAAGCCCTGGTCAGGCTCTGTGCTGATGGCACGGAGCCTGCTTAGGATTCTCTCTTTCTCTGCCCCTCCCCCACCACGCTGTCTCTGTCTCTCTCAAAATAAATAAATAAACTTTAAAAAAAGAAGAAATGAAAGAGGAGATACTACAACTGGTACCACAAAAATACAAAGGATCATAAGAGACTCTTCTGAACAATTATATACCAACAAATTGGACAATCTGGTAGAAATGGATAAATTCCTAGAAACATACGACCTACCAAGATTGAATCATAATAAAATAGAAAATCTGAACAGACCAATTACTAGTGTGGAGATTGAATCCATACTCAAAAACCTCTCAACAAAAGCTCAGGATCAGACAGTTTCACCAGTGAATTCTACCAAACATGCAAAAAAGAATTAATGCCAATCATTCTCAAACACTACCAAAAAATTGGAAGAGGAGGAAATTCTTCCAAATTCAACTTATGAGGTCAGCATTACCTACCCTGATACCAAAACCAGATAAGGACACCACAAGAAAATTACAGGCCGATATCCCTGATGAACACAGATGTAAAAATCCTTGATAAAATATTAGCAAACTGAATTCAATAATACATTAAAAGGACCATATGCTATAATCAAGTGGAATTTATTTCAGGAATGCAAGGATATTTTGATAATGGCAAATTAGTCAATGTGATACACCTCATTAACAAAATGAAGAATAAAAATCATATGACCATCTCAATAGATGCAGAAAAGTATTTGATAAAACTCAGCATCCATTTATGATAAAAACTCTCAACAGAATTGGTATTGATAATGTACCTCAACATAATAGTGGAAACATATATTGCTATATATGACAAATCCACAGCTAACATCAGACTCAATGAAAAGCTGAAAGTTTTTCTTCTAAGATTAGGAACAAGACAAGGATGCCCACTTATGCCACTTTGATTCAAAATAGTATTAGAGGGCCACCTAGGTGGCTCAGTCAGTTAAGCGTCCAACTTCGGCCCTGGTCATGAACTTGCAGTTCATGAGTTCGAGCCCCATGTCGGACTCTGTGCTGACAGCTCAGAGCCTGGAGCCTGATTCAGATCCTGGGTCTCCCTCTCTGCCCCTGCCCCTGCCCCAGTGTGTGCTCTCTCTCTCTCAAAAATAAACATTAAAATTTTTTTTTTCAAAATAGTAATCGAAGTCCTAGCTAGAGCAAGGCAAGAGAAAGAAATATAAGGCATGCAAATTGGAATGAAATAAGTAAAACTGTCACTATTTGCAGACAACATGATATTACATAGGTAAGTCCTACTAAAAACTCCATCAAAAAACTGTTAGAACTAATAGACAAATTCGCAGACTAGGCCCTGTAATCTGAGGTCTCTGCTCACAAAGCAATCCTATACCCTCTGGTCATCCAGCCTCTCCAACTTCTTATCCCTTAGTACTCTCCCCTCCTCTTCCCAAGTCTCAGGACACAAAATCAATACACAAAAATTTGTTGCCTCTTTACACACTGATAATGAACTATTGGAAAAAGAAATTAAGAGGGGCATCTGGGTGGCTCAGTTGGTTAAGCATCCAACTCTTGATTTTGGCTCAGGTCATGATCTCACATTCATGAGATCGAGCCCTGCCTTGGGTTCTGTGCTGACAGCACAGAGCCTGCTTGAGATTCTCTCTCTCACTCCCTCCCTCTCTCTCAAAATAAATAAATACACTTTTTTAAAAAAAAAGAAGAAGACTGGGGCGCCTGGGTGACTCAGTTGGTTAAGCGTCCGACTTCGGCTCAGGTCGTGATCTCGCAGTCCGTGAGTTCGAGCCCCACATCGGGCTCTGTGCTGACAGCTCAGAGTGTGGAGCCTGCCTCAGATTCTGTGTCTCCCTCTCTCTCTGCCCCTCCCCTGTTCATGCTCTGTCTCTCTCTGTCTCAAAAATAAATAAACATTAAAAAATAAAAATAAAAATAAATAAATAAATAAATAAATAAAAAGAAGGAGAAAAGGAAAAGAAGAAAAAAGCTTGAGGATATCATGCTCCCTGATTTCAAACCATATTACAAAGCTATAGTAACTAAAACAGTATGATATTGGCATAAAAATGGACACATGGATCCATGGAATGGAATAGAGGGCCCAGAAATAAACCCATGCATGTATGGTCAGTTAATTTATTACAAAGGAGCCAAGAGCTGGGGCGCCTGGGTGGCTCAGTCAGTTGAGCATCCAACTTGGGCTCAGGTCATGATCTCATGGTACGTGAATTCAAGCCCCGCATCGGGCTCTGTGTTGACCGCTCAGAGCCTGGAGCCTGCTTCGCATTCTGTGTCTCCCCCTCTCTCTGCCCCTCCCCTGCTCATGCTCTGTCTCTCTCTGTCTCAAAGATAAATAAAAAACATTTTAAAAAATAAAAAAAACAAAAAACAAAGGAGCCAAGAGGCATCTGGGTGGCTCAGTCGGTTGAGCTTCAGACTTTAGCTCAGGTCATGATCTCACAGTTCATGAGTTTGAGCTTCACATCAGGCTCACTGCTGTCAGCCTGTCAGCACAGAGCCCACTTCAGATCCTCTGTCTCCCCCTCTCTCCACCCCTCCCCCACTTACCCTCTCCCAAAAAACAAATAAATACTAAAAAAACAAAACAAAGGAGTCAAGAACATGTGATGGGGGAAAGGACAGTCTCTTCAATAAATGGAGCTGGGAAAGCTGGACAGCCACATGCAAAAGAATTAAATTAAACCATTATCTTAAACCACATACAAAAATTAACTCAAAATGAATGAAAGACTTGAATATAAGACCCGAAACCATAAAATTCCTAGAAGAAAACATAGATGGTAGGCTCCTTGGGTCTTGGTGATGAGTTTTGAGTCTGACATCACAAGCAGCAAAAGCAAAACTAAACAAGTGGGAGTACGTCAAACTATTTCTGCACAGCAAAGGAAATCATCCACAAATGAAAAGGCCACCTACTGAATGGGAGAAAATATTTGCAAATCATATACAGGCACACTGCCGAGATATGGCAGGTTCAGTTCCAGACCACTGCAACAAAGCTCGTATCACAATAAAGTGAGTCAAATGAATGTTTTGGTTTCCCAGTGCATGTAAAAGTTAGGTTTACACTCTACTGGCGTCTATGAAGTGTATAATAGTATTATGTCCAAAGAAACAATGTACATGCTTTAGTTTAAAAATACTTTATTGTTAAAAAATGCTAACCATCATCTGAGAGTTGTAATCTTCTTGCTGGTGGAGGGTCTCGCCTCGATGCTGACAGCTGCACACTGGTCAGGAAGGTGGGTGCTGAAGGCTGGGGCAAGTTCCTAAAATAAGACGTGAGTAAAGTTGACCAATTCAGTTGACTCTTCCTTTCAGGAATGATTTCTCTGTAGCATACGAGGCTGGGTGATAGCATTTTATCCACAATAGAATTTCTTTCAAAATCGGAGTCAATCCTCTCAAACTCTGCCACTGCTTTATCAACTAAGTTTATGTAATAGTCTAAATCGTTTTGTTGTCACTTCAACAATCCTCACGACATCTTTACCAGGGGGAGATCCCATCTCAAGAAACCACTTTCTATGCTCACCCATAAGAAGCAAGCCACTCCTCATCCATTAAAGTTTTATCGTGAGACTGCAGTCATTCAGGCACATCTTCAGGCTCCGAGAGTAACAACAAAGATCAGTGATCACAGATAGCCACAGCAAATATAATAATAATGAAAAACTTTGAGATATTGTGAGAATTACCAAAATGTGACACAGAAGCATGAATGCTATTGGAAAAATGGGACCGACAGGCTTGCTGATTCCAAGTTTGCCACACACCGCCAATTTGTAAAAATTATAATATCTGCAACATGCAATAAAATGAGGTGTGCTCACATCTTACAAGGGACTAATATCCAAAATGTATAAAGAAATCATACAACTCATCAATTTTTTTAAAAAACTGGTTTAAAAACAGGCAGAAGAGGGGGCGCCTGGGTGGCTCAGTCGGTTGAGCGTCCGACTTCGGCTCAGGTCATGATCTCACACTCTGTGGGTTCGAGCCCCACGTCGGGCTCTGTGCTGAGAGCTCGGAGCCTACAGCCTGCTTCGGATTCTGGGTCTCCCTCTCTCTCTGCCCCTCCCCCACTCATGCTCTGTCTCTGTCTCAGAAATAAATAAACATTAAAAAAAATTTTTTTTAATAGGCAGAAGATCTGAATAGACATTTTTCCAAAGAAGACCTAGAGAGACCAACAGGTACGTGAAAAGATGCTGAACATCATTAATCATCAGGAAAATGCAAATCAAAGCTGCAGTGGGATATCACATCACACCTGTTGGAAAGGCTATTACCAAAAAGAGAAAACAATAGCAAGTGTTGGTGAGGATGTGGAGAAAAAGAAAGCTTTGTGCCCCGTTGGTGGGAATGTAACCTGGTGCAGTCACTGGGGGAAACAATACGGAGTTTCCTCAAAAAAATTAAAAGTAGAACTACCATATGACCTAGCAATTCCAGGTCCGGGTGTTTATCCCAAGAAAACTAAAACACTAACTTGAAAAGATATGTGCCCCTCCATGTTCACTGCAGCATTAGTTACAACAGCCATGCTATGCACGTGTCTGTCAGTGGCTGAATGGATGAAGAAAATGTGATACACACACACACATACATACACACTCACTGTGAAATATTACTTAGCCGTAGAAAGGAGTGAGATCTTGCCATTTGCAACAACATTAAAGGACCTCAAGGGCATGATGCTAAGTGAAATAAATATCATGTCATCTCTCTTATATGTGGAATCTGAAAAAAATAAAATAAAAAACAAACAAAACAAGCTCATAGATACAGAGAACAGATTGGTGGTTGCCAGGGGCAGGGGGTAAGGGATGGGAGAAGTGAGTGAAATTTTTTCAAATTTGAAAAAAAAAAAAAAAAAAAAAGAAGAGGGTAAAGGGAATTTGTATAAGCCTCTGATCAAAAAAAATTTTTTTGAGCCTCTGATCAAATTAAAGAGAACTACTTTCCCAAATTTAATTAGCTATGCATATTGCTATAAAAACCAAAAATTTTTAAGACATCTTACATCAAAGCATATGTTTTCATATAGAATATTAATATCTCCATCTTTATAGTATCACAATCATAAAATATCATTTTTAATATTCTTTTAAGAAAGAAGGGGCCAGCAAGGGTCAAAGTACCTAAGTCCCATGAAAGTCCTAGTGTGGTCCCTAAGCTGCTCTTGAATTCCTGACTCACAGAAACTCTGAGATAATAAATACTTGTTACTTTAAGCTACTAAATTTCAGGGTAACTTGTTACACAGCAAGAGAGCACTAATAATACTGGCCTCATAAAGATCTGAGGGCAGAGCACTGCAGACAGGGGAGAGCAAGGCAAAGGCCCTGGGGTAGAAGTAATCCTGGCATGTTCAAAATGAACAGGAAAAAAAAAGTGTTACTTAACCTCCTGAAGCCTCAGTTTTCTCATCTGTAAAATGGGGATGATGATTGTCACAGCTCCTCACTGGGTTGTTATTGGGATTGATTAATAGTATCTGACACAACTGTTTGCTATTCAGCCTCCTCTTAGCTTCTCTTTCTCCTCCTCCTGCCTAGACCTGATATCTGAAAGCCTGAGCCTCTTGCCAGCCACTTTGGTCTTCTGCCCCCAATCTCCATCAACACGCCCAACAGCTGGAGGTCCAGAGATGCTTCCAGACAAGATTCTGAGCTCAGAGAAATAGGTATTCCACAGATGGGAATGAGAGGCATTCCAGTTTTGCAGCTCTCCCCTGAAATCTCTGCCTTCTTTGCTCATCACCCACTTGCTAACTCCCTTAGAGCCAGTGAGAGTCTCCTACAATTCTAGAAAATTCCAGATTGTCAGACAAAGCCCTTAGTTTCCACCAAAACCCTCCATTTGCCCACACATCCACCTGTGCTCTGTTGGGACGGGGAGAAGCCCTTCTCCACCACTGTGACGGCATCAGCCCCAAAGCAGGGCCACAGCGCAAGGTCTCAGCCACAGTGGTGGGGGAGGGCTGGAATTAGTTTACACGCACGCGCAAGCACACACCTTCCTGTACTTTGAAGCCCCTCCCTGCCCTTGAGTGGAGTCCTTTGTGTACCATCACAAACAAGTTTGTGAGTGAGAGTGTTGGAGTCAATAGTCCGTGAACTGGCTGGGTGTTGCACACACCTCCGTCACTGCTGGCCACAATCTCTGTCCCTACCAAGTTGGCACACCATATTCTAGACTGGCAATAACAATAATAATGATAATCAGTAGTGGAAGGGTGCTTCCTCTCCTCCAGGCGCTGTCCGAAGACCTTCACAGCAACCACATGAGGAGTGTACCATTATTATCTCCAATGATGTATTGAGAGCACAGAAAGATGAAGTAACTTGCCCAAGGCCACACAGGAGGAAGAGGCAATTCAAACCCAAGCAATCATCAGCAGAGAACAGACAGTGCCATACAGGCCTGCGTGCCCTGCCCATTCAGGCCTCAGCTGCCTGGATCCAAGGATGGCCGGTCCACGAGATGAGGATCCGGACCAATCAGTTGCTCCTTTAGCAGAAATGGGATCAGTGGGCACAGAGGCCAAAAGAAACTGAGCTTCCCCACAAAGTAAAGACAAGGGGACAGCCTTCAGGGCCGGGAGTCAGAGAGGACAGAGCAGCAATTCAGACAAAAGCAAAGATGAAATGACCAAGAAGCTACCAGAAGAGGGGCCTAGAGGCAACCTCAGGCTGCTGGCTCCTAAGCTCCAGGTTGCTGGAGACCTGGTGGCTGAGCGACTCCCGCCCCCACCCCAGAGACCTGGAGCCTCTCCTGCATCTACAGTAAGTCTCCTTTGTGGGGCAAGCTTCGAAGAAGTCTTCCACCCTGGCTATCAGAAAAGCTCTGACCAGAACATACTGTGCGGCCTTGGACAAGCCACCTAACCTCTCTGAGCCTCCGACTACTCCATGAAATGCAATTTTGTAAGAATTCAAATAGATACTAAGAGGTTGCTAGCACTAATAGGCCTAAAGGCAATGGCAGAGATTATCAGAGCATTCTGGTGCTTCCCACTCCACTCCCCTGGTGAACTAAATCCTGAATAGCACAGTTTAGGCTCTGACTGGGGCCCTAAGTGAGTGGCACTGCCCTGATCGGGGTACCTCGTGTGCCACAAGACCCCGTGTGCCCCACCCGGGTGAGAATGCTGCCGTGGGGCTCCTGTACCCCTCTCCCCTCTGGGGCCCTGGCCTCTGCCCAGCCCTCATCAGCCTCCTCCCCTACCCACACCAAACAGCTGGGATCTGCTGTGTTGTTGTGCTTTAACAAACTATTTGGGGATCACACAAAAATTACAAATAATAGTTCAGAGAGGTCCCACATGCCCTTCACCCAGCTTCCTGTAGTAATGTTAACATCTTGCATAACCATGGTATCAAAACCAGGAGATTAACACCAGCACCATACTGAGCGTCGGTGACAGCATAGAGATGTCTCAGCCCAGCCCTGCCCTCGAGGAGTCACAGCCTCGGGGAGAACAGATATGGAAGTGAGACAGTCACCCTGTGATGAGGTCCAGAGAGAGGAGGCTCATCTTGCTGGTGGGATGCAGAGCGGAAGCCCTTCATTCCAGCACAAGAGGGTCCCGGTCTGAGCCGAGCCCTGAAGGACAAGTCTCCAGAAGTCAATGCTCTTCCCCAAGTACTGGTCCAGGGCTTAATGAGGGTCCCTTTCCCAGTGAATTCTCAGGGAAGACAAAGGCCAAACCATAGAGGGAGACAAGACCAGGAGGCAGACAGACAGGGGCCGAACCCCTGCTTCAACACTGTGCGACTCTGAGCAGGTGACTCAACTTTTCTGGGCTTCAGATTCCTTGCTCCTCCCATGCATCTCTCTCCATCTCTGTTTCAGACTCTGCATCTCGGGTCCTCTATCAGATGCAGTGTCTTCCTGCCTCTCGTTCATCTCGCCCAGTCTCTCTCAGCCTTGGCCCTCCCCCCATCCCAAAGCCCTTGGAGTCCCATTAATTTTGAGAGGCTGTCTGGATGGATTGCCGCCTGGCCCCGTCCTGGGGCTCAGAGAGCTGTGTAATTATCCACTTGGAGCTGAGGGGAAGCGATAACCAGTTCTCCCTCCCTCCTTCCCTGCTTGCCTTATGCTCATCCATTTTGCTCAAACATCCCCAGGGAAGCCGATTATGGAGGGGCCCACTGGGGGAGGTGGGATGGGGATCCTCATTACCTCAGACAAGGTCAGTGAAAGGGAATACCAAGGCCCTGACCCCCCAGCCTGGGCCCTTCTGTCTGTCCCGGACATCACAACTTAATCTCTAGACCATTATCTCCAGCCAGGAGCTCACTCCTGTGTCCCTGCCTTGTTCAGCCAACTTTCCCCGGGGCACCTGCTGCGTACATCTCACAGGTCCTCAAATTCAACACCTTCAACCTAAACACATCATCTTTCCTCCCAGCCCTGCCTCCCCCATCCCTACCCTCCTCCTCCCATACCCCACTCATTGTCACCTCAGCTAATGTGCCACAACCATCCATTTCTCTGTTTACCTCGGACCAGCAGGACCAGCTTCTGTGTCTTAAAACTTACCTGGGAGTGGACCCCTTCCCCTGGACAGCCCATGGACCCTGCACATTGGCAGTGTCCCAAGTCTGATTTATATCATCTTACCTGCAATCTCCCTGCCTCTGTGACACCCCCCTTCGCAATCACAGATACCAAATTTCTCCACCTCCTCCTGATCCCCCTACATACAACCCAATAGTCCCCATCCTGGGGCGGGAGAATGGACTTTGGAGTGGATAAGAACTGAGAGATAATCCCAACTCCATCATTCCCTGACTGTGGCCTGGAGCAGGTCACTTCACCTCTGGCCCTCGGTTTTATAGTCTATGAAATGGGACTAAGGGGATCCACCTGGCAGGGCTGTTGGGAAGATAGGGTGAGAATATCCAGAATTACAATGTCAAATGACTATAGCACCAAGCAAGTAACATGCAGGAGTGAAGAGCCTGGTGGGTGTGGCCAGACAGTGGATGCTCCATCAAAAGGGGACAGCTGTTCGTCACTCCAGCCATTGATACCATAGGGGATATGGGCCTCGAATGGCCAGGACTTCCTAGTTCCCAACCATGTTTCCATGTGCAGTCTCCAGCTTTGTATATGTTGGCAATGAATTGAAATGTTTCTTTAGCACCACGAAGGCCAAACTGCCCCAGGGCGCCAGTTTGTAATCCTTGATGTATGCAAGGGGTTGAGCCCAGTGCTGGCCCAAAACGGTCAATAAACATTAATTCCCTAATCTGCCCTTCTTATTCACTCACTCTCTCAAAAACCAAAAGTCTCCCCAAGCTATTCCTCCCATGCTGCCCTCACCCTTATCATCTTCATACAGCTCCTAGTGGCCAGCAGCCCCAGGCCGCACCCCACCCAAGGTGCCTTGCCCAGCTGGGCTCCTCCCTGGACACTTGCCAGTCAACAAATCCTCTCCCTTTCATTTTCTCACTGCTCTTTCCAATACCCCCACCAAACAAATGAGGGAAGTGAGGTCCAAAGGGCGTGAGTCAGTCAACAAATACTTATTACACACCTACTATGCGCCAGGCTCTCTTAAATGGCAAGTCCAAGGTCACACAGAGTATTCTTGGTTGCAAGTGACAGAAACCTAAGTTAAACCTGCTCAGGCAGAAGCCAAGATGGCAGAACAGCATGGAAGTTTTCTGTGTGTCTCGTGTCCATGAAATACAGCCAGACCAACAATAAACCATCCTATACACCTAGAAAACTGCTTGGGGAATTAACACAACAACCTGCACAATCTGAGCCACAGAATTCAGCAGGTACACGGCACAGAGAGGTGAACTCGGGGAGCGAGAAGCCACGGCGGGCAGGGAGGTGCTTTTGCAGGCAGAGAGAGGACAGAGACGTGGGGGGGGAGAGAATACGGGAAAAACACTCCTCCCCCCCAAAAGCAGCTGGAGAGAAATGGAAAATTGGAAACAGTCACAGGGACTAAACTAAAAAGGGAGAAAAAAGAGGGTTTAAATTCCATTAAGACTGTAAACAAGGGGAGTGCAGTCTGCAACTCCACAGCTCGATACCTGGTGCTGCTCTGGTGGGAAGGTCGAATCCCCAGGAACAGAGTGGGGTCTGGGAGGTTCTCAGGCCACATGGGGAAAGGCGGTTCCACTGCTGGAAGGACATTTGGTAGAGATTGTTGAAGCCACCTGGTCCCAGCAGACCCCAGAAAACGGCCACATTCGCTGGTGCTGGAACAAGGTCGTTAAGGGTGAAGCCTGGTGCCAGATGTGTGTTGTGATTTTCCATAGTCCCTGAAACGCTGCTGCTACACTATCTCACGAACTTTTTCTGGGGCAGGCTGGCACCTGGCCGCAGTCTCAGGGCACCAGCAGCAGCAGGGTCCAGCAGGCGTTCCTGGATGCAGCCAGCATTTGGCCATTGCTTGGTGAGACCCTCCTGCAGAGGGGCAGAATGGGTCAAAGCCGCAGTCCTTCGGAAGTAAGGGGCCGGGGAAAACAGCCGCATCTGAGACAAAACTCGGGAGAGAGGTACTGCCTGGGGCTTGGTCACAGACAGTGAAAAAGCGGGGAGTGGACGAAAGCTGAAGACAGAGGACAGGTGTATGATTGCTGATCTGGGAGAACAGAGTTCCGATACTAGAGACTGGGTAGCTGGGTGCCGCCATTTTCACCGCTCCCGCGCGTGCGCATAGGCACCTACGAGCGCCAAAGCAATCCACCCCAGTAGGCTAGCAGCGCCATCTAGTGGAGAGCAGAGCCATTACACTGAGACCCACCCAACTGGGCCAACCTCGCTCTTCAAGAACACAAGTCTCACCGCCTGCTTAGTTTATGATTATAAAGCTCTTCATAGTCTGACTTCTAGGGAAAACGAAGTAATTTCAGTCCTATTTCAATCTATTAGCAGGTCCATCTATTCAACTTCCTTTCTTTTTTTTCTCTTTTTCACTTCTTTTCTTGAATGCAGAAAGAGAAAAACTTCATTTTTACTTTCAATTTCTATTAAAAATATTTTTCTTTAATTTTATTACTATATTTTTCACTTTTATATAATTTTTTTCAAATTCTATTTTATGTCCATCATTTTATTTTAGTCTATTACAGTCTATTCACTTTTTCAAATTTTCAAACGATTTCCGTTTTTTTCTCTTTTTTCTCTTCTTTATTTCTTTTCTTTTTCTTGAATACAAAAAGAGAAATTTTTCATTTTTATTTTTAATTTTTATTAAAAATATTTTTCTTTAATTTTTTCCACTATATTCTTTACTTTTGTGTAATTTTTTTCAAATTATATTTTACTCCCATTATCTCATTTTAGTCTACTTCAGTGTATTCATTTTTTAAAATTCTCAAATGATTTCCTTCCCCCCCCTTTTTTTCTCTAATCTGTCAAACCACTTTCAACACCCAGACCAAAACACACCTAGAAGTAGCATCATTTATCCGATTTGTGTGTGTGTGTTTAATTTTTTAATTTTAATATTTTTTTAATTTTAATTTTTTTAATTTTAATTTTTCTACCTCATTAATTCCTTTTCTCCCTTCAAAATTAAAAAATGAAGGAAGTCCCCCAAAAGAAAGAGCACAAAGAAATTACCACCAGGGATTTAACCAACACAGATACAAGCAAGATGTCTGAATCAGGATTTGAATCACGATAATAAGAATACTGGCTGGAGTTGAAAATAGATTAGAATCCCTTTCTGCAGAGATAAAAGAAGTAAAAACTAGTCAGGATGAGATAAAAAATGCTATAACTGAGCTGCAACCATGGATGGATGCTGCAGCAGCAAGAATGGATGAGGCAGAACAGAGAATCAGTGATATAGAGGACAAACTTATGGAGAATAATGAAGCAGAAAAAAAGAGGGAGATTAAGGCAAAAGAGCACAATTTAAGAATTAGAGAAATCAGTGACTCATTAAAAAGGAACAACATCAGAATCATAGGGGTCCCAGAAGAGGAAGAGAGAGAAATAGGGGTAGAAGGGTTATGTGAGCAAATCATAGCGGAAAACTTTCTTAACCTGGGGAAAGACACAGACATCAAAATCCAGTAAGCACAGAGGACCCCCATTAGATTCAACAAAAAACGACCATCAACAAGGCATATCATAGTCAAATTGACAAAATACTCAGGCAAGGAGAGAATCATGAAGCAGCAAGGGAAAAAAGTCCCTAACCTACAAAGGAAGACAGATCAGGTTTGCAGCAGACCTGTCCACAGAAACTTGGCAGGCCAAAAAGGAGTGGCGGGATATATTCAGTGTGCTGAATTAGAAAAATATGCAGCCAGGAATTCTTTATCCAGCAAGGCTGTCATTCAAAATAGAAGGAGAGATAAAAAGTTTCCCAGACAAACAAATTTAAAGGAGTTTGTGACCACTAAACCAGCCCTGCAAGAAATTTTAAAGGGGACTTTCTAAGGGAAGAAAAGATGGAAAAAAAAAAAAATATATATATATATATATATACCAAAAGCACCAAAAGATTAGAAAGCACCAGAGAACACCACCAGAAACTCCAACTGTACAAGCATCATAACGGCAATAAATTCATATCTTTCAGTGCTCACTCTAAACATCAGTGGACTCAATGCTCCAATCAAAAGACATAGGGTAACAGAATGGATAAGAAAATAAGATCCATCTATATGCTGTTTACAAGAGACCCACTTTAGACCTAAAGACACCTTCAGATTGAAAATAAGGGAATGGAGAACCATCTATCATGCTAATGGTCAACAAAAGAAAGCCGGGGTAGTCATACTTATATCAGACAATCTAGGCTTTAAAATAAAGACTGTAACAAGAGATGAAAAAGGGCATTATAGCATAATCAAAGGGTCTATCCACCAAGAAGACCTAACAATTATAAATATTTATGCGCCAAATGCAGCAGCACCCAAATATATAAATCAATTAATCACAAACATAAACTCATCGATAGTAATACCATAATAGTAGGAGACTTCAACACCCCACTCACAGCAATGGACAGATCATCTAATTTAAAAAATCAATAAGGAAACAATGGCTTTGAATGACACATTGGACCAGATGGACTTAACAGATAGGTTCAGAACATTTCATCCTAAAGCAGAATATACATTCTTCTCCAGTGCACATGGAATGTTCTCCAGAATAGACCATATACTGGGACACAAATCAGCCCTATGTAAGTACAAAAAGATCGAGATCATACCGTGCATATTTTCAGACCACAACGCTATGAAACTCGAAATCAACCACAAGAAAAAATTCAGAAAGGTAACAAATACTTGGAGACTGAAGAACATCCTACTAAAGAATGAATGGGCTAACCAAGCAGTTAAAGAGGAAATTGAAAACTATATGGAAGTCAATGAAAATGATAACACCACAACCCAAAACCTCTGGGACGCAACACAGGTGGTCATAAGAGGAAGGTATATAGCAATCCAGGCCTTCCTAAAGAAGGAAGAAAGATCTCAGATACACAACCTAACCTTATGCCTTAAGGAGCTGGAAAAAGAACAGCAAATAAAACCCAAAACCAGCAGAAGACAGGAAATAATAAAGATTAGAGCAGAAATTAATGCTACCAAAACCAAAAAAACCAGTAGAACAGATCAATGAAACCAGAAGCTGGTTCTTTGAAAGAATTAACAAAATTGATAAACCACTAGCCAGTTTGATCAAAAAGAAAAAGGAAAGGACCCAAATAAATAAAATCAAAAATGAAAGAGGAGAGATCACAACCAACGTAACAGAAATAAAAACAATAATAAGAGAATATTATGAGCAATTATATGCCAATAAAATGGGCAATCTGGAAGAAATGGACAAATTCCTAGAAACATATACACTACCAAAACTGAAACAGGAAGAAATAGAAAATTTGAACAGACCCATAACCAGTAAGGAAATCAAATTAGTAATCAAAAATCTGCCAAAAAACAAGAGGCCAGGGCCAGATGGCTTTCCAGGGGAATTCTACCAAACATTTAAGGAAGAGTTAACATTCTCTTGAAGGTGTTCCAAAAATTAGAAATGGAAGGAAAACTTCCAAACTCTTTCTCATGAAGCCAGCATTGCCTTGATTCCAAAACCAGACAGAGACCCCACTAAAAGGAGAGCTATATACCCATTTCCCTGATGAACATGGATGCAAAATCCTCAACAAGATATTAGCCAACTGGATCCACCAATACATTAAAGAAATTATTCACCACAACCAAGTGGGATTTATACCTGGGGTGTGGGGCTGGTTCAATATCCACAAAACAATTAATGTGATTCATCACATCAATAAAAGAAAGGACAAGAACCATATGATCCTCTGAATAGATGCAGAGAAAGCATTTGACAAAATACAACATCCTTTTTTGATAAAAACCCTCAAGAAAGTAGGGATAGAAGGATCATATCTCAAGATCATAAAAGCCATATATGAACGACCCAATGCTAATATCATCCTCAATGGGGAAAAACTGAGAGTTCTCCCCCTAAGGTCAGGAACAAGAGAGGGATGTCCACTCTCACCACTGTTATTCAACATAGCATTGGAAGTCTTAGCCTCTGCAATCAGACAACACAAAGAAGTACAAGGCATCTAAATCGGCCAGGAGGAGGTCAAACTTTCACTCTTCGCAAGTGACGGGATACTTTGTATGGAAAACCCAAAAGATTCCACCAAAAAACTGCTAGAACTGATTCATGAATTCAGCAAAGTTGCAGGATATAAAATCAATGCACAGAAATCGGTTGCATTCCTATACACCAACAATGAAGCGACAGAAAGAGAAATCAAGGAATCAATCCAATTTACAGTTGCACAAAAAACCATAAAATACCTAGAAATAAATCTAACCAAAGAGGTGAAAAATCTATACACTGAAAACTATAGAAAGCTTATGAAAGAAATTGAAGAAGACACAAAAAAATGGAAAAAGATTCCATGCTCCTGGATAAGAAGAACAAATATTGTTAAAATGTCAATACTCCCCAAAGCAATCTACATGTTCAGTGCAATCCCTATCAAAGTAACACCACCATTCTTCACAGAGCTGGAACAAATAATCCTAAAATTTGTATGGAACCAGAAAAGACCCCAAATAGCCAAAGCAATCTTGAAAAAGGAAACCAAAGCAGGAGGCATCACAATCCCAGACTTCAAGCTATACTACAAAGCTGTAATCATCAAGACAGTATGCTACTGGCACAAGAACAGACACCCAGATCGACGGAACAGAATAAAGAACCCAGAAATTGACCCACAAATGTATAGCCAACTAGTCTTAGACAAAGCAGGGAAAAGTATCCAATGGAAAAAAGACAGCCTCTTCAGCAAGTGGCCCTGGGAAAACTGGACAGCGACATGCAGAAGAATGAACCTGGGCCACTTTCTTAGACTTTACACAAAAATAAACTCAAAGTGGATGAAAGACCTAAATGTAAGACAGGAAGCCATCAAAATGCCCGAGGAGAAAGCAGGCAAAAGCCTCTTTGATCTTGCTCACAGCAACTTCTTACTCAACACGTCTCCGGAGGCAAGGGAAACAAAAACAAAAATGAACTACTGGGACTTCATCAAAATAAAAAGCTTCTGCACAGCAAAGGAAACAATCAGCAAAACTAAAAGGCAACTGACAGAATATATAGGGTTAGTATCCAAAATCTATAAAGAACTTATCAAACTCAACACCCAAGAAACAAATAATCCAGTGAAGAGATGGGCAAAAGACGTGAATAGACACTTCTCCAAAGAAGACATCCAGATGGCCAACCAACACATGAAAAAATGCTCACCATCACTCATCATTAGGGAAATACAAATCAAAACCACAATGAGATACCACCTCACACGTGTCAGAATGGCTAACATTAACAACTCAGGCAACAACAGATGTTGGCGAGGATGCGGAGAAAGAGGATCTCTTTTGCATTGTTGGTGGGAATGCAAGCTGGTGTAGCCACTCTGGAAAACAGTATGGAGGTTCCTCAAAAAACGAAAAATAGAACTACCCTATGACCCAGCAATTGCACTACTAGGTATTTATCCAAGGGATACAGGTATGCTGTTTTGAAGGGGCACATGCACCCCAATGTTTATAGCAGCACTATTAACAATAGCCAAAATATGGAAAGAGCCCAAATGTCCATCGATGGATGAATGGATAAAGAAAATGTGGCATATATATATATATATATATACACATATACATACAATGGAATATTACTCGGCAATCAAAAAGAATGAAATCTTGCCATTTACAACTACGTGGGTGGAACTGGAGGGTATTATGTTAAGGGAAATTAGTCAGTCAGAGAAAGACAAAAATCACATGTCTTCGCTCATATGAGGACATTAAGAGGCAAAACAGATGAACATAAGGGAAGGGAAACAAAAATAATATAAAAACAGGAAAGGGGACAAAACAGAAGAGACTCATAAATATGGAGAACAAACAGGTTACTGGAGGGGTTGTGGGAAGGGGGATGGGCTAAATGGGTTAGGGGCACGAAGGAATCTATTCCTGAAATCATTGTTGCACTATATGCTAACTAATTTGGATGTAAATTTTTAAAAAACAAAATTAAATTAAAAACAAAATCTTACCCACACACAAAAAAACAAAAAACAAAAAACAAAAAAAACCTGCTCTGGAAAAGGGACCATGTAGTAGCTCTGTGCCTGCAGGAAGGGAAACAATGTGGCTGGGCTCCACCGGCTAAGGGAGCTGGGGTGCAAAGGCCTTTCCCAGAACTCACTTGCTTCTCACTTGTTGCTGCTTCCACCAGCAGATCCAGAACATCTCTGTGTTTATCATCAGATGGACACTGCCCCTGTCCTGTGTTCAAATGCCCCTGGGAAGGACGCTTAGCAGCTCAGCTTGTGTCTGTGGTCGCACTGGGCCAATCAACAGAGCAAGGTACCTATGACTGATTAGCTCAACTCGGGCCGGTCCCAGCCCTGGGCCAACCAACGCTCAACAAGACAGCAAGCCCTGTGGGGAGATTGTGGCTGGTTGGAGAACGGGGATTCCCCAGGAAGTGCTGTATGTACAGACAAGAGATGTCTTACTTAGCGCTCTCCCAAAAGCCAGGCCTGAGGATGAGGATTTATGTGCAAGTTGTTTGTTGGGGAGGTGATCCCAGGAAATATCAGCATGGGAATGGGAAGTGAGGCCAAGAAGGAAAGGAAGCTGGTGAAGGGCAGGTGATTGAGTGAGTTGCTTCCTTGGGCAAGTGAGATTAATCCCGCTGGGGACCTCTGGGAAAGAGTAGGACTTGAGCCTCACAGTTACCTCAACCAAAGGGGGTGGAAGTTGGAGGATTTATTCCCTAATTTCCATCAGTCATTGGTTGAGGGCTACTCCGGTGAGGTGCCAATTTGGGGGTACTTCCAGCCACCCCATCATAAGCAGGGGCCCCAGAAGCCCAGACAGCGCCAGGCAGGGCGGCAGGTGCTGGCCATGGGACGTTGGCCTGCCTACTGTAAATCACCGAGCTTTGCACAGTCCTCTTAATCGCCAACACAGAGCAGGCCAAGGAGACACGCAGAGGGCACTGACAGCATGTGCTACGTGTACTCACTACTTGAGGAAACAAACTTTAAAACCATCACTGACCATAGGTGCAGGGCATTCCTGCCAGAGCCCAAAGGGAGGTCCCTGGCCCTTGGATGCTTGGGGCGAGGTTGTGGGGGGCCACCTGGGTGGCTCAGTCTGTGGAGCCTCTGACTCTTGGTTTGAGCTCAGGTCATGATCTCATGGTTTGTGAGTTTGAGCCCCATATCGGGCTCTGCACACCTGTGCGGAGCCTGCTTAGGATTTTCTCTCTCTGTCCTTCCCAGGCTCACACACTCTCTCTCTCAAAAAAAAAAAATTTTTTTAACCTTAAAAAAAAAAAATCCTCACAGGAAACTGAGACAAGCTGCTGTGGTCACAGGGCACTAGGCGATGGGGACCATCTCCCCAGTGTTACTGTCAGGCTGACTGGAGCGATGGGGAGGCAGACGGGGGGAGTCAGTGCTGCCATGACCCAGCCCACCCAGAGCCTCAGAGACACTCAGAGATAGTAGAGAGAGACCAAGGGGCGGGCCAGCTCCAGCCCCCACCCCCTGACCCCCAGCCTCAGGCTGAGCTTGGGAGCAGAGGCAGACTGGTGGAGTGGCTCCAGGGGCTCAGGAAGAGAAGGTCATCAGGGAAGAGCATGACGATGAATGCCATGCCCACCGGGGGCTCCAGGAAGGTAAGACAAGAATGTCCACCCTCCCAACTGGCTAGCGACAGCCTTCAGAGCAGGGGAGAAGAGAAGGGTGGGGAGCATACCAACCATCATTCCTATGCTTTCCATAGGCCCTGCTGTCTCTCCCATAACAGCTCTGTCACCTGCCACAACACACACAGAACAGGGACTAAGGCTGGGAAAGGAGAGTGGGTTTGGACATGCCTAGGGAGCAGAAGTGGGATTTGAACCCAGGGCGGTTTGGGTTCCATCTGTTGCACAGCCCTCCCCCGCTTCCCAGCTCTGCCTCTTCTCCGCCCTGCCTGCCTCCCACCCTTGCACCCCTACCTCCTTCCTAGACTCCTGCCATACCACAGCACCCATCATTCTGCCAAGGAACAGTCGGGAAGTCTTGCCACAAGCTTTCCATTTCCAGAAGAAAGCGAAGCTTCTCCAGCACAGGAGCAGGCTCTCCCGCTAAGCCAGCCCAGGCCCTGAGATAGAGGCAGATCGGCTGCAGAAGAAGCTCTCCCAGGGGCTGGGCCCTGCCCTTCCCCCAGAACTACAGGAATGGGTCTCCTCCATTCCCTCAAGGTCACAAGCAAATACAGGACAGGAACCTGACCTGTGCATCCCTGTATCCTTTCAGTGGTGGTGAAGGATTGGACCGCTGAGGTCCACATGGCTGTTTACTTCCCCCATTCCCCCTCAACTAGTTGAGACAGGCTCCTCTAAAGACTGCCACCAAATAGTGAGGGAAAGAGATCAGAGAGCAGTATCAGCTCGGCCTTTCTCCCAGATAGGGATCCTCGCAGTGAACAACAGCATCTTGCATTTATGAGGTATTTATGATGTGCCAGGCACACACGTTTTGTATATTTTTATTCATCTAACCCTCACAGCAACCCTACAAGATGGATACTATAGTGGTCTCTGTGTTCCAGATGGAGAAAGTAAGGCCCAGAGGGGCTAAGAAAATTGCCCAGGTTGGAAGCCAGTAAGAGCTGGGTAAGCAGGAGAGTTGGGTGGGAATTTGGGCCGCCTGACTCCAGAACCCATACTCTTAAAACAGCATCTTGGCAACATGCTTCTGCTCAAAGATTCAGCAAGGCTCGTGGCTCCTTTACTCTTGATAAACAGAAACATTCATTCATTCATTCACTCATTATCAATCGCTCATTAGGCAGCTACTACGGGCCAGGGGCTGTGCCAGATGGTAGAGACAAGAATGAGCATGATTCCCATGGCCCAACCTCTGTGTCTGTCCTTTTGAAGACGGCACTCAAAAGGAGGAGAGGACATGAAATACACAGGCACTTCCCAACTACAAGTGCAGTTGTGACACAGTCACAAAGGAGAAGCAGGTGCCAAAAGAATGGGTGACAGAGAACCTGATCTAGTTTCAGGGGTCAAGAGAGGCTTTTCTGAGAGGGACATTTAAATCAAGATCTGGAACTTGAAGTGATGCTAGCTCAGGGAAAATGAGGAAAGATCATTAAGGCACGTGCAAAGGCCCTGAGGTGGGAAAGAGATTCCTGTGTTCTAGAAAGTGAGAGAAGGCCAATGTGGCTGGAGCACAAAGATAGAAGGGAAGAGGCTCAGAACAAAGGGTAGCAGAAGCCTCATCGTGCAGGGCATTACCATATTAGCAATATGAGACTTTATGTCAAGACAGTGGGAGCCACTGAAAGGTCTTGAACAGATTTTTTTTTTAACATGACTTGCATTTATGTGTTTGGTGCACGTAGAGCATTTGGCCTAGTTTCTGGCACAGAGGAGGTGTTCAATAATGAAGCTGACATTATTACCCCATTTTCCAGCTTTTCCACCTCTCCTGGGGACAGGGAATGGACACCACCTTGGCCCCCAGGCTGACTTCCCTTGTCAAAAGGACCAAAACTTTACTCTCATTTGGGAACAGGGGTTTCAATAGTCATCAACGGGGTGTCAGGCCACAGTGCCTATACTGCCCTTTGTCTGCTGCATTTAGAAGGGAGCCTGGGAGGTGGCTGGTGTCCAGAAGGGAGTCCAGCTCCCACCCACCCCATACCCATTAACAGGGAGAACAGGCAAGAAACAGGAAACAGGTGAGCTGACCCCACAGGGTACCTCCCCACAGGGAGGCCAAGACTGTCTCCTGAAGTTAGGGCTCAGGGAAGGGTCCCTCCGAACCGGAAGGACATGTCAAAGATGATGAGGAGAGTCACGAATGCCCTGGCTGAGGACCGGGGGACATGCGAGTAGGGCCAGAGAACCAGGAAAGAGAAGAGTAAGAGAAAGGATGACAGATAGAACGCATTAACCATTTGCAGGGCAAATGGCCCTCCAGCCTCCTCCCCTCTCCCTGGAAGGAAGGAAACCCTTCTTCAGCTCTGATGCATCGGCCCTGCCTTTTTCCCCTGCAAGCTTCCCGAAAAGGTTCAGTCTCTGCTTTCCCCACCCACTGCCTTCTAGCCTGTGTCACCACAGCCCTGCTGAACTATTCTGCCAAAAGTCACCAGGGACCTCAACTGGCCTCTCTGCAGGTGGGTTTCCTGTATCGCACTTTCATGACATACATCCTCCCCTGCTTGCCCTGGTTTAGCCTTCCACAGACAACGCTGTTTCTCACCTGCTTCCTAAAATGTCAGTGCTCCCCAGAGCTCTGCCTGGACCCTCTTCTCTTGTCACCCAGCACGCACTCCAAGGCCACCCTCTGGGGCTCCCATCACCTCCTTGGGGCCAGCTGCTGGCTGTGGACAGTCCACATGGCTGTCCTCCACGTGGAGCACTGACCTCACTAACTCCTGATCATCTGGGAAGAACCTGTGCATCCCCTTCCCTCCCCCACCCCCACCAGACAGCCTGCTTTTCCTCCTATGTTCCTTACCTCCAACAGCGAACCCACCACCTGCCAATCACTAACACAAGCAACCTGGGAACCATTGGGGTCTTCCTCCTACCTGCCCCCTGCATCCAGTCAGAACCCATACAGGCAGTGCTGGCTGTACTCATCAACTGCTTCCCAAATCCATCCCTCTGGCTCCTCTCTTGCCTAAATCAATTGCAATAACTTACCAGTCCCGCGTGCTTCTTCTCTCAAACAGAGGGAGCTTTCTAAACACATAGTCGATCCTTATTATTCACAGATTCCATATTTATGAGTTCGTCTATTCACTAAAATGTATTTGTTTAACACCCCCCCCCCCACGAAATCAATACACTCGGTGCTTTCATAGTCATTCGTGGACGTAACCAGGGCAGCCAAAAATTTGAGTCCCCGACTTGCATGTCCCCAGCTGACGCTGTTGGTGGTTTTGCTGTTTAAACTGGCCCCCGAGGGTAACACTGAAGTGCTGGCCAGTTCCTAAGCTCAGGCGGGCTATGTGGAGCCTTAGGGAGAAAACACATGGCGGTTCGATGAGCTTCATTCCGCGAGTTACAGTGCTTTTGGCCACGAGGTTAACGTTAATGATTCAACAATATATATTAAATAAGGTGTCTTTAAGAAGAAACACATAAAACAAGGTTAGGTATTGATCAGCTGATGAAAATGCGGACAGAACCTGGCAGAACCTGACACTGCATTTCCCCCACTGGCAAAGTTTCAGTATTTGCTAATTCAGTGTTTGCGGTGACTTTACAGAACGTAAGTACCACAAATAATGAGAATCAACTATACCGGTATGACCGTGTAGCTTCCTTCCCTCCCTCATGCCTCCCTCCGCACACAAGGTAAATCCAAACTTTTCAGCACGGTGTTCCAGGGTCTTTCAGGGTCCAGACTGCCCTTGCCAACCTTCCAGGTGTCTTCTGGTGCTCCCACAGCCCCCCACCCAGTCCACTCTCTAAAGGTCTTCTATCATCTTTCACGGAGCTCCTTTGCATACTCTGGGCCCTCTGCCTCGGAGGCCTCTCCTCCTCGGCTCCTCTTGGTGAACTCCTACACATCCTTCAAGATCCAACTTAAATGTTACCTTGTCCGGATCTCCCTCTGGCAGAATGTGACGCTCCCTTCTCTGTTGTATGTCCCTCATAGCACTTCTCACAATGTTGTACCTGATCCATCCGTGTGTCTCCCTCTCCTGGACTTGGAAATCATTTGGCGGGAAGAACGTAGAGGGAGACGGAGATGTGTGTGAATTTTTGCAGGGTGCATGAATTTCAGACATCATTCATTCAGTAAACATAAATGAGGCCTAACTTGGTACGAGGCACCATTCTAGGCACCAGGGGTAGAGCAGCAAACAAAACAAAGCACTGCCCCGTGTAAGTGTGGCCTCTGTGTGTGTGTGTGTGCGTGTGTGTGTGTACATGTGGGGCTGCACTGTGCTTGCTGTAGACCTGTGCTATTTGTGCCTCCCCCAGGTTTTGCATTTTTAACCCAAAGACAGCACTCGTCCACATGAGGTTTCCTCTGGTATGCCTGTCTCCCCCTCCCTTCTTTGCCTCCCCTCCATCTTGGAGAGAAAAGGCATAGGATTAAGGAAAAGGGAGGAAGTCACTTTTTGTGAGTGCCCACCCTGTGCCAGGCGTGTGGGGCCAGATCAGTTCACACGCATCAGGGGTAGTCCTAAAGAGGGCTTCCTTTGTGCCAGGCACTGTTCTAGCACCGTGCCTCGGTTAGCTGGGTTAATCAGTGCACCAACCCTACCAGGTAGGCGATCTTACTGTCTCACTATGCAGATAAGAAACTGAGGCATCACATAGAGGGGACGAGGCAGAAGTGGGATTCCGGCCACGCACCCTATGTTCAGTCACTGTACTGCATTGTGCTCACTGCCTCCAAGGACACTCCCCATGGGGAAAAAAAAAAAAAAAAAAAGTCTCATTGTACTTTGGAGAATAGGGAAATTTCCCAGGTCTAACAGTACCAGAGGTTGGGACACCTGGGTGGCTCAGTCAATTAAGCATCCAACTTCAGCTCAGGTCAAGATCTCGTGATCCGTGAGTTTGGCCCCACATCAAGCTCTGTGCTGACAGCTCAGAGCCTGGAGCCTGCTTCAGAGTCTGTGTCTCCGTCTCTCTCTGCCCCTCCCCTGCTTGCACTCTGTCTCTCTCTCTCTCTCAAAGATGAATAAACATTTTTTTTAATAAAAAATAAATAAAAGTACTAGAAGTGAAAATCAAATCCAGAGGGCGTGAGATTCCAGATGCAGGGGTGTGAGGCCCAGAGATGCATGTGTGCTCACTAGCTCCCTCAAAATAAATAAATAAACTTTAAAAAATAATAATAAAACAAGGGTTGGTGGAAAGGCTATTGAATGCAGTGTTGGGGGTGGGGGGTTCTGTGTATGTGTGTGTGTTGGGGAGGGGGTAGCCTTTTGCACAATCCCTCATGCACCCAGGGTAGGGGTGTAATGACTGAACTGGATTCCAGCAGGCACAGGATGGTGGAGAAGGGGAGACTGGGCCCCGAAACCTGTCCCATGGCCTCTTGGCAGTCATGAGAGGCTGTGCAGCTGGTACTGGTCTTATCAGCTGGTAATCAAGGCCAAGTTGGTGAGTTCCTGGAGGTCAGGGGCTTGTCTGCTTTATGTCCTGCTCACAGGTCCCTAAAACTGTCTGTTGATGTGGATTGATTTGTTTATTTAACAGACAGGTCCTACTTGGAACCAGCTCAGTTAAGATCAACTATTCCAATACAGCTACGATGATGTGGAAGTTCAAGGCCGTGGAAGCCCAGAGATGAGGCCCTAAGCCACCTGGAACGGCATAGTCAGGGAAGGCTTCTTGGAGGAGTACCAGGCAATGCGAAGAGCGAGGGAAGGGCATCCAAGGGTGAGCAAGGGATGGGGCAAAGCATTTGGGCTGGAGACAGTGTTTGGGAGTCACTGTGCTTCCGAAGGTAACTGAAGCCATAGGATGGAAGGCCAGAGAGCAGCCTGTAGAGTCCCAAGAAGCAGCATGGGGCATTTCTGGAGAAGGATGAGAAGTCAGGACGGACCTCAGGTCCTCGCACACAAGGCCAAGGATGAGTGGACAAGCCGAGGTTCAGAGTGGACCTGTGGCTCTACCCTAAGAGGATGCCAGGATTCTGGGCTCAGCACCCAAGGAAGAGTGAACCATGAACCCTTAAGTTTCTGGGCCTCCTCAGAGGCAGTCTGGGGAGGCTGGGGCCCAGCCAATGGCAGTGCCACGTACAGCTCCGCCTCCTCCCAGGCCAGCGGCACACCCAGCTGCCTGCGGACTCTGCAGGCTCCGTCCCAGGAAGGCGCTGCCCCAAACACCCTCCCTGGTTCTGACATGAGTTCCAGCTGCCTCCGACTGCCAGCTTCCAGGACTGTTGAGGAGTAGCCACTCAGGTAAGGCCACCTGTGTCCAGATGGACCCTTGGTGTACCTGGCAGAGGGAGACATCTCTGATGGAGAGGCGAGGGAGGCAGCCTGGACGTATTCGCCACCCTGGGTTCTGGTGGGAGAGGAACAGAGGGCTCCTCCCTCCACTGCTCTGGGTTCTTTCAGCTCTTCCCAGCTGAGCAGAGGCAGGAGCCAGGGACCAAGTGGGAGAGGGGCTCACAGGGGTGCCAGAAGCTGAGCAAGCGAAGAGACTCTGCCTGGGCTTGCAAAGCCCCACCCCACCACACCCTAGGTGGGCTGGGCCAGAAGCCTCTGGGGACTAAGGGCTGGAGCCTCCTTGGCTGTTCCCTGTCAGGCTGCCAGGAGTTCCTCCCACCTTAGGCAGGACCGAGCAAAGATAAGTTGATGATTCACTACCAAGTGGTAGGTGGTATAGACAGAAGAGTAGAGAGACAGGGTAGGAGACAGGGTGGGAGCAGAGACGCCTCCAGCCTCCCTAACCTGACGTCCACCTCGTGGAGGAGAGGACGGGCACAGACCCCTTTCCTGCAGCTTAGGGAAAGGGGTCCAGGCCCCAGAGTGCAATTCAAATCCCAGCTCTGCTGCTTCCCAGATGTGCAAATATGAGCAAATTAATTAACCTCTCTGTGCTCCACTTTACTCATCCGCAAATTGGCAATAAAAAATAGCATACCCTTTCATACTATATTGGTTCGTGCAAAGTGCTCAGAACAGTGCCTGGTGTTGCATAAACACCCTATAACTGTTGGCTGTTATCACTACCCTGCCCATCTCTAACAGATCCCACAGGCAGGACAGGGCAATGCCCAGTGCCTAGACCAGCGCTGGAAAGGGTACCAGGAACCCCTCACAGCAAGAGGCTGTGCAGTCTCCCTGAGGTCCTTGGGGATCCCAGCAGGTGAGACCACAGTACATGGGTCTCAGGGAACCACCCCCCAACCCAGGAACCAGGCAGAAGAACTCCAAGAGATCAAGTGGACACCACACACTCAGAAGGGCAGTCATACTCCCTAAACGGAGTTAAATCTGATACCTGTGTGTTTATCACGCTGAACTCACCAGTGAAACTGACCAGAGCAGAATTTCCCATTTTGCTGTGTTGACAAGACTGCTCCATAAGATGATTTAAAAAAAAAAAAAAAAAAAAAAAAGGTTCTGTGGTCAAAGGAGTTTGGGCAATGCTACATATTTCGTCCCCCTTTTGGAGACTCACAGCGTAAACGTATTAGCATGGTCAAGTAAAGGGACCTATTTAACTTTGCTGAACCTGTGTTTGCCTACCTTTCTTGAACACAGAATCCTTTTCTCTCACTACTCCTGTTGCCAAACTATGGACAGGATTCCATGGAACTCCAGTTTGGGAATCCAAACTACAGCATACCAGGCTACTCTAGGAAGGCCATTGGATAAAGAGAACCATTGTCCCCTACTTTATCTTTCAGCTGGATTGTCATTGGCCTTGCTTCTAGTGAGCTGCTTTCCAGCAAGACATTGCCTGGGTATTTACAGATGGCAGTCTGGGGACAAGTTTCCAGCAGCCTCTCCAGCCCAGTCCCGCAAGCCAAGGAAAGGGCAAAGACCGGGTTCCCCTTCGGAGGGGCTAAAAGGAGAGAGCGGGCTCAAAAGGAGAGAAGTCTTCCTGAGGCTCGGCCCCCTGAGGAGGAGGGCCAGGGTCAGGACAGAGGGAAAGGGCAGAGTGTCCACCTACTTAAACCTTCATTCTGCAGGACTGTAAGACCAGAATCTCGGGGCCCTGGGAGGAAAGACTGACTCCCTGGACCACCTTCATGCACTTTTATGGATAAGTGTTGGGTTCTGGATTGAATTAGCTGGGCTCAAATCCCAGCTCTGCACCTAATAGTTGTGCAATCTGCATAACCCCCAAACCTCAGTTTCCTTCATCTGCAAAATGGGGACAATAATAGAACCTAGCTCCTCTGTGGCTATGAGAATTAAATACAGATGATATACAGTATTTCTATAAGGTGCTCAGAGTGAGTGCTCTATACATGTGGGGAATTCTTATCATTTCTCAGCAGTAGCAGCCAACAGCTGGGTCCACCATGAACTGGGGGATCTTCGAGGGGCTCCTGAGTGGGGTCAACAAGTACTCCACTGCCTTTGGGCGAATCTGGCTGTCTCTGGTCTTCATCTTCCGCGTGCTGGTGTACCTGGTGACGGCTGAGCGAGTGTGGAGTGACGATCACAAGGATTTTGACTGCAACACCAAGCAGCCGGGCTGCTCCAACGTCTGCTTTGACGAGTTCTTCCCCGTGTCCCACGTGCGCCTCTGGGCCCTGCAGCTCATCCTGGTGACCTGCCCCTCGCTGCTCGTGGTCATGCACGTCGCCTACCGGGAGGCTCGGGAGAAGAAGCACCGAGAGGCAGTGGGGGAGGATGGCGGGCACCTCTACCTGAACCCCGGCAAGAAGCGGGGTGGGCTCTGGTGGACCTACGTCTGCAGCCTGGTGTTCAAAGCCGGCGTGGATACCGCCTTCCTCTATGTGTTCCACTCGTTCTACCCCAAATACACCCTCCCTCATGTGGTCAAGTGCCACGCAGCTCCGTGTCCCAACACAGTGGATTGCTTCATCTCCAAGCCCTCAGAGAAGAACATCTTCACTCTCTTCATGGTGGTCACGGCCGCCATTTGCATCCTGCTCAACCTCGTGGAGCTGGCCTACCTGGTGAGCAAGAGATGCCGTGAGGGCCTGGCAGCGAAGAGAGCCAGGGCCACGGGCGGAGGCCATCGCCCAGACTGTCCCACCTCTTCCTACAAGGAAGACGACCTCCTCTCAGGCGACCTCATCTTTCTGGGCTCGGACTCTCACCCTCCTCTCTTACCAGACCGCCCTCGAGACCATGTGAAGAAGACCATGCTGTGAGAGCGCCCTGGTCAAGCCTGTTGGAAAGGGCCCGGCATCTCCCATGGGTGCAGCCTTGGGGGCGGGGGAGCTGAGCTGCAAGCAGGGGCAGGTAGGAGGGGGCATCCTGCACCTGCCCCCTACTGCGGGGCCTCGGGAAGGTTACCCCTCCACACTGAACCTTAGTTTCTTTCTGTGTAAATTGGAGGTGAAGCCCACCTCGCTGGGTTGTTGCCGTGAGGAGGGGTTTATTTAGAGAATGGATGTGCCAGTGCCATCTGTGGGGGGGCGCCCACGGTCAAGGTTTAATAAAAGTCAATTCCTCCACTTGCTTCGAGCCCTGCTTCGTTTCTTCATCCTTTGTGACCCCTGTCAGATCACTGGGTCAACGTCTCTTGCCCCTGCAAAGGGCTGGACTTGAACCAGCCAGGGGGAGGAGCCGTCCCCTCCCCCAGAAAAAGTCCCCAGCACTCCTGGGGGTCATGCCAATTGCTCAAGCTCAAGACAAGCCTTTATCCCCAGTTGCAAATTTAAGCCCAAGGGCTGTCTGCAAACATAATGGGGCTTAGCACGTGGGGACGTGTGTGTTGCAATGGAAAGTTCGTGAACTTTTGAGTCAGAACACTTGCATTCGAACCCATGTTCCACCGGGACTCTGGAAAAGTGACTTCAGCTCCTCTCTAAAGTGGGTTAATAATAACGTGGAGCCTGGAGGGGCTGGGGGGTGCTGGATGAGCTCATGGCTGTGGATGGGGTAAGCCAGCTGTAAGAGGCCACATAAATGTTAATCATTGGTATTAGGAAGTGCTCAATAAATGCTTGTGGGAAATCAAGCAGAAGAGCCCCTCCCTGGCTGCACATTAATCCTCACTATCCCAGCCACTGGGACAGTCAGAAAGGACACAGGCCCAAGGCCCCTCTGCAGCCCCCACCCAGGAGGACCCTGACTTCCCTGCAGGCCTTCCCCAGGGACCCAGGTCTACGGAGACAGACAGGGAGGCTATGCCTGGCCCCATGCCAGCTGGGACGTTCCATGCTGCTGGCCTGCATTCCTTGTCTCCACCCGAGCAGCGGTATCCTTGTCTGAAAAACCAGAATCCGTCCCTCCCACCCCCACACAGCTCACCAGCAGCCCAAGCTCTAGTCCCCAGAAACGTCTCCACCTGGGTGCAACGTGATCCTGGGCTGAATCAAGGTTGCCTCTCTCCACATATACCACCTGCTGAGGACCCCAGACCCGTGCTTCCGAAAAGGGCAAGAGAGAGGCCTGGGGACAGAGGGACTAGGGGCAATAAGGCAACTGGAAGGGGCTAGGAGCAACAGACAGGGGCTAGCGTTGGGGCTGACCTGGGCCCTGACATGAGAATACAAGGCTCCTGCACTGCCTCCCCCCCTCCAACAGTTCCACCTACATACCTGCCAGCCCAGGGAGCCAGACCCAGCCATGCCCATCCAGGCTGGAGAGAAGGCGTGGGCCAGGGGAGAAGAGCCACACAGGTGTTTGCTCTGAATATGTGCCCGAGGAAGTCCGCCCGCCGGCCCACCCGCTCACTCTCCCTTGGCTCATTGGCTCAGAAAGCTCCACCCCGAAGAGGAGTGAGGAACAAAAGCTGCCTCTGGGAGGCCCTCAGGCACACAGACCAGCCCAGGGACCAGAGAGTGGCTGCTAGACCCAAGAAAGGTGAGGACCCAATCGGGCCGGAGAGGGGGCTGGGAAGCAGGGACCAGGTGGGCTGAGGAACCTCGTGAACTCAGGCTACAGGTTGGGCTCCTGGGAGGAAGAAAGAGGACAGAGGATCCCTGGAGAAACCCCAGGGAAGCCCCAAGGAGGGGAGGGGACATCCTGCCAGACCAAAGGGAGGACAGAGGACCAAAGAAGAGACAAAGAAAAGGAGGAACCAGGAAGAGAGAGTTTCTGCTCAGTTCAGCAAACATCTATTGTGTGCTCACAGAGCCAGGCCTGGTGCTGAGTACTGGGGGAACAGATGATCCAGGCGTAGAGGCTGCCCTCCAGACGCTGACAGTCTGGTGCAGGAGACAGGTAAACAGGCTATTTGAACACCAGTGATCCATTCGGCCATGAGAGATAGAGGAGGGTATTCAGAAAATGTCCCAGGGTGAGAAGCTCTGAAGATGGTGAGGTCTGAGTCAGGGATGCGGGGGGGGGGGGGGGGGGGGGCTGGGGCAGGAGAGAGAACCTGATGGCTCTCCAGATAAGGGGGTGTGGAGGACAGAGCACATCGGACAGAGGCCCGACCAGGAATAATGAGAGACCTGGCTGACAATCAGAGAAGACAGGTGTCCCTGAGAAAAAGTACATGATCAAGGGTGGACCGAGCCAGAATCCTGCCTTTGTCCCTTTCCCAGGCCCTCCCTAAAGCCGAAATGGTTGGAATTCCAAAGGAACCCACTGTGGTCAGGACAGTCAGTGCTCGCACGGGTGCAGGGAAGGGGAGGCGCATGGGGCCAAACCGCCACAGCTCCAAAGAGCCTATTTAGTGTGGGAGGAAATGTCCGGGCTGGGGATGCCCTGGGCCTCTCAGTGAGGATGGTTATCACTCAGGGGTTCATCAAAGAGGCCAATGTGAACACACCCAGCACAGGGCCTGGCTCATGTTGGTGCTCATTAGAAGCTGGAGGATAATGATACACACCCCTCGTCCCCTGCCCCTGTCGAGCCCCAACAGCTGGCAGGAGGGCAAATCATCCAACCTGAACCTTCTTCCTGTTTCTGTAGAAGTCATGCTATCCACAGAAACTTGGGGTCACAGAAGTTGGCAGGCACATCCATGGAAGATGATTACCTTTCACGTTTATCCATTACCCTGTAGAATAAAACATCCCCTGATTTTGGAGCTGGAAGATGGGAGTTCAAGACCAGCTCCACCATTTCCAGCAGGGGGAGGCCTTGGGTAGGTGGCTGTCTAGGACTTAGTTTACCCACTGCCCCCCCCCCACTCCATGAAATGGGGATAACAGCCATCCCTACCCCCCCCACCACCACCACCACCAAGTCATTGCAGGTGAGGACGTGATGACAAGGTGGTTCTGAAAGGGTTTTGCCAATCGCACCTTCAATAAAGGGCACCCATTTCCAGGCTCTCCCAGGCCTCGTGGCCCCCACCCCGGAGTGGGCACTCACGGTGTAGACCGTCCACGTGAGGAAGCAAGGACACAGTCGGCATGAACTGGGCGTCCCTGCAGGGCCTCCTGAGCGGGGTCAACAAGTACTCCACGGCGCTAGGCCGCATCTGGCTGTCGGTGGTGTTCATCTTCCGTGTGCTGGTGTACGTGGTGGCCGCGGAGGAGGTGTGGGACGACGAGCAAAAGGACTTCGTCTGCAACACCAAGCAGCCAGGCTGCCCCAACGTCTGCTACGACGAGTTCTTCCCCGTGTCCCACGTGCGCCTCTGGGCCCTGCAGCTCATCCTGGTCACCTGCCCCTCGCTGCTCGTGGTCATGCACGTCGCCTACCGCCAGGAGCGGGAGCGGAAACACCGCCTGAAGCACGGCCCCAACGCCCCGTCCCTGTATGACAACCCCAGCAAGAAGCGGGGCGGGCTCTGGTGGACGTACTTGCTGAGTCTTGTTTTCAAGGCTGCCGTCGACTCTGCCTTCCTCTACATCTTCCACCGCCTCTACCAGGACTACGACATGCCCCGGGTGGTGGCCTGCTCCGAGTCCCCTTGCCCCCACACTGTGGACTGCTACATCTCCCGACCCACGGAGAAGAAGGTCTTCACCTACTTCATGGTGGCCACAGCTGTGATCTGCATCCTGCTCAACCTCAGTGAGGTCGTCTACCTGGTGGGCAAGAGGTGCCTGGAGACCTTCAACCCGAAGCGCCAGCGGTCTCCGCGCCGGGATCACCTGCCCGATACGTGCCCCCCATATGTCCTCTCCCAGAGAGAGCACCCCCAAGATGGGAACTCTGTCCTAATGAAGGCCGGGTCGGCCACGTTGGATGCAGGTGGGTTTCCATAACCTGTGAGGTTGGTGGCTGGGACCACCGGGTCCATGGTCTGTTCCCTAAGGCCACCGCAGGGCAGTGGCCTCTTTTCTGCAGCAGGGCAGGTGAGGAAGATGGTTGTGGGGCTCAGGAAGCACCCCCATGGGCCAGTGCTGGAGAGCAGCTTGGTCTCTAGGTCCTGAGCCCCCGGGGGAGGGAGGTTGACGGCTGGTGGGGATTTTGTATATGGCAATGGGGTATGTCAAAACCTTAATAAATGTGATTTTCCCAGTATTTTGTAGACCAGGTGGGGAGTGGCGGGTAGAAGTGTCAGGGGGGTTCACCATGGACCTCAGAGAGGAGCCACAACCATTCAGTGGGTGCCTGCACCCCAGAACCTCAGATCCAAGGTCATCGATGCATCACACACACACACACACACCACCACACCACACACACTCACACGCACCACACAACATATGCCACACATACACACACAGAGTGTGCCCCCAGGACGTGGTAGGAATGCCAAGAGGTGGCTCCAGGGGTCTCTGGACTCTGCAACCAGCTGGCCAAGGCAGGAGGAGTGGAACCCCAGGAGACCCTGGGCCCAGCACAGGTCAGTTTTCAGTGGGAGCCCCTGCAGTGAATGTGCATGGTTCAGGAGGCCTCGGCCCCTCCCCCATTCCAGCCTCCCTCACCCTGCCCATCACACTCCTCAGAGAGAGAGTCTCCCTGAGGGTATCAGGGGAAGGCTGGGAGGGAGGGGAAGGTGCTGAGAGTGAGCCCAGGATGGGAGTCTGTAGGGATATCCCCACAGGCCACGGACCAATTGAGAACATCGGAGCTACAGGGTCCCTCCCAGAGCCTCCAGTCTGAGGAAATCCCCCTCTTCACCAGACACACATTTCCTCATCCTCCCACCCACATCCCCACCACTCAGACCTTGACCCCTCCCCAAATCACACCTCCAGTATGGACCTGCCTCAGAGCCAGAGCCCCCCACCAACGGCCCAGGGAAACAACCCTCCGGGAGGCCCCCAGGCCTCCTCCAGTCAGCAGCTCCCATGCTGACCACACCTACCGTCCTCACACATCACCGACTCCCTGACCATGAATGGCACCCCAGCCACCCAGTTGTCCCACCCAGGAGCTGACCTGACACCCTCATGCCCTCCCCGTCTCCCAGCCTCTCACACCCCATAAGCCAGTGCCAGTGAAGTTCATCCTGCTAACTCCAACCCTAAATGTCTCCTGAATCTGTCCTTCCTTTCCCACCACCCTTCCACCATGGGGACAGAGTAGTCCTTCTATATATGAACCTGACTCTGGCATTCTTCCTGCTTTAAAAATTCTTCCACTACTGCCACAACCCTCCATTGCCCTCAACCTGACCCCTGCTGGCCTCCCCAGTGTCACCCCTGCTTCCTCCCCCCTTGTTCCCACCAATAATACCAAAGGGCTTATGGGTCCCCAACCAGACACATCATGCTGTGTCATGCCTCATGCCTTCGCATATGTGTTCCTTCTGCCTGGAATACCCTTCCAATCTCCCCTGGGATGCTTCCTTGAACCCCATGGTTCAAAACCTTAAACCTAGCCTGTGCCTTTGCCTTTGCCCATCAGTCTGTGAGCCCTTCACGGGCAGGACGCTGACTCACCCAGGTCCCCAGGTACCTTTAATAAATGTTTGGTAAGTGAGTAAATGGGCTATGAGCTGCCTGGCGGAAGAGACCTGTCTTGTTTATCTGAATCCTTCACCACACCTAGCCCAGGAAGCACAGATAAGTGTCCTCTCATTTGCTTATAGATTCCATTATTGTTGCTGTTTTAACTAAATCTAGCCTAAAGATTTCATTTATAGTTAAGGAAACTGGCCTGGAGAGGGCCCACCTAGCTGGGCTGTGTCTCTAGTGGTCCATAGAGAGCCTCTGTGCCCCACACCCAATTATGGGACAAGATCAGGAGTCACTTCTTAGGTCAGGGTCCCTGGAAACAGAACCAACAGCAAGAATTTGTTTGCATGTGGTGGAGGGAGCAAGAGAAGCAGGCTATGGAGGGGAGCAAACTGAGCTGGGTATGGGCTCAGGGAAACGGCCTTGGCCGGATCCCTGTGGGGTGAGGGGCCTTTGGATCATAAATCCCATCTCTGAGTTGTCCCAGCGAGAAAGGGCATCAAGCTTTGGAACTCCCATACCAGTCAGTCATTGGCTTCAGGCAACCCCATGGGCAGCAGGGCTGACAGGAAGGGGTAGGCGGTTCCTATTCAATCAAGGTCAATTCTCCAGGGACAGCTAGAAGCCACGAGTGCCCTATATTCACAGCAGCTGGGAGAATGGTTGTCCCCCAGTAAAGGGGACATGGGCAGGGCACCAATACCATCCACTGAACTCCTGCCCCCAGGAAATAAGGGTGGCTCTACCTCCAATCCAGACCAGAGCTGTGGCCACCCGATCCCAGAAAGCAGGCTGATGCTCTCAACCTGTTCAGAACCAGGTGACCCCATGCTTCTCAGACCAATGAAGCCCCCACCAGCCATAGCCATATCCCTCTGAGATTCCAGATTGCCCATTCCAGTTTCTGCCAGTATATGGTGAGTGCATCCTGGGACCTGACTACTCCTGTGGCAGCCCTGTTCATAGGTGCTGTTCTCAGAGATCCCAAGTCCTGAGCCAGTGACCCAGATAGTGGTGGAACACCATCTGAGCTGCTAGCCATGGAACTTTTTTTCTCAGTCCTGCCCACACTCTCAAGGCCCCCCCACAGCCCTCACTACCACTCTCAGACCTTCCCATCTCCCCCTTCTTGAACTCCCTTCACTCAGCTCAGGCCCCTGCCATCTGTCTCTTCCGCCTTCTGCCCCACCCCCATTGCTGCCACCTCATTGCTTCTAGCTCATTGAAGACTTGAGGACACAAGTCAGGGTCTTTGGGTATTCTCTCATGGCCCAGGGCTGCCGGAAACATCTGGGCGTCACTCTGTCCTTTTCATTCCATGCCCTCGGTGTCTCTCATGACCTCCTCCTCTGTTCCATTTAGCTACCCACTCACAGGACCACACCCCAGACTTTGTCTTCACCCAGCACTACTCCACCTCTAGAATCTCCCACTTGATTCAAGCCAACAAATATTTATTGTTCACTTTTACGTGACAAGCACCACGCTAGGTGCCAAGGATCAGACACAGTCCCTAATCTCATGGAGGTTATATCCCATGAAGAGAACAGCTCTTAGCATCCTGGGACACACAGGGTGCTGAGGGGAGGGGGGAGGGAAGAGGGGGGAAGGGGATCCAACATCCAGGGATTCAGGAAAGGCTTCCCTGAGACTTCTGAAGCTCACACCTAGAGAAAGAAGAGGATTTTGCCAAGCAGAGCAAGGAGGGGATGCCAGGTGAAGGGACAACATGAGAAAGGCATGGAGGGAAGAGCAAGGACAGGGTGACCAGGACAGGAAGTAACCCAGAAGGGCTGGAGCCCAGTGAGGGGGCTGGCAGTAAGAGTCAGGCCCAAGTAGGCAAGGGCTACATCATGCAGAGGTTTCATGGTAAAACCCTGTTAAGGATTTTGGACTTCATCCTCAGGACAATGAAAAGTCACTGGAGAGACTCAGCACAGAGGTGAGATGATCTCATGTGCAGTGTCTCTGGTTAATGTGCAGAAGGGCCAAGGCAGGGCTACTTATTTGGCAACTGATGCAATAGTCCAAGTGACAAACAACAATGGCCTCAACAAGGGTGTGTGCATTGGGGATGTAAAGAAGTTGCTGGATTTAAGAAAGATTTACGAGATAGAATCAGATCAATTGGGTGATTTGAGTGGGTGTGCGGATCAGGGAGAGAGGAACCGTAGTGACGCCCAGGTTTCTTCTCAGGGTGGTGGTGCCATTTCCCTAGGGGAGAGGCAGGTTTGAGGGACATAGTGATAACTTCAGTTGCAGACACATTGAGTTGGGGAGACAAATAAGATATCTTGGTTATCTCCTCTTGTTCCTGGACCAGCTTAGCCCCTGGATCACCTTCTCTCTCTCTAAGGCTATGCGTATTACCATTTCTGGTGACCACATCTAACACCTACCTCGCCATGCTTTGACTTCCTTGTTCCCCTCCATCTTTAGTCACCCACATATGTCTTGTCTTAACAAGAGCTGCATCATCTCCTAGCTCACCCACTCTGCTTCCCGCTCCAGCGCTCCCTCTGCCACATCTACTGTTTCACCATCCATCATCAGCCCCTTTATGTCCTCCCTCCCCTCTTTTCCCAGCTTAGACTCTGTGGGCCCCTCCTAGATGTGTCCTGCTCTCCCTTGCCATTGCCTGCTGCTATAGTCACTCACCAGGCAAGACAAACCCCAGTTAAAACCAGCTCTCCATGTGGCACCCATTCCAGAGCACCTGGAGAATAACACAACTGCACTGACTGGTTTCAGTGGAAACGTCTGAGTACAAAGCTCCGGTGGGCACTCAGCACCTCAGGCAAGTCTACATTTTCCTAAAACTTTAACCCTAGTCTCCGAGATGACTATATCATACCTTCTCCTCTTGCCCCCTCTTGCCTAAACCTCCTCAGCTGACAGGCAAGCATTATGCCCCCCTTCACTCTGCCTTCTCCCCTGTGACACGGATGAGCGCCCCTGCTCCTGATACCCCCTCCTCTTGGACACTGGACCCCTCACCTCTCACCCCTCTGGACTGTGCTCCACAGCTATTGCCTCACAATTCTGTAAAAATGCTATAACGTTGTCCTCTCTCTTTCTGTCATTCCCTCTTGACATCACATCCTTCTCCAGCTACCACCCCCTTTGCAAAAAACAAAACTCTCTAAAGGTGGTCTATACTTGCTGTCTCCACCTCCTCATCACATTTACTCATTCTAGTCAGGACTGTTCTTCCCAAGTTCACCAATGGCCAACAAGCTGCTAAATCCAGTGGTTGGTTCTTCAATCTCATCTTACTCCCCCAGCAACATACGGCCACTGAGAGCTCCCTCCTCAAACACCATCTTCCTTTGGCTGCCAGGAAGCACCCTGTCCTGGCTTTCCTCCCACCACATTGAGGGGCCCTCCTTGATTTCCACCGATGCTTCTTCTTCCTCTTGCTGGTCTCTAAATGCAGGGTGCCTTAGGGCCCAGTTCTCTACCCTCTTTTCCCCTCTGTGATCTTGTCCAGTACCATCTATAAAAACCATCTATAAACCAATGGCTCCCACATTTATATGTTCCCACCTAACCACTCCCATGAGTGTTGGATTCATATATCCAACACTTCCTTTCAGTCATCCAAAACAGAACTCCTGAACCTACTAACAGAGAACAGATTTATGTTCTCTCCCAGTCTTCCCACCTTGGAAGAGGAGATCCCCACTCACCCAGCTGCTGAGTTCAAAAACCTACATGCCTCTTTCTTCACAATTATATCCACACCATTAGCAAGTCACATTGGATATAATTCTAAGTTCAAAGTCCATTCCCTTCAGACCGTCTCCAAGTGCTTCCATCCCAGGCCAAGCCACCTCACTGAACATCTGGATACCTGCAGCAGCTGGCCCCCTCCTCTCTCACTCCTCTGCTGTTCCTTCTGCACGTGACAGCCTGAGAGATATTTCAACCAAGATCAGTCAAGTCACCCCCTTGCTTAAAACCCTCCGAGTGGCTTCCATAATGGCCATAAAAATGAAAATTAACCATTCTTGGGGCATCTGGGTGGCTCAGTCAGTTGAGCATCCGACTTCGGCTCAGGTCATGATCTCATGGTTCATGAGATCAAGCCCCACATCAGGTTCTGTGCTGACAGGGCAGAGCCTGCTTGAAATTCTCTCTCTCTCTCTCTCTCTTTCTCTCTCTCTCTCTCTCTCTTTCTCTCTCTCTCTCTCTCTCTCTCTCTCTCTCTCTCTCAAAAATAAATAAATAAACATTAAAAAAAAAGATTTTGTTCCAAAATTATCCCCCAGGTAGGAAGGATTTGTTTTATATCCAAGTCCTTACCAAGTCTCTCACATTGTGGGGCATGCTCTCAATTACTGCATTTTGAAAAACAGAATGCTCTTTGGGGGAAAGTCATTAGCCTGAAATTACCCCAATCAATGAAGTCTTGGATATCCACAGAGGTCACTGGGTAGAATCAGAAAAAATGGAGGCAAAGACATTTCACACAGATTCCATCATTACTCCCAGTGGTATGACCTTCCAATTGCAAATATTTTCTTCCTAGGCAAGCCCTTAAAAAAACAAAACAAAACCACATTAAGAACAATAAAAAAAGTGGTTGTGTTAAGGAGATGACATATACACACCTACCAGATGATTTTTTTTTTTAAGTCATACAACCTAATATTATGCAACCGGGTTTTGTGGAAAGAATAAAGTTCTCATTCTTCAGTATCATTCACAGACTTAAAAAGCACTATTTCACAAATAACTTGGACAAAAATTAAGTTTGTGTGTTTTGTAAAAGGTTAATGATAACAAACAAAACTCTAATGACTATTAACCCAGGTGTTACAGAAAAATGTTCAAAGTTTAAAGAAAATTGCTTCATAAACTATTCAGGGGAGAAAAAAATAATAGGTTTACTACATTGTTCTATATAATGTGATTTTTTAATTTTTTTTTAACGTTTATTGATTTTTGAGACAGAGAGAGACAGAGCATGAACGGGGGAGGGGCAGAGAGAGGGAGACACAGAATCTGAAACAGGCTACAGGCTCCAAGCTGTCAGCACAGGGCCCAATGTGGGGCTCAAACTCACGGACTGCGAGATTATGACCTGAGCCGAAGTCTGACGCTTAACCGACTGAGCCACCCAGGCGCCCCTATAATGTGATTTTAAAAACAGGTTGCAAACTGTAGAGAATATTATGCTAAGTGAAATAAGTCAGAGAAAGACAAATACCATATATATGATTTCACTCATATGTGGAACTTAAGAAACAAAACAAATGAACATAGTGGTAGGGGGGCAGGAAAAGAGAGACAAATCAAGAAACAGACTCTTAACTATAGAGAACAAACTGATGGTTACCAGAGAGGAGCAGGGTCCAGAAATAGGAGAAATAAGTGATGGGGATTAAGAAATGCACTTGTGGGGCGCCTGGGTGTCTCAGTCGGTTGAGCGTCTGACTTTGGCTCAGGTCATGATCTTGCGGTTTGTGAGTTCAAGCCCCACGTGGGCTCTGTGCTGACAGCTCGGAGCCTGGAGCCTGCTTGGGATTCTGTGTCTCCGTCTCTCTCTCTGCCCCTCCCCCACTTGAGCTCTGTCTCTCTCTATCAAAAATAAAATAAAAATGTAAAAAAAAAAATTAAGAAATGCACTTGTGATGAGCACCAGGTATTATATTAAAGTGTTAAATCACTAAAATCTATACCTGAAACTAGATTCACACTGTATGTTAGCTAACTAGGATTTAAATGAAAACTTGGAAAGAAAAAAATATATAGGTAGCAAATTAAGTAAATTATTATTTTGGTCACACTAAAAAGTTTATGTGTCCATATAAGCCCCCAACTTTTTAGAGGGTTCTCTCACTGGGAATATAGAGGGTTGCTTTTGTTTTTTTAATGTTTATTTTGAGAGAGAGAGAGAGAGAGAGAGAGAGAGAGAGAGTGCGCGCAAGCAGAGAAGGGGCAGAGAGAGAGACAGAATCCCAAGCAGGCTCTGCCTTGTCAGCACAGAGCCCGATGCAGGGCTCGATCCCATGAACCGTGAGATCATAACCTGAGCTGAAACCAAGAGTCAAAGGTTTAACCAACTGAGCCACCCAGGAGACCCTAGGGGGTTGCTTTTTACTTGGAGTTATCATACATCTGGGCTTATGGTAGGTGGTAACTCAAGCTGTGAGGGTGGCTAATATTGTACAGAGCCTGCGGGGGGAGAAACGAGAAGATGTCCTAGGATGGAGGCTTAGAGGCCAAAGAGAAGGGGGAAAAGCCAGCAAAGGGGACTGCAGGGTAAATTGATATCATAGAAGCCAAGGAAGTATGATGTCACAGAGGAGGAAGGTGATGTCACAGAAGCCAAGAGATGATTGTTCTAAAGAAGTTTGTAGAACTTCTAGAAGAGGAGTCTCTAGAGAAAAAGAAATGATCGTCAGGGCCAAACATTGCCTTGGGTCAAACTAGATAAAGACTGAGAAGTGTTCATTCAATTAACATAGATGGTCACTGGTACCCATGGCAGGAGCCCATCTGTAGAGAATGGGGTGCCCATCTGGTACCCATCTGTAGAGAATGGGGTGAGGAAACCAGGTCCCAGTGAAGTGAGGGGACAGTGAGGGCCAAGTAAATGGAGATAGCAGCCATGAACAACTGGTTGGAAAATGGTGGCTGGGAGAAGAAAAGAAAATGAAAGGGTGTTCGTCACAAAAGGATGGGAGCAGTCAATTTTTTCCTTTTGTTACGGTTTAAGAGACTTGGGAATATTTAAATAATGATGAAATAAATCCAGTACACAAGAAAGGAGGTCAAGGTCCCCCTAGAGCCAGAGGGAATGGGATGCAGAGCCCAGATGGAGGCACATCGGCTACTGTAACAGGAGGGAAGGAAGAAGTGGGGAGACAGGTGCAGGTCACCCCCGTCTCTTACCACAGCCTCCCCACCACCCTCTCGCTTAGCTCCTCCCTCAACATCTGCCCATATTTATTCAACAAATCGACAGGGGACCTGAGAGGCACCTCCAGACCTGACCCCATGACCTCCCAATCTGCTAGCCCCTCCTACATTCACTTCCTTCTGAATCTAGCCTAGGATTGGGATCCAGAGTCTCTGGCACCACCCTCACATGAGAGCTCTTAGACTGGTGTCTGTCCTCCCCTCTAGACTGCAGTCTCTCTAAGAGCCAGAACAGTACCCATCTGGTTTGTGAGTGTATCCTCAGGCCCTGCATCATGCCTGGCATACAGTAAAAGGGTAAGAAGTATTTGCTGATACAGTAAAAGGGTAATAATGAGATAATGACTGGAATGAACTGCTGTCCTACCAATTTCCCCATCGTCCCTCTGTCCCTCCTATCTAGCAGGACTCCAGGCCCAGATCAGTCCAACAGTGCTTTCCCATGGTTGCACCCTGTGCTGGGCTCTGCTCCAGTGAACCCAACAGCCAACCAGAGTGAGGTCACTGCAAATCCGTGTTCTCCAGCCCCACCTGACAGCCCTCGTTCTTCCCTGCTTTGGTCTGTCTGCTGTCATTCATGGTGGCGTTTGGCCTTCTCAGCCTTCTCCACTCTCCTCGAACCCTCTAGCCAGTTCTATCTTATCTTTATCCCACGTCTCAGAGAAAGCAAAAGCTATCCAAGAATGCTCTCCTGTTGACTGCCACCAGACCAGTCGCCCTCCCTCCTTTCCCCCAGCACAGTAAAAGGGGTGAGCCCACTCCCGTTAACGCTTTAAAACCCCCACCCCCACACCCTATGCTGAGGACTCCTCTCTCCCACCCCCTCCTGCCTTCCTGTTTCTTCAACCTCTAGCTCTCTCCTGGCTCTCCTGGCACTTAAGCAGGCTCACACCTCTCCCATCCAAAAATCAAAACAAAACCCTTCCTTGACCCCATGTCTCCCACAAGCATCTCCTTATCTCTCTCTTGGCTTTTGCAACTGTGCATCCTAAAACAGGTCTACACTCACCATCCTGACTTCCTCATCTCCCACTCCCTCCCACCAGCTATGATCAGTCTCTGCTCCATCACCCCACTCAAACCACCCTGCCCTTGCCAAGGGCACCTAAGATTCCTTTGTCACCAAGTCCAGTGGGCACTACCATTCCTTGAGCCAGGAGCCATTTAACAGGGTTAACAGCCCTCCCTCATTGTACCTCTTCCCGTATCACAGACACCTTGTACGTTCTGTCCACCCGGCCCTTCTCCAAGGGGGAGCTAAAGGCGACTGCCAGGCGTGCCACCGGGCCTCTCGACTTCAGGGTGGATGTGTGTTCCCAGGTGGGACCACTCGGGGTTCTTCCCCAGATTATTTGAGTCTTTCCTAAAGGAAACTTGGGAAAGTGTGAGCTCAGAGCCCATGACCATGAGAAAAACCATGTGCAAAAGCCCATCAACACATGGAGAGAAGCCAACGGTCAGAGAGGAGCAGGGGTGAGGCCAGCTGGAGAGGCTCTAGACACAGCCAGACGTGGCTCTACTGAGTGCTTCTGGGGCTCCAATACATCCCTCCCCTCCTCGTGTTTCTACAAAGCAATCAAGTGCCCAAACTAATTCAAGTCAGATTTCTGTCATTTGCAAGCAAGAGCACTGACTAATACACTCAGGCTTCTTCAGTTTTCCTGATGCTCCAGTCATACCCCCTCAATCTCCTTCAACGTCCCCCATTGGGGTGGTCCTCGGGGCTCTTCCCAAGCTGTTTGCTCCCCTCAGGCTCCACTCCCTCCCTGAGTGAGCTCCCCCTTTATCATGTCCTTCATCACCATCTGGACACTGCTGACTCCAAATCTGTATCTGCTTACAGATTATTTCCTCATCTCCTATTTTTCCCTCATAGTCCTCATTTTTCTTAATATTTCTATTGTGATAAGATATACGTGAAACTTCCATTCTAATCATTTTTAAACATACAATTCAGTAGAGTTAATTTCATTAATAACGTACAACCATCACCACTATTTCCAGAACTTTATAATTACCCCTAACAGGGCACCTGGACGGTTTAGGTAGTTAAGCATCTGACTCTTGATTTCAGCTCAGATCATGATCTTACCATTTGTGAGACTGAGCCCTGTGTCAGACTCTGTGCCAACAGCATGGAGCCTGCTTGGGATTCTCTCTCTCTCTCTCTCTCTCTCTCCCCCTCCCCTGCTTACATGTATATGTGTGCTCTAAATAAATAAATAAACTTTAATTCTCCCTAACAAAAACTCTGTACTCACTAAATAATAACCCCCACTCACTCCTCCACCCAGGCCTTGGTAGCCTCTAACGACTACTGTCTATGGATTTACCTATTCTAGACATCCCAGAGATCATACAATATTTGTCCTTTTGTGTCTCGCTTATTTCAGTTGGCATATTGTCCTCAAGATTCATCCATACTGAAGCATGTATCAGACATGACTCCTTCGTATGGCTGAATAATACTCTACTGTATGGACATACCACCTTTTTGTTTGTCCGTTCTTCCTTTTGATGGACATTTGGGTTGTTCCCAGCATTTGTCTTGGCTATTGTGAATGGTGCTGCTATGACCACCCATATCTGAATCTGAGTCCCTCTTTTCAGCTCTTCTTGGCCTTTACCTAGGTGTGGACTTGCTGGGTCATATGGTCATCCTGCATTCTTTTGGAGGCACTGCCGATCTGTCTTCCACAGCAGCTGCACCATTTTCACACTGGCACCAGCAGTGCATGAGGGCTCCCCTTGTTCTTCTCTTTCCTGTCCCTATCCCATGCATCCAGATGCCTCTTGCACATCCACACACGTGTGTTCCACGGACACCCCAGCAAGGAATTTGGATGCAGAGGAAAATTTGGTTGTGTGAACAACCAGTGCTGAGCCACACCCCACCCCCGAGGATCTGGGATGGGCTGTGTTGGGCATGAAGTGAGGCTCAGAGTTGGAGTGACACTGTCTGATGCTCACCTGAATCATAAAAATGGGGGGTTTACAAGTCATGTCTGAACACTCTCATGGCCTTGTCAAGATGACTGCACTGGAATATCATCAAACACACATGTCATTTAGCCAGCTCCAGATACAATGAGCCTATCAATTTTTTTTTTTTTTTTTCTGCTTCTCCCAACCTGCTTTCTTTCTTGTGCTTCCCAGCTCGGCCAATGGCAAACCATCTACTCAGGTGCCTATGTCAGGACCTCCCCAGTTCGTAGAAACAGCAAGTTCAGGAACCACAGCCCTGCAGCCCAGTCCCAGTCTAGGCTCTACTTCCTGGGGCCCAGGGCCCATCACCTCCTCAACCCAGAATCAAGGCTCCAGAAGCTCCCACACTGCAGGTGGCAGGCTGATTTCAGGCATCTGGCACACATCTCACCCCAGGCTGGCTTCATCAGCCCACACCTTTGCAGCTCAAAGGACAGCCCAAGCAAAGACTTCTTCCTCATCCAGAAGGAGAGCAGAGGCTGGGTGAAGACAGACAAATTCAGACAGACAGACAGCCCACCTGCCCCTTAAGTACCAGGTGTTTGAGCCTAGTAGCAGGAAGGAGGGGAAAGAGATGAGGCTTAATCAGTGAGGGCTTCCTGGAGGAGGCAGGTGGCCAGGGAGGGACTTTTAGAGGGTAGGTAGCTGGGACACTAAGCTAAAAGGAAACTGGTGAGGAGCGCCTGGGTGGCTCAGTCGGTTGGACATCTGACTCTTGATCTCAGCTCAGGTCATGATCTTGGAGGTGTGATTTCAGGCCCTGCATTGGGCTCTGCACTGGGTGTGAAGCCTACTTTTAAAAAAAATTGAAGAAGGGAACTGATCAAACACCTGCTCTGTGCTGGCCTGGGATGGGGGTTTATTGTGTGCATGTATTTATTCGTTTGGCAAGTACTTTGTCTACAAAGTGCCAAGCACCATTTTAGGCACTGAGGATACACCAGTGGACACAACAGACCAAAAAAAAAAAAAAAAAAATAGCTGTCCTCACAGCTTCTAGTGATAGGAGAGACAATTAACAAGAAGAATATGCAAAATATTAAAATATGTGACGTGATCATAGTTGCTAAAGAGAAAATTTAAGCAGGAGAGAGAGAGTGTGGGGAGGGAAAGGTCAGTTCTAGATGGGGAGGCCAGGGAAGGCAAGGCAGCACCCGGCACAGAGAAAAGCAAGCACACAGGCCCTGAGGCTGGGAAAGACCCTTTGCAGACCCATGCACAGCAAAGAAGTCAACAGGCCGGGCAGCAAGAGAGCTGAGGGCCGTGGAAAACAAGGCCAGAGTCCTCAGGTGAGGCCTGAGAAGGACCACCTCACACAGGCCATCCTGATGCCCCTGGCTGTCACTCTGAGTGAGCAGGAAGCCTGAGCTTTAGGGAAAAGAGGGGGCACAATCCCCTTGGTGGCTGCGTCAGCAATGGATGAATGGGGGCAAGGACAAAGCAGGGCGATCCGTTATGAGGCTACTGCAATAATCCAGGAAAGAAACCAGCCGTGGGTTTGATGTTACCAGGATAACCTTAACAGAATCTATGAGAAGCGACCAGATTTTGAAAATATTTTGAGAGTAGCACCAAAATGATTCTGTGGCACTGAACGTGGGGTATGAATAAAAGGAATCAACAATGACTCTTAAGTTTGGGGCCTTAACAAGTAGATGAGTAACATTGCCATTTACTGGAAGAGTAAGTAAGAAGGATGGAGAGGGATGTAAGGAGCAGGTTGCCAGGTAAAACACAGGACAGCCAGCTAAATTTTAATTTCAAAAAAAGAATAGATAAGTGTCTTTTAGTATAAGGAAGTCCCGTGTACAATCTAAAATTCAATTTTAACTGAGCACGTGATTCGGGGTATGGTTTTACTTAAGGGGGGGCGCTTACTTGTTTGCTTTGTCCCTAAATCTGACAATCCTACTAAAGGAACGAGTTAGACTGGGGACAAGGTGAGTCTGCGATACTTACTAGACACTGATAGGAGAGGTGGACGGGCGGCTATGCACATGAGCCCAGAGTTCAGGGGGCTGGTCTGGCTGGAGATAAATAAGTATCTAGGAGTTGTCAGCCTAATTCTGATTATTTTAAGCCCTGAGACTGAATGGCACTGCCAGGAGAAGGAGTGGGGCCAGAGGAGAGAAGGAGCCTAGGACTGAGCCCCAGGGTACCTCAATACTTCAACGTCAAGGAGATCTGGAGGACCCAGCAAAGGAGACGGAGAAAGAAAAACCAGAAAGGAAAAAAAGTCAGGAGAGTGTGACATCCTAGGGACCAAATTCCTGCCAGGAATGCAGAGCCTTAGCTGTGGGAAGCCGGGCAAGAGGGTTCAGGTGGAATATGATGAACCAGGGACTGGTTAGAGTGACTTCAAGAGGGGACGGAGGGAACAAATGGAGATGATGCATCAAGACAACTCTTTTGAGGAGTTTTACTACAGAGGAATGGAAAGAAACGAGGCAGATGCTGGAAGAAGGGAGTGAGGGAGGTGTGTTTGTTTTTTAAGACAAAGGACTACCAGCACATTTATTGTAAAGGGAAAGATCCAGTAAAGAGCAGAAGGGAGAAGATGGAGGAGAAAGAAAGGAGGGAGGTCCGGGGCGGGTGAGAAGGGGTGGGATTCAGGACACATGTGGAATCTTGAAGCTTGCCGGCAACTCAGAAAAGCCAGGCGTTACCTCTATTTGACGATAAAAGCTGTGTGGGCAGAAGTTCCAAGTAAGTCCCAGTGTCTTGGAAGGAAATCAGTATTCTAGCCTGGATCCTGGGACATCTCTTCCTTCCTACCCACAGCCCCAGGCATGCTGCAGCACGGCTGGAAAGCCCCCATTCTTCCACCTGACCTGCTTCCCAGCTGGTTCTGCCTGCCCCACTCTGCTCAAGGGAAGAAAGAGCCCCTGCCGCACATACACAAATGCAAGAAAACCCTCAGCCAGAGAGGGAAGCCCCTACCTGAGGCCTGGGCAGAGTTTCAGACACTGGGGGAGGCCTGGAACAAAACCAGCCCCTGCCAAGGCCTGGGCCAGAAGAAGTACAGTGCCAGGCTTAGGGCCCGCCACCCCCAGAGAACAGGTGTAGACCCTGAAGGGAGTGTGGGTGGCTGGGGCAGCTTCCAAGCCCAGCTACAACACAGTCTTGCCCTGAGGCAGGGGGCTGGCCTACATGGCCTCCCACACATTCCCCTGCTCGGGGAGCAGGACTTGGAAGTGGGACGGCAGGGCCTCACAGCCTCTTTCTGGAATGGGGACTTGTCCAGATCCCTCCAGAAAAAGCAGAGGCCGGTTGTTGGAGACACTGCCTGATGTCAGGAGGGAGGGGGCAGCATCTGGCAAGGTCCGAATGATAAGGAGCTCGGCAATAAAATCACCTGGTCACCAGAGCAGAATAACCTGACCACACACAAAGACCCTGCCACACACCACCATCTCACAGACAACCACACATGCACACAACCTCACAAAAGCCTCCCAGCCACCTCTGCAATCATACCCGTTCACAACCACACCACCAACCATACACCCATATTCCCCACACCCCCCCCCTTAACACACAGCTACCCAATCGCACTTACCAGACAGTCCCCACACATAACTTTCTGTGCACCCAGCATTTACTTTGCAAACAATAACTGAGTGTCTGCACTCTGGAGAAGCAGCAGGAGTGCTACTGGCAAGCCCGCTGCCCTCTTATTTTTTTATTTTTTTTTTTTTAATTTTTTTCAACGTTTATTTATTTTTGGGACAGAGAGAGACAGAGCATGAACGGGGGAGGGGCAGAGAGAGAGGGAGACACAGAATCGGAAACAGGCTCCAGGCTCTGAGCCATCAGCCCAGAGCCTGACTCGGGGCTCGAACTCACGGACCGCAAGATCGTGACCTGGCTGAAGTCGGACGCTTAACCGACTGTGCCACCCAGGCGCCCCCGGCTGCCCTCTTAGAATGTCAGGGAACGTTCTGAAGCGACACTGCTGAGGAAGTGGATGAGGTGACTTCAGATGGGGTGCCCAGGGAATACCTCTTTCAGAAGGTGATGAGTGAAAAGCAGTCGGGGCAGAGGGCCAGGCGTCCATGCAAAGGCCAGGAGGCTGCACTGACTGTGGTGTGTTTGTGGAGCAGAATGAAAGCCGGGGTGACTGGAGAAGAGTGACCAAGGAGATGTGGGATAGGAGACAAAGCAGGACCAGGTCATTTGGTGCTTTGTAGTCCAATGTCAGGAGAGTGGGTGTTAGTATAAAAGTAATGGTAAGTCACTGCGAGGTTTTCATAGGTGAGTGACATCTGATTTACATGATGAAAGCATTACCTTAGCTGGGAGAAACCATGGGAGGAAAACTTTTTCAGTTCCCAGAGTAGGGAAGGCATTTCTAATTATGACCAAACCCAGAAACCAAAAAGATAAGATGGATACATGTGACTGCATAAAAAATATTTTAATTCTGTATGGCAAAAATTCCATATTCAAAGTCAAAAATACAAGTGTGTAACCAGGGACAGTATCTTTTTTATTTGTATCATAGACAGGGGGCTTCTTGCTTTAATATATAAAGAGCCCCTAAGAAATCAATAATTTAAAAGGCAACCATCCACTAGAAAAAGGGCAAAGGCAGGAGCACCTGGGTGGCTCAGTTGGCTAACCATCTGACTCTTGATTTTGGCTCAGGTCATGATCTCCCAGTTCATGAGATCAAGCCCTGCATTGGGCTCTGCGCTGACAGTGTCAGCCAGCTTGGGATTCTCCCCCTACCCCATCCCCCGCCCTCTCTCTCTCAAAATACATAAACATTAAAAAAAAAAAAAAAAGAAAAATGGGCAAAGGCAAAGGACAGTTCACAGAAAAACAAACAAAATGGATGTTAAGTATATCAAATGATGCTTATCCTCAATCATAATAAGAGAAGTGCAAAATAGAAGTATAATGAGATACCACTGGCAAAGATCATACAGTTTGATAATGCTCTACATTAGCAAGGACACAGGGACGCAAGCACTCACGTCTGGTGGCAGCGTAAACTGATACATCTATGGAGAGGATTTGGCATTATCTATAAAAATTAAAAAATGAGCATACAACTTTACCCCAAAAATTCCACTTCTAGGAATGTATCCTATGGACCTAATTTTAAAATGTGTTAAATGATGTTTGTCCAAGCATATTTATTGCAATGGTGTTTATAATAGAAAGTAGGAAATATATGATTGGAAGCAGCCTTACGTTTCATCAGTATGTGACTGATTAAATACATGATAATACACATACTATTTAGCTGTTCTATGCACAGAACCATATGCATAGCATACCCACATTGGGTAAATGTCAAAAGGAGAGTATCTATATAGTCAAAGATGCATAGCTGATCTCAGGAAGGAGAAACTAGTAACTGGAAACCTGGTGGTCATGTGGGCAGCCCTGGTCACATAATCTGGGGTACAGGGAGAAGTCAGGAGTAGCACCACAAGTGTGGGACTCCTCAGTGCTGGATAGTATTGAAAGCCCCCAGACTGGATGAGTTCACCCGGGAGAGAAGAGGCTAGAGCCTGGGACATGCCCACCAGCATGTGGCCTCCAAGGTGCAAGAAAACTGGGAGTGTGGTGTCAAGGAAACCCAGGGAAGAAAGCGTTCTGAGAAGGAGGCAGTGGTCACCCGCTGTGTCAGGTGCTTCTGTAGGTCCAGGAGGGTGGGGATGGAGACACGACTGTTGGATTTAGCATCATGGAAATCCGCGGTGACCTTGACAGGGCCGCCTTTGTGACACAGTACCGGGATGGAAACGTTGTTCAAATGGGTTGAAGAGCAACTAGGAGGGAAGGAAGTGGGGAGCAGGTTTGCTCTGAGATGCTGGAGAGCAACAGGCTGCAGGGAGCAGATGGCAGAGTCGTGGACCCTCACAGGACGCTCTCATGTTCACACATCCCCCAACACTGGCACATACACAGAAGCACCGAGACCACCCGGCATGGGGTCTCAACAGTGATGTTCAGGGGCCATGACCCAGTGAGTAAAAGACGGCCTCTGCCCTGTGGCTTTGTCCCATCCAGAAACCACAAGGCTGAGACCTCCAGAGCTGGCTCTGCTGCTTAGCATCTGTATGACCCTGGGTAAGTCACCTAACCTCTCTGTACCTCAGTGGGAAGGGTCACACCTTCCTCCCCACTGTGAGGATGAAATAAAGTCTGCCAGCCATGTCTGGCGCAAAGATGTCTCTGAACACGCAATGCAGGGTTAGTCTCTATCGAAATGAGTAGTCGGTAGGGTGACCATGTAATGGATCTTCCCAGGTTTGGGGGCACTCTTGAGAGTAAGGGGAGGATGTGAATTACACTGGACCACAGGTGGCAAACCTGTACAGTCCTGGGGAAATCCCATGTACAGTCACCCTTGTGTTAACCACACCATCTCTATGTCTCCATCTCTATGGAGACAGCGAGGGCTCAGCCCCAAGGTGACTAAGACCCCAGGGCTCCCAGGGAGGTCAGAAACGCTGGGGTTTCTCCAACAAGGCTGGGAAAGCTCCTTGTCACAGCACACTAATAAATAAGACAAAGCCTCTTTGTCCCCAGAGCCCAGCCCAGCTGCAGGCCCGCCTCCTTCCGCAGTCTCTAGGGCAAGGGCGCTCTCGCCCCAACATCCGACCCCCTCGCACAGAATCTGCCCCTTGTCCTAACTCCAGGCGACCACCTCTGCCCTCACCCCTGGACAAAGGATCCCCCCATCTCCTTTCCAGGCACAGGACTCGCTGTGTCCTTTCCAATGTGGACGCAGAGTCTGCTCCCCACCTTGGAGACCACAGAGCCTGAGCCAGGCACCGCCGTGGAGGCTCATCGTGCCCAGAGTGCCCCCAAGCAGGGTCCCGGCCGGGCGCCGGGCCGGAACAGAGACCGGCAGGACGCGGGCACAGTCGCCGTAGCAACGCGTGTGGGCGAGTCATGATTGCAGGCTGTCCCGGGCCACAGCACTTAACAGTTTAGAGTGCCTCCCGCCCCTGATCTCATTGGAGCCTGTGCAACAGCCCTGCCCATGGCCACCGATGCCCCCATTTCCCACATGAAGAAACCGAGGCTCGGAGCAGCGACGAGGCCCTCGGAAGGCCGCCCCGGCAGCGGGTGGCAGCGGGACTGGACGCGGACCCCTTGCGGCCGAGCCGGCTCCCAGGCTCCTCCCCGGACCTCCCTCCTCCGCACCGCCCCCCTAGCTGAGCCCGCCGCCGCCGCCCGCCTGGCCTCCACTGCAGAGCCCGGCTCCCGCCCCTCCGCCGCCGCGCGGGGCTCCCGGACGCGGGCTCCCGGTGAGTGTGCGGGTGGGGTGGCGGGACTCGAGCGCTCCCGGGCGACCCCCAGCGGCGGGGCCGGCTGAGGAGGGGGGGGCGAAGGAAGGGAGGTGGTGGAAGGTTCTGAGACACCCCCCTCCCACGTCCGCAAGCTCCCGAGCTACCCCGGGTGAAAGGAAAGTGGGTGAGGGGAGTGGGGGGAGACTGCAGTGGCATTATAGAGTGTGGCGACAGTTGGGCAAAGTTTGGTCCAGGGCTGGGAAAAAGAGGATGGCTGCGGGTGAGGGTGGGGGGGAGTGTTGGTGGCCGGCTGGGGTAATCAGAACTGGCCCCACCTGTCCCAGTTCTGAGCTTGGAGGGAAATTCTTTGCAGATGAGTGGAGTCCCTGGGGTGTGTTGGGCGGGACCGGACAGACAGGACCGGAGGGTGGAAGGTGGAAGGTGGGGACCCAGAAGGGGGCTGCACCCAGGTGGGTGTCGGGTGACAGGGCCCCTCTCCGCGGGAAGGCTGGCAGACTGGGCTCCAACCACCACTTCAGTCTTTTTGAGCTCCCACCAGGTGAGTGGCAGGCTGGGGAGGGAATGATCTTAAGATTCTTACAACAGCTCAAGAAAGTAGGAATTCTTTCCCTTTAGAGATAAGGAACAGAGGTCAAACTATTAAGGGATTCTTGGAAGTCACCTGGCTAGTAAGGGGCAGAGCTGAGGCTGGAATCCAGATGTGACTCCATGCTAGTGCACATTTCTCTGCTCGTCCCCATAAGGCCAGGTCTCAGAGGAGCACGTGGGGGAGAAGAGGGTCTGCAGGGATGGGGTCTTCTGCAGTCACACCATGCTGTTGGAGATTCTCGGAGAAGAGGCATCAGAAGAGCTGAGGTGTTGAGAAGCAAATGTGCCTTCTCCCTCTGGCTAGAGCCGTGAAGTCCTTCCCCCAAGCTACCTTGTCCAGATTGTTCTGCAGGCTACCTACCTGCCCCCACCTCACAGCCCTTCCCTCCAAGCTGCCTCTCTGAGAAGTCAGCATGCATTTCTTTATCACCCAGCACTTACTGAGTACCTACTGTGTGCCGAACACTAGCCACTAAATATAACTCAGTAAGCAAAACAGCACTGATATTCTAGCGGGGGAGACAGACAATAAATAAGAACCAAAAAATAACAAATACTTTAATTTCAAATGGTGATTAAATTCGAGGAGGAAAATAAAGGAGACAGCAGAGTGACTGGGAGGGCAGGGCTCCCAGACCCAGGGTAATCTGGGGAGTCCTCAGCGATGAGAAGGGCCCAGCCATGCAAGGTTCTGGAGAAAGAGCATTCCTGGCAGCAGGAATAATTGCAGAGTCCCCAACTCTCCCCATGTGGCTGGAGCAGAGAGAGGCAGGGTGAGAATGTAAAATCTGGGGTTTCATCCTAAGCGTAATGTGAAGCTGGTAGAAAGTTTTAAACAAGGGAGTGACACGGTCCAAGTTAGTGGATTCTAGGGGCCCGGGAACAGATGCCGAAAGGCCAGCCAGGAGGCCCTGGCAATAATACCAGCAAGAGTGATGGTGGTTTGGAGCAAGGTGGTAGCAGTAGAGGGGTGAGGGGCGCCCTGCAAGATTTGGACCCACAGGCATCATGCATGCTCAGAGGGGCATCGTGTGCTCCAGGAGCGCCCACATGTGCACACAGGCCCACACATGCACATGGAGACACATGTTCCCACACCCATGGCAGCAGGCAGACACTAGATGTACTCAGGCAGACCCACCCATCCACACCCTCTGAGTCATCCCAGGACTGGGAGGAAGATGGGTGGTTCTGGGGCCTGAACAAAGTATGTCTCCCCACCACGGAGCCCTGGCATCCAGCATGGCTGGGGTGGTTGGGGCTCCCCCAGGCTCTGGCACAGGGAGAGGGATTGTCTCTAGATTTTCCCTGGATCTGGTGTGCCAGGAGCCAAACCACCTACCATCCCCCACTCACCCCCAACCTGAGTTGTTCTCCCAACCGTCACCACCTACTGACTGGGAGACCTTGAGGAGGTTATTTCTCCTCCCTGAACCTCAGTTTCCCCTCTGCAGAATGGGCTTGCCAGAGAGCAAGAAGATCCTCTGCCCTTCTACCTGGACTACGGTCCTGCTAGCTGGACTCAGAATGAAATTAGAGACAGATAAACAAGGGAAAATCTAATTTAATTTCATGTGAATGGGGAATCCACATGGATGTGGAAATTCCAAAGACAGGTAAAAGGAGGTATATATGCCCTCCTGAACTAAAGAGAAGGGAATAGGGGTCTGGGACTTCAAAGGGAAGAAATACAATTCACCAAGGATGAAAATGAGTAAGTATTTGGTAAACAAAGGTTTGCTGGGCCACTCAGAAACAATGGGATGTAGAGGACTTTGATCAAACGGGCCTTGCTAGGCTCCTCTCTGTCTACCCTCCTTAGTTCGAATAACAATGTAGTTATCTCCGGTGATGGCTCTCTTCCTGGAGCAGGTCCTCTATCTGAATACTTCTAGGCAGTTGAAGGAGAGATAAAGAGCTTTTCCTGAATCTGATGAGCTTTGATTGCTTTTAACTCAAAATCATCTGCATGCCAAAGTGGCCTATCTTGGGGCGGTCTGCCCTTGGCCCCTACAGGCTCATGACCCCACCCTCACAAGATGGTAGCAAGGAATCAGTGAAGTAAGTTGCAAGAACCTGGTCTGGGACAGGCATCCAGCAGAGGAGGGGTAGGAGGTGGTGGAGAGCACAGCCTGCCCCCACCCCCCACACTGACAGCCTGGCCTGGAATCCAACTGCAGTTCTAAATGAGTGATTTGGCCTCTCTAGATTTCACAATGAGTGGCCAGCATTTATTGAGCACTTACTATGTGTTAAGTGCTTTGCAACGGTTATCTTCATCTGTAAATGAGAAGCATAATAGTATCTACCTCATGGGGTCATTATAAGGACTAAAGGAGATAGTGTTGCACAGCTTTTAGCTCCTCGGCTGACCCATAGTAAATGCTCAATAAATGGTCATTGTTATTATCAGCAAATGCACATTCCCTTCCTTCATGCATACAAGCTCTGTGACTTTTGGCAGGTTACTTAGCCTCTCTCTAGGCCTGTATCCTGCCCGTAGCCTGGGAGGAATAATAGTCCTGATCTCAAAAGGTCATTGGCTGATCAAACGCATCTATCCGCATAAAGACCCCAGAACAGTGCCTGATACACGGTAAATGCTCACATCAAATGTTACCTATGCGGAGCACCTGGGTGGCTCAGTCGGTTGAGCATCCGACTTCAGCTCAGGTGGTGATCTCACGATTCCTGGGTTCACACCCCCCCATCAGGCTCACTGCTGTCAGCCTGTCAAGACAGAGCCCGCTTTGGATCCTCTGTCCCCCTCTCTCTATCCCTCCCCTGCTTGCAGTCTCTCAAAAATAAAAATGAAAAAATACATAAATATATACATATATATGTGTGTATATATGTGTATATATACATATATGTGTGTGTATATACACATATATGTGTGTATGTATATACATATACACATACATATAACAAAATAACATATATATGTAACAAAATAAAAAATTAAAATAATAAAAAAATTTTTAATGTCACCCATACATTAAACATGGACTTTTCCCTTGCATGCCGTCAGGTGGGCACGGCCCCCGGCACGCCCGCCAAGCACCATGGACTGGAAGACGCTGCAGGCCCTCCTGAGCGGCGTGAACAAGTACTCCACGGCATTTGGGCGCATCTGGCTGTCGGTGGTGTTCGTCTTCCGCGTGCTGGTGTACGTCGTGGCCGCGGAGCGCGTGTGGGGGGACGAGCAGAAGGACTTCGACTGCAACACCAAGCAGCCCGGCTGCACCAACGTCTGCTACGACACCTTCTTCCCCATTTCCAACATCCGCCTCTGGGCCCTGCAGCTCATCTTCGTCACGTGCCCCTCGCTGCTGGTCATCCTGCACGTGGCCTACCGGGAGGAGCGCGAGCGCCGGCACCGCCAGAAGCACGGGGACCAGTGCGCCAAGCTGTACGCCAACGCGGGCAAGAAGCACGGCGGCCTGTGGTGGACCTACTTGTTCAGCCTCATCTTCAAGCTCCTCATCGAATTCCTCTTCCTCTACGTGCTGCACACGCTCTGGCATGGCTTTGGCATGCCACGCCTGGTGCAGTGTGCCAACGTGGCGCCCTGCCCCAACGTCGTGGACTGCTACATCGCGCGGCCCACCGAGAAGAAGGTCTTCACCTACTTCATGGTGGGTGCCTCTGCCGTCTGCATCGTGCTCACCATCTGCGAGATCTGCTACCTCATCTTCCACAGGGTCCTGCGAGGCATAGCCAGGAACAAGCCCCCGAAGGGCCACAGCCTCCCATCCTCCACCAGCCGGGCCTCCACCTGCCGCTGCCACCACAAGCTGGTGGAGGCTGGGGAGCTGGGCTCCGACTCTGGCGACGACAAGAGACACGCGTCTGCACCCAGCATGACCCCCATCTGACCACAGGCTGGGGAGCGACACTGGAGCTGCCAGTGGGGACAGATGGGCAGTACTGCACGGGGGGAGGGGTCCTACAGGTGCTGGGTGCCCCCACTTTGAATTCGCTACTCTATCCCGTTTCATTTTTGGCAGATTTTTTGAGCACTGGGCACTGTGCTGTCTACCCAAGTATGAGTCACACCCCAGAACTAGCGCCAGCCCTTGGGGGAGACAGACGTCGAAACAAATCAACGACTGAGTGCGAGGGGACCCCCAGGAGGCTCCCAGCAGAGCTTCCGCCTAACCCAGGAGGGAGTGATCAGGAGAGACCTACCCTGAGTACAAAATGTTTGAGAGAGGTGAGAAGGGCTTCCTAGAGGAGAAAGCAGCAGGTGTTTGCAGGTGAGATGTTTGCCCTGGTTTGGACGCACTGGATCAAAGGGAATTTCATTCCCTTGGGAGAAGCACCCAGGTTCTGGGCTGGAAAGGAAGTAGTCTCTAAGCAGTGGGAGGTCCAAAGGCCTGAGGGTGAGCTTGTGAAGGGGAGGAGGAGATGGCTCTGTGATGCCACCTGCTGCTCGAGATACTCGGGTGTCCTCCTGGTCCCCACTGTCCTCAGGGGAAGCCCCCTTTCGCCCAGTTCTGCTCCTCCCAGGCTCAGACAGCTTTTCGGCCGTCTTCTTGCCACAAACGTGGTCAACCTAGTACCAGCCTCCCAGACTCTGCTGCCAGAGACTCAAGGTAGATGTTCCTTGAAATCAATAAAGGCTGTATTTTATACAGGTTGGCTCCGTCCTCTGTTCTGTACTCCCACCCACAAGACCCTGAGGGCAGGGAAGGTAGGCCTCAGGAGGGCTGTACGTCTGGGGGTGAAGGCAGACCGGGGCTGGGGTTGATCTGGGTGGGGATGTGGGTGGAACCTACTGGTATATATGTTGTGATTGTAAGTGTGGTCACAAGAGGACGCTGTGCTCCCTCTGCAACAGCGCTTCCCGCGTTTCTAGTGAGAACACTGCTCTGAGCACACACACAATCATTGTTCTCCCCATAGATAAACCACACTCCCTCCTCCTTTATAACCCAATCACCACCATCAACAATCCACGTCCCCACCCTGTGTACACAAATCTCTGTTATTCATACTCTCATTCCTTATAATATGCCACAACAGGATGGTTGTCTCCTCTAAAGGTGGGAGTCCCAGCCTCACTCAAGCATTATTCAGCAGCTCCTTCCATCTGCCCTGAGCATCGTTGGCTCACCGGGGCCCTGGCAGGAGGTGGAGACTGCATAGGAGAACAGGAGCTGAACTCAAACAGCTCCGAGTCAGGGGAGACAGTAACATACTCGTCTCCTGCAGTAACCAACAGTTGGGGTGGTTCACAGCCCCCCCACCCCCAGTACTGTGTGGTGACCTGCAATTTAGGGGACACCAACATTCAAGCCAGACTGGAATGGAAAGCAAAAGGGGGTGCAAGTCTCCACTAATGAGAGACACATTTAGTGACCATCAAAGCCAAGGCCAGGGGCCAGAAACCTAGGAGCAGTGAACCAAGAGCCAATGCAGGCAAGGAGAGGGCAGATCACTATGCCCACAGAACAGGCTGTGGTTCACCTTTGCTCTTTCGTGTGGCTATTAGCGGGGTGGGTAAGCTAACCAAGCTTAAAGGGCCCAGGGTTGGGCTGACACCCACCCCCCACAGTCTGAATCATAGCTTAACCACTTCATGACCACAGTCACCACGCTGCACCTTGGGCAAGCTTTCAGAACGGCAGTCATGTCATCATTACAATGTGAATTGCACCAGTCAGGGTCCCAGCAAAAAACAGATGGCACATTCAAACCCAGTAACTTTAAAAGAGTTTCCTTGAGGGATATTTTTTCATGTTTATTTATTTTGAGAGAGAGAGAGAGAGAGAGCCGGTGCATATGCACATGAACACGTGCGCAAGTTGGGGAGGGGCAGAGAGAGAGAAACCCAAGCAGGCTCCACGTTCAGCATGGAGTTCAATGCAGGCTTGATCTCACGACCATGATATCATGACCTGAGTTGAAAGCAAGAGTCAGACGCTTAACCAACTGAGCCAATTTGTTTTAAAAAGTATGGGCATGATCAAGGAAACCACAAACACTACTGCAGTGCCCTGGGGCTTGTACCAGGGTAGCCATGGACTGGGTTGCCACACTGGAGCTGCAAGGATGCATTCCACCCCAGCGACCAAATAAATACCCCAACTTCACTTTCTCATCTCCTGCTCTCCTGCCAGTGGCTCCCACTGACACAACCCAACCAGGATCCAGAGAGCAAGGGAGCCAAATGAGGCAGCCAGTTATGGCTCAGCCTCCTGGGGCACAGGGCAGGGTGGAGAGTTGACCCGAGGGACAAAGGGACCATATTCATCCCAGCACTCAGAGCAGTACTACCCCTGGGGTTGCTGTAGAGATGAGACACTGAAGGTAACCCAGCAGTATGGTGCTAATGTGTTCAGTAAATATCCAGGAAGGAGCTTGCCTGCTGCCCAGACCACAACAAGGCCAGTCGTAGCCTGGCCTGGATGATTGCAAAGGTCTCAGGGAAGGTCTCTCCTACTTGCTGCCACACATTCCAGCATCTTCCAGGGCAGTTTCAGCTGCCTGGCCAAGGATGGCTTGGAGGCCAGAGCAACAAGAGGACATCACTGGCTAGCTCAGCACAGACTGAGCCTCCAGCCCCAGGCCCCTTCTCCAGGCTGGGGGTGAGGACCGTGGTTGACAGGATGTCCCAGCCCTGTCCTGAGATGTGCCACCTTCGGCCTGAGAGCCTGAGAGCTGTTCTGAGCAGTGCACCTCACTCTCCTGATCCAGGACACCTGGAGCTACTGTTCACCATCCAGAGTCCCCAGCACACAACGCTGTCACCACAAGGTGGCTCTCATGTCCCCTGGCCTTCTCTTCTCAGGGTACAAGCTTCTATCTCCTCCTTCCCCAGCACATGAGCATTCACTGCAAGCCTCCTTCCCTCACGCACATGATAGATTTAGATTTCACACACACATAGCCTTCACAACCACACCTACTGCACGAAATAACAGCCACCATGCAGCCCAAGCTAAACAGGAGATTATCTTGTGTCATCACCCTGGTCTCAGCTTCCTATTATGGATTGAATGTTTGTGTCCCCCCAAAATTCACACCTTGAAATCCTAACTTCTACTGTAATGGTATTAGGAAGTGGAGCCCTTGGGAGGTGAAGCCCTCGAGAATGGGATTTGTGCCCTTCGAAGAAGACACAGAAGAGGGAGGACCTTTCTCCCTTCACCATGTGAGGACGCAATGAGAAGACAGCCCTGTGTAAACCGGGAAGAGGGTCTTCACCAAGAACCTTTTTGGACTTCCAGCCTCCAGAACCGTGAGAAATAAATTTCCATTGTTTAGGGCCCCCGGCGTGTGGCATTCTGTTACAGCAGCTTGAGCTGAGACAACCACATCATCTCGCACCTGGATTACTACAACAACGTCCCTGCTTCCTGCCCTAGCTCTGGGAAGCAGAAGAACGGAAAGGGGAGGAAGCGGGACTGAGCGACAAGACCTGTTGTGCTGTGTCCATCAGGCAAAGATTGTCGGTTAGAGGCAGTCACGTGGAGTTGGCTGGGCCCTTGACCGCTGCTTGGCTCAGTCACTGCCTGGGGCCACCCCCCCGAGCTTGGCCACCTGGACAGCTGGAGTGGACCCGAAAGGGCTAACAGCTGGAGGCTGTCAGCTGCCCAGACTCCCACAGCTGGGCAACAAGTCCTATCCCAAAGGGGGATGTCCATATTCACCGCTCACCCCCACAGTCCATTCTCGGCACCACAGCCCCAGTGATCCTTTACAACCCAGGTCAGGCCGGGTCACCCCCCTGCCTGCACCTCCTGAGACATCTCACACAGCCCTTGAGGGGCCTCTAAGATCTGCCCACCCCACACCTCATCTGCTCTCTCTCAGAATGCACCCCTTCTCTCTCACCTCACTCCAGCCACACGGACCTCCTTGCTGCCCTCAAGCAGGAAATGTTCCTGCCAGGCATGTTCCTGCCTCAGGGCCTTTGCACTCTCTGTTCCCTCTGTCCAGAAGGCTCTTTTGCTCCATCCTTTCCTTCAGGGTGCGCATCAAATGCCCGCTGCTTAGTGAGAGAATCTCCTCTCTTCTACTCAACATCAAAACTGCACCCTCAGCATGCTCAACCCTCCCTCCCTGCTTTCCACATAGCTTTGTTGCCATCTAGCAGGTTCTGTGTTCTGTCTCCCCACAGCTAAAGTGTAAAATCCCCAAGGACAGAGAGTCTTGTCATTCCCCGGTTGGTCTCCAGGGACCACTGTGTAAGACAGTGCCACAGCAGCAGGGGGTGCTCAGTAAAAACATGCTGAATTAGGGGCGCCTGGGTGGCACAGTCGGTTAAGCGTCCGACTTCAGCCAGGTCACGATCTCGCGGTCCGTGAGTTCGAGCCCTGCGTCAGGCTCTGGGCTGATGGCTCGGAGCCTGGAGCTTGTTTCCGATTCTGTGTCTCCCTCTCTCTCTGCCCCTCCCCCGTTCATGCTCTGTCTCTCTCTGTCCAAAAAATAAATAAACGTTGAAAAAAAATTTAAAAAAAAAAAAAAACATGCTGAATTAATACGTTCATATATGGGGCAGGTGCCCTGCTAGGTGCTGGGGATGTAAAGAAGACCCCGCTGCGTGCCCTCTAGGGGCCCTCAGTCTCATGCAGTAAGTGACGCACCCGGGGTGGGAGGAAGGGAAATGGGGTGGGGGGAGGTTTAATCGGTAGAGAGTTTCAGTTTTGCAAGATGAAAAAGTTCTGGAGCTCTGTTGCTCAACAATGTCAATGTACTTAACACCACTACTAAATGGTACATTTTTTAGCAGTTCAGATGGTAAATTTTATGTGGGTTTTTTTTTTACCACAACTAAAAATAAAATTTTTAAAAATAGCCACCCAAAAACCCAAAATAAAACAATGCACCCAGGGGCAATACGTGAGCCACTGAGGGCACCAAGGCTCACCTAACCCAGGGGAGACAGCAAGGGGGCTTCTGGGAGAAGTTGACATAGAGCATAGAAAGACTTGTAGGCTAGGCATGTGAGGGCACTCCAGGCAGAGGGAACGGCATGGGCACAAGTAGAGCGCTCAGAGAACTACAGTAATGGAGTATGGCTCAATCACATAGTGAAAGGGGGAGAGGGATAAGGCTGGAGGCCAGGAGACCCACTGAGAGCACACTGAGACAGTGGCCTAAACAGGGTCAGGGCAGTGGGAAGACAGGGAGGTGTGGGGTTTCAAGGATGCCTTGCCCTCTCCACCTGCTCCTCTCTCCCTCCAGGAGAGGGGATCAGAAAGGCTTGGGAGAGCCTGGGCCCAGCAGCGGGAGAGGAACTCAGAGCAAGGCTGTCTTGGGGGCGTGGTAAGAACCTGCCTCCAGGGACCTCCGTTCTCATGCTCTCCGAGGTCAGAACTAAGTGGGCGCAGTTGTCAGCTTTGGAAATCCGGGAGGAGGCTCTGCTCAGCCTGGCCCTGAGGGACAGGCCTGGAAGGGGAAGCCAGCTCAGTCTGATCCTGAAGTTTTGAGGTCTGAGCCAGGCCCAGCACACTTGCTGCCCCAGAAGTCTGCTTGCCAGGGCTGAGGGCAGGACCCTCAGGGACCCAGCCCTGGGGCACTGGGAGTCTGAGGACTGAAGCCTGCTGCAGAAAACCTGCTGCAGAAAAACCAGGACCGTTCCACCACCTGTCCCCAGGCCTCAGCCCCCACCTGCCACGTTTCCTTTCCTTAGCTGTCCTGCCCCCCACCACTCCACTCTGGGTCTCCTTGCCCTCAGTCCTCTCTGCTCCCATCAAGACCAACCCACAGACTCTTTTTGTCACAACTGTTTCTTCACGACATTTTTAGCCACTGCTCACTTGAAAACTCCTTGTGTACCACTATGCTATGTGCTGACTGGATCTCCTATCAACTCCACACAGTAGGAACAATCACCATCCCCATTCTACAGAGTAAGAAACTGAGGCACAGGGGTTTAAGCAACTTGCCTAAAGGCACAGGAGTCCTCAGCAAAGTCTTAACTTCTAGATTCTTTGGCCTCCTCCCAGCAAAGTCTCAGCACCCTAGGGGCAGCAGCCAAGGTCTCGAGACCTTGCAACCCAGGCTCTTGCTCACACTGTTCCTTCTGCCTAGAATGTTCCCCCTTGCACCCCCTTCAACCGGCTAATTCAGTCTTCTCAGGAAACGTCCCTAACCAAGTCCCCTCTGAGTCACCCTGTAGTCCTCAGGAGAACCTTCCAGATTTGCTACTTTACTCTTACCCAAGTGCTGATATGCTCAATTCCGGCCTCCTGTAGCAGCCAGTGAGAGTGGGAGACCAGAGACCACACCTGGCTGGCTATGGTCAACCCCCCAGCTCCACTTACAATGCTGCAGCACAGCAGACCCTCATTAACTTTCATCCACAGGGCGATGCCTGAATGAAGGATGGCAGGTTCTGCCCCCCCCCCCACTTTTTCATTCCTTTGGGAGACCCCTCCCCATTTAGAGGCATGAGCAAGGGATCCAAGCTAAAGGTGGAGAGCCCCTCCTCTTCAGTCTCCAGTGATCTATGGGAGTTGCTTAGTGACCTCTGATCGCCTGCCCAGGAGTGGAGATGTTTGAGAATTCCGCAAGAATTCAGGCTGGCTTGAGAGCCCAGCTCCACCACGGACTCTAGGGAGGGCAGATATAACCCCTCTCTCCCGATGTGGTCCCCCACGTCCTGATGAGCCTCGACTGCCAAGTCCGGGCACAGTGCGGGGCACACGGTGGCACCCTGAAAAATGAGTGGTCTTCTCTCTTTTTTCTGACATAGGGCAAGAGGACCCCATGGTCAAGGAAAGGTCCTTCCCTGGAGGCCCCACACCCTCATCCGCATCTGCCCATCCCTCGCAGCCCTCAGGTCAGTTGCAGGATCAGAAAGTTCTCGCTGTGATCCTTTTAAATCCAGCCACCTGGGAAAGGTTTGGCCCTGCAGAACTCCTGTTCCAGAGCCAAAGAAACTGAGGCTGGGAGGGTTCCGGGTCGGAACACCGCGCAGAAGGCGAAGAAGGGGAGCCAGAGGCCTCTCAAGCCCCCTCCGCCTCCTAATTCCCAGTGCCAGTCCCGGGGCCCTTTCCTTAAGCGTCGCTACAGGGAGTCGGCACCTCCTGGTCCCCGCCCCCGGCTCTGAGAAGCGCCCCGCCGCCCTCCCGTGGCGTTTCCTGCCCCCACCCCGCCCCTCCGCGCTATTTAAGGCGCCCCCGCCGTCCGGCGCCGTCCAGCAGGGCTCCCGCGGGCGCCGCTCCGCCGTCGCTCTAACCCCGCCGCCACCTGGGCCACCCGGCAGGCAGGCGGTGAGTTGGGCTTGGGGGTGGGGAGGGCCAGGACGCCACCTGCTAACGAGCGAGCGGGGCGGGGGGAGGGAGACGCCTCCGCCACCGGCCACTCGGCCGCCACGGGCTGAGGGTTGCTGGGGGTCGGGGGAGGCGCGACGGCTGCGGGCCAGGCTCTCTGCTAAGCCACGTTACTGGCTTCTTTCACTGTATCCTTATAACCCTAGGAGGTGGGAGTATTATTTCCATTTTACAGGAGAGGAGACTGAGGTGCTAAGGTTGACGCTTACCCAGGGTTAGTTAGCAAAAGGGAGCCAGGACCAAAGTCTGATTCCAGAGCCTGGCGCTAAAGAGCTTTGCTCCTTGAAGAAGCGCCTCCCCTGCCCCCTTCCCTGCATTTCTTCCCCCAGCTCTCTGCCCACCCACCTCCCCCATACCCCGTGTTCTGGGAACTTGGTGGCCTATGCCTCCACCCTGCTATGACAGTTCTTTTAAGAGTCTAGAATTTATCAACAACAGCTTGGGGGCCCAGGGGGTATGGAGGAAGGGGGTAGGATCAGTGTCCATACTTAAGTGGCAGGTGGTCACTATTGTTGACAGGTGGAACTAATGCAGGATGTTGCCTTTAGCATCTAACACCCTTCCCACCTGCCCCTTACCGCAGCTCAAAGGTTAGAGTGAGGTCAGCTGGGTGACTTACCATGGGCAGGGGGGCAGGGACCTGAGGTTTTGGGCCCCCTGAGAAGCTGAAGATAGCACCACCACTGCCCACAGTCAGGGACAGCCAGCCCATCATGGGCAAAAGGAAGGAGGGGCATAGCACAGCCATGTGACCTGGGGTAAGTTCCTCAGATTCTGTTCCCATAAGCTCAGGAGCCTCAATTTGATCCAAATCTTGAGCTGTGTTATCCTGGGACTCGGCCTGGGAACAACAGGGATAGAGAGGTATGACAAAACAAGGACCTAGTAGCCATCATCCAAAGATCAGCTTTTAGTCCTGACCACCCTGCTGGCTGTGAACCCCCAAGCCAGTCCCTTCCCCTCCTTGAGCCTCAGTGTCCCTGTAGGTAGAATGGGTGTGGCCAACCTCCCTGCAAGCTTGTTGCCAGGACAACTGAGAAGGATGTCATGCTGACTGTGTCCTCTATCTCCCTGCAGACGGAGGAGGCCGGGTAGCCATGGGTGACTGGGGCTTCCTCGAGAAGCTGCTGGACCAAGTCCAGGAGCACTCGACTGTAGTGGGCAAGATCTGGCTGACGGTGCTTTTCATCTTCCGCATCCTCATCCTGGGCCTGGCTGGCGAGTCCGTGTGGGGCGACGAGCAGTCAGATTTCGAGTGTAACACGGCCCAGCCGGGCTGCACCAATGTCTGCTATGACCAGGCCTTCCCGATCTCCCACATCCGCTACTGGGTGCTGCAGTTCCTTTTTGTCAGCACACCCACCCTGGTCTACCTGGGCCACGTCATCTATCTGTCCCGGCGTGAAGAGCGACTGCGGCAGAAGGAGGGGGAGCTGCGGGCTCTGCCAGCCAAGGACCCACGCGTGGAGCGAGCACTGGCAGCCATAGAGCGTCAGATGGCCAAGATCTCAGTGGCAGAGGACGGCCGCCTGCGGATCCGCGGGGCACTCATGGGCACCTACGTGGCCAGTGTGCTCTGCAAAAGTGTGCTGGAGGCAGGATTCCTGTATGGCCAGTGGCGTCTCTATGGCTGGACCATGGAGCCAGTGTTTGTGTGCCAGCGCGCCCCCTGCCCCTACCTCGTAGACTGCTTCGTCTCGCGCCCCACAGAGAAGACTATCTTCATCATCTTCATGCTGGTGGTCGGACTCATCTCCTTGGTGCTCAACCTGCTGGAGCTGGGACACCTGCTGTGCCGCTGCCTCAGCCGGGGGGTGAGGGCCCGGCAGGGCCAGGATGTGCCCCCGGCCCAGCGCACCTCCTCGGAGCCCTACCCTGACCAGGTCTTCTTCTACCTCCCCGTGGGCGAGGGCCCCTCGTCCCCGCCTTGCCCTACCTACAATGGGCTCTCATCCAGTGAGCAGAACTGGGCCAACCTGACTACGGAGGAGAGGCTGGCTTCTTCCAGGGCCCCCCTCTTCCTGGACCCGCCTCCCGAGAGTGGCCAGAAATCCCCCAGTCGCCCCAGCAGCTCTGCTTCCAAGAAGCAGTATGTGTAGGGGACTGGGGCTTATGTCACCCAACAGAGGGGCCCAGGGAAGTCTGGCTGCCTTGGATGCCCTCTCCCTGAAGACTGCAGGAAAGAGGGGAGCAAGGGAAGCAGATGCTTGCTGGCCAGGAGCCCTCATTGCAGATTGTGTTTGAGCATCTGGGGCTTTCCTGGTGACCAGAGGGGCACCATGGATCCCCCTCCAGAACATGACTCTGCCACAGGCACAGACAAAGCCAGCTTGGGGTGCTCCAGACCAAGGGCCTTGTGGGGCCTCTGGACTTTTTCACCTGGTTCAGAGCAACCCGGAGCCAATTTACCCCTCCCTCATGAAAGATTCACCTCTGCCCACGTTGTCCTCACAGGAAAGGGCTGGTTGAGGCTGCTGGGTCAGAGAGCTCACACACAGCCTGTGCTGGATCTGGCCCTGTCGAGGGGACTGGTGTCTCGTTCTCACTCCTTCCTAGTTCCACTGTTTATGCTTCTAAAATAAACAAGACTTGGTCACAAGCTACGTGTGTCCTGATGCTGTCATGATGTGCCTCCTGGGAGGTTGGGGGGCAGTCGCCTGGCCCGGCTTCCTTTTCTTTGCAGTCTCGTATGATCCGTCTTTGGCCTCTGAAACCCCAACTCCACCCAGCGTCTTAAACCCTCAAACCCCTACATCCTGCCTCTTAGCAGCCCTGAGTCCTGAACGCTCACCTTTTGAAATGCCTCTACCACGCAGCCCCCCACAACAGCCAAAGCCCCTGCCTGTCCCCATCCTACCCCATGGCCATCCAGTGCCCTGGCCATGCTGAGTGCAGTGTGCTTCCTTACTGGACACTCTGCTCCCAAGCCCTCTACCCTATCCCAGCTCATTCTGGACCCCTTGGTATTTGGGGAGGCAGATTTAGATCACTTGCCTCCTCCTACCTTGGCCCTTTCTAGTCTGCCCCCCCAAAGGCTTGCAACATATCTCCTCCCCATGCACTGAGTACAGAGAAATCTTGCCTCTGAGTCACAAAGTTTGCAGTAAAAGTAGTAAAAAATGGAACTGGATGGGGCGCCTGGGTGGCTCAGTCGGTCAAGCGTCCGACTGGCTCAGATTGTGATCTCGCAGTTTGTGAGCTCGAACCCTGCATCAGGCTCTGTGCTGACAGCTCAGAGCCTGGAGCCTGCCTCGGATTCTGTGTCTCCCTGTCTCTCTGCCCCTCCCCAGCTTATGCTCTGTCTCTCTGTGTCTCAAAAATAAATAAAACGTTAAAAAAAAATGGAACTGGATCGTGACGGATGAATAGTTCACTGGGAAGGGCAAGAGGACGCTGAATACTCGGGCAGAGAAAATTGTTTTTGCAAAAGCACAGAGAAGGGGAATGGGCAGGGGGTCCTGGGGGTGCTTAGGGCCTGGTGAGCCATCCAGGATGGGGGAAGTACAGGTAAGGATGAACCCAGTATTGGCAGAGTTGACCCTTCATGGAAGGTGACCCAGGTGGTGGCAAGCACTCAGATAGTGGCCCTCAGAGGCAAGCTGGCTGTCTTCCCCTAATCAGGGAGATCTGGGGCTGGACAGGGACCTGGGGTCCATCCCATGTGGCCACACGCCTCTCCTTGAGAGCTTTACAGCATGTTGGCAGCTCATCCCTACTCTCATCAAGATAGGTCTCCAAACACCAGCTCTGTACCCCTCATCCTATAACTAACTTATTCACGACTTACCCATCAAGTTTGGATGCTCAGCCTGAAAAGTTACAGCCCTATAATTCCTCCGGCTTCTGTTGTTCCTTCTGAATCCCAGAGATCTGACAGACCAGCCTCCTCATGGCTCCCCAGACTCATCCAGGTATGCTCCCACCTTGCTCCTTTGATGATCTATAGTGCCCTTTCCCCCACTTCCAAACACCACACTACATTGAAAAAGGCAGTACCTGAGTGCAAAGAGAAAGATGAACTTTGATATCAGAGGGTCCTCAATTTAAATGCTACTTCTGACATGTACAAAGCCTTGTGGTCTTAAGTCAATTGTTTCCCTTCTCTAAGTCTCTGTTCTCTCCGTAATATGCAGATAACACTGCCTGCCTCACAAGTTACAAGAAACAAAAATAAGAGAATGTACATGAGTCTGCCTGGCTCATAGTAGTCATGTAGTGAAATTCAGCTCAGCCTCTAGCAAGGTTATCACAGGCCCTTCTTCCTCCAGGAAGCCCTCCCTGATTTCTCCAGCCAGTCCCCAGTGATGATCTCTAACTCAGGAAACTGAACCGCTGCTTAGTATGAGCCTGTTTTATCTCCCCAGTGAGTCTCTAAGGATCACCACAGAGTCACTTTTATTCCCCATGGGCCTAGCCCATCATTCACTTCCATCATTCACAATCCCACATGTCTATGACATGAGGGATTGAGATAGACTTGTCAGAAAGCAGGCTGTTCGTGAATAAGAAGGGCATGATCTGGGACACTGAGGTCCTCTTCCAAAGGGTTCTTCCCCAGCCAGGGTGAGAGGCCAGATCTGTGGCTTAGAGGTCAGTCTCTAAGAGCCAGCCCAGTCTGAGGGCTCTAGAAGCCTGTGCTTCCAGTAGGTATTCCCTACCTGTCCTAGCTTGGAAAGGTAAGAGAAGAAAGGGCTAGGTGAGTAAGGAAGGTATCCTTCCCCTCCCTCAAGGGTCGCCTGCTCTGAGCTTGGAGTTGGGTCTGGGGTCAGGCCAGGGACCTGGCTCTTGGGCAAGGCTGGGGTTGGGTCCTAGACTGGTGGCCACACAACCACGAGGGCAAATGGGCTGTGGTCTGAGGATAAGAATAGTGCCATGGGAATGGAGCCACACAGGGTGGGTGGGCCCAGTGCAGTAGGGTGAAGACTTATGAATGCAGAGGGGCTACGAGTTCCATGCCACTTGGCTTTCGTGACAAAGTACCACAGACAGGGTGGAGGGGACTTCAACCACAGAAATTTATTCTCTCACACTTCTGGCCGCTAGAAGTCCGAGATCAATGTGTCTGCAGGGTCAATTCCTTCTGGGGCCTGTGAGGGAGAGTCTGTTCCAGGCCTCTCTCCCAGCTTCTGGTGGGTTGCCAGCCGTCTTTGACATTCCTCGGCTTGCAGAAGCATTGCCCCACTCTCTGCCTTCATCTTCACATGGGATTCTCCCTCTGCGTGTGTCTGTCTCTGTGTCCACGTTTTTTCGTAAGGACATCAGCCATATTGGATTAAGTTCCTCCTAATGACGTCATTGTAACTTGATTACCTCTGTAAAGACCATTTCCAAATAAGGCCACATTCTGAGGTACTGGGGGTTAGGACTTCAGCATGCCTCTTTGGGGGACACAGCACACCACCCCGCCCGCCCCGCCTCACCTCTAAGCACTAGTGGGGCAAGGCCAAGGAGTACGTGTTGGTCTCAGGCACCTCCTCGGAGATGCGGGCCTGGATGGAACACAGCAGATTCCAGCTCGCTTCTTCCTCCCACCTGCCTATTCCTCACCACCACCCAAATCTACGTTGGCAACAGGCAATTCTGGGTCACAGAAAGAGCCACTGGGGGCTTTACTCCTGACTCTCCTCACACTCACTTGACTCCAGTCCCTGTCCCTCTCTGGGCCTCAGTTTCCCCCTGTGAAACGAAAGGGTTGAATGAGAAACAGGGAGTAACCTGTCACTAATCACCAGTCTAAAGCTCACGAGTGATGTGCTATTTTTCATCAATCAGAACAGATTCAACTCTGTTTCTATAATAAGATCAGTTCCAGTCACTTGAATTCACATTGCCTTCCTAAGTAGGAAAGAAAGGGACAGGGTTATTTGGAGTGCACTGGGAATTTTGCATAACCCAAGGTCATCTTATCTGTGACCCAGGGGAGCATGTGAACGTCATGAGCTGTGCATAAACAGAGCTGTCAGGGTTGGGTGATGTCAAACTTCTTTCCAACCTAATGTGCTGGCTCACTGGCCGCTGGGTTGCTGACCTCATGATTCTACGGACAACCCCCGGTTCCTTGAGTGTAGATCCTTTTGTTTCCTTTTTACACTAACCTCAGCATGCCCACGGACGTTTACAGGAAGGGATCTTCATCATGGAATTGTCAGAATTTCTTTCTCCACCTTACAACTTCCCCCACCGGCCCTGGCTCTGACCACAAGTGCCTCACAAGGCTCAATCTTTCTGTCCTTCCCATGCAAGAACTATAGCCGCATGCAGATAGCCACCAGGCTGGTCCTGAGTCTGCTCTTACCCTATGTTTCCAGCTGACTGATTTCCAGAAGTCTCTGGCCAACCAATAAGTTGTCTACTTTCCTCTTAACAGGTGCATCACTCCCCTCAGTGCTAGACATGATAGTTCAAGTGGTCAGAATCCAGATTATCAATCTCTCTTGACTCAAAACTTCTACCTCTATGAATGCAACGTAGGATTATATTAACTTTGCTATTTTCTCCTCTTTTCCATATATAGAAATTTTTTTCAGATTATAAAGGTCATGCATGATCATTGTAGATAATGAGATCCCGCCATCCAGGCATACTAACTATTAATATTCAGAAATAATTCCTTTCAGGCTCTTCCATGCATATTTTTTTAAACTTTTTCAATGTTTATTTATTTTTGAGAGAGAGAAAGAGAGAGACAGAGTGTGAGCAGGGAAGGGGCAGAGAGAGAGGGGGGCACAGAACTCTAAGCAGGCTCAGGCTCCAAGCTGTCAGCACAGAGCCCGATGCAGGCATCAAACTCACAAGCTGTGAAATCATGACCTGGGCTGAAGTCGGACACTTAACTCACTAAGCCACCCTGGCACCCCCTTTCCATGCATATTTTTAAATAAAATCTGAATGAAGTTGTACCTACAGTTTTATATTCTTTTTTCATTTTACATAAGTCATAAAGCTTTTCCCCATGTCATCAAATTGGAAACACCACTTAATGGCTTTATCACACGACTTTATCATTCTCTACTTAACCATGACCGTGATATTGGATTTTTAGATTGTTTGCAACCAATTATCCTCTGTTATAAATTGTACCATGATGTAGATGCCTGTACATAAGTGTTTTCCAAATTGCCTATTTCCTTAAAAGAAAGACATTCCAAGCAGTGAAATTACTGGGTCAAAGGTATGACATTTTTTCATTTTAAAAAGCTAGGGGCTTTTTTCTGATTGTGGAAGTAATCCATTGTGGGTTATTCAGAAATGCAGAAACGCACAAATTCTAAGAAGTGGAAGCACCAGCCACCTCTGATCGTGGGAGAAAAGGTGGAGCTGGAAACAAGAGAGCTGACTGAAGGCACTGGGCACTGAGGACCCTCCTTCCCCTACCCTTACAGGGATGGGAGCTTATTCTCAGGAGAAGACAAAGCAGAGGAGGAGGGGGAAACACCATAGAGAGTACAGGGTGGGAGTAGTATAAAGACCAGAGGGCAGTTGAATGGAAGTTTACATACTTAATGGTGAGACCCTCAGCCTTCTCCCCCTCCCTCCCAGCTGGCTCCCAGAATGCTGCTTCTAGATGAAGCTATAAAAAGAGAAGACTGCTGGCCACAGAAGGCTGCCTTGAGGAAGGTGAGGAGGGATGCTCCACAGAAGAGATGGGGAGAGCATCCCAGACAAAGGGAATAGCATTCTCTAAGGTTCTGAACAAGAAAGCTTGATATATTATTCATTGTTCAGGACTTTTTTCTATATGACCTGCAAGTTGCTTTCCAGAAAAAAAATATTTAAATCTTCAATAGCATTGCATGAAAGTACCCATTTCGGGGTGCCTGAGTGGCTCCGTTCGTTGAGCGTCCAAATTCGGCTCAGGTCTTGATCTCGTGGTTCATGAGTTCAAGCCCCGTGTCAGGCTCTGTGCTGACAGCTCAGAGCCTGGAGCCTGCTTCCGATTCTGTCACCCTCTCTCTCTGCCTCTCTCTCTCTCTCTCAAAAATAAATAACCATTTAAAAATTGTTTTTAAAAGTACCCATTTCAAGGCACCCACACTAACATTATTAAACAGTATTTTAGGGGTGCCTGGGTGGCTCGGTTAAGCGTCATACTTTGGCTCTGGTCATGATCTTGCAGTTCATGAGTTCGAGCCCTGCATCCAGCTCTCTGCCATCAGCACAGAGCCTGCTTCGGATCTTCTGTCTTCCTCTCTCTCTGCCCCTCCCCCACGGCTCTCTGTCTCAAAAATAAACATTTGTTTTAAATATTTAAAAAATAAAATAAAATCTGGCAGAATATATTCTCCTTTTATTTTTTTCACTCCTCTTCAGAATCCTGAAAGCCATGTATATATTCTCTAGGCAGGTGTTTGGAAGAGTCTTCTCAGTGGAATCTGACAGACCCAAAAGGAAAGACCTAAAGATGTGGCCACTAAGGGCTCCCTAAGGAAATAGAGCCACTCCATGTCCGTGCAATGAAGATCAGTCACAAAGCCCCACCCATTCACTCTGAACATCCCAGTATCTTAGTGACCCTTTCTTAGATATGAGCACACAGCCAAGGATGCCAGGCATTTGAGGAAAGCATCTTACATGAAAGAGTCTGAAACAAATCACTGAGTGCCCAGCCCAATGAACAATATAGGTCCACACTACTGAAAATGTTCAGAACACAGAAGACAAAGAGATGAGCCTACAAGACTGCAGAGAGAGAACATAGTTCCATATGTGGTCTCAAGAATCAGAATGGCACCACAGTTTGCAACAATACTGGAAGCTACAGGACAATGGATCAATGCCTTCAAAATTCTGAGAAAATTGATTTTCAACGTGGAATTCTATACTCAGGCCAAGGACCAATTAAAGTAAACTCTACACTCTGCAATTGTTTTAATAGCATGATCCCTTGAAGGTTTGAATAAACTTTTTTTAACTTAATGTTTATTTTTGAGAGAGAGAGAATGCACAGGAGCAGGGGAGGGGAAGAGAAAAAGCTAGGCAGAGGATCTGAAGCAGGCTCTGTGCTGACAGCAAAGATCCCACCATGGGGCTCGAACTCACAAACCACGAGATCGCGACCTCAACCAAAGTCAGACACTTAACCAACTGAGCCACCCAGGTGCCCCAGGTTTGAACAAACTTGTCTGTAAAGCCCATCAGACTTGATACCTTTTTTTTTTTTTGCCTTCATTTAGTATTTTTTTAATTCCAGTATAGTTAACATACAGTGGTGTACAATATAGTGATTCAACAATTCTCTACATCACCCAGTGTTCTTCACAAGTGCACTCCTTAATCCCCATCACCTATTTCATCCATCCCCACCACCACCTCCCCTCTGGTAACCACTGGATTTGTTCTCTGTAGTTGAGTCTGTTTCTTTAATTTCTCTCCCCCTCTCTTTTTTCCCCCTTTTGCTCATTGTTTTCTTAAATTCCACATATTAGTGAAATCATATGGTATTTGTCTTTCTCTATCTGACTTTTTTCACCTAGTATATACTCTGCAGCTCCATCCACGTTGTTGCAAATGGCAAGATTTCATTCTTTTTTATGGCTTAATATTCCATTATATTCACTTCTTCTTTTTCCATTCATCTATTGATGGACACCTGGGCTGCTTCCATAATTTGACTGTTGTAAATAATGTGGCAATAAACATAGGAGTGCATATATCCCTTTGAATTAGTGTTTTTGTACTTTTTGGATAAATACCCAGTAGTACAATTACTGGATCATAGGGTAGTTCTATTTTTTCCTTTTGAGGAACCCCCATACTGTTTTCCACAGTGGCTGCACCAGTTTGAATTCCTACCAATAGTTAGGGAGGGTTCCTTTTTCTCCACATCCTCCCCAACACTTGTTTCTTTTGTCTTTGGTTTTCACCATTCTGACAGGTGTGAAGTGATACCTCATTGTAGTTTTAATTTGCATTTCCCTGATGATGAGTGATATTAAACATATTTTTATGTGTCTGTTGGCCATCAGTATGTCTTCCTTGGAGAAATGTCTGTTCATGTCTTTTGTCCATTTTTCAATTGGATTATTTGGATTTTTTTTTTTTTTTTTTTTGGTGTTGTATAAGTTCTTTATAGATTTTGGATACTAACCCTTATCAAACATGTCATTTGCAAATATCTTCCCCCATTCAGTAGGTTGCCTTTTAGTGTTGTTGACTGTTTCCTTCACTGTGCAAAAGCTTTTCATTTTGTTGTAGTCTCAATAGTTTATTTTTGCTTTTATTTCCCTTGCCTCAGGAGATAAATCTAGAAAAATGTTGCAATAGCCAATATCAGAGAAATTACTTCCTGTGCTCTCCTCTAGGATTTTTATGGTTTCAGGTATCACATTTAGGTCTTTAACCTATTTTGAGTTTATTTTTGTGTATGGTGTACAAAAGTGGTCCAGTTTCATTCTTTTGCATGTTGCTGTCCAGTTTTCCCAACACCATTTGTTGAAGAGACTATCTTTTTCCCATTGGCTATTTTTTCCTGCTTTGTTGAGGATTAATTGGCCATATAATTTTGGGTTTGTTTCTGGATTTTCTATTCTGTTCCATTGATTTATGTCTACTTTTGTGCCCATACCATACTGTTTTGATTACTACAATTTTGTAATATAATTTGAGGTCGGGAAGTGTGATAAATTCCAGCTTTGTTTTTTCAAGATTGCTTGGGATATTTGGGGTCTTTTGTTGTTCCATACAAATTTTAGGATTGTTTGTTCTAGTTCTGTGGAAAATGCTGTTGGTATTTTGATAGGGATTGCATCAAATCTGTAGATTGTTTTTGGTAGTATAGACATTTTAACAATATTTGTTCTTCCAATCCATGAGCATGGAATGTCTTTCTATTTCTTTGTGTCATCTTCAATTTCTCTCATCAGTGTTTTATAGTTCTTGGAGTACTGGTCTTTCACTTCTTTGGTTAGCTTTATTCCTAGGTGTCTTGTTATTTTTGTTGCAACTGTAAATGGGATTGTTTTCTTAATTTCTCTTTCTGATGCTTCATTATTAGTGTATATAAATGCAACAGATTTCTGAACATTGGTCTTGTATCTGCAACTTTATTGAATTCATTTATCAGTTCTAGTAGATTTTTGGTGTAGTCTTTCGGGTTTTCTATATACAGTCATGCCATCTGCAAATAGTGAAAGTTTTATTTCCTCTTTACCAGTTTGGATGCCTTCTCTTTCTTTCTTTCTTTCTTTCTTTCCTTTTTTTTTTTTTTTTTTTTTGTCAGAGTGCTATGGCTAAGACTTCCAGTACTATGTTGAATAAAAGCATATAGCCTTTATTATGTCGAGGTACGTTCCCTCTAAACCTACTTTGTTGAGGATTTTTATCATGAATGGCTATTGTACTTCACCAACTGCTTTTTCTGCATCTATTGAAATGATCATATGGTTTTTATCCTTCTGACATTGATGTGATGTCTCACGTGATTGATTTACAAATATTGACCCACTCTTGCAACCCAGGAATAGATCCCACTTGATCATGGTGAATGATTTTTTTTTAACGTATTGTTGGATTCAGTTTGCTAGTGTTTACTTGAGGTTTTTTGCATCCATATTCATCAGAGATATTGGCCTGTAGTTTGCTTTTTTTGTGTCTTTATCTGGTTTTGGTATCAGGGTGATACTGGCCTGATAGAATGAATTTGGACGTTTTCCTTCCTCTTCTATTTTTTGGAATACTTGGAGAAGAATAGATTTTTTTTTTCAACGTTTATTTATTTTTGGGACAGAGAGAGACAGAGCATGAACAGGGGAGGGGCAGAGAGAGAGGGAGACACAGAATCGGAAACAGGCTCCAGGCTCTGAGCCATCAGCCCAGAGCCCGACGCGGGGCTCGAACTCACAGACCGCGAGATCGTGACCTGGCTGAAGTCGGACGCCCAACCGACTGCGCCACCCAGGGGCCCCGGAGAAGAATAGATATTAACTCTTATTTCAATGCCTTTTTTATGTCACTCTGTAAAATTTTTTTTACTGTCTCCAGCAACAGTTTGTCTACTCAGATTTTCTTCTTCATGAATCTTAGTACTTATTACTATAGTCCCTCCCCCCCCACACACACAAATGCTATTTGAATTAGGTGTTTGGACAGCCTTAGGTAATCACACCAACTATTCTCACTTTGCTTACACTTCAACTAAAAGCCCTAAATAAAACTGTTCCTTGGCTTCTCTGTGTGCCATGTAAGATGTTTTGTGTCAGAGTGATACTAGTTTGGTGAGCTGCCACTAACTATTACTAATATGAGCTTATGTAATTGGGAATTTGGGTACTAAAGGTGACACATGTGACATCTGCAACAGCAAAATGCCATCGTGTCCACTTCAGCCCATTATGCCAACTGATGAGAACCATCCTCTTAAATCTGGATGTTCACCCAGAGTATTAGTGACTCTTAGCTTTGATAAATCGGATTTATCCTTCATCCAATAAGTCTGAGAGTTTAATACAATTAAGTGGCTTTCCCTGGTGGAATCTACATTTATTCCTGGGTCTGTATGTGTGGAGTCTTTGCTAAGTGCAAAATACTATTTCTAAAAGACTGTACCCCTTTTTCTACCCCACTCCAGGAAGGGGGGTAGCACAGCAAAGTATCACAGAGAACCTGAGGGTGTGGGGGACCTGATTACCTAGGCCATACCCTGAACTCAGAGAACCTCAATCATCCCAGCTCAGCTGTGATCCAGAGGATCTCTAAAAGCAGAAACAGAAACTCAAGGGTGGGGGGGATGATGAATTCTTAAAAGGGGGAATGAAGGACAGACACGGGAAGCCAAGCTCAGCAAAGGATCCAAAGCTTCTCAAGATCAGATGCCCAAGCATTAGGTTAGGACCACAGGTGCCCAAGCCAAGCTTTAGCCATGAGAAGACTTTAGGTTAGGACCACAGGTACCCAAGCCAAGCTTTAGCCATAAGAAGAACTATTGTCAGCCTTATAGCAGTCAGTCCCTGTAAAGAACAGAACACAGTATGGCAGGGAGCTCAGATGCCTTCCCAGGACTGGCTTAAGAGAGGCCTCCAGAGGGACTAAGGAGATGACAACAGGGTATATGTGAGTAGAGACAGGGAGGGGACAGGCCAAGACTGAGAACACCAACCCAGCAGTAACATCAGTGGAAGTTTTGGCACTATTTCCAAATGAGATCATACATACCATTACACTTTAGCATATGTGTCAAAAAGCATTCAAATTTTACATCTTTGGGGGATGCCTGGGTGGCTCAGTCAGTTAAGCAACTGACTCTTGATTTCGGCTCCGGTCATGATCCCACAGTACGTGAGTTCAAGCTTTGCGCTGACAGTGTGGAGCCTGTTTAGGATTCTCTCTCTCTCCATCTTTCTCTCTCTCTGCCCCTCCCCCACTTGTGTTCTCTCTCTCAAAAATAAATAAACTTTTAAAAAATTTTACATCTTTGAAACATACCATAATTTTTATATATAATTACTTACTATTTAATATAGCAAGAGCCTCAAGAAGTAAAAGTGGTCTAGGCTTTTCAACACCTGAAAGGCTTTGAAAAGAGAAACTTGAACTAAGAATTTTGATAGTTGAATTTTCTAGGTCTCCTCCACTAGAACATGAGATCCCTGAGGGCCTGGACTATGCATCCCCAAAAAACCAAAATCAGGAAATTCCCACAAAAAGTAATGATTTTCTGAACCAGAAAAAATGTATTCATTAAGGTTTATAGAATTTAATTGAACTGAACTCAGAGATTCTGACAGGGCTCAGAAAGAACACTTTCAAAAGAGCTAAGCCCATGAGCTTATCTGCACAATATGAAGTAGAGACTAAGAGATTTACAACCAATTTAGGAGAAGAAAACTCCAAAATATTGCGTGGAGGCAGGTAAGCATCACAAAAAGAAGCGAAAGGAAACTATATCCCTGAAGCATGGGACAGAGGTAGGGGGAAATGGGGCAAACAGAGACTCAAGCAGGTAAGAGAAGTTCAGCTGCCTCGAACAGGCATCCACACCCTTCCCAATGAGGAGGGAGTGCCTAAGAGGCAGAGTCTACCTCCCATTATGGAAGCTGAAATGAGAAGAAAGCACCTTTCAGGCTTGGAACGATGCTTTGAGTTCAGTCAATCAGATGTTTCTGCCCAGGTTCCTCCCAGAATCCAATATCCAATAATGATAATTGGAACAGGAGACAAGCCTTTGGGCCCAGTTGTGGCAGAGTTGGAAGTGAGACTCCTGAATAAAAGCCATTGGTGCCTCTCTCTCCTGGCCTTGGTGCTGGTAGGAGGGGAAAAGTCCTCCCTTGAGATTTAGTAACCACAGACATGTTCTCACACAAGTATGGATTTCAGTTTCTACTCTTTGTGAGAGCCAGATACCCCAAGTAGTCTTTATCCAATATGAGCCTCAGGGGACTTAGAAGAAAGTCACTTTTGAGGGATGTTTCCTCAAGGAAAGCCACGTGGAAGTCCCATAGAAAAAGCCCCACCATATGTGAACACACAATCCAAAATTACAAAACACTGGAGTGCCTGGGTAGCTCAGTTGGTTGAGTGTCTGACTTCAGCTCAGGTCATGATCTCACAGTCCATGAGTTCGAGCTCTGCATCGGGCTCTCCGCTATCAGCACAGAGCCTGCTTTGGATCCTCTCTCTCTCTCTCTCTCTCTCTCTCTCTCTGCACCTCCCCCACTCACCCTCTCTCTCACATAAATAAATAAACACTTAAAAAAACACAAAACAAAATTACAAGACACACAAGAAAATAACACACTATGAATTAGAGTAAACAAAACAACATACAGAACAATTTGACCTCCCCAAAACTTTGAATCACTGAACCATTGAATAGGGTCAATAGATTGAATTGTGACAGATTGAATTATTACTGGCCCCAACACTCTATCCCTTTTTGCATTGCACCCTTGCAATGGCCTCATCAAAGGCAGAATGTACTTTTACATCCCTTAACTTAGAGCTTAAGTAGATGCCTTGTTTTGACCAGTGGCATGTGGAGGAAGTAACCATGGATCAGTTCCCAGAGTAAGTCTTAAGAAGGCTCATATATTTCTGTTTGTTCTTCTGTGACTCTTCAGTCATGATGAGAAGATCTTCCCCTGAGTGGCTGTTGCCCTTTCAGCTAGGGCCCTGAAAGAACACTCTAGAAGCAGAGCTGTCCCGGCTGCCCACAGATCTGCAGTGAGAAGTGAAGCCATGCCAGCTGCCACCATGTTAAGCAGAAGTTCTCAGTTGAGCCTAGCCTCACTCTGCAGACCTGCCCCAGCCAATCAGCAGATGCATAAGAATAAGTGGTTTTGGTTTTAGGCCTCCAAGTTTGGGGATAATAACTTACACAATGTCAGTATGTAAATAGGTAAGTTATACAAACAAATATGTTTAAAATGATTAGAATAAAAAGGGAGAAAAAAGACCTTGTTAAGAAATTAAGGTCCATACATTTTAGAGAGCTAAATCAAACTTACAGAACAAGTTTTAGAAGTTATTAAAATTTAAAACTAATGGAGAATTGTGCTTCTACTCACAAAGAATCAACTGCTATGAAAAATGCCCTCCCATTAGAAACAACTAGAAAACCCAGATGAAATATTATGAATCAACTCCTTTGGACACTGGGCAAGAGGCAGCAAAGGACTATCATCCCTGAGAGAAGGGAAATAAACAAGGTGGGCACTACAATTGTCCCAGTTAACTGTGTGGAAACAGTTTTCAGCCTTCAGAGCAGAGAAGCAGGTCAAACAGAGACCAGAAATTTTGCTGAATCAAAGAGAAAGAGATCAGATTTAAGGGAGGTCCAGACAGCTAGACTTTCTGGGGAAGAATACCACAAAAGATGCAGCCTCACAGAGAAAGAACTCCAGAGATCCTCAGAAGGGTCCCTCAAGTGCACGGTGAAACTCTCTGAAGACAGGGCAAGAATCCCTGGAAAACTATAAGCTGAACAAATCCTGGAACTATTTCCGGGCTCAGAAATAGTTTATGTTCCCATCTGCCAGACTGGAGAGACCACATAAATCATGAGACATTGAGAAAAGTTCCGACAAAGGTATTGCATAGTAGTGGAGTTAAATTAGCTGCACACTAAAGGATTCTCTGGACCCACCCTAACAAAACTTAAAAGCAAGCCTCAGAAGGATCTAACTAATCCTTAGTAACTTATTTGTATGCTAGAACAATTTGAACTTTTTTTTAAAGGAATACAACTTAATAAGAACTAACAGACACAAAGAAGTGTAATCAGTAACCAGGAGAAAATTTAATAAATAGAAACAGACTCAATAGTTATAGAGATGAAGGAATTACCAAAAAAAGTTAAAAGAGTTATTTTATATATACCAAAAGCTATGGTCAAGTATATAAAGGAAAACATGAACATACTGAAGACAACAACGGAAAATATTTTTTAAAGACTAAAATGGAACTCACATAGAAAAAAATGCAATATCTGAAATTTTTAAATACACTGGATGAGATTTACATCAGATTAGACATTGAAGTAAAAATTTGAGAAGAGTCCCATCACCTATGAGACAATATCAAGTAGTCTAAAAAGAAGTGGGATTATACTAGAAGTGGAAAAGGGAAAAGAGAAGACACTAAAAAAATATTTAAGAAAGAAATGACTGAAAAAATTAAATTTCATGAAAGTCATAAACATCTCATTAAAAAAGCACAGTGAAACACAACGAGAATAAATATAATTATAGTCACACCAAGGCACATCATAATCAAATAGTTGAAAACCAGAGATACAGAGAAAATCTTAATAGCATCCACAATTTTTAAAAAAGCATTACATATAAAGAATAAAGAATGAGAGAAAACTTTGCATTAAAAACTAAGTAAGCTTGGGGCGCCTGGGTGGCTCAGTTGGTTGGGCAACCAACTTCACTCAGGTCATGATCACACAGATCGTGAGTTGGAGCCCTGCATCGGTCTCTGTTCTGACAGCTCAGAGCCTGGAGCCTGCATCAGATTCTGTGTCTCCCTCTCTCTCTGTCCCTCCCTCACTCACGTTCTATCTTCTCCTTCAAAAGTAAATAAACATTAAAAAAAATTAATAAATAAATAATAAAAAAGTAAGTAAACCAAGGAAAAATGGAACAATATTTTTAAAGTTAAAAAAGAACTGTCCAGGGGTGCCTGGGTGGCTCAGTCAGTTGAGCGCCCAAATTCAGCTTAGCTCATGATCTCGTGGTCCGTGAGTTCGAGCCCCACGTCAGGCCCTGTGTTGACAGCTCAGAGCCTGGAGCCTGCTTCCAATTCTGTGTCTCCCTCTCTCTCTCTGTCCCTCCCCCGCTCACAGTCTCTCTCTCTCAAAAAATAAATAAACATTAAAAAAAATTTTTTTAAAGCAATTATCAGTGCACTCCTTAATCCCCATCACCTATTTGACCCATTAAGGAATGCACTTATCATGATGGTAAAAAAAGAAAAACAAAAAGTAGAGAAGGTAATTGGTTTCAGGAAGGTGTGCAGGTCCATTTCAACTGAATCAAGAAATTGTTACATATTTTTTAAATGTTTATTTATTTATTTTGAGAGAGAGAAAGAAAGAGCACTCGCATGAGTGGGGGAGGAGCAGAGGAGAGGGAGAAAATCCCAAGCAGGCTCCATGTTGTCAGTACAGAGCCTGATGCAGAGCTCAGACTCATGAACCATGAGATCATGACCTGCGCTGAAATCAAGAGTCAGACGCTCCTGTGTCTCCCTCTCTCTCTGCCCCTCGCCCGTTCATGCTCTGTCTCTCTCTGTCCCCAAAATAAATAAACGTTGAAAAAAAAATTAAAAAAAAAAAAAAAAAAAAAAAAAAAAGAGTCAGACGCTCAACAAAGTGTACCACTCAGGCACTCCAACAAATCATTATAAATTTTTTTTTAATGATCTATAGTACATAAGTATTAACATTTGTTAAATACTGGGAATGGATTCCTGGGCACTCTATTATGCTATACATTTCTGAAGTTTTGAAATATTTCTTAATAAATAATGATAAATAATAAATAAAAACAAAGAATTAACAATAACAAAAGAACTGTCCATCCAGAACTCTAAATTCCAGGGAAAATAGATTTTGAAAATGAAAGTGAGACTTCCAGTTTCCAGTCCAGGATGTTGGGTCTGGAAGTCACCATTTCATCCTAACAACAAGTAAAAAGCTAAACAAACTGAAGAATCAACAAGTTTCCTTGGATCTATGAGAGAATTGAGGTCACAAGGCAAAGTGTTGCCCCCAAAAGGGAAAGGCCAAGAGGTGAATATAGAAAATCACAATAGACCAGACCCATCGGCTGAGACCTCTGACAGAACCAGTGCCAGGGTAGGAAGACCTATACAGTAATTAACAAATCCTAGAAACTCAGTGTGGACAAGTCTGAATCCAAAATTCCAGAGGGAAGTTTGTGTGGGAAGATCCCCACACTTCTGTGAGTTTTGCCTTCAAAATCTCAACTAGGTTCTCACAGTGAATATCAGAGAAAAATCCCCTCTGCTTCCTGCAATGGGAGGGGAAAGTAGCCATTTTGAAACACACCAGAGTCCTGTTCTTCTGAACAACATCTGCCCTCAGGAGAAACTTTGAACCAGCTGAGAAGCACTTGTGAAGTTCACAGTCAAGAACCACAGGCTCATTAAGAGACTGAGACTAATCATAACACTTTTGAACACTTCCTCTGCCCCCACACCTTACCACCGTATTACCAAAGTCCTATTTACAGCAGTTCCTTTTATCCACTATGTAATGACCAGTTATCGAGAAAAAAATCACAAAGCATACTGAAAGGCAAAAACACAGTTTGAGGAGACAAACATCAGAACCAGACATGGATATGACAGGATCTGTCAGCCTGGGAATTTAAAACAACTATGACTAATATGCTAAGGACTCTAATGGATAAAGTAGGATGGAAGAATAGGTGGGCAATGGAAGCAGAGAGATGGCAATTATAAGAAAGAATAAAAAAGAAATAGTAGAGATCAAAAACACCGTAACAGAAATGAAAAATGCTGTTGATGGGCTTATTAGTAGACTGGACACAGCCGAAGAAAGAATCTCTGAGCTTGAAGATATCTCAATAGAAACTTTCAAAACTAATAGCAAAATGAAAAAGACTAAAAACAAAACAGAACAAAAAAGAATATCCAATAACAGTGGGACAACTACAAAATGTATAACATACACATAATAGGAATACCAGAAGAAGAAAGAGAGAAAGGAACAGAAGAAATATGTGAAGAAATAATGACTCGGAATTTTCCCCAAATTAATGTCAGACACCAAACCACAGATGTAGAAGGCTCAGAGAACACCAAACAAGGAAAATATGTCTCTCCAAAAAAAATGCTAACACCTAGACATACCATATTCAAATTGCAGGAAATCAAAAAATAAAGAAAAAGTCCTGAAAGAAGTTAGAGTCAAAAACAAACAAAAACAAACAAACAAACAAAAATAACAAAACACCTTACCTATAGAGGAGCAAAGCTAAGAATTACATCCAACTTCTTCTCAGAAAGAAGAGAGTGAGGTGAAATATTTAAAGAGTTGAGAGGAAAAAGTCACCAACCAAAAATAAAGGAGAAATAAAGTCTTTCTCAGACAAACAAAAATTGAGAGAATTGGTTGTCAGTATACCTGCCATGAAAGAAATGTTGAAAGAAGGAAAGGAAAGAGAGAAGGGCGTCTGGGTGGCTCAGTCAGTTGAGCGCCCGACTTTGGATCAGGTCATGATCTCACAGTTCATGGGTTCAAGTCCCACGTCAGGCTTGTGCTGACAGCTCAGAGCCTGGAGCCTGCTTCAGATTCTGTGTCTCCCTATATCTCTGCTCCTCCCCTGCTCACGCTCTCTCGCTCTCTCGCTCTCTCTCTGAAAAATAAAATAAACATTAAAAAAATTTTTTTAACTTTAATTTTTTCTATTTTTATTTGATCTAACAAGTTGGTTCAAAAACAAGAATAGCTGGGACACCTGGGTGGCTTAGTCATTTGAGTGTCCAACACTTGGTTTGGGTTCAGGTTATGATCTCACAGTTTGTGGGTTAGAGCCCTGCGTGGGATTCTGCCCTGACAGTGCAGAGCCTGCTTGGGATTCTCTGTCTCCCTCTCTCTCTGCCCCTCCCCTGCTCATGATCTCTCTTTCTCCCTCTCTCTCTCTCTCAAAAATAAACATTTAAAAAATAAAAAAAAACAAAATAGCTAATATCTATTCATTTGTGTGTGTGTGTGACTACACATAAGTGAAATGGACAGTAGGAAAGAACTAGGATTATTTTATTATAAGCTACTCACACTACTCATGAAATGGTATAGTATCATTAGGAAGTGGATTTGGATTAGCTGATATTGATATTGATAGGAAAAGAATAAAACAGTCTTTGTTCACAGATGACATGATTATCTATGTAGAAAATCCTAAAGAATCAACCAAAGAAACTCCTGGAACTAATAAGCAGTGTAGCAAGGCTGCCAGGATACAAGCTTAATATACAAAAATCATGTGGTTTTCTCCATAGCTCAGGGGTTAGAGCAGTGTAATATACAAAAATCAGGGGTGCCTGGGTGGCTCAGTGAGTTAAGTGTCTGATTCTTGATTTCAGCTCAGGTCGTGATCTCATGGTTCATGGTTCGAGCCCCACATCAGGCTCCATGATGACAACATGGAGCCTGCTTGGGATTCTCTCTGCCTGTCTCTCTCTGCCCCTACCCCCTCAAAATAAATAAACTTTAAAATATATATTTTTTATATGTGCATGTGTGTGTGTGTGTGTGTATGAAAATCACTCACTTTCCTGTATACCAGCAATGAACAATTGGAATTTGAAATTAAAAACACAATATTGGGCACAATATTGGCTTGGTGGGTTGAGCATCTGAATCTTGATTTCGACTCAGGTCATGACCTCATGGTTCATGGGTTCAAACCCTGCATTGGGCTCCACGCTGACAGTGTGGAGCCTGCTTGAGATTCTCTGTCTCCTTCTCTCTGCCCCTCCTCTGCTTGCTCTCTATCTCTCTCTCTCAAAATAAATAAATATTTTTAAATTTTTAAAAAGAAAATCATTTAAAAAAACCCACTACCATTTATATTACCACCTCCCCAAAAAGTTATATATTTAGGTATAACTCTAATAAAATATGTACACGATCTATGTGAGGAAAACTATAAAATTCTGATAAAAGAAATCAAAGAAGTAAATAAATGGAGAGATAGTCCATGTTCAAGGATAGGAAGACTAAATGGTATCAAGATGTCGGTTCTTCCCAACTTGATCTATAGATTAAATGTAATCAGAATCAAAATCCTAACAAGTTATGTTATGGATATCAACAAACCAATCATAAATTTATAGGTAGAGGCAAAATACCTAGAATAGCCAACATAATATTAAAAGAGAAGAACAAAGCTGGAAGACTGACACTACCCAACTTGAAGACTTACTATAAAACTATAAGAATCAAGATGGTATTGGTAAAGAATAGCAAAGTTCATCAGTGAAACAGAATAAGGAGCCCAGAAATGGACCCACATAAATATGGTCAATCTTTGAAAAGGGAGCAAAGGCAATACAAATAAAGGATAGTCTTTTCAACCAATGATGATGGAACAGTTGGACATCCACATGCAAAAAAAAAAAAGGCGGGGGAGGGGGGCCCTGGGTGGTTCAGTCGGTTGAGCATCCGACTTTGGCTTAGGTCATGATCTCGCAGTTTGTGGGTTCAAGCCCTGCATTGGGCTCTGTGCTGACAGCTCAGAGCCTGGAGCCTGCTTCAGATTCTGTGTCTCCCTCTCTCTCTGCCCCTCCCCCACTCATGCTCTGTCTCTCTCTCTCTGTCAAAAATAAATAAACAATAACAAAAAAAAATTTTTTTAAATCTAGACACATCTTAAACTCTTCACAAAAATTAGCTCAAAATGGATCATAGATTTAAATATGAGATGCAAAACTATAAAACTACTAAAAAATAACATAGGAGAAACTCTAGATGATATTGGGTTTGGCAATGACTTATTAAATAAACACCAAAGAAAGGCACAATCCATAAAAGAAGTAAATGAAAAGCTAGACTTTGTTAAAATTAACAATTTCAGGGCACCTGGGCAGCTCAGTCAGTTAAGCATCTGACTTCGGCTGAGGTCATGATCTCACCACTGGTAGGTTTGAGCCCCACCTCAGGCTCTGTGCTGACAGCTCAGAGCCTGGAATCTGCTTTGAATTCTCTCTCTCTCTCTCTCTCTCTCTCTCTCTCTCTCTCTCCCCCTCCCCTGCTCACACTCTGTCTCTCAAAAATAATGAACATTAAAAAAAAGAGTCTTTAAAAAAAATTAACAATTTCTCAGGGTGCCTGGGTAGCTCAGTCAGTTAAGCATCCAACTTTGGCTCAGGTCATGATCTCATGGTACGTGGGTTCAAGCCCTACATCGGGCTCTGTGTTGACAGCTCGGAGCCTGGAATCTGCTTTGGATTCTCCCTCTCTCTGCCCCTCCCCCACTCATGCTCTCTCTGTCTCTCTCAAAAATAAACATTTTTTAAAGATTTTTTTAAAATTTGAACAATTTCTCCTCTTGAAAGACACTATTAAGAGAATGCAAAGACAAGCCCCAGACTGAGAAAAATTATTTGCAAAAGACACCTGATAAAGAACTGCTATCTAAAATATACAAAGAACTCTTAAAATTCAATAATAAGAAATCAACAACCCAATTTAAAAAATTGGCCAAAGACCTTACCAGACATCTCACCAAAGAAGATATACAAATGGCAAATAAGCATATAGAAAGATATGCCACATCGGATGTCTCATGGAAATTAAAACAAGATACCACTACATACCTATTACAATCTCCAAAGTCCAGAGCACTAATCACCAGATGTTGGTAAGAATATGAAGCAACAAGGACCTCATTCATTGCTGGTGAAATGCAAAATGGCACAGCCACCTTGGAAGACAGTTTGGTAGTTTCTTATAAAACTAAGTATACTCTTACCATACAACCTACAACTGTGCTCCTTGGTATTTACCCAGATTTGAAATTTCTATATAAAAGCCTGTGTATAGATGGTTATAGCTTTATTCACAATTGCCAAAAGTCTTTCAGCAGGTAAGTAGATAAATAAACTGTGGTACATCCAGATAACAGATTATCATTCAGCATTAAAAAGAAACAAGTTATTAAGCCATGAAAAGAGATGGAGGAAACTTAAATGCATATTATTTAGTGAAATAAGCCAATTTGAAAAGACTGTATTATTTCCGCTATATGATATTCTAGAAAAGGTAAAACTATGAAGATAGTAAAAACAACAGTGGTTGCCAAGAGTTAGGGAGGAGAAAGGGATGAATAGACCTGAATGATAAAGATGAATAACAAATAGATAATTTTAGGGCAATGAAACTATTCTGTATGATATACAGTTGTCAAAACCCATATAACACTAAGAGTGAACCCTAATGTAAACTATAGACTTTTGGTGATAATAAGGTATCAATGTAGATTCATCAATTATAACAAATGTATTATTCTGGTGCCAGATGTGGATAGTAGGAGAGGTTCGGGGGTGGGGGGAGAAAACAGGAGGTATATAGGAACTCTGTACTTTCTGCTCATTCTTGCTGTGAACCTAAAACTGCTATAAAAAATAAAGTCCTTTTTATTTTTTAAGTAAAAAGGATGGAAAAAACATATCATGCAAATGTTAACAGATAGTTGAGTAACTATACTAATATCAGACAAGATAGACTTTGGAACAAAGAACTAGGGATAAGAGAACATCTCATAGTGTAAAATTATCAACTCAAGAAGATTCATCAATCCTAAATGGGTATGCATGCACTTAGTAAGAGTCTCTAAATACATGAAGCAAAACAGAGAGAACTGAAGGAAGAAATAGAAAACCTGTAATTATAGCTAAGGATTTCAATCCTTTTCTTTCAGTAAATTTGAAATAACAAATAGATCAAAAAATTTATTAAGGATGTAAAAACCGTTAACAATGCTATATACTATATAGTTGTTATATACTATAATAATCAGTTTGACCCAATTGGCATTTATACAACTTTCCACCTAACAGAATACACATTTGTTCTGAGTTCACATGAAACATCACCAAGACAGATCATATGTGTGGCTATAAAACCAATGTGAACTGGGGCATCTGGGTGACTCAATCGGTTAAGCGTCCAGCTCTTGGTTTCGGCTCAGGTTATGATTTCATGGTTTGTGAGTTCAAGTCCTGTGTCAAGCTCCATGCTGACAGCATGGGGCCTGCTTAGGATTCTCTCTCTCTCTCTCTCTCCCTCTCTCTCTGTCCCTCCCCTGTGTGTGGGTGCATGTGGGCTCTCTTGCTCTTTCTCAAACTAAATAAATAAACGTAAACCAATCTGAATTAATTTTATTTTTTTTTAATTTTTTTTTCAACGTTTATTTATTTTTGGGACAGAGAGAGACAGAGCATGAACGGGGGAGGGGCAGAGAGAGGGAGACACAGAATCGGAAACAGGCTCCAGGCTCTGAGCCATCAGCCCAGAGCCTGACGCGGGGCTCGAACTCACGGACCGCGAGATCGTGACCTGGCTGAAGTCGGACTCTTAACCGACTGCGCCACCCAGGCGCCCCTGAATTAATTTTAAAGAATTGAAATCATCTAAAGTATGTTCTTGGGCCACAATGGAATTAAACTTGAAATCAACAATAGAAAGATACCTGGAAAAAAAGATATTTGGAAAATAACAACACTTATAAATAAGCCACAGGAGTAGAAAAAAAAAAGTCACAAGAAAAATTAGAAAATATTTTAAATTGAATGAAAATAAAAACACAACATAAAATTTGCAATGAAGCTCAACAGTGCTTAAATGGAAATGGACAGTTTTAAATACTTCTAGTAGAAAATAAAAAGTTCCAAAAGCAGTAATCTAAACATCCACTTTAGGAAGCTAGAAAAAGATCAAAATGAATATAATTTTTTTAAATAATAACAAAGATAAGATCAGAAGTCCATGAATTAGAAAATAGATGAACAATAGAGAAAGTGAATAAAACCAAGCTGGCTCTTTATAAAGACATATAAAATTGAAAAACTACCAGCCAGATTGATCAAAGAAAGACAAAAATCACAAATATCAAATATGAAAGAGTGGCCACCACTATGTCCTACAGACATTAAAAGAATGATAAGGAGATTTTATGAACAACTTCATGCAAACAAATTCAACATTTAGATAAAATGGACAAGTTTCTTGAAAGACACAAACAACCAAAGCACACTCAAGAAGAAACAAACAGGAACAGCCCTATATCTATTAAGGAAATAGAATTTATAGTTTAAAACCACACACACACACACACACACACACACACACACACACAAGCCTCCAGGTCCCAGATGACATCATTGGTGAATTCTATCAAACATGTAAGGAAAAAAATCTTAACAATTCTATACAAATTCTTCCAGAAAATAGACAAGGAGGGAAAATATCCCAGCTCAGTTTATGAAGCAAGTGTTACCCTGATAAAAAAACAACAGATAAAGACATTCCAAGAGAAAGGGAGGGAAGGAGGAAATAAGGAAGGAAGAAAGGAAGGAAGGAATTATAGGCCAATACCCCCTCATAAACATAGACAATGAAAGTCCCTAACAAAAGTTTAGGGATATATGTATAAAATAACACATTATGGGTAAGCTTTTTCCAGAAATGCATGTAGTGTAACATTAGAAAATCAAAAACACATGATCATTTCAATAGATGCAAAAAAAAGCACTTAATAAAATTAAATATGTATTCATGATTTAAAACTTTCAGTAATCTAGGAATAGAGGAGAATTTCTTCAATCTGTAAGGATTGTCTACAAAAACTCTACAACTTATATTTAATGGTGAAGAAGGCAAGGATGTCTGATCTCACCACTTCTAGTCACCATTATGCTGATCAATGCAATGAGGCAAGAAAAAATAATAAAAGGCATACAGCTTTGTAAAGAAAAAAGTCAAATCACCTTTATTCTCAGATAACATGATTGTTTAGAGAATCCTGAAGAATCTATAAAAGAAGAGATACTAGAACTAATAAGTGAGATTAGTAAGATCTCAACTTACAAGGTCAATATACAAAACTCAACTTCGTTTTTATATACCACTAAAAAAGTAACTGGAATTGGGATTTTTAAATTCCATTAGCAGTAGCATCAAATATATGAAAACTAGGGACCAATTTAACAAAATGTGCAAGAACTGTACCCTGAACACTACAACACATTGTAGAGAGAAAGTAAAGAATGTCTAAATAAGTGCAACATATACCATGTTCATGAATAACAAGACTCATTGTTTTTAAGACATCAATTCCCCCAGGGGCACTTGGGTGTCTCAGTCAGGTAAGCATGCAACTTCAGCTCAGGTCATGATCTCACAGTTAATGAGTTTGAGCCTCACATCACTCTCTGTGCTTACAGCTTGGAGCCTGGAGCCTGCTTCAGATTCTGTGGTTCCCTCTCTTTCTGCCCCTCCCCTTCTCTCTCTCTCTCTCTCTCTCTCTCTCTCTCTCTCTCTGTCAAAAATAAACAAACATTTAAAAAAAGACATCAGTTCCCCTGAAAGAGATTTCTAAATTAAATACAACATAAATTAAATATAATATAGATTAAATACAATCACAATCAAAATTCCAGCAGGGTTTTTGGGTAGAAATTGACAAGATGATTCTAAACTTATAAAAAATGCAATATACCTAGAAAAAGAACTGGGTTGGAGGACATATGCTCCCTGTTTTCAAGACTTACTATAAAATTATTATAATCAACAAGTGTGGTATCAGTATAAAGATAAACATATAGATCAATAAAACAGAATAAAAAGTCCAGAAATAGATCCATACATACATGGTCCATTGAGTTTTCACAAAAATGCTAAGGTAAATAAATGGAGAAAGGATAGTTTTGTCATCAAACCATGCTGGGACAATTGGATGGGGTGGGAGGGAAGGAACCTGAGCCCTTAGCTCCACAAAAATTAACTGAAAATAGGTCAAAAACCTAAACATGAAAGCTAATAATATAAAACTTCTACAAGTAAAAAGAAGAGAAATTCATGAGTTAGATAAACATTTATCAGAACATAAAAAGCACAAACCATAGAAGAAAACAGTGATAAATGGGACTTCATCAAAGGCAGTAACTGAAATAAGTGAAGAGATGCTCAATAACATTTTGGAAATTTAAGGAAATACAAACTAAAACCATAATGAAATACCACTACAAAACCCACCAGAAAGGCTAAAATGAAAAAATAAAACTGAACATACCAACAACAGGATGAATCTCAGAAACATGCTAACTGAAAAAACAAACAAACAAACATAAAAGATGATACACTATAAGATTCCATTAGTCTGAAATTCTAGAAAAGATAAAACTTCAGTGGGAGAAAGCAGATCAATGGTTGGTAGTTTCCTACTGTAAAAAGTCATCTTCCTGGGGCGCCTGGGTGGCTCAGTTGGTTAAGTGTCCGACTTCGGCTCGGGTCATGATCTCGCAGTCCGTGGGTTCAAGCCCCGCGTCGAGCTCTGTGCTGACAGCTCGGAGCCCGGAGCCTGTTTCAGATTCTGTGTCTCCCTCTCTCTGACCCTCCCCCATTCAAGCTCTGTCTCTCTCTGTCTCAAAAATAAATAAACGTTAAAAAAAATTTTTTTAAAAAAAGTCATCTTCCTTAGTACTAACCAACCAGGGTTGTTGCAAGGATTAAATGAGATGACCTCTATTGAGAACTTAGCACAGTATCTTTTTTGTTTTTGTTTTTTAGGATCCTAATAAAACTTTATTTTTAAATTCTTTTAATGTTTATTTTACTTTTGAGAGAGAGAGAAAGAGTGCAAATGGGAGGGGGCAGAGAGAGAGGGACACAAAATCTGAAACAGGCTCCAGACTCTGAGCTGTCAGCACGGAGCCCAATATGGGGCTCGAACCCACTAACCATGAGATCAAGACCTGAGCTGAAGTCAGAGACTCAACTGACTAAGCCAACCAGGTGCCCCCAATACAACTTTATTTAAAAAAAATAACTCATTGTTAGAGACCAGAAGTCTAGCAGGACCTTTACCAAAATTTTAAACCATTATTTTATAAGATGAAAATAAGTACTTCTCTGTATGAAACCAACCTGGATTTTCTAAATTAGATGACTATGTGTATATATATTTTTTTCTTCTTTACCATATCACTGGTCATTAAAATCACTAATTCTTCTTGATTAACTTGAACTCAACTCAAATAGCAAAGCAAAATCTAATACAGCAGATGCTTCTTCCACTTTAAAAAAAAAAATGGCTGGGGTGCCTGGATGGCTCAGTCGGTTGAGCATCCGACTTCAGCTCAGGTCATGATCTCACAGTCCGTGAGTTCGAGCCCTGTGTGGGGCTCTGTGCTGACAGCTCAGAGCCTGGAGCCTGCTTCAGATTGTGTATCTCCCTCTCTTTCTGCCCCTTCCCTGCTTGTACTCTCTCTCTGTCTCAAAAATAAATAAAAACATTAACAAAAATTTTTTTTAATGACCAAAGTTGTATTACTCAACATAGCAGGAAAATAATAAACAAACATTGAATGGTCCTGTTTGGTCCTGTGCTGAGATGGGCTATTTTGACGAAGAACAAAAGAGTATGAAGGGGAGAAACATAGGTGATAGAGCTGACAAACTTGGACTTGAACCCCAGCTCTTCTCCAAGTAAATTAGGTAGGAAAGTTTTGGCATGCATTAGACCCACCTCACTAGGCAAATGGGAAGATACAATCACCACCCAGCCAGCATTTGCCTAGAACATACGTGGTCTAAGCAAGCACTTTATGATATGGGATGCTTAAATGGTAGTGGATCAAAACAGTCAACATACATTGTGATAAGCTTTTCTGCCTAATGATATTAAATATCACCTTTCATTGTACTACAGAGAAAAGACATCTGAAAAAAGCCATACAATTTTGAAACCCTTTCATTTTTTGTGTGTAATGGCCATTAACAAGTCTATAATAAGGTTAGGATTCCAATTAAAAGAAGTGTTTCCATGAAAGCCTTCAGGGCTCAGTGGTAAGTCATATGGCATGGAGTAGCACTGAATTTGGCATAAGACTTAATGACCTTATTTACAGCTTCCAAGAAATCCTTCTCAGTAACAATTTTTCACCCTGCTCTGATGGCAAACATACCAGCTTCTATGCAGGCACTTCTAATCTCAGTACCAGTGCTGTTGGGACACAGTCATGCTAACAATTCAGATCTGATATCACTTTCAACACTCATGGAATGAACATGAGTCTTCAAAATGTGAGTCCAACCCTCTAGATCAGGTAAGCTAAATTCAATCTTTCTATCCAATCTCCCTGGCCTCCTCAGTGCTGGATCCAAAGTGTCAGATCTATTAGTGGCCATCAGTACTCCCATGTTATCTCGACAATCAAAACCGTCCAGCTCATTGATCAGTTCCAGCATTGAAGCACCATCATCAAAACAAGCCCTTGCAATAGCATCAACTTCATCCAAGATAAGACATGCTTTTTTTGTTCTGGCCATTTCAAAAAGCTTGCAAACTATTAGAGCCCCTTCACCTAGGTACTTCTGTATAAGTTCAGATCCAGTAACTTGAATAAAACAAGCATCAGTCCTGTTAGCAACTGCCCGAGCACAGAGTGCCTTGCCTGTACCCCGTGGACCAAAGCTTAGCACAGTATCTTGCACATAGAAAGTTCAAAAATTGTTAGATAGATAGATAGATAGATAATTGATATACAGAAATAAAGAAATCACTGATATTTTTGTGTTAGAGCCTGCTGGGGCTCATCCATATCATGTTGTCTCTTCTTCCTGGACACACTGCTAGATCCCTTTTCTATCCTCCTTGCATCTAGGTAGGACCATGCAACTAGTTCTTGCTGATAGAATACAGATGAATGTGGTATGAGTCACCTCTGAACAAGGCAATTAAGAGTGGGTTGTCTTCTGCATGTTCCGTTTCCTGGAGAATGGAGATGGTCTCATGGATGACTCTGAGACCCTAGAGGATGATGGAACCACAGCATGGAAGGAGCCTGGGTCCCTGAATGACCACATGGAACAGAGCTCCCTTCCCCACCTGACTGCCCATGTGGTGTGCCAGACTGTGAAATAAGTAAAAAATAAACCTTTATTGTATTGAGCCATGAAGGATTGGTTTTTTATTGTTGTGGTTATACCATTAGCCTCCCTGACTAATCCAATACATGCATATGTATATGTATACCCATACACAGTATCATGCTATGCTTGTCCCTCGTACTCTGAACACAACTCCTCAAAAGCCCTAGTTCATGCTGGGATCAGCTTCCCACTCTTCAGTTTCCATCCCCGGCTCCATGCTCAAACCTCCATCTTTACTTTACTTTCGGTTACAATCCTGAGTCTAAAGTCACTGATAGACCAAATCCCACATCTAAGTAGCATGTCTTTATCTCTAGGCACTGAAGCACAAGAGAATGAACAAAACTTTGTGTTTCTAAGACCTAGATCCAAATATCTCTATAAATTACCAGCCGTGTGGGCTTGGCCATGTGACTCTATCTCTCTGAGTCTCAGTGTCCCCATCTGTAAAATGCAGATAATAATGTCTTCTTCATAGGGTTGTTGTGAAGACTAAACTAGATAACAGATCATAGGTGCCCGCACAGCCTCTGATACACTTAAGTCCTGCAATGAACCCCAAACTACTTGCCTCATCCCCAAGGGCTACCCAGACTGGCCCAGGAGCCCGCCTACAATGTAGGGGGCTGTGAACGTGTGGGAAGAGGCACACCCCACCCAGGAGAGATAACATCTGCTCAGCACCACTTCCTGTACCTATGGAGACAAAACTGTAGACCTCTTACTGCAAATATTTTGGCAATCTCCTCTAAATCACACACTGAGGACAACAGCAATGGCAATAATCATGTACTAACACTAGTTACAATCTCTTGGGCTTATTGTATCATAGACTCAAAATGATGGAAGTATATTTTATTTTTACAACAATTCTATGAAGCACTTTTTCTACAGATAAGGAAAGTAAGTTTCAGAGAGGTTAAGTAACCTGCTGAAAGTCACATAGCCAGTAGTAGCAGAGCTAGAAACTGAATTTATTCATACATTCGATCTTTCATTGATTTAGTCAACAAATCATTTCTGCTATCTGCTATGTGCCAAGACCATGCACTGGGCCTGAGGACACAAGATGCAGGGAGACAAAGTCCTTGAGGTTCTCTGGGGAAACAGATCATGACTCGTTAGCTACAGTCCCAGAAAGAATGGAGCCTGTGCAACACCTCTCCCTCTCTGGTTCCCTTCCCCAGCTCTGCTACCTCCCAGAGCTGCTGAACCCCAGCAACAGCCCAGAGACATTTCCTGAGACCACTGTTTTCCTTGGCCCTGCGATGGGAGACAGTATGCCCAACAAGGTGGAAAACAAGGTGGGGGAGGCAAGCAGGGAGCAGACCTCCCAACAAACTGTCCCTTTCGCTGGTGGGAGCAGGGAACAGAGGAGGCTGCCCTTCTACCCACCCACCAGCCCATCCAGGCCATTGTTCCCTTGTTGTGACAGGGGGTTCGGCTAGGGCCCTGCAGACTGGGGGCTTCCTCCCCAGCCAGCCATGCTTGGACAGCTGGAGGAAACAGGCGGCCAGAGAGCCAGCTATCCCTCCAATAACAACAGGCTGCTGCCCGCTGGCGGCCCTGCTGAGGGGCAGGCTGGAAGCCAGAGAGGCCACCCCACTCCACCCCGCCACTGGCAAAACATGTTTTCTTGTTTTCTGAGGGGGAGGAGGAGGCCCGTACCCATCCTGAGCAAACACAGGAGCTGATAAGCATGGACAGGCCTGGCTGCCAGGCTGCCAACGAGGGCTGCAGAGGCAGGGGCAGGGGCAGGGCTGGGCCCACCCTGGAGGTCACTTAGGCCAGAATGCCAGCTTCAGAGTCAGGGTGGGGACAGTGAGCTCCTGGCCCCTCCAGGGATAAAGCACTCAACTCCAAGTCTGCCCACACTGAAAAGAGAGGACAGGGGCTTCCAAGCCACAAGTACCATCACTGACCTCAGAAATACACGCATGCTAATGTTTGATAGCAAAAGTGCACCCATCCATTGGGTGCCCATTTTTCGGCTAGTCTCTGGGACAGCCCCCTTACCAATACCACCATTTTCAATACTAGAGAGGAAATAAGATACAAGAATTGCTTCCCATTACCTTTTTCACACGAGGTGACTGAGGGGCAAAGTGACTTGTCCAAGGCCACACAGCTCTTGGGATGTAAATCCCCATCTGCCAGACCACAAAGCTCATGATCTTTTTCATCGTGCCCTAGCGAGCCCCTTCATATTTGTGAGGGTCTCCAGTTTACAAAGTACGTACAGCCTGCTGTATTCATTTACTGGGGCTGCTGGGGGGCTATCATCGACCTGCCATAGCTACCCTCACTTTTCATAAGGAAGCTCACAACAGACCCATTAGGTTAATGTCTCAGTTTGGGATTTCCCTAAAGCAGACTCTGAGGTAAGGATTTGAGTGCAGCATAGTTAATTCAGGAATTGATCCTAGGAAGTTCCCATTAGGCACATCAGTGTGCCAAGATAGCTGTGGGCAACTGGGATTCAGTCACACTGGGAACACAACACAGAACAGAATTGTCCCCCAGAGATGCAAGGAAACTGACATAATCCCCCATCACTGCCACCCATCTTTGGTTGAGGGCTGCTCCTGGGCACCTTAGCTCTCTGAGACTGCCTATGAGGGGCTGAGACTGTCCTGCAGCCAGAGAAAGTCCTCAGGTAGGTGCCAAAGGGGCATGAGTGGGGCTCTAACAGCCTCTGCCACAGTTAGTAAACAGAGAAATCATCCCCATTTTGTAGATATAACTATAAAATGTTCCCCCAGGCCATGCCATGCCCAGACCTATGTGTACTGAGGCTCAGACCCTATGGGCCCATCTTCAGCTCTAGGTAAATGAATAACCTCTCACCAAGAGTCACAGCCCCTGCAGCCAACCCCCCAGGCTCTGAACCCCTCCCCGAGATTATAAGCCTCACCATCCTCATCCATTCTGACCCTGTCCAGAGAGAACTATGTCCTTGGATCCTCCCCCCTTCCACCTGTCTTCCATCCCCACCCATGACTTCCCCCTCCAAAAGGTGGGAGCAGGATTTATTTCCTCCTTTTCAGAAAGAAGGTCTTAATATTACTGTCCAGCAGCCATATAATAATCCACAAACACCCTTCACCACTTCTCCCACTACGTCCAGGGACTCTTACAAACCACCCCTGGTGGCCCAATCATTCAATGCCAAAGTGCCCGATGCAGGTGCACAAATAATGCCACACTGGGCACCTCACTGTGCAGATGAGGAAAAGTTCGAAAATTCAAGTGATTTATCCAACTTGATCACAGCCAGCTATCTTCTGATTCCCTCTTTTGGAAAAGAGGGAGTACGCATCCAGTCACTGGGGGGTTATAACAGATGCTAGAAATGGGGTGTTCTGCTCTGTTTTCATCCTACCATTTGCATGTGCGCAGAGGGACGCCACAGGGGGTGGGGGTCATCTACCCCAGGTGTGGACAATAAAGGGGTCCATTGTCTACAGCAAATGTGTAAGTAATAAAACTAATTTTATTATTGACTTATTATCACTAAGCACTGGCAATTCTCGAGAATGTTAGTGACCAAATAGCCCTCCCACCCACCACAGCACTGAGCTACTCCTCCCCCATTCTGTATCCCCAACAGACATGTTGATTCAATCCAGGCTCTTTTCCACTGAAGGGAGATGCTGCTACAAAACCCATCCTCCACACGACTCTCAGCAACTATATTCTGAGCTGGCATCAGAACTGACCTCTGGGACCTTACGCTTCTTAGCCCAGACCCTGTTCAAGAAATGGTCCATAGGCTGTTCTCTAAGGCCAGGGGTCCAGCCTGCACCCCATCCTCTTGCACATAACCCAGGGCCCCACCCCTACCTCTCTGATGTCACAATCCTCACTAATCTTGCCTCACTGTCTTTGGCGCTATTTTTTTTTTTTTTTTTTTGCCTTTTTGCCATGCTCTTGTCCAACTACACACCTGCTTCCTGCCCCCAGGGCTCCTAGGGTCCTGGCCTGAGAATTCCACCCAAAAAAAACTTGGCCTCTGGTCGGACTACCTCAGAGCTGTGATCTCCCAGTGGTCCTGCTGCACAGACCCACAGGGAGCACATAAGGTGACTTCTCACCTGTACATTATGTCATCAACACAACCTTGAACCCTCTGGGAAATCTCCTGAAGGGAGGCCTGGCCCTTAGTGCCTGTCACTGGCGGAAGATTTATTATGATTTGCTTATAGGTTTAGTGTCTTCCTCCACTGAAAAGTAAATTTCAGGAAAGCAGACCTGGCGCATCTTCTTCCCCCACTATGTCTCCAGTACCTAGAGCAGTGACTGGAACAAGAGAGGCACTCAGCAGCTAGCAGTTGAAAAAGTAGATGAGTTTTCCTCAGCCCACACCTTGGCCACAGAGGCCCAGACCCACCTGGGGTAGCTTCAACACTCAGTATGGCTCTGCCTCCAGGATCTCAAACTCTGAGCCCCCTCGGAGCACACTGGCCCTTCCCTCGGAGACTGGATCTCAAGCTCTTCTACCAACCCATCCTCTCTCCTGCCGGCTCCCTGTTTGAGAACCAGGACCTCGAAATCAGACAGGCTGATTGCTCGACCTCTCTAAGGTTCGATGTCTTTTCCCCAACAAAACGATAAAGTAATAATGCCCATCTCACAGGGATTAACAAGGGAGCTAAAACACACCAGATGTGTAGTGAGGACCCAATAGTGTTTACCATCACTAATGCCAAGTTAATAATGCATTATTAATACTGAATTAAGAGGCTTTTATACAACAGTCCAAAGGAAAAAATGCCAACCCATTCACCCTCCCCCAGGCCTTACAGGGATCCCTGAAGAAAATGTTCAAAATTTAGGTTTACCAGGAACTCAGACTTTAAAACAATGGGCTAATCACCACCCATTTCGCACGGCATTCATGACTCTAATACTTTATCCCTCCCTGGACCCACAGCCTTTGTAGATGACTTTGTAGCTGACTTTGTAGCTTTTCTCACTAAAGAGATGGAGTCCACCCCACCCCACCCCCAGCCCCCTGGATCTGGGCTGGCCTCGTGGCCTGCTCTGACCAACAACATGTAACAGAAATGACTGTGTGCCAGCTCTGGGCCTGGGCCCCCAGAGGTCTTGCATGTTTACATCTGCTCTCTTGCATCTCCACCACAGCCAAGACAGCATGCCTGGACTAGCCTGCGGGAGCAGAGACTGGTGGAAACGCGCCGAGCCACAGCAGCCGAGGCAGCAGCCCCCAGACATGTGAATGAGCCCATCCAACGTCAGCAGAGCTGCCTAGCCAACCTCCGTTGACTCCAGACTTGTGAGCCACGCACCCTACTGTTGTATACCACTCAGGCTTTATTACACAGAAAACGCTGACTGATGCACTACACAACCAAGTGTTAGATCGTGGTCTAGCCTTTCCACCAATGGCCAGCCAGCTTCTTCTCATATACCTCCATCAATGGGAATCTGATCACCTTCAATGGCAACCTAGTCCCAAAAATCTATCCATATTTTGAGCTAAAGTCTCTCTCTGTGTACTTTTTTTCTATGTTTATTTATTTTTGAGACAGAGGGAGACAGAGCATGAGTGGGGGAGGGGCAGAGAGAGAGGGAGACACAGAATCTGAAACAGGCTCCAGGCTCTGAGGCTTCAGCACAGAGCCCAATGCGGGGCTCAAACCCACAAACCATGAGATCATGACCTGAACCAAAGTCGGGCGCTTAACCAACTGAGCCACACAGGCGCCCCTCTCTCTGTGTACTTTAGCCTTTGGGCCAAATTCCTAGATCCATACAAGAGTAGCCCAATCTCTCCTATACCCATTTGGTGCTTCAAAGTCCTCATGTCCAAAATCAAAAGCTTCTCTTTTCTCTGTTTTGCACATGGCAAGACACTCTCGGGTCTATGAAGTCTTGCTCTTCCTCACCCCCTGCAGTGAAAGGGTGACAGAGCCATGAGGCACACATCTCTTTCCACTGTGGGGACAGGGAGTCTCACCCCACCATTCCTTCCTCCACACTGGCTACAGTGTTCTGTCCATCCTTCTTCGTCAAACAACGTTACCTTGCATCTACTCTGTGCCAGGAGCTATGCTAAGGATGACGAGATAAAAGGCAGATCTACTCTCAAGGAGTCTGTCGAGAGAAGGGGCTCATCTTTCTCGCATAGGGATCTGATGATGATACTATGATCTATTATTGGGTGCCTACTGAGGAGGGAGCATAAGGAAAGCTGACATCCTGCATTCCCCCTCACTCACACACACACACCTGCCCCTGTGGGATATGTGTGACATTCCTCTGGTACTTCTGGTTGCCCAAGAACAAAGGAAAGGGAAAAACCAATGGTTAACTGATAGAGATCACAGTCCTGCAGGACATGAGTCTCCATCAGTTTACAAATGTCTTAGGAAATTACAATAAAGAGACAATCTTATTAATAGCCTAACCTCCAGAAACCCATAGACTCGGTTTCCTGGAGCCCCAACATCACTCTCCCCTCCACAGCAATGTGGGAAACAAAGGCAAGAAGGAAATGGCAGGTAAAATTAAATTTCTTTATAGTCTACAGCCCATTGACAAATATGTGAGATGGGCAGAGTAAAACATTCCTCCAGGAACTCCCTACTGTCTTAATGCCTTACTAGAGGAAAAAACAACCTTAGCTTGACAATAGCTTGGCCTCCAGTATCTTAGGAGTCTTCTTTAGCATGTAAAAGTACTGTTAGGAACCTCCCTTTTGTCTTTACCTCATCTGACTCCATAGAATACAATCAGTCACTCTTCACAACAGGGGTGCACCTCATTCTGCCCTGGGGTCCTGTCCCTGTGCTTTAATAAAATCACCTTTCTTTCTTGGCCATCAGATCCAGACCCCCACCACCACTCCAAAACATATCACCTACTATATGCCATCATATAAGTCTCAAATCCTTGCAATGGTTCTACTGAGTTTTATTGTGTCCCTTTTTATAGGAGAGGAAACTGGGGCTCAGAAAGTCCAAGTGACTTGCCTGAGCCATAGCTCCGAAAGTGGCACCATCTAGCTGTTGGCCCCCAAATCCAGGCTCTTCCTGTGGCACCAAACTGATGCTGTCATTATGTCCCTCCCCTACTCAACACTTAAGTGACTCCCACGACTAACAGAACAAAAGCCATTCTCTTTAGCATGGACCCCTTGGTCTTGCCTGTTGCTACACATACCAGGCCTGCACGCTCCAGGCTTGCCTGCCTCCCTTGGCTTGTCTGTTTCCTCAGCCTGGAAATGCTCCCTCACATCCTGACCTATCCATTTCTCAAGACCCAGGTCAGGTGCACCAAGCTAGGAGGTCTCCTCAGCTAGCAAGACTCTCCTGTGTTCCCACAGACTCTGTCAGGCCCTCTGTGCTGGCGTGGGTCAGTCTCCCACAGAAGACTTAGGGGTCCCAGGAGACAGAGATGGAGTCTGACCCATCTCCAAACTCCCCAGGCTGCATCATCCCACAGAGGGTCTGTACTCAGGAGTTGCAGAACCAGACCAAGCTGGATTAGATTGCCGAAAAAGTGGGTTTAGTCGTGGGTCAGAAGTTGGTTGTACAGATGCATTTGACCAATATTTATGGAGTATCTACTATGTGCTCAGTCAGGATTCCTAGTTGTCAGAAGTAATAACAACTCTGGCTAACACGTGTGGAAAAGATTATTGGAGGAATATAGAGCAGTAGTATGAAGACTAAAAAATGAGGCCCAGAGAACCGTGGGGAACCCAGGCAGGTGTGACAGCAGGAGCTCCAGTTGAGGCAACACTGTGGGCAGAAAACTCATGCCGAATGCTGTGAGTGTCCCTCCCGCCTGCAGGCTCAGCCTCTCTGAATGAGACCACTGCTGGCCTTTATCTTTGGGTCTTGTCTCTGGATTCAGCCCTAAGCCTAGATCCCGTGTCCCCACCCAAGCTGCCAGAAAGGACGAGGAGGATGTATGTTGCAAAGGGAGGCTTCTGTAGTGAAAGATGGGGCTCTGCTACCCTCCGAGACTCATATGTGACCCCTTCACGACAAAGACGGGGTTGGAGGTGCTGGATAGACAAAAATGTATGACAAGTGTCAACAGTACACCTTTGCCACAAGGAACTTACATTTTGGAAGTAGAGGTGAGGAAGGACCTTAGAGACTATCTGTGCCAGCATTTTCCAATGTGTGCTCAGTGGGACACAGTGAGGACAGGAGCGTGAGAAAGGCCAAGTGACAGACCCTGGATAACTTGAGTTTTTCATTTCAGGACTTGTCGGAGCCTTTGATACACCACTGAATATTGTGCAAGTCCAGGAGCAGGAGCTTTTCCCTCATTTGTCCATGCCACCCTTTCCCTGAAGAGTATTCAGCAGACAGGGAAACCCCCATCTAACTCAATCCTCATTTTCAGACAGGGAAACTGAGGGACTTTCCTGGCCTCACTGGGTCCCTGGCCTCCTGATTATCAGTCCAGAACCCAGGGAAAGGACCCATTCCCGGGAAGAGGAGGCAAAGATGGAGGCAGGGACCGGGACCAAGGGAACTGCTCAGGCCCTCCCCTGCCTGGCACTGCCTTCCCTGTTCTGTCTGCTGACATGAGCTCACCCTCCAGGTGCAGCACCCTTCAGGACTTCAGGACCCACTTCCACCTTCAGGAAACTCCTTGGGGGAAGTGGGGGAGAAGAGTCCTGGGCAGCACCAGGCCACCCAGGCCCAGCTCCCAGTTGCCTCAGCACAAGAGGGAAGGGGACAAGACACCCCAGCAGTTCCTGGCTGAGAAGCAGGAGTGCTGGAGTCCAGCTGTGGGATCTCAGTCATGGGCCCTTGGGAAATGTTTGTTAATTCTCTGAGCCTCAGTTTCTTCAGCGGGGAAACAAACTAAAAAAAAAAAAAAAAAAAAAAGATCAGCTGAGACATTACGAATGATTCAGTAAAGTGTATAGCATCCTTCTTCAGATATGAAGACTTACTCTAAAATTTTTTTAAATATTTATTCATTTTTTGAGAGACAGAGTGGGAATGGGGAAGGGGTGGGGGGGGGGGGGACACAGAATCTGAACCAGGCTCCAAGCTCTGAACTGACAGCACAGAGCCCGATGTGGGGCTTGAACTCACGGACCTAGAGATCATGACCTGAGCCAAAGTTGGATGATTAACTGACTGAGCCACCCAAATGCCCCCAAGAAGAATTATTCTTACATTGGGGATCAGATAGGAAATAACTTTCCTCTTTTTCCTAATGAGAGACCCTGAAAAAGACTTCTCAGATAAGTCACAGTAACTCAAGGGGGACTTCCGCAAAAGGAGGTGTCTCCTATCTGGTTATGTCTGGAAGGGCCTAGAAACAAGAAATAGGACAGCATTAACACTGAGGAACTTCTTCCAGATATATTTTCTGAGTGCCACTAATGTGCCAGGACCTGTACTCACAGTTACTTATGCGTGCACACGTGCACACACACACGTACGCACATACCTCATGCTGCCTTGTATCTTCATCCCTGTGCCCTTCTCTGACATCCCAAGCTGCCTGGAATACACTTTCCCATCTTCACCTGGTGAATTTCTGTTCATCCCTCAAAACTCAGATGAGGTCTTCCTGGCCTCTCCTCTCTCCGGGCTAAGTGGAGGGCCTCCTCTGTGCTCTGTCTGTGCAGATCCTCATGACCGACCTTCCCACCCTAGAGTGAACTTGCCTGTTTGTACACCTGCCTCCCCCAGTGGATTGTGAGTGACTTAAGGGCTGTGAGCTTAGAAGCCTAACCCGGCACATACGGGTCGATGAATGAATGTATAAATCAGCCTTCAGCTCTTCCTGGGGTGGGAAACCCGGGGCTTTTTCCTCATGCCAACCCTTGAAGCCAGGGTCTGCGTGCCTTCACGTGTACCCCAAGGAAAATATGCACTGTGTCCAAGTGCTGGAGAGTTTGTAAGAAATAAAGAGGACATGCACACCCCACCACAAGATCTCCCCCCAAACTCATCAGACATGTTTGTTCACAGTCTCCCTCCCACCACACTAGTAGCTCAAGGTGGTAAGCAGAATGATGTCCACCCTCGCCAAGATGTCCACATCCTGATCTCCAGAACCTGTGAAAATGTTAGGTTACATGGTGGATTAAAGGTGGATTAAAGTGACAGATGGAAGTAAGGTCATCAGCTGACATCAAGATGGGGAGATTATTCTCTATTATCAAGGGGATCATAAAAAGTAGAAGAGGAAGGCAGAAGTAGATGTCAGAGTGGTGTGATAAAAGATGGAGAAAAGAGAAAAGGGGGCCATGTGGGAAAGAATTAGGTGGCTTCTGGAAGCTGGAACAGGCAAAGAAATGGATTCTCCTCTACAGACTCCAGAGAGAAACAACTTTGGATCAATGTGGTCTGTTCCAGACTTCTGACCTCCAGAGCTGTAAAAATAAATCTGTGTTGGGGCACCTGGGTGGCTAAGTCCCTTAAGCATCTGACTTCGGTTCAGGTCATGATCTTGCAGTCCGTGGGTTGGAGCCCCCCATTGGGCTCTGTGCTGATAGCTCAGAGCCTGGAGGCTGCTTTGGAGTCTGTGTCTCCCTCTCTCTCTGCCCCTCCCCCCCACTCACACTCTGTCTCTCCATCTCTCAAAAATGAATAAATGTTAAAAAAAATAAAAAATAAATAATCTGTGTTGTTTTAGGCCACTAAATACGTGGCAATGCATTTCAGCAGCAATAGGACGCTAATACATCCTTCTCTGGCCTTAGCCCCTTACTGTGCTGACTCTCCTGGTAATTCTTCTCTGGCTCCAAAGCTACACAGCTCACCCAGCTAAACAGAAGCCTTGCAGTTGCCCAAACCCACCCTCCTTAAAGGCAATTCAGCAGCCATCTGTTGTTAGGCAAGTTATGTATCCTTTGACAAGAGGGCTCACATTGGCACACCTCACAGCCTGTGCTCACAAGTTTCACAATCTGGCCAGGAGGAAAAGACACTTCTTATCCACACAGTGCAATTCTCTGAGAGCATCCTGCTCTGAGCTCTTGGAAGCAAAGGGGAGGGGAGCCCAGATTGGATAGGAGGGATCAGGGAAAGCTTTCTGGAAGAGGTGGCACGGAGCTGAGTTTTGAAGGGTATGAATAGTCAAGTGAAAGGAAGCAAAGGACAGTGGGTCAGAAAGACTCTGGGGCATGAAGAGAAATACAGAGACAAGATAGAGACATGAGAGACAGACAAACACTGCAAATTGTAGAGGCAGAGAAAAAGCCACAGAGAAAGAGGCAGAAAACTGCTGACTGTCATGACTGGCTACTCCCAGCCCAGCCTCCCTCCAGTTCTGGGACAGAAAATAGCCTGGCTGACCCATAGTGTGCAAAGCATTTCCTGTGCAGCCCTGGGGACCCCTGAGCTGTACTTTCTCAGGGGTGGGGCTGGCTGAGAGGGGGGCAGTGAGGGCAGAGGAGGAGGAGACAAGAAGTCCTGGGCCTGCATCAACTAACTCTCCAGGACAAGAGTGGCTGAAGATGGGGAGGAAGTGACATGCGTATGTCAGGATCCATGTATGTGTATGAGCCATGAGGGTGCCAGAGATGTGTGTGATGCACTTCCATGTGTGCACGTGGCTAATCCTGGGGTTCTATGTCCCTTCCTGGAAAGTGAAGGCTGGACGGACAGACAGCAGGTCATGGTGGACACCTCTCTATGTTATGTCCCTGGGTGAAAGGCAGCTCTGAGAGCCCTCTTGAGTACACAAGCCATCCCCCCTGGGGAGCCAACAGCTTCTATGTATCAGAAGCATCTTCCAGTTGACTCTTTATCCTGCCTGTTCCCCAAGGGCACCACCTCTCTCTGCTCCCTTCAGGGGCCAATGACCTGGTCTCAACTTTTGCTGGGGAATGAGTGATCCAGCCAGAACCTTCTCTGAGGAACTTTTCCAAGTAAAAGGGGGGGAGGCAGGGGTACAGTTAGGCCAAGCTTTCAGAACATCTCATTGTGAAAGATCTCTTCGTCTCAGGGAGATCCCAAAGCTGACCCAGTGGCTTTAGCCTAGACCCTTCCCCCACCCTCCTCATTGAGTCCCTGTCCCCACTTTTCCCAAGGTCATTTTTGAGACTATCTTTAAACCAGCTCTTTCCATTCTTTTTTCAGTTTATTATTTTACCCTCTACCTCTGCTAGATTTTTTTAATATTTATTTTATTTTATTTTTTTGAGAGAGAGAGAGAGTGCAAACGGGAGGGACAGAGAAAGGGAGAGAGACAGAGACAGAGAGCATGAGTAGGGGAGGGGCAGAGAGAGGGAGAGAGAATCGCAAGCAGGCTCCATGAGGTCAGGGCAGAGCCTGACTTGGGCTGATCCCACGAACCACGAGATCATGACCTGAGCTAAAATCAAGAGTCTGATGGTTAACTGATAGAGCCACCCAAATGCCCCTAGCCCTGCCAGACTGTCATCATTCCAACACATGGAGATGTCTTTGAATGTGGAGCACACTTTTTTCTCTCTGATGGTCCTGCTTTTGGAAACATTCTAGCAGAGCCTGAGTAGCCATTGGCTGGGCTGGGCTGCCACAGAAGGACTGCTCCAGAGGGGATTCCTGCTGGCAGGGGTGGGGGTGGGGGGGTGGGGGCAGCTACGCACACCGCAGGAAGTCATCCAGGGGAAACCAGGTAGTCCCTCACTCCCCTCCTAGGTCTGAGTTCTCAGCCAGGATTACCTCCCATGACCTTTTGGCTCAAACTCTGACACACCTAACAACCAGCCGGGACCTTTGACTCGACCACATTGGGACCCATGGAGCTCATCCAAAAAAACCACAGAAGAGCTGCTAGGCTGGATATACACTAGCTTCATCTGGCCAGGCCAGGCCAGGCCTTCCTCACCCTCACTGCACCTACTCCCTCAGCAGATAAGAGGTACCATCGTCCCTGCCTTCCCAAAAGGAGACCACTGAACTCCTGGCTTAAGGAAAGGGAACTAGCATTTATTGGACATCCGTCATGTAACTCCTTTAGTCAACACACCAACCCTTCTAAAAGGTCACTGCTGTTGTGGAGAAGAAGGGATTTCCAGAGGAGGCTAAATCAGGATCTGGAGTCAGGTTGTATCTGACACATGAAAATGACAGTGCCCTCTCCTCCCAGCATCCCTCCACAAGAGGAGGGTCCAACATGGGGGGAGTACACAGAAAGGGGGCTCCTGGAGAGAGACCAGAGCAAGATGCACTTTCCCCCGGCTCAGCTAGGACTGGGCCAGAAGCTCAGGGAGAGAGGGGGAGCTGCTAGCAGGGGAGATGCCTTTCCCGGGGGACTACGTGGGAGAAGGCTCACAAGCCACACTGTTTGGGGGCCCAGTAACCCAGTACAACTTGGATTTGGTGAGAGGAGCCTTCTCTCCACTTCTTCATAGAATTCCACGTGGCTCCAGTTCAGCAAGGGCTGAGGGACATGTGATGTCACCTGGCACCCTGTCTGCAGGTTTGAGGGCACTGGGACAGCACTGGGCTTGGAAGAAGGGTCCCTGTAGCCCTTCTGGGGCCCGCAGGCCAGGGCCACTCGTGAAACAGCAGGCTACGAACACACATGGCATATCCTGGGGACTCTGTGACCAAGTAGAAGTCTGGGGTCCTATAGATGCGGAGCTAGGAGGCAGAAAAGGTAAGGTCTTAACGTCAATGCGATTTCATTTGTAACCATAGGTTGCTGAAGCCAGGGAAAGCCACATCTCATGAACCTTTATGGATGTCAATCGAGCTCAAAGAGGCCAAGTCCTTTGCAGAGGTGGGAGAGCCAGTGCCATGCTGAGTCTCTGGCTCCACAGCCATGATCCTTCCAGTACACTAGTCTACCTGGGCACCCCTGATGTTCACGTCAATGCCAACGTCCCAGAAATCCTCTTAGTCATCCCACCCCACCTCCCTTCCTAAGGCCAGTGCATTTGTGGTGAGTGATCACAGCGGCACAGAGGACTAAGGCCTTTGCAAACCCCTGCCCTGCCCAAGAGGTGCCATCACACCTGCCCCCACCCTCATCATGCACCTAAGAAACTGCCTGCCTTCTCTGGAAACTTTGGCCCCATTCCCCAGGCCACTGCAGAAGCGGCCACATTCTCGCCTAATACTTGCCCTTCCCTGGCTACTACCTGTCAGTCAAGGGACAGGTACATGGACCAGTGGACCTCCTGTCTGGGATTTCTGGATTTGGAAAGCAAGGACTACAGTCAGTCCTGTGATAGAACCTGTCTTGTATCAGACTTGGGAGCTCTCAGCAGCCATATTCCTCCACATGGAAGAAACAGGTGTGCACAGAGGTTAGTGCCACCGCAGAGAGACACCCGGAGGTGAGAGGAGCAGAGAAAGTACTGGTGACCTTCATGGCTGCCACTGAAGCTGGTTCGCAAACTAGGAAGCACTTTTTGCCTGAAAAGCTGTAAGCTGGATTTCGGCCACTTGCTTAAGGCGCTGTCCAGCCTCCACATGCCCTTTCCCTTCCCTCCCAGGAGAGGCAGCACAAAGCAGCAGCACCAGGGAGAAGGAAAGCAGGAGGGGGCACCAGCCAGAAGGTCCCATGGGCCTCTCTCAACAATGGCACGGGCAGCCCATTGTTCTTTCTGGGTTGACACACCTCCCCGGACACCCCCACTGCTCAGCTGGCAGCCAATGAGGCAGAGGCAAGAATGGGTAGTAGGGGCAGTTCTAGTATCTTCAGAAAGCTGATGCCCGGGGACCACCTCTTTCACTACAACTTCCCAAGGACAGAGAGGGAAAGAGAAGAGTTCAGATGGGGGACAAGAGAACAAGCTAGGGCAGGAGTGACCCCAGGCCTGGGTGGAGAAAGGGGCTGGGAGACTTCTGGTCAGTAGAAACAAAGATGGATGTTTGATCTCTACTTAGACTTCCAGTGTGGCCTTGAGTCAGCCATTTCTCTTTTCTTTCCTTCAGGGACCCCACCTGTGAAATATGCAATGGGAGAATATATTCTGCGCAAAAGAAACCTGATCTCTCCCAACTTGGCCTCATGTGTGACCCCAGACCCACTCCTAACCTTAGCACCTGCCAAACTCCTCTGAACTCTAGCTGCTGGGATTGTCTGTATGCCTGCCCAAGGTAGGCAAGCCCACGAGGCCAACCCAGTGGCCTCAGTTGTCAGACACACTGGGACTCCTCTGTTGGTGCAGGCATCAGCGTCCCATCAGGGAAGGGACAGGAAGCTAGGACCTGAACAGGGAGGCTGAGCTACTCCAAGGCAAGATCCAGCCCAATGCTGATGTCTTTAGACCAATTTGATACTCAAAGCAGACATATTCCAGAACTGGAATTTTAGGGGATGGGGATATTCAGAGCAGGAGCCCAGTCCACAGCTTAGGAACACAGAAACCAGCCCCGACCCTCTGAGGGGAAAGAGAGAAAGGTAAGGAGACAGTAACGAGCCCAGTCAGGGAGTCAGGAAGCTAAGCAGGGCTTAAAAACTGGATAAGCTGGAAAAGCATAGCTGGGAGTCAGACAGCTGTGGTCCAGGGGTGCCCAGGACTCACACACACCAGGCTGTTGGCAACAAAAGCTAATTCCAGAGCCCAGTGGCCTGCCAAGGCTCAGGGATCAGACCGGGCTGAGTGGTGAGGTCGGCCCCTGCAGCTAAGCACAGAGTGAGAAGACACTGAGAGTCACATGCAGGACTATGCTTGGGAGGAGGCTGTGTCATCGCAAGGCCATGTGGGAAGAGAGCCCAGAGCAGCGGCTTGGAGACAGAGTCTTATGGCCGTCGTGCCCCCCCAAGTCCTAAGTAGCCACAACTCACACCTGTGTGGGCGGTGTGGCACACAGGGCAAACTGTGTCTGCGTGCAAGGGCTGGAGATGGCCCAACCCTGGGGCACAGGGCCGACTTGGGCAGCTCACTCAGAGGTCCCTGGCATCTGAGTGTTGGCCCAAGTGTGCTCTGGACTCACTCCACTGATGGAAGAAGAGCACCATACACAGAGTCCAAACCCCACAGACACTCCAAGGAGAAGAGGGCCATTATCGCACTCAAGCCCTCTCTCCTCACTCATTTATTTTCTTCTACTTATCAGATTCTGCGGTATAGCACATCCTCCAGCTAAGCGCTGTCCAACAAAACATTCCACAATGATGGAAATGTTCTGGCTCCTCTGTCCAGTACAGTAGCTACCAGCCACGTGCAGCTGGCGAGGAGCTGAATTGTTAGTTTTAATCCATTACTTTTCACTTTTAATCGTTGCACATGGCAAGTGGCCACCATATCGAACAGTGCAGTTTTGGCTCTTCCGTGTGGTGGGGTGGTAAAACCTTCTGAGATCCAAACATTTAACCGTGTCCATGTACCAGGAGCTACCAGAAATGGCTCTCTGTCCAGGGTAGGGCTGAAGGGACAGGGAACAAGAGGGAAAGGGAAAGAAAAGAAAGACCTATGCATTACCTTATTTCGTCCTCACAGAAACCCTGCAAAGTGAGATTATCCCCACCTCACAAATGAAGACACTGAGACACAAAAAGCTTTAATAACCTGCCTAAGGTCACACAGTTAGTTAGGGCCAGAGTCAAGGTTTGAACCCAAGTGTATGACCTCAAAGCCCCTGGTTTTCCACCTCATTACACAGCTGAGGAACAAAGTGCCCCTTCCTGGCACTGACGGGTCAGAGCTGAGCAGGGCAAAGCCCCGGGCTGCCAGACGTCTCTAACCTGCCTCTTCCTGAGCTAGGTCTGCCCTGTTACAACTTCTCCATTTGGCCTGAAGTGAATTTGTAGAACTCAGACACACCCAGATTCACACACAAGGCCAAAGGCACATGGCCAAAGAAAGATGATCTGCTTCTGTGCCGTCCATTAGCGCAGATAATTAACAGTTGATTTGATATTCTTGGCATAGGGGAAGGCACAGCTCTGCTTTGTTTGGGCTGATATTAAAATACCTCTTCACTCCCCTGCACACGCTGATTCGCTCACTGCTGGAGGACCAGACAGCGGGGTCAGAAGTGAGCTGGAAGGGAAGGAGATGAGGGTGGAGAAGGAACTAACATTTCTCAGACCTCTAATTTCATGCCAGGTACTGAGAACTTCAACAGACCATCTCGAGTACTGATCATCTTATGAGGTGGTTGTGATTCTTCTGGTTTTGTGGGAGCAGGCCTGAAGCTGGGAGAGGTGAGGGGGCCTGGCCAAAGTCACACAGGTGACAGCGGCAGAGTATGACCTCAAAGTCGAGGTCTGCTCGACTCCAAGCCCGTTTTATCTCACACTGGCTCTTGGCAGAGATCTAGAAAACCCACCACTGCTAATAAAGGGCCTGAACTCCTTTCCAGGTCTGTCTGGCACGATGCCCGAAAGCAGACTCCTGCTGCAGCCATCCCTTCTCCCAGAAGTTCAGGCTCCCATGAGCAGGAGCAGACCCCAGCCCCCAACCTCATTGTGCAGTCAGTGACAATGAGAGGCAGGCTGTCCCTTTCTCACCCACCGCTTTCCTCCCCACCCCATGGGGTGCTGCCAGTTCAGCACAATAGTGCATTCTGTGTCCAAGAGCCTCTGCTGGCGGCCCCAGGCTTTTGCAGCCCCTCCAGACAATGGCAGGACCCAAAAGGCCTGATAGCCGGTGACAAATGTATGTGAATGACCAGCTCACAGGAAGTGGCCTTCAATAGTCCGATAGCTTCCTGTATCCTGACATTGTGAAAGCCCACTTCCTGTGCTGTCTCTGAAAATACAGCTCGGCAAAGCTGGGGGCAGGGGCAGTGGTGGGGCTTCCCTGTCCACCCCCTGGCCCAGGCAGGATTCAACTCTCCCTGCCAAGAAAGCCACCCATCTCACCTCATTTCTGATTCAAGGGTGAATTCCCTGCTGGCCTCTGCCCTGTTTCTCCACCTCCTTGCCAAACCCCACCCAAGCCCAATCAGAACAAAATGACCTATTTTTAAAGACTGTGTGGCCTTCCTCAGTAACAGTCCCCTAGCCCCCAGTTCCAGGATCTCAGGCCTTCTGCTGGGAAAGGCTTTCCCGTGTCTCCTTGCATACCTCTGGGACACACTGAGCACGGTTCTAGGCTTATGAAGGGCTCTTCAGTCACCCCTTCAACCATCTAGCCTATCAGAATGGATGCTCAGGATTCCTTCAGCTTCCTCTGGGTCATGAAAAGCACAGCACAGCAAGAGAGCAGGGAGGCCTCCTTTCCCTCCAGGCTCCAGCTAGACCCAAGAAAAGTCTTTTCCCAGGCAGTGCCTCCCCCATGAACCCTGCCTCCCAAGAGAGGCTGATCAGAGAGAGCAAGACAGGGGGCAGCTAGGAACAAATGCAACTGAGCATTTTCTATGGAGTCAGGCACTAGACTGAGAGCTTTCCTCTCTGTTACCTGGTGACATTGAAGTAAAGCCTCATGTTCAAGACAAGGACACAAAGAAATGAGGTCATTGGCAGAGGGTCACCCAGCTAATGGGAGGCGGAGTCATACCACCCCTAGCCTTGCTTTGTACTGGGAGACACGTTCAGGTCTGGGAGTAAGGGAAGGGTACCATTTACCCCCTCCTCTCACGTGCCCCCTTAGGCCTTCTACCCCAGACCCCAGACATGGACAGTCCTCCCTCAACTTCTGGCACTGGAGAAGCAACCCTCAGAGGGCAGGGGGCTGTACCCACCCAGCCGCCAGCAGCCTGCCTCTGAGCATTGTTCTCCACTTTTGATAAAGGAGGCCCTGAATCAGCCTCAGGCCATTGTGGCTGCCTGGGGGAGGGGGGCTGGTGTGGGAAGCCAGACAGGTCAAGGGGTGACTACCCTATTCATTCCCAGCTAGCCACTGGAGACCTGAGAGCTCCAGCTCAGCCAGTGAGGAGCCCCAGGCCCACAGTGTCCAGGAATGGGGAGAACAAAGAGGTCTCTGGAGATGGAAAGGAAGGGAGGAAGCACTCACCAGTTTTCCCACCCTCCACCCTCCCTGTCCCAGGGGAAGAAAGGCCATGGGCACAGTGAAATCAGCAGGGACCGCCAGCTTCCCTGGGGTAGAAAAGAACTCCGAAACCAGCAGACCTGGGCTTAAGTGGCACCACCTTCTCCACCTGTGACTTAAGAGGGTGGCTTAGTGGCTGAGTCTCAGATTCCACCTCCTTAACATGGAGACAATCCCTGTCTTGCAGGCATCTTGGGAGGATTAAGTGAGATTTCGTGAAGCACCCACCCAACACTTAGCCTGCAGGAGCTCAGCAAGCAAGCTTATGTCCCTGTTCTTGGCTGGGATTTGTCTGCCTCAGGTGCCGAGACTAATGAGGGCCACCAGAGAACCGGGGCGGCTGTCCTCCAGCTCTCTTCCAAGAGGCCGGAACATCGCAATCCCAGGACTTGAGCTGGCTGGGCAGGAGGTGGCTGGCAGCCTGTCCTAAAGCATCCATCACCCCTGCCTGTACGTTGGCTCTGGACCCTGAGGGAACCAGGGGCCACACGAGCCCCGGGGCTGCAGACCCCAGAGGGATACAACGAGGGTTGGGGAAGGGCAGGGCACCATCAGAGGCCCCTGAAATGTTCTCTAATCTGCTGAACAGGGCTGCATGAAAGTGACACAGAGGTGGGCTCCGGGCCAAAGCAAGGTGCTGGCTGGTTATCTGTGGCCAATTCCGAATCCCAGCAAACATCTGAGTCACTTTCCCACCCTGCTCTGCTTTTATCAAAACACACATGAGCTCAAGGGAAAATGTCTATACTGGAATATCAGCATGAACCAACCCAAGCAGGCAGGTAAATCTTCTGGAAAAAAATCATAATTCTCGGTGCCTTTCTACCGCTCCCTACCTGAAAGGATACTTACTGTGAGTTGCAGAGCTCAGCTAACACAAGGGCAGCTGAGTTCTCCCCTCAAAGTCAGCCCCCACTGGGAGAGCCTGGGGCCATGGCCAGGCCTGTAAAGGCTGCCTCGAGGCGGAAGGGCGTCTAGGCTCTGATAAGGCAGGGGAAGGACAGGACCCATGCCTGGGGCCCGCTGACTGTTCCTTCACCCCAGAGACCACAGGGATAATCAGCTCACAGTGTCTTCCGGCCTCAGGCATTTAGTTGCTACCCTACGGTCTCTTGGGGAGGCGAGGGGGAGCCAGCACCAGCTTCACCCCAGAACCAGGCCAGTGCCAGAGGCCAGCAGGCCCCTGCCTCAGGGGGCTGGGTACCCCACACCCAAGTCTCTCCCCTGAGGCAGAGGCAGCCTTTTCCCTACCGCTGCCTTACCCTCAAAATTGTGTCCCCTCAAAATTCATGTTGAAGTCCTGACCCCCAGTACCTCAGAATGTGACTGTGTTTGGACATAAGGCCTTTAATGAGGTGATTAAATTAGACGAGGCCATTAAGAGTGGGCCCTAATCCAATCTGTTGTCTTTACAAGAACAGATTTGGATACAAAAGACACCCGGACGCGGTGTCACCCACCCAAGTGCACAGGGGGACCACCATGGGTAGAGCAAGAAGGCAGCTATCTCCAAGTCAAGGAGAGAGACCTCAGAGGGAAGCAACACTGCAGGCACCTGATCTCAGACTTTTAGCCTCCAGAACGGTGAGAAAATTAATGCCTGCGTTTAAGCCACCTGGACTGTGGTATTTTGTTGCAGCCACCCTAGCAAATTAAGGCCCTCCTCTTGATGAGGGGTCTGGGGGGACTTCCTCCTCACACACTGTCAGCTGGGTTGGTGCTCCGAGAGCCACGATAACCCAGGAAGGACCCCTTCAGCTTGGCCCTTCCCCTCAGATGCCCAGCTTCTACAGCCTCCTCCAGAAACCTCCACCTGCCTACAGGCCAATCAGTGGGCCAACCAAGGCAGGGCTGTGTGGGTGTCGGGGACCCAGCTGGAACCGGGGGATGCTGCGAGATGCCAAAGCAATGCAGAAGAGGCTGGGGGGTGGGGGAGACAGTGAAGCAGGGGTTGGGGCAGAAAAGCACCAAATGGCAAAGCCAAAGGGCCTCAGAGCTGAGGATCAGAATGCCCTCACCACTCCCCAGCCTCCTGCCACGGCATTACTATAGGCCCATTTCCCCTCTACACTCAGGAACCTCCTCTTAAAGCCCAGAGAACAGGGGCTTGTTGCAAGAGTACATGCGTGGAACACAAAAAAACTGCTATGAATCAAAATAACCACCTTTCCTGAGGGCTATCAGTGAGTCTCAGTTCCAAATGCCTTGCATGTTTTCTCTTAATCTTCACAATGACCCCCTGAGATAAGTCCTGTATTAGCCCACCTGACACGTGGAATTGAAACAGAGAAGCTGGGCAGCTTGGATGAGGCCTCAGAGTTCTAAGCGGCTATGCTGGGTTTTGAACCCAAGCAGCCTCACTCCAGAGCTGAGTTTCTTGGAGGGGAAGCGGGGAGGGCCGGGATCGGAGCCCTTCGAGGCCCCAGCATATGTCAGGGAGGTGACAGCCAGCCAAGGACGGGGCTTTAGGGACAACAGTAGATAAACAAACCTTGTCATCAATTGACCAAATTATAAACACACGGGGCTCCATCTGTGGGAAAGTCTGTGACCTCCTACCCTCCTGCGCGTGGGGAAAACAGCATGGAGAGCGTCAGAGAGGCAGAGCTACCCCTAAAGGTTTGTCTGTGGTCCGTGCACTGGGAAAACGAAAGTGGGAAGGGGCAGGAAAAGCAGGCTGCGGCCTCCATCCGAGGTATGTCACGTGAGCCGCCCACAGAGGGCCCCAGCTGTGCCCTATGGCCAGCCTGCACTCAAAGGGTGCTTCCCTCATCGGGTCTACCGGTCTGCAGGCCAGCTGACCTTGCTTTGGTGTGATGACAACATGTAAACTGGGAAGGGGAGGGGGCACCGGGTGGCTACAAACCCAGCTCTGCTGGTTATCTGGGGTGAGCCATTTCCCGCTCGGGGCCTCAGATCCCCTGTCAGCCTAACAGGAACCAGTGCTCTTCTCCCTTCTGGTTGAACTCACTGGGGATGAGGGACAAATGAAGAGGGCTTCTTGTGAATACAAGGTTTACCTCAGCTTTTAGGTGAAATGAGGAAATGGAAGCCTGCCTCACCTAGCAGCCCACCTGCCCTCCCCGGCCTAAGGGATGAATGGAGACAAAACGGAGACACTCCCAAAGCAGGGGCTCCCTCAGACCCCCCGGCATTCCCAGGCCTCCCTAGGACTTCCGTGTCCCCCAGGGTTGGCCCAGGGTTCTGCTGAGGCTGAGGGAGAGCCCCACCTGGTAAGGGCATTAAGGGATTCCCTGGGCTCCATCCCAGGGCCTTGCCGGGTTCCTTGGAGCATTCCCATCCACCCTGCCGAGCTGCTGCAGGGCTTTGATCACTACTACACGAAGGGCTTCCTGAATGCTTTCCTGAGGACATTGTTCCCCACTACAGAGTCATCAGGGTCAAATTCATCATGGGCTATGCTGGTCCAGGTCCCACCCAGTGGGGAAAGCCAGCCCTCTGCCCAAGCCCCACTTACCCTGGGAAAATGAAGCCAGTGGCTTCTTTTGGTTTCACTCATGACCAGCCTCGGGGAAGACAAAGCAGTAGCAACACAGTGCCGCCATTAGCTCAAGGCGGCCAGGCGCCTCAAAGCACACGCCCAGTGGTCTTGCCCCCTCAGCTTCCATAGAAGCTGGTCTCCGCACCCAGCCCCAGTTGTTGGCTCCACCCCAGAATCACACTCAGGGGGCCTCTTAATTCACTCAACATTTATTGAAAATGACTCTGTGCCAGGCCCCCTGCGAGGGGCAGAGGTGGATAAGACGTGGCGCCTGCCCTCAAGGAACTCACAGTCTAACGGGGGAAGACACACACCCGTTACGGTGCCTTGTAACAAATGCCACAGGACAATGACCACAGGGCTGGACAAGCAGGGAGGGAAGGACAGCCTCCGCTTAGAAAAGTGCCTTTGAGCCTGTACTATATCTTGCAGTGTCACAGGAGTTCACCAAGTAGCCAAGGAGGAGGGACACACGATGGACACAGAGGTATCAGGATTGGAACAAGCATCATGTGCTCAGGAAGCGGCAAAGGCTGGCCTCTTTCCCAGGGATGATGGGAGGAAGGCTGGAGCAAGCTGGTGAAAGAAGGAGTGAGGCATGCCAGGGGCTCTGGTGAGAGGAGCCATGGAGGTCTTTAAGCAGTGACCTCATCAGAAATGTCTTTTAGAAAGAAAATGCTGGCAGAGATAGGAAGAATTTCCAGGAAGAGACTGACAGTTTAGGCAAGATGATGCGATACAGAGGAGGGTAACTGCAGGTTGGCTCAATGGAGCCCACAAGAGGGGGGGTGGGGGAGGGAGTCAGACAACAAGGGAGAAACAGGACAGAGGGGGAGGGCTCCACGCCAAACCTGGGGTGGATTCCCTCAATCTTCCCAACTCTGTGAGGGAGGCAGAAGCATCCCCACTTTACAGATGATGTTTGGAGAAGTGAAGTGACTTTCCTAGTCACACAACTAGATTACGGAGCTATCTGCAAACCTATCATTCGATACTGGAGGGAAATCCAGACTAATTACTCTTCTCCATTCTTAAAGCTGGTATCCCAAAGACTGCTCTTTAGCAAATACTCTGGGAGACTGTGTACAGAAAAGGGATAGAAGAGCATTTCTTTCCATTTCATTATTCAGACTGGCTGCCATCCAGTGCGCTAGAAGTAAGGCTTCACTGGACTATCACGTAGCACTCGCGGTTTTCAAAGCGTCCTCGGGATTGGTTTCTCCTTCTCTTTACACCATCAGCAGGGAACACACTCACGTCCCCAGTTTGCAGGTGGAGAAGCCAAGTCCAGGGGAAGTGAAAGGTCATGTCCCATGTCACCCAGTTTCCTTGTCCCCAAGTCCAAGGCTCTTTCCTCTACCTGTGCTCCTGATACAGGACTCCTGGGGATTCTGCAACCCCTTGCTCCCCACTTCCCATCTCTGACCGTGCAGACGGCACCAACAGAACTGCTACTTAGTGACACAGGTCTGGCCAGCTTGGTTCTTATCCAAGGCAGTCCCTTCTGTAAAGTATTCCTAAGAAGTCCTCAGCCACCAGGCCTGTCAGGGTCCTGTTATCACTCTCCCAGCCAAGCCTGGTCCTGCCTCCAGATCCCCACTTCACCAGGATCACAAGGATACATGCAACTATTGCAGGAAATGGAGGCTTTTCCTGCAGTAAAATGAAAGCAGCTAACATTATTGAGCACCTACCTACTGGTTGTCATAGACCCTGCTAAAAACTTTACATGTTACCTTAGCCTGCTGCCACCCAGCAAAAATAGGTATTCTTATCCCCATTTTACAGATGAGGACAGTGAGGTTCAGAAAGGCTAAGTGACTTGCCCAAGGTCATTCAGCTAGTTGCGGAGGCAGTATTCATAACTCAACTGTTGGACTCGAGAACGCACTTTATTTTTACTCTGCCACACTGCCCAGGCTCACCACTCTACAAGTGCAGAGACGTCCACACCAAAGTGGAAAAGGAAAAGGGAGGCAAGACAGCTTTTCCATGTTTGCTGCCCGGCTCCCAGGCAGCTTCAGGGAGGCTAATCCCATGGTGTTTCACTCGGCCAACAGTCCCACCAGCCTGGGACCCTGGGAAGCCGACGAGAGTCAAAGGGCTCCCTGGCAGGCTTATCCTGGCAGCTGCCCAGCTGACTTGTGCTAACACAGCAACAGGCACAGGAAAGGCTCTAGAGGGAGTGGAAAAGCACCAGACACTGGGTCTCTGAGGGGACAGAAGTGATTCCTGCCCAGCTCAGACAGGATAACCCTGCTCTAAAGCCACCACCATCACTGGACCGAGAAAACACCCGAGAAGGGGCCAAGCACCTTTAGCAAGCACCAAGCACCTCTCCTTACTAATAATGTGTTTCAGTGAGTCGTGACAATTGGGCCAGTCCAGAAGAGGGACATGTGCCTCCAAGGTGAATCAGCAAGCATGGAAGAAACCAGTGCCCTGGTTCATTCCAGCCACCTTGGCCTGCCTTTGCCCACAACCACAGGAACCCTGCTACTCGATGTCACCTGAGCAGAGGCAAGAAGGCACGCACTGTGTCAGAGTTCCACCACGGGCGGTGGGAAAGAAAGAGCCAGCTGGGGATATTAATAGGCCTGCTGGCGGCAGAGATTCAGTGAGGGCAAACCCTAGGAAATGAAACTGCCCAAGAGGGGGCATAAAATGAGACTCCTGGAAGGGAGCAATGTAGGTTTCCAAAGACAGGGCTTCGGCAGCCAGGCCCTGGGCGGAGCTACATCAGCAGTGACAGGGTTATTCTGAAATATCTGCAAATCCAAAAATGTCTTAGTTTGTGGGAAAACTTTTTTGGTGCGGTTTCTGTAGGTTTTCTATCCTCTAAAGTTCTGTTTAGACTGATATTAGATATTAAGTATCTAATATCTATTAGACTGGTTTCAAGAGAAACTAATCCTGGGCCCTAATATTTGCCACAAGTTGTTATACTGCTTTAAAAAAAAATGTATACCTCGCAGATTTCACTGAAAGGAAAGAGACAGTTTGAGAAGTCACAAATTGGCAGCTACTGGATGAAATTAAATCCACGGGTATGTTAGGAGGCTTTGAATTCTTTTTAAAAAATCAAATGTCAACATTTAAAAATCAAGTTTCCAAAAAAAAAAAAATGCGTAATATTCTAAATTTCTAGCATCTTTTAGAAAAAAGAAAAAAAACCGAAAAATTTGGCATCACAAATTGGAAGATGCTGCATGGCCACTGCCCCCTTTAGGCAGGCCGGTCCCTGTAATTCCTGGCCTGGCCTATTCACTTAAGCCCCGCTCACTTAAGCCCCCCCACCCTCCCCCGACTGACCCCTGGGGGCATGCGCCTTTGCCACTCCTTGTTTAAGCCCAGGGAAGGGCTGCCAGGCTTGGTCATGCTCAGGACCACCACAGGGCGGCAGCACTGGTCTGTCACCGGCCAGCGGGCTAACCAAGCTGAGCTCGGCACACCCTTGCAGAACCAGACATCTCATGCTTACCTCAGTGCTAGACACTCACACACTCATTAGATTTATTCCCTAAAAGCAACAGTGGCTCATTTCAGCATCCCCACTCGCTTCAGGGACTGAGGAGGACCACTAACGACTTGCTCTCTCCTCTGGCCACCCCCTTCCACATCTTCCCGGCTCCGCCCACCCACTTGTTCAGGAATCCCACCTCCACCCACCTGTTATACCAGCAGGCCTCAGATCCCAAGAGAAGAGAAGCAGGACAAACCCACCCCCACCCCCACCCCCATCACCTTGAAAGACAGTTCATTCTTCATCATATGCTCCTTACTTGCTTTTGCTCACTTAGGTTAAATGTCAGTTGACTTCATGGACAATAGGTTCTTACACCTCTTCCCACCCTCTGCTCTCACTGCCCTTCCAACAGCACTAGTGACATCTTAAGCGGCAGCATTTAGTATAAATTCCTGCAGCCATTTAAGAAAGACCTTTGGGGGGCGCCTGGGTGGCGCAGTCGGTTAAGTGTCCGACTTCAACCAGGTCACGATCTCGCGGTCCGTGAGTTCGAGCCCCGCGTCGGGCTCTGGGCTGATGGCTCAGAGCCTGGAGCCTGTTTCCGATTCTGTGTCTCCCTCTCTCTCTGCCCCTCCCCCGTTCATGCTCTGTCTCTCTCTGTCCCAAAAATAAATAAACGTTGAAAAAAAAAATTTTTTTTTAAGAAAGACCTTTGGTATTATGCATCAAGGTCCTCAAAACTGCACATCCATTTCACCCAAAATGCCATTTGTGGTTCCTGCCATTGACTCCAAAATGCAGGAAAAGCTTTATGAAAGATATTCATTGCAATATTTACACTAGTGAACCACCAGAAACAATCCAAATGTCCAGCAACTGGGAAATTACTGAAAACTATATTTTTCCCACTTGATGGGCAGTTGTGAAGCTATTAAAGTAGGATTGTGAAGACCATGTGATAAGATAGAAAAAATGATTATGATATGAGAAACTATGTAAAGAAAGAATATAAAATTAAGTGGACAATAATGTAAAAATCTTAAAAACCTATGCCAAGAATTAGTGAAAGGGAACAAAATGCTACCTTTGTAGTTGTACTAGAGCCCTAGTTGGGGTTGGGCATGGGGCTGACCCTTTTTAAATCTCTACCAAATGTTCTTTAATGTATATATATTATTTTTATAGGGAAAAATGTAGTTCTGTGTACAACTGGGAAATTTGATAGCAATTCTTAAGCTCCCTGGTCTACACTGAATTCACACTTTGAAATATCCTATAAGCCTCTTCCCATCATGATAAAAAGGCTGCTGGGAACCTGCACGTCCAGGACTCACTGCCTGGGCCCCGGAGCCCTTAGTTAAAGGCCAGTATTATCCACCCCTGAAGTGCCTGCACTTGCATAACTCCTAAGGAGACCCCAACACTATCTGGAAGATAGGATTCAATCAATATGGTTCTCAGATGCCACTTTAATCAAGTTTTGTACCATACAGTGATGGGGGGGGGGGGTGAAAAATCATGACTGTTTTCAAGCAAATTCACCTGTCCCAAGGCAAACTGCCTGGACTTCCAAGAACAGAAAAAGGCTTTCCTCCCCGAGGAGTCTCTTTCCTGACCTGATAGGATAGGATTTCAGGAAGAATGAGCACAGGAAGAGGGCAAACTAGTGAAAGAAGCCAGGTAGCTTTTTGAATTCTTCCCAGTGCACACAGGAACTAGGCCTGCAGGCATGCCTCCTAAGGCAGCCCCAACTCCAGCCCCTCCCCGCTGAGGCCGAAGAGCCTCCCCGCAGAAGCAGACGGCCGTCGTTTATAACACTTCTCCCAGCAGCACGCCCAGAAGCGCAGAAGCCTGCACACCACACAACGGATGCAACCTTCAGGCCAGAACCCCCAAGAGCCTTTCCTCTTCACTGGCCCCTCGGCTGCTCACGTGTCTGCCTGGCGACAGAACAGCAGCCAGTATGTGCAAGGCTGGGTGGTGCGGGAAGGGCCAGAAGAAGCAACAAAGCAAATGACATGTGGGTTCTGGGGCCGGGTAGACACGGTGGCAGGGCCACTCATGGCCCACAGAAGGACCCATGGGGCTCTGTGTCCTCCATTAGTTCTTCTCCGGGCGGTTTCTGTTCAGGACAGCTTTAGGGGCAAATTCCAGCTTGTCCTTAAGGCTCACCACCTGGGTGTGGTCCTTGCCTAGCAGTTCATCCAGCTTGCGGTCCTCCCGGCGCTCAGAGATGCTCTTCTCCTCCTCCGCGGGCTGGGGATCCTTTCCCCGGATGAACCATTCCAGGTGGTAACCCACGGCCCCGACCACAAAGGCCACAGGAAATGTGACATAGGGAGCATAGGTACGCACCACGGTCCAGAGCACAGGCCACATGACATCTGCAGAAGAGCACAAGGCCACATTAGGGAGAAACCAGCACCCCCTCTTCCCCGAATACGGACAACCCAACCCACTGGGGCTCTCCACTTCCCAGGAAGCAGGCACAATTTACTGAGCATCCACCCCAGGCAGAGTAATCCAAGAGGGTACCTTGCTTTAGGCGACAGTTCGGGCCCTGAAACAACCTAGGCAGTTTTCAAAGATATGATTGTTAGGGAAAGGGGGAAGAATCTCTTTTATGTACTATACTCTTTGACAATTACACAACCATGCATGGCAGTGTTCCCCACAAGGGAACCTCTGAGCTTACCTACCAAAGATTCAAGTCTGTTATTGACCCCAGGCCCTGCCTCCACAGTTTGCCAACATTACAGGAATGGACAAGAGCCTTTCTCCGCTCTATGCAGTTTCTCCATGAACACAGCCAGCCATAATTTTCCTACCATGTGTAGTCCCACTATGAGTCTCCTGGCTCCAAGATAATGAGAAGTAGTTTCTTTGCCTCACAAAAATAATAAGGAGCATATTTAAGTGGCCAAAACCCTAATCCATTACTCAACCATTCTGGATGTTATATAAATGATGATTTTTTCCTATTCTGACCTTGATTTCCCTAACAATGAGACATATTTATACTTTACAAAACTGCTGCCCAAACCTCTTTCAAAATACGTTCTCTTCGGGGCACCTGGGTAGCTCAGTTGGTTAAGCATCCAACTCTTGATCTCGGCTCAGGTCATGATCTCACAGTCAGGAGATCAAGCCCCACGTTGGGCTCCTTGCTGAGCGTGGAGCCTGCTTGGGATTCTCTCCCTCTCTCTGCCCCTCCACCCCCTCTCAAAAATAGATAGATAAATAACAATATACATTCTCTTCAACAAAGCCCATACCCTCATTTTGCATAATAAACTCCTAAAAATATCACCAACACTGAAAAACTAGGGCTTGAGTTTTTCTGTAAAAAAACAAAAAAAAACACTGTACAAGCCCATGGCAGAAAAAAAAAGGTGGAATGGCTCTGGAGCGTCCTGAAAGTAAGTAAATTAAGCTCTTACGTGCCAGTCCTTGGGCTAAGCAGTTTATATACAGTATTCCCTTTAATCGTCATGTCTACTCTAAGAAGTAGATGGCATTATCAGAGGGTTAACTAACTTGCCCAAAGTCTCAACTAAAAGATCATTCCATTTGCACTCTGTAGGTGTTTCTCCAACTTGGCTATCTCTGGTCTAAAGTGTACAACTGAAACCTCACCAAGGATAAAATGATTCTCTCTTTTTGGTTCCAATTCTCTTTGGAGAAATCCAGTGTTCTGTGCACTAAGACTATAATGGATCATCATCAAGGAAAAAACTGCAGCAGCCTCAAGGTTCCCCTCTGGGTCCTTTGTCTTAGCACCAGGCCCTATGCTGGACAAGTCACACACTAGTCATCACCTGATCTTTACAACACCTCTATGAGGCAGGAATTATCAGCCCAGATTTGTGTCTAAGGCCACAGTGGCTCAGGGACATTATGTTAACTTGTCCAGGATCACTAGAAGTGACACAGCCACAGCTTTTGAATCCAGGCCTCTCCGAACTTCAATGCTTGTGCTCTTTCTAGTGGTAAGAACACATTGCAGACAGGTGTATTGTTTCCTCCAAGTCCTGGACTTGGGGAGAGCTTCCTGCAATTTCTTCCCAACTACTTGGCATGTCACTATCTGGAAGAGCTTCCCTCTTGGACAAACTCTAAGATTACTCAGATTTGTGAAATCATAAGACTTAGAAGTTGTTAAAACTCCGATGAAGAACCTCAAACCTAATACTTCATTTTCTTTCCTTTTATGCAAATTCCCTATAAGTAAACACTTACTCTAAACAGCAATCCTCCATTCAAATCCCTCATTTGCCGTCAAACACAGCAAGCATGAGTCCACAATTCCTATCACTCCCCACATGCAGCAAAGGTCTCTCTGTCGTCCTGCCCACTCTAATCATTCCCCAACTAGTCAATTCATTCATTTATTCAACACTTAGAACCACTTTCTCTGTGACAGATGTTGGGCTGGCAGCCTACCCTACTTATCTGCATTTCTCAAAACACTTAAGCTCCAAGAGAGCAAGGACCATGTCTGTGTGCACCACCAACCCCCCCCCCCCCCCCCGCCTGGTATAATGCTCCCCAAAACAGTTTGTTGAATGAATGAATGACAGCTCAGACAACCCGCCAGTGTAAAATCACAGCAGTCACCCACCCCCTCGCCCTCAAAAGGCGGCAGGAATACAGCAGGCTACTTTTCTGATTCCAAGAAGCTAAATACTCTCCAAGTCATCCCTGGGGTATCAAAATGAAAGCAGCAAATACTGGAACGTATTCTTTCCGGCCCAACACAGAGAGAGCCTGAGAGCCCGGTAAAGGTCAAGTGGGTTCCCGGGAAGCCTGTCCTTGTACCGGCGCCCCGGAGACCCAATGAGACCCGAAGCCGCAGTTCCGAGATTTGAGAAATGTTAACAAGGGCAGATGAGATCTGACAGGGTGGAAGGACCGACCCTGACCGTCACTCGAGACCAGCCCAGAGATGGGAGCGCAACTGAGGTCCACGTCCAAGTATCTGCCCTTCTCCCTCCTCTGGGCTCCCAGGCCCTGCCCGTTATCCCACCACGCTGGTGGCCTTGTCGGCGTCCGTTCTCACCCACGTGCCTGAGGCCGAGAAGCCCTGGTCGCAAAGGGTCTGCTGGGAGCCCAGACTCAGCTTCCGAGCCCTGGGAAGAGAGGAGCTGTCAGGCCGGGGCGGGAGCAGACACTCGCGATCACCCTTCCCTAATTCAGAGGTCACTGCCTGGAGCCGTCCCCCCGGCAACGGGCGGCCCCGGCGGCCGCTCTGGGGGAGGGAACTGCCCGCCGGGACCGCGTGCTCACCTGCGCCGCAGCCCGCACTGCACCGTCCGGGCCCCGTCCTCCGCCCGCTCACTCGCCTGGAGCACCGACGTCTCCACTCCCAGCGGCCCGCAGGCCCTCGCCCCGGGATCCCGCCCACCGGCGCCTGCTCTCTCGGAGCGCGGCGATTGGCTGAGCTCCAGCCAGAGAACCAGAGGAAGCTAGGCGTCCTCAGCAGGCCCCGCTGCACAGAGAAGGGTACTGCGCCCCCTGGTGGTATGGAGGTTTCCCAGTGACGTTAGCACGTGCTTGTCGCGGGGAGAAAGTGGAAGGTCATCCATTCTTTATTCAACTGATGTTTATTAGGCGTCTTCTAAGACCTAGGTCTGGGCACACAAAAATTAAAGACAGATTCCTTGACTTCAAGATCCTCTTAGCAGAATATAGTCTAGAACTCTAAGAACGCTTCAGAGCTGGGCTAGCTTTCTAGCCATGTGACCTTGGGAACATTATTAATCAGCCTGCGCCTCCTTTCCAGCTTATGCATAAAGGTAATAACACCTATTTCACAGAAGGTTGGGAGGGTTTGATGAGATAATGCATGTAAAGTGCTGTGCCAGGCACAGAGCAACAGGGAAATAAATGGTACTATCGTTGGTATACAAAAAATTGAAATGCAGTAAAACCTAAGTCTTATCTGACCCCTCAGATACAAGTATTCACTCCCCCTGTATCCACTATGCCCTGTACAGACACGTATTTGATCACATACAGTTGACCTTCGAACCACAGGTTTGAAACTGTGTGGGTCCACTTATACACGGATTTTTTGCAATAAATACAGTACAGTACCATAAATATATTTTTCTTCCTTATGGTTTTCTTAATAACATTTTCTTTTCTCCAGCTTATTTTATTGTAGGCAGACAGTACATTATATATATATATATATATATATATATATATATATAATATACAAGATATGTGTTAACGGTTATCTGTAAAGCTTGTGGTGAAAAGTAGGCTATTGGTAGTTCAGTTTTGGGCGAATCAAAAGTTACACATGGATTTTCGACTGTTCAGGAGGTGGGTACCCCTAATGCCCTCATTGTTCAGGGGTCAACTGTGTAGAGAAAAACACCAAAGCTCAAGTTCCGTAACCCCCCACTAGCCCCTCTGACATCTGTTCCACGAGTCTCAGCCAAGCATGTTTATCTGTAGGACGCAGGCTAAACTCATATTCCTCCATGCAGACCAAACAGTTCACACCTCTGTGCCTTCTTTTACTATGCTTTTTCATCTACCTGGAGTGCCCCTCCCACCTTTCTTTACCAAAGTAGCTCTGGCTCATTTTTCCAGCTTCAGGGACACCTCCAAACAGGAAGCCTCCTAGATTGCTTAGGGCATCACTTAGCTGCCCTTCCTCTATGATCTCAAAGAAGTCAGTGCTGGAGTGCCTGAGTGGTTCAGTCAGTTGAGTGTCCGACTCTTGATTTCAGCTCAGGTTGTAATCTCACGGTTCATGAGATAGAGCCCTGTGTCAGGCTCTGCACTAACAGCCTGGAGCCTGCTTGGGATTCTCTCTCTCCCTCTCTCTCTGCCTCTCCCACCCTCTCTGTCAAAATAAATAAATAAACTTTTTAAAAAAAGTGCTACGCTCTGGAAGTGGAGATAGAGAGAAAGGAACAGTATAAAGAAACACGTAAATGTGTAAGAAACCATTATTAGCAGAACTTGTTCCTCAAAAGAGAGGAGAAGGAAATAGAATTGCCTAGAATAATTAGCATTCAGTCAGCCAATCCACATGTTCTAGGCAGTGGGGATGCAAAATTGACTGTGACCACCCCTGTCCCAGGAGTTTTCTGAAGAGATTGCCCGGCCCTGGAAGCAGAGGGGTCTGTGAACTGCCAAGGGAGTGACAACAGAAGCATGCACAAGTAGCCCAGAGGAGGAGCCCAGGAAGAATCAGAGAGTGCTCACCAGAGGCACCTACCCTTGAGCTGAGTCTTAAGGGATGGCTGGTAGTTCCGTCAAGCAGAACTGAGTGGAGCTCTAGCGTACAGACTTAGGAATCAAATGTGGGTTCAAATTCTGGCCCTGCTGCCTGCTAATCTCAGAAAAGCTGTTTACATCCTTTGTTTAAACACAGGCAATAAGTTCCCATCTCCTAGGGTGGTTCTGAGTATTATATCACCTTCTGTGTATAAAGTGCTTGGCACAGTGCTTGCCCCCCCCCCCCCCGCCCCGAGTGCTCAGTAAACGGTCACTGGTATGTTCAGTATTCCCCAAATTGCTTCCTTCTTCTGTAATGCCTGTGTCCACTGAAGGCTTTACTTATTCCCTAAGCCAAAAACCTAAATGACACCTTCAAAATCTCTTCGTCTTTGCATTATTCCCCAAACCCAGCTTATGCTTTCTGGAATGTCTCTGAAGTTCTTCATCATCTCTTACCTGGACCACCTTAGCAACTCCCTGAGTGGTCTTCCTGCTTTCCATTGTTCCCCCCAGTCCATTTCCATTCTTAGCCAAAGGGTCTTTCAAAACCTTAAATAAAACCTTGAAATCTCCAGCTAAAACTCCCTCTCTTCTCATGGGTCCCTTCTGGCCTCTCTCTGAGCCTGTCACCTACTGCCAGTCTCTGCTCTTCCCATGACCCCACATACACTTACCCTACCATTCGTTTGCCCCAGCTGGTCCCTTTGCCTGAAATGAACGTCCTCCCTCTCTTCCTCTGCTGCAAAACTCTAACTTATCCTGCAAGACCCAGTTCAAAACGCCTCTCTTGCAGAAAGCTTTCCTAGAATCAACTGGCTGCTAGAGGCTCTATCCTCTGGTCTCCTCAGCCCCTCTGGGAGAGGCCTCCCTTTGTATGTACCTGTCTGTTTATATGCCTGGCTATGGCCAAACAGGGAGCAATTTAAGCAAAGGGGCTGGATCTAACCCTTCACTTGCCCGTGGAGCCCAGCACATCTCCCCAGGCCTCAACATCCAGGGACTCCCTGCCACATCAGCCCCACATGGGGAGATGTAGATGTCCTGTCTGTAGCAAGATGCCCATTACACTTGTTCAGGGCTGTCCTGTTCCTCTATGCCAGTCCCATATACCTCATGGTCCTGGAAAACCCAGCCCAGTTTCTGGGAAAAGACATAGACCCATAAAGAGCTGTATAGTGCAGATGGTAAAACTCAGACGAAGCCACTTCTCAGCTTTGTGATTTGGGGTAAGTTTAAATTCTGAAAGCCTGTTTTCTCAGCTGTAAATGATGGTAACAATATCCACTCCAGAGGATTGCTCTGAGTATCATCCAGTTCAAACCCAATTTTAGAGATGAGAAAACTCCATCTCAGAGAAGTAAAGTGACCCAGCCAAAGGCTCACTTGGCAAGTCCAGGGGAAATAGACAAATGGGCATTTCTAGTTGAAACTTTTGGACAGTCATCCAACCTAAATGTTCTCAAACCTGGCTGCCCATCAAAATCACCTGGCACACTTGTTAAAGACTCATTTGGGGGCAGAGAGTCTATTCACAGTCTTGGACCGGGCCCAGGAATCTGTTTGGGATCAGCTCCAAGCTGACTCACTTTGGGGAATTTGGAACATATAGGGTTCCTCTCTACCTTCCAGTGGCCTCATCTAGGCGTGTGTGTGTGTGTACGACCTCATGCTTTTCAGGTGGTCTCCCACACCAGCCTGGAAAATAGCTGCTTCTGCCACTCTCCTATTCAAAACCCTTCCATGGCTCCCCGTGGCTCTCAGGACCCAGACCCACTCTCCTCAAGTTGACCCAAAAGCCCAGCATGGTCAAGCCTTTGCACTCTCAATGCTTTCCCTCCTCCTGGCCTTTGCACAGCTGTTATCAGACCTTGGAACATTCTTCCCGGCCCTGGCACTGCTCCAGTGGCTCTTTCCAGCATTCACCCTTATTCCGTAACTGCTTGTTTACTTATCTGTTTTTCCCATAAGACCGTTAGTGCCATAGGATAGCAACTACACTTGTTCAGGGCTATGTTCCAGGTGCTGGCCAGTGCCAACAGTGGTTCTTGATAAATACCTGCTAAATAAATGAATGAGAACTGGCTAGTCCAATGTGGCCCAAAAAGGCAGTCAGAGACTTGGATGGCTCTTCTTCCTGCCTCAGGGTGACACATCAACCCCAAGGACCAGAAGGGGTTGCCAGACAGGGTGGGAGCTGTCATCAAACCCTTTCTGGACTGGGAAAGCTGTAGAGCTAAAAGCTCACGGTTTGGCATTAGACAGACCTGGGTCCACCACTATGAGCCCTGCCTGTGACTTTGGACGGGTCACTGAACCTGTCTGGGATTTCAGCTCTCTCACCTGTCATAAGGATGAGCTCCATTCATGTAAATCGCTCTCCCCCTGCCTGACCCGGAGCAAACATCCCATAAACATTAGCCATCACTACCAGGTCTGGGTTTCTTCTTAGCTTCCCAGGAAAGTTCTGTTGCCCCCCCCCCCCGCACCCCCCCACCAAAGTGCCCACCCAGAGGAGGCATCAGAAAAATGTGACAACACTAAATTGAATAATGTTTCTGCTGCTGATCAGTAGTGAGTGGAACAGAGGGAACACCGGACCCTTCGGGGAAGGGAAACCAGTATCCATCCATGTCTAAGAATAACAGCAAACCCTGTTTATTGAGCGCAGGCCTGCCGGTGAACCAGGATTTGGACTCTGGGTTGCCCTGTTGGTGGAGGGAAGCCTGGGAGCATTGAGAGGCAGAGAAATGGACTAAACTAGGAGGAGTGAGGAGGAAACCCTCCCTTCTTCACTGCCCCCGGGCCCCTCCAGTAGGGCTCAGATCCTTCGCAGCCACCAGGGGGCCGAATCCCCTTTGCCCCAGCTGGCTCAGGCGACTGGGCTCTCCCCATATCAAAAGAGCGGCTACCGGCCTCCCCTCCCACCACCCGCTTCCCGACCACCCCCAGCTCCCATGCACGGGGCAGAGGTGGCTCCTTCTGGAGAGAGCAGCCGGCTCGAGTGCAGTTCTGCCGTTTTATTTTTCCTGGGATACTCAAGGGGATGTGGGAACAGCCACAGGTGTGGTGAGGGGAAGCCCCGTCTCCCCTCCCCAGCAGCTGGGAAAGGGGAGAGGCCCAGGCGCCCTGGTCCTGGGTTGGTCCAGCCACTGTGGTCCCTGGGCCCGGTGGGCTGAGGGCTGAGGGTGGAGCCCCTGGGAGGGTGGGGCAGGCTCCTAGGTGGGGTTCGGGATTCTTCATAAAAAGCCACGAAGCTTGATCCCCACGAAGCCCAGCCCCGCGGGGTGGGGGGAGGGGTGGGGGGGACGCAGAGCCCAGATGGGGGACCCGGCCCGGCCTGGCCCGTGGGGGGTAGTAATGGCAGAGATGGTGCCCGTGGGGAGGAGGTGGGGACGAAGCGTCGGACCAGGAGGGAGGGGAGTCCAGGTGGGGGCGCAGGGTGGAGAGGCACGGCCCCCAGCCCAGCCCGGGCGCCTTCGCGTGGGGTCAGGAAGGTAAAAAACCCACGAGAGTGTGACGGGCAGGAGGGGCCGGGGCGTGCGGTGCCGGCGGGGCGGGCGCACGGGGCGGCCCGCGTTCACAGTGACCTCGACGCTGGGTGTACAGTACGGGTAGAAAACCGCGGGCCCGGGCCCAGGCTGGGCGGGCCGGGCCGGTCACAGCCTGGTCTGGGCCTCGGGGATGTAGATCTCGATGCTGTCGGCGCTCTCGGTGGCCGAGCTGTGGCGGAAGGAGGCGGCGCGCTTGGCCGCCAGGAGCCGCTTGCGCGCTTCCTGCCGCTGCCGGTCCACCGAGTCCAGGGAGCGCTCCTTCACCGGCACGCCCCGGCCCCGCGAGGGCTTCTTTGGTATCGGCGGAGGGACCTTCTTCTCCTCCTGCCGGGAGAGGGGGCGGCGGCTCAGTCTGGAGGTCGGGGTCCCCCCACCCCCGATCCCGCCTCCCGTGGGACTGACACCAGGCTCCCGCGCGGGAGAACCGTCCGAAGCCGCCGCCACCACCGACGCCGGCCAAGAAGTCCCGGGGGTGCTTGCGGCAAGGTCAAAAGCCACTTTTCATTAAAAATTAGGAAACCGGGCGCCCCCTGGTGTCGCCGTTCGCGACTACTCGCATCAGAGCGCTCGTTCCTCCGAGACGGTGGGAAGTGGGCGATATCCCCCCAGTCGGGAGGAGTGCGGCTTCCCTGACTCGTGCAAGGAAATGGGGGTTCGCTACTAGACGTCTGGGCCTCATCACAGACAACCTCTAGTGAAGTGAGGGCTGACGGGCCCGCCAAGGTCCCCGCTGTGCCTAGGTCCAAGCTAAGGGCAGTCTGGAATTTCGCTCCTCTGCTTCTTCAAACTACAGCTGGTCCTAGGCGGCTGCAGCCACCTCGGGGCTCTGGCAGCTCAGGCAGTGATGAGCACAGGGCCAAGCAGATGGCAGTGACCAAGAGTGGGATCATATTGAAAGAAGATGGTCACCATCACCTGTCCAGGACTGCCTTTGCTCCCTGTGAATGTCCTCTGTTCCCCTGCCTCTCCCCACAACAGGTCTGTCTGGGGAAGGGCATTTTCCAGTCTGTCCTTTTGGCTTGAAGGGACTCTCCCCTACCTTAGGCTCCAGGAGTTTCCAGCTGTTGGCCTTAAGTTGCTGTAGCTCCAGGAACTTGAGGGTCACATCCTCGATAGAGAGCTGCAGGAGATCCCAAAAACCCGCCAGGTCCTGGAAGGTGGGCACGGGGAACGCAGTGGGGTCCTTTAGTGGAGAGAGACAGAGGAGAGGCAGCCAGTCAGGAAGATCTGTGCCCCAGCCAGGACCAGAGAAAGCCCCATCCACCCTCACTGTCAGGAAGTTCAACCTGGGACAGTGGGGTGGGGGGATGAGAGACAGGGAGACAAGAGCGAGCCCAGGCCTCTCCCTGTTGGGCACAAACACCTGGTCTCACCTCCAGGCATACGCACACCTAGTAGGCTCTAGCCCATGGGCACTCACCATGCTTTGCTGACACAGCCGGAAGAACTGCTGAACTTTCTGGGACAGGAGAAGTTGTGTACTGCCCACTGCACTGCGGATCTTCTCCAGGACTGGAGAGCAGAAGGAGATTCAGGGAAGGGCCGGATGACTCTCCTTTCCCAGCCTCCAAGATGTCTGCCCTGAATGACTCAACCTTCCCGTATCTGGCACTCTCTGTCTGTCTGTCTCCTCCAGTCCCCTCCCCATCCCATCCTCAAGTTCCTAACAAACAGCTCCTACCCCATTTCACCAGGCCAGCTGTATCCTCAGACACCAGTGTTTCTTCCTTCATACAACCTCCATTTCGTAAGCACCTATGCTCCTGTGTCTCTCTTCCCTCCCATGTCATGGAACAGACGGAAGCCAGCCCCAACTTGGCCCTTTAGGCTTAGCCAGGCACTAGCTCGATGACCACCATTGGTCGAATTTTGTCACTCATCAGTATAGGACTCCTTGGCTCATTAAGAATTATGGAAATTTTCATATGCCTGACTCTTGTCTTCTTAGTCACTATTCCATAAATGTAGGGATTCTGACGTATGACTGTCTCCCCTCAGATGGATTTGCAGAGAAGGGCCATGGCCTCCCTCAGTACAGGGCTGTGTCTCCTTCACCTAGGCCTCAGACAGTGATCTAACATCATGCACTGCCTTGCCCTCTGCCTTGAAGTATGGTCCCACTCGCTAGATCAGACCTGGACTCCCACACCAGCTCAGATGAGAACAGAGTCCCCTTGATCCCCATGGACTGGGTGACTTGGACTGGCAGCCATCTCCTAAGAGGCCCAGCTCCTTCATCTGGTCACTTTCCCTGTCCGACCTTGACCTCAGCCTCTGAAGCTGCTCCCCACTTCCTTCCAAGAGCTCCCAGCATGCCATGCTGCCAAGGGGAGACGTATGGAGGTCAAAGTCCTCACAGAGGCACACTCAAGCCCAACCAGAGGGCCCCCCTGTTCCACGGCTCTCCGCCCACCCCCAGTGGTGATCTCTTCGCGCACACAGGGTCCCCCACTCACTCTCCTCCGGCAGCTCATAGTCCTCCGCCTCGCGCTCCATCTGCTGGCACCAGTGCTCCAGCTTCTCCACCTCCGCCCTCAGCATCTTGATGAACCACTCGCCATCCCGAGGGCAGGGGGACGTGCGGCCTGAGTCGGGGAGGCTACGTGAGCCGCGCTCCATCCAGGAGTCCCGACGGCTGGACCCGGGGCCAGGGGTGGGGGCAGGGGCAGGGCCTGGCGACCCATCGGTGGCCGGCGGCTCGTACGGCAGTGGGTAGCCCTCGCGGTAGGCCCACTGGCCCTGTGTGTGGACCGTGCGGAAGACTGAGTAGGTGGGGGCCCGGGGCCCTGGCTGGGGCTCAGAAGCGTGCCTCTGGAAGGAACGTCCGAACTGCAGGGCCTTGTCTTCTGTGGCCACTGTGGCCAGGCCAGCCAGGCCCTCCAGCTCCAGGTCTGCCTGCACACCCGCCGTCACACTGTTGGAGCGCTTGAACCTTGCCCGCCTGGTGAGAGAGGTGTCTGTCATCCCTGCCCCTTCCTGCTCTCATCGCCATCCTCACCCCCACCCCAGGCCCAAAGGAAAAGGAAGAAGAAAAGAAACCTACAATGTGATGGACACTAATCCACGACCTTGAACTATACCAGCCCTTGCAGGTGGGTACAGAATTCCTGTTGCACTGCCTCTGGACAGGGGTGGTATTCAGAATATTTAACAATCTGTACTCGGTGGGCAGAAAAGATGCTGGCATACAGCAATCAGGATGGACGCACCCAAAGTGCTCAGAGCACAGCCTTGCAGAAGCAAGGGGCAAAGCAGTAGGGCGAGAGAGGGACCAGGGTGGTGGCTCTTTACCAATGAACACAGAAACATTTCAGCATTTGGACAAACAGCATGCCTTTGCTAGTTTACAACAACTGCCTGGGTTTGTCTTCAGCCCTTCAGAAACGAGTAAACTAAGGCCCAGAGAGGCCATTGGTCACCCAGCTACGAAACAGCTGAGCCAGGATTTGGACCCACGGCTGCTGGCTCCACAGCCCAAGCATCTCCCAGCACACCAGCTGCTGGAACATCAGGAAGAACTGCCTTGGAGCGGCCGGAGGGTGGGGGGAGCCTGCAACTGAAAGGACTTCTCTAGGGAGCCCCACAGCTCAGCCCAGAGCCTGGCCAGACACAGTCAGCCAGTGCCAGTGGAGTTGAATTAAGTTGTTGGCAGGAATGACATAGGGCCTGGAAATTTCTTGTCTTTGAGTTAATATGCAAATCCTCTGCAAAACAGAAAGTCAGTGGGCTTTCTTCTGTTTCACCCCCTCCTCAGTTCAGAGTTCTTTCCTATGAAGAAGTCAGTAGCCTCTGAAGTGCATGGAGCTGGGGTCAGACAATGCTTGAAGAAGTGGGAGTCAGGAGATGTGGGGGTGGTGGGGAGGGGTGAACAGAAGTTTGACGTCTGGAAGTTGCCAGACCAAAAAAGAAAGACCCATATGTCCTAAGCTACCTCCACCCCATTACGGTCTAAAGAGAGGGGAACTTGGGGGGCCAGCTCTAGGGACCCCTCAAGCTTCCCAGGAGTCTCCTCCAACCCCCACAACTTCAGCCTTCCTCTTGCTGCCCAGGCCTCCTCTCCCTGCCTGTCTTGCCTGCCTGCTTCCCTCCAGCTGGCGGGCTGCCTGCTGGGAGCCTGTTGCCATAGAAACCAGGCCCAGAAGGATGCTGCAGGACCCAGGAAAGAGAGATGCACTCATGTGCAGTCTCCAACAAGCCCTATGTCCCAACCCCCACCCAGAGAGACAGAGAAAGCAAGAACATATCCGCACTGCCTCCCACATGATCTTTACCCTGGCATCTGCTCTGTCCTGCCCTGGTCAAGATTTCTATCAGCCTCTGCCTTGATGTTGGACCAGACTCCTTTTAAGACACTTCCGTCTCCACTCAGCACAGCACCAAAGAGAAGCACTAGATGAGGAATCCGATCTGAGTTCTAACGCTGGCTTTGTTGCTGTGTGCCTTTGGGGAGTTACTCCCCTCCGTCTAGTGTGTAAAATATATCATACAATATATATAATTATACATAAGCATACATGCACACATACATCCTATATAAAATGACAGGAATGGACCAAAAATCACTAAGGTACTTCCTCTCTCAAAAATTATACCTTGCATATTTTCAGATCAGGGGCCCAACATTCCCTCACCATTGAGGGAATGTTCCCTCCCTCCAATCCACTCAGGATTGGAGCAGTCTTCCTAAAGCTGATCTCTGCCCAGCTCATTCCCATGCCCCAAACTCTTCCATAGCTCCCCACTGCCAACAACATAAAGTTCAGGTTTCCTCTGCTGGCATTTCCCCAATGCTAGCATCTAGTCTGGAAGCAGTCCTCTTCTCTAACCTCACCGCCCCCTGCATTCTCCTTATTCCCCAAGTCGATTACACTGGCCCTGACTCTAAGCCTTTCTGAAACGGTCTTCCTCCTCCTCCTCCTCCATTCCTCCCTGTCCATTCCCTACTCAAGTCATGTCTTCCTCTGTGAGCCTCCTGATTGCCCCCAAGACCATCCTCAGCACTGCATCTCCCTCAGCAGCCTTCTTGCATTTGGAGACAGCCCCCCCACCCCCCACCCCCAGTTCAGTTAAATTGTTCTCGGTTTCAGGTGAGAGTCTTGTGTGTCTAACTGAACTGTTGGGATGCACTTTCAAAATATCCATCTTGAATATTTCTGTGCCTCTGAGCTCCCATTAACCTTTGGCTCCGTCAGAGCTCCAGCTGTTGCAAACCACACAGGTAAAGGTGGGGCTTGCCCCAGTAAAAGACATTATTGAAGACCTGCCTTCCCTGTTTGCCTCCCTGGTACCCTCATGGAACGTGGCTCTGTCCTTCAGCACCACTGGTGTGCTGCCTTTCACCTCTGAGGGGATCCTGAGAAGATTACATTCTGTCTTGATGGAAACAGGCCACATGGGCTGGAACAGAAGCTTGCATAAGTGCCCCAGGCTGCCTCAATGAAGCCTCTTCACCATGTCTACCTCAAGGAAGACCAAAAAAGTTAGAGCTTATGGGAATACTAGAAGCACACTCTTTACCAATACTCCCAGCAGGGGGTCAGAAAGTGGCAGAGTTTCAGCAGGAGTCAGTCAACCTTGTGCAAGTGGTATTTTTCTTTAATTTTTAAAAATATTTGTTTATTTTTGAGAGAGAGACAGAGACAGAGCACAAGCAAAGGAGGGGCAGAGAGAGGGAGACACAGAATCGGAAGCAGGCTCCAGGCTCTGAGCTTTCAGCACACAGCCCGACGCAGGGCTCAAAACCATGAACTGTCAGATCATGACCTGAGCCGAATTTGGTTGCCCAACCGACTAAGCCACCCAGGCACCCCGTGCAAGTAGTATTTAAAAGCAGCAGTGTAAAGCACCTGGCTGGCTCAGTCAGTGGAGCGTGCGGCTCTTGATCTGGGGGTTGTTAGGTTCAAGCCCCATGTGGGGTGTAGAGATGACTTAAGAATAAAATCTTTTAGGGGCGCCTGGGTGGCTGTCGGTTAAGCGTCCAGCTTCAGTTCAGGTCATGGTCTCACGGTTCATGAGTTCGAGCCCCCCCACCGGGCTTTCTGCTGACAGCTCAGAGCCTGGAGCCTGCTTCGGATTCTGTGTCTCCCTCTCTCTGCCCCTCCCCAACTCACTCTCTGTCTCTCTCTCTCAAAAAAAAATGAATAAACATTTAAAAAAAGAAAAGAATAAAATATTTTTTAAAATTAAAAATAAAAATAGAGAATAAAACCAGCAGTGTGGGACATGATCACCTAAGAAAAGAGCAATGGAACAGAGATGCAAAGCCCTGGGGAACATGGACATTTCATGAGTGGATGGAGACAATGTAGCCCCAGAGGCATCTAAGCCACAGAGGAAGAGGAAGAAAACCAGGGGAGAGTCACCTAAAGGCAGAGAGAAGACAGAAGGGTCTCAAGAAGGAATGAGCAATTGACATGGAAAATACAGCCAGTTGAGAATTAAAGGTGTCTACTGATTTGGCAATATGGAAGCCTCGGGAGACCAGGGCAAGAGCCAGTTTGGTGGAGCATGGAGGCTGAGGCAGATGGCAGGAGGTTGTCAGGAGGTGGAGAAAACTAGCCAAGGCAATTCTTTCAAAAAGGTTAGTTGAGAAACGAGGAAGAGAGAAAACAGTATACCTTTAAGGGAGCGATATTTTGGCTATTTGTCAATTGTATCTCAATAAAGCCGGGGGGAGGGGAAGAGAGGGATATTTTGTCTAGAATGGTTCTCCCATGCCATATCTTGACAGGAGAGAACCTACAGGGGAAGCAGCATAATGGTCAAAGAGGTCCACGTCCTAGCTCCTGGAACCTCTGAATAGGTTACCTTCCGTGGCAAAAGGGACTTTGCAGATATGGTTATATTAAGTATCTTGAGATGAGGAGAAAAGTCTGGATTATCCTGGTGTGTCCAATTTAATCACAAAGGTCCTTATAAGTGAAAGAGGGAGACTGGAAAGTCAGAACCAAAGGAGATGGGATGACAGGATCAAGGCTGGAGTGATGTAATGTGGGGACTCAACCTGCCATTGTGGCTCTGAAGACAGAAGTGGGCTACAAGGCAAGGAATGTTGACAACCTCTATAAACCAGGAAAAAGTGACACAATGGATTCTTCCCAGAGCCTCCAGGAGTCCTGCCAATACCTTGATTTTAGCCCAGTGAAACACAGTTCAGACTTCTGACCCCTAGAAAAGTAATATAATAAAAATGTATTGGGGCACCTGGGTGGCTCAGTTGGTTAACTGTCCAACTCTTGATTTTGGCTCAGGTCATGATCTCACCATTCATGAGTCTGAGCCCTACATTGGGCTCTGCCAACGCTTCTCCCAAGCGAGAAGCCTGCTTGGGATTCTCTGCCACCCTCTCTCTCTGCCCCTCCCTCCTACTCACATGCATGTTCTCTAAATAAATAAATAAGTAAATAAGTAAATAAATAAATAAATACTTTAAAAAAAGTTTAAATGTATTCTTCAATGCTGCTAAATCTGTGATAATTGATTATAGCAGCAATAGGAAACTAACACAACCTGTAAAGAAAAACTGATTGGAGAGGAAAGAGGCAGTAGTCAAAGGACCAAACATAAGGGCAATAAATAATAACTAACATGCTTTGAGCACTTAGTGTGTGCTAGACTTAGCATTTTGCATAAAAACATGCTAAGTCCTCAAAAACAGTCCCACGATAAGAGTGTCAGTATCATCCCTACTTACAGATGAGAATACTGAGGCTTAAAGAGAACAAGTGGCCTCTTAAGATTAGACCATTATCGGGGCACCTGTGTGGCCCCGTCAGTTGAGTGCCCAACTTTGGCTCAGGTCATGATCTCACAGTTTGTGAGTTCAAGCCCTGCGTTGGGCTCTGTGCTGACAGCTCAGAACCTGGAACCTGCTTCAGATTCTGTGTCTCCCTCTCTCTCTCTGCCCCTTCTCCCACTCATGCTCTGTCTCCATCTCTCTCTAAAAAATAAATAAACATAAAAAAAATTGGGGGGAGGAGGGTGCCTGGGTGGCTCAGTCAGTGAAGCATCTGACTTCAGCTTAGGTCATGATCTCACGGTTCATGGGTTCGAGCCCCGCATCAGGCTCTGTGCTGACAGCTCAGAGCCTGGAGCCTGTTTCAGATTCTCTCTCTCTCTCTCTCTCTCTCTCTCTCTCTCTCTCTCTCTCTCTCAAATAAATGAACACTAAAAAAATTAAAAAAAATTTTTCCCATAAACATATGGCCAACTAATCTTTGACAAAGCAGGAAAGAATATCCAATGGAATAAAGACAGTCTCTTCAGCAAGTGGTGCCGGGAAAACTGGACAGCGGCATGCAGAAAAATGAACCTGGACCACTTTCTTACACCATACACAAAAATAAACTCAAAATGGAGTTAAGACCTAAATGTAAGACAGGAAGCCATCAAAATCCTCAAGGAGAAAGCAGGCAAAAACCTCTTTGACCTTGGCCACAGCAACTTCTTACTCAACATGTCTCCAGAGGCAAGGGAAACAAAAGCAAAAATGAACTATTGGGACCTCATCAAAATAAAAAGCTTCTGCACAGCAAAGGAAACAATCAGCAAAACTAAAAGGCAACCAACAGAATGGGAGAAGATATTTACAAATGACATATCAGATAAAGGGTTAGTATACAAAATCTACAAAGAACTTATCAAACTCAACACCCAAAAAACAAATAATCTAGTGAAGAGATGGGCAAAAGACATGAATAGACACTTCTCCAAAGAAGACATCCAGATGGCCAACCAACACATGAAAAAATGCTCCAAATCACTCATCATTAGGGAAATACAAATCAAAACCACAATGAGATACCACCTCACGCCTGTCAGAAAGGCTAACATTAACAACTCAGGCAACAACAGATGTTGGCGAGGATGTGGAGAAAGAGGATCTCTTTTGCACTTCTGGTGGGAATGCAAGCTGTTGTAGGCACTCTAGAAAACAGTATGGAGGTTCTCAAAAAATTAAAAATAGAACTACCCTACAATTGCTCTACTAGGTATTTATCTAAGGGATACAGCTATGCTGTTTCGAAGGGGCACATGCACTCCAATGTTTCCAGCAGTGCTATTGACAATAGCCAAAGTATGAAAAGAGCCCAAATGTCCATTGATGGATGAATATATACCAAGAAGATGTGGTGTGTATATATATATATATATATATATATATATATATATATATATATAATGGAATATTACTCAGCAGTCAAAAAGAATGAACTCTTCCCATTTGCCACTACCTGGATGGAACTGGAGGGTATTATGCTAAGCGAAATTAGTCAGTCAGAGAAAGACAAATATCCTATGACTTCACTCATATGAGGACTTTAAGACATAAAGCAGATGAACACAAGGGAAGGGAAGCAAAAATATAACAACAGGGAGGGAGAAAAACAGAAGAGACTCTTAAATATGGAGAACAAACAGAGGTTACTGGAGGAGCTGTGGGAGGGGGGATGGGCTAAATGAGTAAGAGGCATTAAGGAATCTACTCCTGAAATCATTGTTGCACTATATGCTAACTAACTTGAATGTAAATTAAAAAATAAATAAAAATTCAAAAAAAAATTTTTAAAGATCAAAAACAATTTTTAGTACAGTCTGGTCGTGGAGACCAGCTCTTACAGCAGTACACTCCATTGCCTCCCCAGGATTGTGGGAGAGGGGCAGCTTTAATCAGGAAGAGGAGTGCCCTAACCTCAGGCAGGACTGATGGCAGAGGAGGGGAGGGATGCAAATAGGTGGGGGTCGGTCCAGAAGTGGAGAGAGGTCCCACAAATGACCCCAATCGTTACAATGAAGTGAGTGGGCTGGATATTTGGGGGTGGGGGGGTCGGGGGAAGAAATGTGAATGAGCAGCTTTAGGGGGACGCGGCCCAGCAAAGTGGTTAAGCGCATGCTCCCTGGAGCCAGACTGCCTGGATCCAAAACTCAGCTCTACAGCTTGTGCCTCAGTTTCCTTGTCTATCAATGAGAATGATCACAGGATTCTCGTGAGATAATATATGTAAAGAACTTAGAACAGCACCTGGCCTACCCATTGTAAGTGTTAGCTATTGTATGGAGGCAGGGAGGTTTATAGCTCTCACTGAAAAGAAAGGGAGCTAGACAAATACAATAGTGGGAATGTAGCACTGAGAACCCAGTGAGGGATTGTAGTTATTAATTATTGTGATTGCTGCTGATCACTTCCATCTGTTCTCACAGGGCATTCTGAATAAAACCTCTTTTGTACTCCAAAGCACATTGTATTATAGTTAGTTATTTGCATTTCTGTCTCCCTTATAAATAGAGCCATTCCTCACATAAACGTTGGCTGAGTGGTTGGTTGGTTGGTGGATGGGTGGGTGGGTGGGTCGGCTGGTTGGAAGGAAGGATGGTAGAGACCACTAATCATCCCCCAATATCCATCCTCCCTTTCTTCCTTAGTAATAGAATACCACAGTTTTAAGCTGGACACATGGCCACTTTGAATAACGATTCTCTTACCAGTCTCCCTTGCAGCTAGGGATAGCCATATAGCTAAGGTCTAGCTCACAGGATATAAGCAGAAGGGGTATGTGCAACTCCCAGGAAATGTTCTTAAAAGGAAAATGTACCCTTCTTTGTTCCTTCCTCCTCCCTGCTGACTGGAATGCAGATGTGATGGCTGGACTCAAGCAGCCATCTGGGAATATGAGATGGAAGCCAAGTGCTAAGGATGGAGAAGTAATGAGATAGAAGAAGCCTGGGTCCTGACACTGCACAGCACCTACCAGCTCTCAACCTAATCTCTCTAGACTTCTTGTATGCAAGAGGGAAATAAACTTCTGTCATACTGGGGGTTTTCTGGAACTTACAGCCAAACCTAATCCTAACTCTAACAGATGAATTTTCAGTCCAGGGCTTATGTCCCTACTTAATTCTGTTCTTGGCAGTATTTGCTGTGGTCTCACCAATAGCTGTAAACACAGGATATAAACTGGCTTCAGTTGTGAATCATCACTACTTCTTAACAATGCCTGTCACAATATTTTCTCCCCAAGCTTTTTTTTTTTAATTTTTTTTTACACTTTATTTATTTTTGAGAGAGAGAGACAGAGCACAAGTGGGGGAAGGGCAGAGAGAGAGAGAGAGAGAGAGAGAGAGAGAGAGAATCTGAAGCAGGCTCCAGGCTCTGAGCTGTCAGCACAGAGCCTGATGCGGGGCTCGAACCCACAAACCGCAAGGTCATGACCTGAGCCAAAGTCGGACAATTAACTAACTGAGCCACCCAGGCGCCCCATCTCCCCAAGCTTCTTAACAAGGCTGAGGAAGCCTCCCCCCTCGAGCTCTTTGGGGTGACAATGATCACATTCCTGAGGATTCTGGAAGTTGTTACATGGTTACTTCAGGGAGACATTTCTACTGTGATTCTCTAAGGGATAACACAAAGCGCTCTGGGAAGAAACTGGTTTATCCCAAGAGACACAGCGTCCAAGGAATGCTCAGCATTCAGGAGTTGTCAAGAGGTTTTGCCAGGAGTATTTGGCAGCAGGCTGGCGGGGGTGTAAGGAGGGAACTGGGCAGGGAGGGGGAAGGGCAGTGACATTTCAGCAAGGTACACCTATTGTACTGGCTCCCTCTCTGAGAAAGCAGCTAAAGGCTTATATATATCATCAATCAGGGGCCTTGAGTCCACCACCCCAGCCTGGGGACTAAGACAGTAACAGGTGGGGCCAGGGTAGGAGATTTAAGAAGAGCAGTGGCCGCATCCACATCCAGGGCTTGTGGTCAATCAGCAGTGCATTGCTTTCGCATGACTGCTCTGGGAGTACAAATTCATGAGGATGGAAACCTCCTTCCCAGGGCTCAGGGGCTTCTATTCTTTCAGTACATGCCATTCCCAAGGCCCCAAAGTCAGAAATTACCATGATGCTAAGGAAAGGGTGGGGTGGGGTGGGGTGGGGTGGGGAGGGGGCTGCCTTCCTCCCATAGAGTTCTCCAGGTGGCCCTGTTTGGGCACAACTGGGTATAAGTAGGGTTGTTAGATAAAATACAGGAGCCCCTGTTGAATTTGAATTTCAGATAAGTAACAGGTAATTTTTTAGTATATCTCATGCAATTTGGGGAAACTCCATATACTAAAACCTCTTCATCGTTTATCTGACAACCAGACTTAACTGAGCATTCTGGTGTTTTTTGTTTATTTTGTTTTCTTTTTGCTAAATCTGGAATTTAAGACAAGCTCTTAATAGGAAGGATCTACTGGTAAAAGATAGGAGGGGATTCCCATAGTTAGAGTTTGAAGCAAAACTCATATGGTTTCTATGTTCTTAAAGGGCCCCAGGAATAGTCTTCTAACATTTAGCAAGGTCATGTGATACATTCTTTTTTTATGTTTATTTTTATTTTTGAGACAGAGCATGAGTAGGGGAGGGGCAGAGAGAGAAGGAGACAAAGGGTCCGAAGAAGGTTCTGTGTGCTGACATCAGCGAGCCCATTATGGGGCTCAAACTCACGAACTATGAGATCAAGACCTGAGCTGAAGTCAGACACTTACCCAACTGAGCCACCCAGGCATCCCTGTGCATTCTTTTTTTTTTTTTTTAACGTTTATTCATTTTTGAGACAGAGAGACAGAGTGTGAGTGGGGGAGGGGCAGAGAGAGAGGGAGACACAGAATCCGAAGCAGGCTCCAGGCTCCGAGCTGTTAGCACGGAGCCCCACGCGGGGCTCGAACCCACGAACCGTGAGATTGTGACCTGAGCTGAAGTCAGGCACTTAACCGCCTGAGCCACCCAGGCGCCCTCCCATGCATTCTTTTATCCTGGCCCAGAGTATGCTGGGTCTGGGTAGACAGGTGCTGTAGGATGCCCTAAAACAGCCCTGGTAACTGTTTCTTAAGTATGCTCCCTCCCACCACAGGGACTTAGCACATACTGTTCCTTCTGCCTAGAACACTCTTATCTCCCACTTCCACCTAGTTAAACTGTATTAACCATTCATCGAGATCTCTACCCAAATGTCACTTCCTCAGGAAAGCCACGCCAAACCCTGACTAGGTCAAAGCCCCCTACGATACACTCTCAACTGTGCACATACCTCTCCTTTGTGGTACCACCACAGCTGCACTTCTACATCATTTATGAGCTACTCAGATTTAACATGGCAGTATGCTTCACAGGGCAGGGGCTGTCTGGTTCCACTTACCTTTGTATCCTCAGTGCCCAGCATAGTACTTGACAAATAATAGGGGTCTAATAAATATCTGTGGACAAATGAATCTTAGTTGGGGGTGCAGCGGAGATGGAACTGAAGAAGCACCCACAGCCACCCATCCCTGTGTAGTTCTAAGCCAAGTCACCACGGTTATGGGCAACTGGAAAAAACCCACTGGCAACAGGTCTAAGGGGCAATAAATCTGAACTCTTCACCCAACAGGTTGGCAGGGAACACACTGAAAGGCAGAAGAGGAGAGACCTTTCCTTTCTGGCAATTTCTAAAACCAACGGGCAGAGAGAGATGACAGATACCAGGGCCAGTGAGACAGGAGTAAGAACAAGAGAGTCCAAGAAAATGGGGCGGCAGCAGGTGGGGGCTCCTGGATGTCTGCCTGGAAAGGCTGCTGGTAGTCATGGCTCGCTTTTATGTACCATTTGGGGCATGGTGTGTGGTAAGTCAGACTTAAAGTGCCAGGGACATAAGGGACACAAAGGACAGTGCAGGTGGATAACTAAGGATGCCTGCAGCAGACAAGCAAGGGAGCCTGGCCAGAGAGATGCGCCAGATTTCTTCTCTCCCCACCTGTCACCCCCTTGGATTCCCAGCACGATCACCTGTCCCGGGCAATTCAGCTCTTTAGACATTTATCCAACACCTTCTCCCCCTCACCAGCTCACCCCACCAAGACCCCACGAATACCTACACAAGAGCAAGAAAGACCTCCCCTCGGCCTGTCCCTGTCCTTCCATGACTTTGCTCCAAAATGCTTCTCAAATTGGTCCGCTTCTCTCCGTATCTACTGCTATCAGCCTAGTCCAGACAACTGATCAATACGGCAGACTGAACTAACTTGAAAAGCTCCCACTCACACACACACTGAAACACAGAGAAATACTGGATAAAATAAAGTCAAACGGTGTTTCTGCTATAGTGCCAAGCTTGAAAATAGAAAGAGAGAAATCATCAGGTACTAGAGACAAAAAGGAAATTCAAAACCTAAGAAGTGAGAGGGAATCTAAGCCAAGTGAGCCACAGGAATAGTGGGCCAGACATATGCTAGAGGCTAGATGGTAATGCTCAGGGAGGAAGAGAGGAAAGCCCCCAAACCCGTGCATCCTGGGGAGCTGGAAGGAGACCCCATGTACAAAGCCAGCAGCCACGAAGGGTCATTTTACTTACAAACGTGGACTAGAAAATGCAGGTCATGCTTCAGAAATGTGGCCTGGAAGTCCGTTTTATGTGTGGGTATGAGTTACAGTGAGTGCTAGCACTGAAATCCAGAAACCTCAAGAAGAGACATGGACTCTAAAACTGGTCCCAAGCTGAAGCAGTACTTCAGCACAGAAAACGCTGAACGCATGAGGACGGAGTGGGCAGTAACAAGTAATAGTGAACATGTAAGTTGGTCTAAAATATGCTTGTAAATCTAAACTATTAGACCATGAAAGATATAAGAACAGCTGCTTTAGCAGAGTTTTTTTTTTAAGGAGGTATAGTCAAAATACTAGACAAATACAACATGGAAGATGGGAAGAGGGAGTTAAGAAGGAAATTAAGGTGTTCCAAGCTTCTTGGTGTTTGCCCATGAAGGGTAGAAATACTCACTGGTTTTAGACTTTAGTAGAAAAATATGAAACTAAGTATATTTGCTAAACATTTGAGGAAAATCACTACTAAAATGTAAACTTCCAAAGCAGTAGAAGGAAAAAAGAAATAAAGTAAATTTGATCAGTTCAATAGAAGGCAGAGAAGTAGGAGAGGAGGAAAGCAACGAAAAAGCATGACGGGGTGCCTAGCTGGCTTAGTCAGTACAGCATGTGACTCTTGATCTCAGGGTCATGAGTTCAAGTCCCATGTGGGGCATAGAGCTTACTTTAAAAAAGAAAAAAGGGGGGCGTGTAGAAAAGGCATTGTTAAAGAGATAATAAAAAGAAGTCAAAATAAATGAGTAATCAATATATGTATATGTATATGTATATATAGAAATAGACTAAATACATCTACTAAATTTTAGCCCCACACTGCTTACAAGCAACAGATCTAAAAAGGATATAAGGAGGTTGAAAATCAAAGTATGAAAAAGGAGATTTTGGAAAATTAACCAAAAGAAAACAACCATAATGATAAAATCAGGCAAAATAGACGTCAAGACAAAAAACATTAGTGAGGATGATCAGCAGCCTATTTAATGATCAAAGGGGCAACCCACCAAGAAGACATAACAATCATAAGCCTGAATACTTCTAAGTAGCACTCTCAAACTGAAGAAAAAACTAATAAAAGTACCAGGGAAAATGACACATCCACAATCATGGTGAGACATTTTTAATACAACTCTCTCAGAACTGGCTAAAAAATTTAAACAAAAATCAAAGCTAAACATTTGAAAAATATAATTTAGAAGTCTGACCATTTATATAATAAGTGTATATATGAGAGAGGAAGTCTCAACAAATTTTAAGGAATAAAAAATATACCGAATGCATACTATTACCACATGCAGCAAATTTAGAAATTAGTAGTGGAAAGATAGCTCCCCACCACCCCCCACAAAATAATTTGGAAACTAAAACAAAACAAAACAAAAACTTGTAAATAATTCATGGAATTCACAGGTGAAAAAGGAAATTAGGATAAAAGTTACAAACTATTTAGAACTGAACAATAAAAATACTGCATCTCAAAATTTATGAAATACAGTTATAGCAGCATAGTTAAAAGGAAAATTTATAGCCTTAAAAACACATGTTACAAAATAAGAAATAGTGTTCAGGAAACTGTAAAAAAGTCACAGAAGACAGGAAAAAGAAAAATAATAACACAAAAGTAAAAAAAAAAAAAAAAAAAGGAAACATTAAAGATAAAAAAGAAAGAATAGAGATGCTAATGACCCAAAAGCTAGTTTTCTTAAAGACTGATAAAATATAACTTTAAGGGGAACCTGGGTGACTCAGCTGGTTAAGCGTCTGGCTCTTGGTTTCAGCTCAGGTCATGATCTCCCGGTTTGTGAGTTTGAGCCCCACATCGTGCTTGGGATTCTCTCTCTCTTCCTCTCTCTCTCTGCGCCCCCCCCCCAAAAATAAATAAATAACTTCTTCTAAAAATATATATATCTTTAAAATGATAAACTATACAAACCTCAGACAACATTGATCAAGAAATAGAGATTGGACATACATATATGGTATTAGGAATGAAAAGAAGGGGCATAAGCTACAGATACAATAAAAACTTATAAAATTATAATACTATGACAAAGAATATTTGTGCCAAAAATGTTTTAAAACTGTCATTTTGGGGTGCCTGGGTGGCTCAGTTGGCTAAGCATCTAACTTCAGCTCAGGTCATGATCTCACAGCTTGTGGGTTCAAGCCCCATGTCAGGCTCTGTGCTGACAGTTCGGAGACTGGAGCCTGCTTCCGATTCTGTATCCCTATCTCTCTGCCCCTCCCCCACTCATGCTCTGTTTCTCTCTCTCTCAAAAATAAATAAGTGTTATAAAAAAATTTTTTAAACTGTCATTTTTTTTTTTTTTTTGTATAATGGCCCATTTCTTAGAAAAATATAAATCACCAGAACTGACTCAAGAAGAAAAAGAAAACCTGAATAGGTCAATAACCATGAAAGAAACTAAAGCTGTAGTTCAAAAAGTTTCTCCTAGCCCCAAAGGCATCAGGCCTAGATAGTTTTATGGGCAACTTTTACCAAAACGTTAAGAAATAGATAATTCCTACTTTACACAAATTGTTCCAAAGAACAGAAACACAGATAAGGCTTCCAAACTCATTTTAGTACTCCAGCATAACCTAAATGCCTGAACTGAATAACAACAATAAAGCAAAACCGTCATCTAATATCACTTATGAACACAGATATAAAAATCTTAAAGTAGGGGCACCTGGGTGGCTCAGTCAGTTGAGCATCCAAGTTCATCTCATGGTTCATGAGTTCGAACCCCATATCTCGCTCGCTGGTGTCAGCACAGAGCCCACTTCAGATCCTCTGTCCCCCCTCTCTGCCCCTACCCCACTCACACTCTCTCTCTCTCAAAAATAAACCCAAAAAACATCTTAAAGTAGTAGCTATTCAAAAATCCAGTAAGGTATATAAAAATAATACAGCAAGACTGTGACAAAAGCCACTAGAGTTCTGTATGTCCATTCTTCTCTTTGTCTTTAGCCAGAAGAACCCTGATTTTCAGCAATGTGCCCTGCTCGTTGTACATTGCTTCCCAACTAAGACTATACACCTCATAGCCTCCCTTGCAGCTAGATGCCACATGATGAGGTTTTAGCCAATGTGATGTACCTGAGCATGTCATATGTAATTTTCAGAAAGTCTTTTTTACAAGGAAGGACTGTGTCCCTCCTCTCTTCCTCCTTGGTACTTCTCAGAATACAGATAGGACTGGCTGGAGCTTGGGCATCAGCTCCTGGGAAGGAGGCGATGCACAGAGTGCAAGACCAGCAAGATAGAAAAAGCCTGGATCCTGACACTGCACTTCTACCTCCAGGCCTTTCTTTTTCTAAGTGAAGGAGAAACTCACTTAAGATACTATTGAGGTTCCAGGCACCTGAGTGATTCTGTCAGTTCAGCGTCCGACTTTGGTTTAGGTCATGATCTTGCAGTTCACAAGTTCGAGCCCCGCACTGAACTCTCTGGTCAGCACAGAGCCCACTTTGGATCCTCTCTGTCTCCCTCTCTCTCTGCACCCCCCTCAAAAATAAACATTAAAAAAATTTTTTTAAAGATTCTATTGAGGCTCTGCTACTTCCAGCAAAACTTAATCCAAACTGACAATAGCATCAAGCAGGGTTCATCCCAGGAATGAAATAATGGATCAATGTGGAAAATCTATTAATATAATTCACATTACAGATGAAAGGAGAAAATCTATGATCATCCAAGTAGATTCTGAACAAGCATGCAATAAAATTCCAGCTCATTTTCTATTTAAAAGGAAATAAAAATGAAACTTCTTAGCCAACTGGGAATAGAAGGGAATTTCCTTAACCCGATAAATAGTATCCACCTAAAACTGTACCAAACATCACCTAACTTGTGAGCAGGATTTGAGAAGATAACCACCAATGTCAGGAATGGGACAAGACTGCTACACTCCAAAGTGAACTAGAAGTCCTACACAATGCATTATTGCAAGAAACAGAAATTAAAAGAAACAGATTTAAAAGAAATATCCTTATTTACAGAAGACATGATCAACTATATAGAAAATCCATCATGATTTTCAGATAAACTACGAGTCCTAATAGGAGACAGCAGCTAATCTGCTGAATACAAAAATCAACGTATAAAACTTTATAATCTTCCCGTGCACTGGTAGTGCCCAATTGGAAAATAAAATAGAAAAAAGAGGTCCTCTATGATGCAAAAGGCTCTATCACCTTTCTTCTGTATCAGGAAACATTCCTGCTTACTAGACTCCCCATACTCACTATTATTTCCCTCAAGTTCATTCTCCACTTAGCAGCTAGTGATCTTTTGTAAACATAAATTAGATCTTGTCATGCTTCTTTCACCTTTTAATGGCTACTCATTAGTTATAATTAAATTCCAGTTCTTAATCATGCCCATGCTCTGCATGACCTGACCTCTGCCTATTCTCCAATCCACTCCCTCACCACTGCCCCATCTCGTTCCACACCAGCCCCAGAACCTTCTTTTGGTTCCTGATGCATGTCAAACTCTGTCCTGCCCAAGTGCCTTCACATATGCTATTCCCTCTTCCTGGTACCCTTCCACCAACAATCATCACCTGAGTATTCCCAGTCAATCCTTGAATTACCCACTTACCCTAAATAAGATCCCTTCTCTCTTAGATTTTTTCTTTCATATTCCCACCATAACATGTAATAATATCCCATTACATATTACACCATAATGCATGATCATATTTCTTTCTGTGGAGTATTTATTCACTGCCTTGGTTCCCTTCCAAGCCATAACTTCTGTGAGGGCAAGACTCATGTCTTTGATGTTTCCATGAGCCTTTAATAGGAACGGTCATATAAGAGATGCTCAATGAGCATTTTCTAAATGAATGAATGAATGAAAGTTTACTGATTTAGCCAGAATCTCAGTAGAATGTCTACTGCACTCTTTCCAGGATTCAGGCTTGTGAGGAAGAATAGGGGGACCCCCAGGGGTCTCACTGGATGAGGGACCAAGAAGCCTTATAAAGGAGTGAGTGTGGGTAGTGGGTTTGGTTGATGGTCCACAGAGTAGCATTAGAGTTGGGGGAAGAGTTCTGAACACAGAGCTGCCTCCCTCCATGACTCCTACCCCACCAATCAGGAACTCAGGTCATGGACTTGTGAATTGGGTTTGCCATAAAGCGCTCCTTTCCTGGGATCTTTGTGGAATATTAAGAGTTTGGAGGACAGTGGCTTTCAGGAGCAATGGAGGCAACAAGGCAGCTATTGATCACTCTTGGTGGAAGCATTTACAGCCTCAGGAGCATATGGAACGGCAGGGAGCTGGAGCGTGCATAAAGAAAACTGGTGCAGCCCACAGGAACCCCACGACTTGATCAGGCACGCGCGCGCGCGCACACACACACACACACACACACACACACACACACACACTACTCCCAGGGGTTCCCAGAAAGAGCTAACAGAACTTTAGGGGAGGTCAAAAGGCCCAACAGTGGCAGCTGGGAACAGCTGAAGGGGCTGCTACTAAGACTCTAGCCTTATTCTTCTAGTGCGTATGGCCTGGACAACACAGATTACCATGAAACTCTTGCAGCCACCGTACTTAGGGCCACTGGCCTGGTGGCATTGCAGCCCAGAGGGCAGATGGGCCACTGTGGCACTGCCACATGGTCATTAGAGAAAGCATCTTCCCATAGGGAGCCAACAACAGAGGGACTCCTCCCAGTATCCCCTCCAGAGCTGAATGCTAATTTTTCAGCTGGAAATTAAGGAAGCAGTGTTTCTGAGGCCACCTAATGCCAGAATAGTGGCTGCTGGTAATTCTACTATCTTGGGTACACCACAGACTCAGGCATGTAATAGGTACCCCTGACTGGTTAAATGCTTGTGTGAGCCAAGTGAGGAGGAGTATTACATTTGCCAGAGGCCCCTGAGAGGCAATCTTCATGTTTATTTGTTTCTTTTTGAGCTCACATACTTGTACACCACAGGCCATAAGGAGGGATTAGGAAAATCCTGCTATCCCCCATAAAGGACAGTTGTTGGAGGCCTGCTCAGCACCTACCTGTTACCTCTCCCTACCAGCCCCTTCCTCCAACCACTCCTGTCGCCTCGGAACACCTGGGACAGGCACGGGTACAAGGAGAACTCACTTTAGATCTGATGGCTGCCCTGCTGACATCTCAGAGGGTAACCTCTGTGGCTGCCCAGACTCCTCCCCATTAGGAGGGCTCTAGTCGCAGTCCAGAAAGAGAGGGTGTGCAGGCAGACCACACCAAGAAGGGCACTGTGCAGCCTCCTCTCCTCTTCTCCCCCAAGGAAGCCTGAGATAGCCCCACCCAGACCTACCTCTTGTCCTCTTCCACCTGAACACCAATGGAGTGGAACTCTCTTCGACTCCTGTTCTCCGTGTCCGAGTCCGAGATAGTCTCCACCTGGCGGCAGGGTAGCGGGAGTCAGTGGCCGGGGCTAGACAAGGGACACAAGCTCTCCCCAGGCAGAGGGGTGAGCAGAGGCTGAGCCCCAAGCCAGTGGGCAGATTCTGCAAAGACAATCTGACCCAACAAGAAGAGACCCAGGAGGTCAGAGGCATGGTACTGGCAACCAGTAGAGGCGATGGCTCCACGACAAGTGACAAGGGAGTGGGCCGGGACTGGTTGTAAGGGCCCTGTCGATGACCAGGCACAGAGCAGACCAAGGAAAAGGTCAACCCATCCCCACCGGCCAGGGCCTGAGCTTGCTTCGGGGCCTCGTCTTGCCGTACCTGCACCCCAATGGACGGCCGCCACTTCCGCTGCCGCGCCAGGCTCCGCAGCTCCTCCCTGCCAGGAATGGTCTTGATGATGAGTGTAGGGGGCTTGGGGCTGGCCCGGGGTGGCACCGGAGCCAACTCCAGGGTGCGCGCGCCCATGGCCGGGCCGTCCAGCCCGTCCGCGGAGCTGCAGCGCCGGGCGGGGCCCTCGGCGGCCGTGAAGCTCTCGTGGGCGGAGTCGGTGCTGCTCTGGGCCGTGATGGAGATGCGGGGCGGGGCCTGGCTTCCCGGCGGGATGGGGGACGGGGCCTTTCTGAAGTTGAAGGCTGTGGCCGGAACGCAGAAACGCAGCGGGTGAGAAACTCGCGTCCCAGCGGGTGTCTTGTGGCCCACCGCCCCACACCCACGCGGTGCCAGAGGAGGCAGCAGGCACGCGTCCTCCAAGCGCTGCTACGTACAGAGCCGAGGCTTGTTCTCCCCATCATGCGGCCCAGAGAGGCAAGCCAGCTGCCCAAGATCACACAGCACAGCTGTGAATGGGGCCAGCGCCAGAACCCAGGGCGCTCTCCAACCTAGGGCCGGGCCGGGGTGCAGAGAGGGCACACTCACAGGAGCCGGGCCTCCCTGAGACAGAGGCAGGGGCAGCAAGGAGGGGCAGGCAGTCGTCGTCTTGAGAGCAGCCGGCCTGGATGGCCCGGAGGTAGCTGTGGCTCCGCATGCGGAAACAGCCGGGCAGGTCCAGGGCGTCCACTGCCTGGGACTCGAGTTCCCCAAACACAGACCCGCACACGGCCTCCAGCTGCTGGTTCAGCTCCTCACTGAGCTGGGGGCAGGGGGTAGGGAGGATAGTTACAGGGGTGCTGGGATGAAAGCGGGTGTCTCTGAGGCGCATTGCCTTAGGAATATATCTGGATCTGCAGAGACTGCCTCTGTGTGACGCTGGGACGAAAAGAAACCCTCACTCTGTGCAAAGAAGAAGGATTGAGGATCCTATGTCCTGTGCGGCTCTCCAGGCCTGCCTCCACTGTCTTGGGGTCTGTTCTTTACCCTAAATACTTCTTCCACCCCATCTATGCCTCTCCCGGACACCTGGGACTGCCTCATCTTTCTCTCCACCTACAGCCAGCCCCTCACATTTCTCTCACCTAACCCAGAGGGAGAGGACCAGGGACATCCACCCTCCTGCCCAGTATGGAGGTGGGGAACTGCAGGGAAGGCAGTGCGCGCCTTTTATTTTATTATTTATGATCCATTACATTACAAAACTGATTGCACCCTATAGAGATATATATACCATGGGGCAGGGCAGAAATTAATGGGTAAGTGACGGAGCAAAAGTTTTTGTTTTGATAGTTTGTGGTACAGAATCCATGGTGGTTTTAAAAAAATTAAAGCAACTAAGAAAAAAAGCAAAACGAAAATTCTGTTCATGGAACCGTGTCCCCTAGCACTGCACTAAGACTAAATGTACCGCAGAGATTGCAGCATCGTTCGTATTATATGAGAAAACTGGCACAAAGGAAAAATAAAGGTAGGTGGTCCAGGGATAAGCTCTACACCCAGAGCACAGGATGAGTACAAGTTTGACCCTGAGCTTCAGAGCAGCCAAAGCATCAAGGAGTATAGCCTGCAGGTTGCCTGCACAGGCTACAGAGCCAGACCCACCTGGACTCAGATGTTGGCTCTGCACCTTCCTAGCACTAACTACTTAAAGCTTTGGGGCCTCAGTTTTATCACCTGCCCAATGAGAATGATAATGGTACCATCTTCATAGGGATATTTAGGGGACTCAAAGAAAAACATGTGGGGCATTTGGTGCAGGTACTGGTACATCCTAAGCCTTCAGTGGATGACATGTGAAGGTCTCAGGACCTACCTGGAAGCAAGCCACTGCTCATGAGAACCACAACTATTCCCTGTTATTGAGCCCAAGAGAAATCCCCCCATGAGTGATTACGTAGAGACCATTGGAGGAAGTCATGGATAAGGTCCTCGGTAGCATCCACATGGTAAATATGACACTAAGTGTCCCATGGCTGCATCTTGTGACATCTCCCAGGAGATTCATGACATATTTATGTGCAATCAACAGATAAAGTAGTGGCTTGGCTCACGTGTAAAATGCAACTTGACATTTCCATAACTCCACCTCCAAAGCATAACATGACGTAACTAAATTCTACCTCAAATTGAGCAGAAATTTCCATCCAATTCTACTGATCTTAATTTGCCCAAACTAAGGCTCAGAGAGAGCCGATGAACTGTCCAAAGATGCCCAGCTTGTAAGTGATTTACCAAAGTTAAATGCCAGGTTTCCTGGCTCTTTTCCCAGGCTGACTGAGCATCAGAATCTCCTGAGGACCTTGTTAAACCTACCTTAACTCAAGCTCCACTCCAAGGATCTGAACCCAAGGCTCTCTACCCATATGCCTCTCTTTGCTTTGGCTGCTTCAAAGCTCAGGGACAAAATTTTGTGAAAATTTGGATTCAGTGGTTCCAGTGTGGGCCCAGTAATCAAAAAGGAGTGTCTGGACTTCTTTCTGCGGCTTGTTCTAAAGTAACTTCATTAAAAATAATAATAATAAAATAAAATAAAGTAATTTCATTACAAGTGTACAGAAATCACAGGTCATGGAAAAATCAATCCAAGATCCTGTAGAAGTTAAGTTCTGCCATGTTTGGCACAGGCCACACTTCTGTGGCAGCTGTGGTTTTCATCATGGCTTCTGCAAGTTTCCTATCTCTGGACCTCTGGGGTACCAAGGACCAGTTTTATTTCCTAAAGCTCAGAAGCTGATCTAACTCCTGCTATTTCTAGGCCAGGCTCAAGATACTCCCCAACTAGAACCAATCCAGCTCAGAGAGTCCCTTCTGGGGCATAGGAGAGTTGATCTAACTCCAGTAGAGAGCATTCTGGATACCACAGATGGAAGGAATCTCATTTTGCAGCTCATCTCTGTATCTCCAAGCCTCTTCTGTGTGTAAAGTTCTAGACATAATATCTGGCATATAGCAGAGGGTCTTAAATCACAATGACAGTACCTTTCAGAGGCCTCTCCTTCCCAGAGTCTCTGAAACTCTTGAAATCCCAACCATATGCTATTCCTATGACCAATTCTATCCAAGGCAGACAGAGGGAAGGTGAGAAACTCCCTGGGGACACACTTTCTATCTCTACTGGCCAAGAGGAGCTTCTGAAGTGTTTCCACAAGGGACCAGGACCTAAGGGAAACACAGACTTGTATAGACTCCCAGAGGAATATTGCACCGGTGTTGATCTTTACTGTATTAGAATTATAAAATTGTAACATTGTGCTGTGAATTCTCCTATTATCCCTGCACTGCCTTCCACCCTGTTTCCCCCAGCCCCCACTTTCAGTAGAGTCAAAGTCAAAGAATCCTCTTAGAAAATAGGAACCTTAGCCTTTTTCCAAACCAGACTCAGAATCGGTAAATATTTCCCAGGGTGTGGGATATTTAGCAGAAAACGCTTTGCTTGGGTCTAACTGAAATTGTCCATGCTAGAGTTGGCAGGTTCATCTGGGGGCTACGCAACATCCTCTATAGTTTACCTGTGTCATTTAGTTTAGCTAACCTTGGAAAACACTCCCATTTCAAAACACTCTAAAACATTGGATAAAATATAAGAAATGTTTTATATGCATAGCTGAGCTCACAAGAAAGCACGATGTGTCCCCAGGGGACAAAAGCAAAGAGGAGACTAGAAAATCAGAATATTAACTGTGTGAGTCAGGGCTGCAAACAGCCCAGGGGCGGTGGAAGGTGGGGGTGCAGGTTGCTGGTCTCAGGGACTAACGGGTTTAGGTATTAACACTCACTTGGGTGTGGGAGTAAGGCGCTGGGCCCACATGAAACACAGCATTGGAAATGAGAACCTCCATAAAGGTAGGAAAGGGGAAACCTTTCATGAAAAGTAGACTAAAAAAAAATTAATTATCAGCACAGGATGATAATAGGAAGCTAGTCTGTAATCTAGGCACTAGAGGGAGGGAGAAGTAGGCCAATGTTCTAAGATTTTTGTAGCCACAAGCTGGTCTTCACATAGATACAGGATTCTGTCTGCATAGGCCTGGGTGACAGACACCTCCCTGCAAATTAAAAATTAACATAAAATGGTCCCAGACCAAGAATAGTCTAACATAAGCGATTGCAAAGTATTTTCTGAGGAACAAATTTCTAACCCAGGCTGTTCAGGACTGTCACAGATAAAGTTCCACTGAAGATGAGTTCATACCAGACCATGTGGTACACTACCCACGACACAGCCCCTAATGATGTCCACCTCCTAGCATTAACACCCTTGTATAGTTCCCTCCTCTTGAGTATGGCCTATACTTATTGTAATACATAGAACATGGAGGATACAATGGAATGTCACTTCTGAGATTAGATTACAAAGAGACTGTGGCTTCCATCTCAGGCACTCTCTCTCAGAGTCTTTGCTCTGGGAGAAGCAAGCTGTTATGTTCTGAGTAGCCCTATGGTGAGTCCCACATGTCAAGAAACTGATGACTCTGGCCAATAGGCACTGAGCATCACATGGCAACAGCCATATGAGTGAGTAAGGAAGTAGATATTCCTCCAGTCAAGCCGTGACATGACTACAGCCCTGACCAACATCTTTTGTTGAAGCCATGTGAGTCACCTGATCCAGAGGGTACCCAGCTAAGCTGCACTGAGATTCCTGACCCACAGAAATGGTGAGATAATAAATATTTGTTGATTTAAGACACTATGTTTGAGGATAATACGTCACACAGCAATAGAAAACTAAAACAAACTGTGACATAAACAACTAAGCTTTTATTGAGCTAAGCCATTGAGAATTCAAGCGTCATCTGTTACAGCAGCTCGTGTTACCTTAGCTAAAACAGATTAGCTTTTAAACTATGTTTAAAACTTCTAAAACTTAAAAGATAAAACTGAAAATATAAGAGAACATAAACTTTGAAAAGAAGACTAGAAATATTTAAAAGAAACCAAACCAGCTTTCCAGAACTGAAAAAAAGTCAGTCAAATAAAAACATAATTAATGAGTTAAATCGTAGATGAGACACAACTGAAAAGAAAATTAGTGAATCAGAAGATACATCTAAGGAACTTACCCAGAAGGCAGCATAAAGAGGCAAAGAGATGGAAAATATGAATGAGAGGTTAAGATGCATGGAGGAAAGAATAGGATCTTGCAGTTCGTGGATTCAAGCCCCATGTCAGGCTCTGTGCTGACAGCTCAGAGCCAGGAGCCTGCTTTGGATTCTATGTCTCCCTCTCTCTCTGCCCCTTCCCCACTTGAGCTGTGCCTCTCTCTCAAAAAAATAAAATAAAATAAATAAACATTTTTTTTTAATCTTAAAACAAAACAAATAATAGGAGCTCCAGATGAAGGAATAGAGAGAATGTAGAAGAGGCAATATTTGGAGATAATTATACTGATGGAGAATTTTCCACACTTCTAACTTCAAGCATGACAGAGTGACAAGCTGGACAAAACTGTCAAAAATAACTATTTCCTCACTCTGAAAATCAGTCAAAGGTATACAAGAAAGAAACATATACATGAAAATTACTGAACAGCATGAGTCTGTGGTGGCCTTGCCTGGGGCTGCTCCCATTACTCAAGTTCCCAGCTCTATCAGTTGCAATAGTTCAATCAGGGTGAGGCAGGCTGTGAAAACCAGCTGCTTCATTGCCACTGCCACCTAATTTGAGCTCACTTAATTTGGAACATTGTCAGGTATGGTATCAAGAACAGGGGGGGAAAAATAGAGCAGGAATAGCCAGCAGCACTGCTAAGCTGAGATTTCAATGCTGTTTGGGACAAGCAATGGACTAAGAGATGAGGCAGAGATTTAACAGAGAAGTTTCAGGGGATGAAACAGCTAGAGAAGGTTTGATGAGCTCTCCACATATCTTGAGTTAAGTAGGGGTGAGTGCATACACAGCAGAGACCAGAGACGTCTTGAGCTGCCCACACCTCCCTGGCCAATGGGACCTGTGCACATGTGCGGAGATAACACAGAGAGACTGGCAAAAAGTAAAATTCAGGGTAGGCTTAAAAAGAGCCTGAAGTTTGTACTCCCAAGTCCACACACACAACCATAAGCAGAGAGAAGACTTTCTGGCTTAAGGTTTTTGAGCACAATCTCTGACCAATCTCTGGCTGAACACTAAGCTATACAGACACAGGACAACTCTTAGGAAGGCAGGCTTAAAAATAAAAACAAGAAAGAAAAGAAATTTAGTGAATACATCAGAGGCCACGTTTAGCATGGAAGACAGATTTCACAGATTTAGTCCAGGGATTAACAAACACATAATAAACAAAGCAATAACAATCAAGGGGTAAAGTAAGAATCCAGAGTTGCTACAATATGCTATCTAAAATGTTCAGAATATAACAAAAAAATCATGAGACATGCAAATAAACAAGAAAATATGAATGTTCCCAAATGTTTGATCTACAGACAAAAACTACAAAGCAGCTATTACAAATATGTTAAAAGAAGTAAAGTAAATCATGTTGAAAGATTTAAAAGAAAGCACAATAACTTCATGAATAAAAACTCACAACAAAAAGATAGAAAAAAAAAATTTTTTTAAACCAAATAGATATTCTGGAGCTGAAAAGTACAATAACTGAAGTGAAAAATTCACCAGAACGGCTCAGCATATGAAATAATCAGTAAACTTAATCAGTATAAATTATCCTATCTGAAGAATGGAGAGAAAAAAATAATAAAAATAAACAGAACTTCAGAGACCTACAGGACAATAACAAGTAAAGCAGTATACATGTAATGGGAATTCCAAAAGAAGAAGAGAGAAAGGGGAAGAAAAAGGAACAAAGAAATAACAGCTCAAAACTTTCCAAATGTTATGAAAAATATTATTCCGCAGATTAAAGAAGCTCAGCAAATTCAAAGTAGGTTAAACACAAAGGGATCCATAGCCAGATACATTACAGTCAAAATGCTGAAAGCCAAAAACCAAGAGAAAATCTTAATAGCACAAGGGAAAAACAATTCATCACATACAAGAAAACAACAATATGATTAACAACGGGCTTTTCATCAGAAACAATGAGCGCTAAAGGCAGTGGAATGGTATATTCAAAATGTTGAAATTAAAAACTGTCAGCCACTGGGGCCCCTGGGTGGCTCAGTCGGTTAGGCGTCCAACTTCGGCTCAGGTCATGATCTCACGGTTCGTGAGTTCAAGCCTCGCGTCAGGCTCTGTGCTGACAGCTCGGAGCCTGGAGCCTGTTTCGGATTCTGTGTCTCCCCCTCTCTCTGCCCCTCCCATGCTCATGCTCTGTCCCTCAATAATAAATAAATGTTAAAAAATATTTTAAAAATAAAATAAAATAAAAACTGTCAGCCAGGAATTCTATATTCAGCAAAATTATTCTTCAAAAATGGAGTAAAATTAAAGATGTTTCCAAATACATATAGACTGAAGAATTTGTTGCAGACCTATCTTATAAGAAACAATGGAAGTTGTTCAGGCTAAAGGGAAGTGATACCTCATGGTAACTCAAATCCACAGGAAGAGATGAAGGGGACCAGAAATGGCAAATATAAAAAACTCTATAGATATGTTTTTCTCATTTTTTCTCCTAACTTCTTTAAAAGGTGCAAAATTTCACAAAGCTATTATTTATAATACCAACATTCCTTTATAATAACTGTTAGTTTATAGCATATACATAAGAAAGGTACATGACAATAACAGCACAAAGAGAGGAGAGAAAAAAGAGACACATTGGAGCAGAATTACCAGAATTAATTTTTTTACCAGAATTAATTAGATTTTAATCAGTTATGATACACTTTGTAATTCCTTGAGCAACTCTAATAACTCAAATAATATAGTAAAAGGGAATTAATAACAAAGAAATTAAAATGGTTCACTAAAACATTCATTTAATACAAGAGAAGACAGTAAAGAAAGAACAGAGGAGCAAAAATGACATATGACACAATCCAACCATATCAATAATCACATTAAATGTGAATGAACAAGAAAGCCTCATTCGAAAGGTGGTAATTGTTAGATTGGATTTTTTTTTTTTGAAGCACAAGTAGGTTGAAAGTAAAAGGATGAAAAAAGATGTACCAACAAACAGTAACCATGAGAGAATTTTCCAGATTTGATGAATGACATTAATCTTCAGATTCAGGGAGCACACACACATATCACAGTGAAACTGCAGAACACCAAAATCAAAGAGAAGATCTCAACAGCAATCAGAAAGAAATGAAAAACTATGCACAAAGACAATTAGATTGATTGCAGACTTCCCAACAGCAACAAGAGGAGACAGATGACAAAAGAATACATTCAAAACACTGAGAGAAAATAAATGTTGACCTAAGATTCCATAATAAGCTAATTTATGTTAAAAAACGAGGGCAGACTACATCTTTTGTTTAAGGCAGAGTTTTATACTAACAGACATTCACTGAAAAAATTACTAAAGAAGATTTATTTTTTATTTTTTTAAACGTAATTTATTGTAACTAAAGAATATTTAAAAGGAAGGAATGAAACGTAAGAAGTTATGGGGGGAGGGGTTAAAGATATGAGTCTATATAATCAAGTACTAACAGCATAAAATTTGGGCACCTGGGTGGCTCAGTCGGTTAAGCCTCCAACTTCAGCTCAGGTCATGATTTCACAGTTCAAGAGTTCAAGCCCTGCGTCGGGCTCTGTGCTGACAGCTCCGAGCCTGGAGCCTGCTTCAGATTCTTTGTCTCCCTCTCTCTCTGCCCCTCCTCTGTTCAATCTCTCTCTCTCTCTCTCTCTCTCTCTCTCTCTCTCTCTCTCAAAAATAAATAAAATGTTAAAAAAAATTTTAATGTGACAATAATAAAGACTAATTTGGAGAGGTAAAAAGAACGCGGAACAAAATACCAGGCAACATGTACAATAAGAAGGGAAGAGGTCATCAAAACTAAAGTATCCTAAGGAAAGAAGAAATTGTCAAATTTAGACCTTGCTAAGTCAAATATGCACATGAAAATTATAAGAGTGACCACAAAGAATGAAAATAGAAAATAGAACTGCCAAATCAGTGTGGGATTTGGTAGTAAGAAAAATGAAGAAGAAAACTAATCCAAAAGAAGGTAGGAAAGGAGTAGAAAAGCATCACTCAAAAGGCAGGAGAAATAGAAGGCACACAATGAAACAGCAGTAATACTATTGTATTGATACAGGTGTATCAGTAACCACAATAAATGTAAATGTACCAAACCCTCAAGCTATTGTCAGTATAGATATAAACTAAATTCCTTAAACTATTTACAAAAGACCTACCTAAAACATAAGGAGACAAAAAGCTGGAGCACACCTGTGGTGTCAGAAGGGTAGCAAGAGGACCACTGTGGCTGCAGTGGGTGACAGGCGGAGGAGCATTAGGAGCGGGATTCGCAGGTAGCAAGGGACAGATCGTGCAGGGCCTTGTAAGTCCTCTGAGTAAGGTGAGGGTTTTGAGTGAACGTAATTCTATTTTGAAATGATCACTCTGGGATGTACTGAGAGAGAATGAAGTGGGGCAGGGGCACGTGCAGGAGACCATTCAGGAGGCAGTGTCAAAGCCCAGACAAAGGTCATGGTGACTTAGGCTGGAGTGGTGGCATCGGAGGTGAGAAGTGCTTTGGTCCTGGATATACTTGAAGATGGGACCAACAAGGTTTGCCGAAAGCTTGGATGGGGCATGTGAGGCAGAGAAAGGAGTCAAGACTGACTTCAGGCTTTTAGATCAGAACTCCTAAAAGGATAAAGTTGTCATTACCTGAAACAGAGATGACAGTGGACGGAGGAGTATGTTTGGGGAGGTAGGGGGAATGGGGTAAGGGTACTAGCAGTTTCGTTGTGGATATCTTAAATTTGAAATGTCTACTAAACATCCAAGTGAGATTTCAGTACACAGTTAGACACACATGCCCAGCAATTATGAGAGGATTGGGGCTGGAGATACACATTTGGAAGTCACCAGGCCCTCAATAATATTCAGAGCCAGGGCACCTGGGTGGCTCAGTTGGTTAAGGATCTGACTTCGGCTCAGGTCAGGATCTCACGGTTCGTGGGTTTAAGCACCGCATCGGGCTCTATGCTGACAGCTCAGAGCCTGGAGCCTGCTTTGGATTCTGTGTCTCCCTCTCTCTCTGCCCCTCCCCTGCTCGTTCTCTCTCTCTCTCTCTCTCTCTCTCTCTCTTTCAAAAACAAATAAACATTTTTAAATTTTTTAATAAAATAAAGTAATATTCAAAGCCATGAGCCTAAATGAGCTCACTTAAGGAGTGAGTGTAGAGAGAAGTCCAGAAACTAAGCCCTGAAAAAAATCCAGTGTTCAGATCTGGCGAGTTGGAGAGGCACTGGTGGCAAGACCAAGCGTCAGCAGCCAGAGAGAATCTAGGAGAACCTAAAAGGTATGGTGTCCTCAAAGCCAACTGACTGAGGTGTTTCAGGAAGGCGAAAGTCTTCATCTGTGTTAGATGCTGCTGATGGGTCAAGTAAAATGAGAACTGAGCATTGAACTAGTGGGTTGAGCAACATAGGCTAGGCTGATGAGAAACAACAGCTGTGCCAATCAGATTCCCTGATTCAGGAAATGTAACAAAGACCTCAGCAGCAAACAATAGGAGCCAATGTGGACATTCTTCTGCACTGCTTTTTTGCATTGCTCTTTTTTCCCTGGCAAACAGTAAAAATAGCTAACCTTTACTGAGTGCTGGCTATGTGCCACGAGCACTATTATGATGCCTATTTTTAAATAGAGAAAGTGGGGCTCAAAAAAGTCAAGTAACTTGCCCCAGGTCACTCGGCTGGTAAGGAGCTGAGCTAGAATTCCAATTCATGCCATACATGTAATTACTAAACTGCACCGCCTCTGCTTAGCTAAGGGGAAAGTCTACACTTAGGGATGGAACTCACATTTATAAAGTACCACTTTGGAGCCAGGTACCTTGTGTTTGCATACATTTTCTCACGGAACTCTCACAAAGCCCCTGAGATAAATATCACTACTACTGTCATTTTAAAGGTGAGAAAACAGAGGCGTTGCCGTGTCTTCCAATGGTTGGAGTGGCGGGGAGAGAACTCAAGCACAGGCCATCTCTCAGACCGCAGCTCTGCCTATCCCTGTACCATCTGCACAATCAAGCCTGCCTTTTGCATGGGGCGAACTGGGAGTAATCAGGCCATGACAGGACTGGAAAACCTCAGAAAACTGATGTTGCCCCTGCAAACTCATCACTTAGAGGCCCCTCGGTGGTTTTGAAGAATGTGACTGAGACCCCCAGGCTGAGTCAGATCCAGGAGTCCCAAGGCCTCCCAGCTCCCCCCAGAACCAGACCTGGGCTCTCTCCATGGGCAGACCTCTGATTTTCAGGCATAGGGTGAGTATGGGACTGACCCCACCCCCCTTCCTTCCCACCCTTTCCTTCAGGTGTGCTGGACCATCCCTACCTGTCCGGTGGTGAGGGAACGGCTGTAGCCAGGGATGGAGCTCCGGGGATGGATCCGGGGTGGGACACAGCAGCTGGGAAAGGTCAAAATTCCAGATTCAGAATGGGGGTCTGCTAGAAGGGGGAATAATAGCACTGGGGCCTCTGAGCAGGTTCTATACCTCAGAAACCCCCAGACAGGGATCCTCCCAGGAGACTCCTGGGTGAAGAGACTCTCCTAAAGAGGCACTCAGAGAGGCACTATCTCACCAGGGACCCCCTCTTTCTGTGGGGCAAAGCGAGACTCCCCCAGTCGAATCCTAGGCAGGGAACCCCTCTGGTGCACATCTCCTGCAGGGACCCAGCATCAGCTTCCCACTCTCCGCCCCCAGCCCTCCCTGTCCTTACTTGATCCGGGCCTGGTCCACGCTGGAGGAGCGGCGGGAGGTGAAGCGCCGGGCGACTGCCTTGGGGGACGTCTTGGGGCTGCCTTCTGAGTCTCCACTCTCCTCATCCCCCATGGCTTTGATGTAGCTGCCGCTCCGCATCCTGCGGCAGGGGATCTCCCCATCCTTGCCCCCAGTGGGGTAACCCCCCCAGTCATCTTGCGGCACCTGCAGGGACAGGGGCTTCTGTCTCTCAGACACGTCCCTATGAAATCTAGAAGCCAGAACCCTCTGTCCCCATTGCCGGGGTGCTCTGCTAGCTGGAGCAGGCCATGCTCAGGGGCATGCAGAAGCGGAGCCGGAGGTAAGGTTTCAGCTGTCCCCTCCCTTACAGGAGATGCCTCATCATCCTCCATGGACCTTTTACTACTTAATTGAGGGCCACCTATGGAGTCTTGGAGGTGATATGCCAAGTGCCAAGAGGTTGAAGATCGGAGGCCAAAGTGACCTGTGTTGACCCACCCCCCGCAGTGAAGTATCACCTGCCCTCACCTTTCACCCCTCCTGCTCCTTCTTTCTCTTAACCTGCTGACATCCTAAATCCTCCAACTCTCCCTCCTTCCCTCTCTGAGGAGTCACAGAAGGCTCTAAGCAGGGAAGTGCCATCAAATTTGGTTCAGAAAGAGCACTCTGACAATCCAAAGGGGGGATGCACTGTGTAGCGCTGGGAGAAGGGCAGGGGATCGAGTGGCAGGAGGGAGACCAATTAAAAGGCTTATGCTGTTAGCCAGGCAAGAGATGATGAGCCTAAATTAAGACCATGACAATGAGGGGGACGAAGAGATGGAAATGAGGTGTTAAGGAGCATCAGTGAGCCTGATTAGATGTAGGGGGTGAGGGGGTGGTGGGGGGTGCGCTGGGAGGAGTCACAGATGACTGGGAGGTTGCTGGCTGAGGACCTGGGGGATGGTGCTGTCGTTCACTGAGCCACAGAATCCCAGAGAAGCAGGTTTGGGGAAGAGGTGATAGGTCAGGGTTGAGCATCTTAAGTCTGGCAGAGAACTGCTGAGCAGGTGGTTGGATGTTCAGTTCTGGAGTTCACTGGAGAAATCTGGGTTGGAGGCAGACACGTGGGAGTCATGGGCGGCAGCTGAATCCATAGGGGTGAATGAAACAGCCCAGGGGAAAGAAGAAAGAGAGCTGGGGAGGGATTCACTGACATTTAGAAAGGGGACTGCAAAGAAAGGAAGAAAAGCCTATGAAGTCACCTGAGAAGGAGTGGGCAGAGGGGTAGGAGGGAAGTCAGGAGAATGCCATGTCATGGAAACGGGAGACATTTCCAGAATAAAAGGAGCTGATAATGTCAAATGCCACAGTGCATTGAGAGGTTAGTAATTCGGGCTCAGGAGTTAAAATCCATGTTCAAAATCTCGCCCCATCACTTGCTAGGCAAACTTGGGCAAAACTGATTACTCTCTCAGTTTCCTCATCTATGAATCAGTAATGACAATTATGCCTACATCCCAGGGTTGGTGGGAAGGATAAATAAGTCAACATGACATGCCCAGCACATAGTAAGTCCTTAGCTATTATTATTATAAGCCTTGAAAAGTGCCTTTCAAGGAGAGCTCTCAAGAGACTACTGGGGACCAATGCCAGAACATTTTAGAGGACAGGGGATGTGGAGGTCAGACTGTAATAAAGGGAGAATGAAAGGAAGTGAAGGTGTAGAACCTATGCTTTAAGAACTTGGGTATGAAGAGAAGACAGTAGACAGAAGGGGGTACGGAGTTGAAGATTTTGTAGGATGAGAGACTTGGGCATATTTTCAGAATAAGAGAAAGAGCCAGTAAAGACAAAGCTAGCCTTTAAATGTAGGATGGAGAAGGGGCAGTCAATTCAGGGATAGAGGGGATCCCGGGGAGATGGGCTCAAACCCTGCTGGAGGGATCAGTCTGGGTGAGTGGTCTTGGCTTTTTCTCTGAGCCAAGAAGGAAGGCAATGGGGGTGGCTGGGGATCTAGACGAATCCGTAGGTGGCTGACAGGAAGGTGAGGGAACCTGTGATGGTTGGCCTACACTAGGAAGAATGACGTATAAATAGAGGCGTGGGGGAGAGGGCTTGGGCAGGCAAGGAAGATTTCGAACACCTGTTGTAAGAAACAGGTTGAATGGGGTGAGGATGGAGACTAAGAAGGTCAATATTCAGGGACAGCATAGGGTTCAGGGGAGGGACAGAGACTCTGGGGGTGAGGCTAGGTGAAGGGACAGAGATAAATATGAAAACAGAGACCCAGGGACGGAATGGGTTCCCAGGATGGAAGTAACCCACCAGGAGGAGCAGGGCTCAGTGAAGATGTTGGAACTCAATCAGAAGAGGGTAACACAGGGAGGAACATAAAGGAACAAGGGCTCTGAGGACAAAGAGGGGTTCAAAAGAGGGTTGAGGGAGAGGTGAGGTCCAGTGGGAGAAATAGGGTCTCAACAAAAGGGTTAAGGATCCAACAAAGACACCTGGTCTGATGGGGCCAGCTTCCCTTGCTTTTGTGCAAGGTCCCTGCAATCTGTTAGTTCTCCCCCAGACAGGCTCTGACTTTGCAATCCTCAGATGTCTTAGAACCCCAGGCCCCAAGGAATCATTCCTGTCCCTGCACTCTACAGAGAGGAACCACAAGCAAGCAGAGAGACACAGGCCAGCAGATGGGATAGCCACTCTCTGCCACACTGCAGGATTCCCACTCCACAGCCACTGCAGCTCCTCGCTCCTCTGCAGGACACTGTGAGGTGCATGTTAAAAAGGAAGCCCCCAGAGAGGTCAGGGCAACCCTGGAGAAGCAGCAGGAGGCAGCGGAGTGGCAGTGAAGCTCCAGGGACAGCCAGGGCTCAGTTATAGCAGAAGAAGGGCTGGTGTTCCCTCCTTGGCCCTTTCTGCTGGACCCTTCAAATCCCAACGTAGAAGACCTCTCTACCCAGGAAAGGGGCAATTCAAGGACAACCCAGAAGTCCTGAGTCCGAGAAGTTTCTAACCTTCCCTACTGTCTGCCCCCCCCCCTTCTTGCTTTCCCTTGAGCTCTTGTAAGTTCTCCACCCAGAAGAGCCCTAACGTGTGAAGAACTTACCAGCAAGGCCAGGGACACCCAAAAGACACATGCAAGGTCAATTCTCTGTACCTTTGAACAAGCTGTAGCCTCTTCCTGGAAGACCCTTAATCCTCTTCTGCATTCGACCAACTCCAGCTCCACCAGGATTCAGCTCAGGGGCCATCCTCCCCCGAAGCTGCTCTGAGCAGTCCCCTGGCCACCACCACCCCAGGTGGGTGAGGTGCCCCCTCTGTGCCCCCACAGTGCCTCGGGCTCTGTGCTATCACAGCCTCATCACTCTAGTCTACCTGCTTCCTTGTCAATCCCACCTCAACCCTGTGGGCTCCTCACAAGCAGCTTCTGTGTCTTCGTCTTTATATCCACAGCACCCAGGAAAGCTCACTGAATGAATGACTGTGGATTAAACACGTGGAATGTGGGTTTGGGGGATAACTCTAAGTCTGCTGGACTTCCAGACCTTGTAATGACTTTTCCTCCTAAACCCATGGGAGGTCTCAAGAAAGTAAGTCCAGGGTGGGGTGGGGTGGGAGGGTTGGCTGGCTGGCTCAGTAGGAAAAACATGTGACTCTTGATCTCGGGGTCATGAGTTCGAGCCCCATGTTGGGCATAGAGATTATAAAATAAATGAAACTTAAAAAAAAAAAAAAAAAAGCAAGCCAGGGGTATGAGGGGTATGGGAGAGGGTCCTGAGGCAGAGAAAAGGAAGGTTGAGAGAGAAGATGGTGAGAAGAACCCGATCCCACCTCAGTGAGAAGATGGAGAGGGGACAGTGTGGGATGGATAAGGGCTCCATAAGGAGGAGTCAGAACTCCTTGCCTCACCTGCAGAGACCACACAAGTGGTGAGACAGGATGGAGACAGCATGCCAACTATCACGGGCACAATCCACTCCCTAGAAGCCCTGCCCTGGTGTTGTATCTGGGCCTCAGACTTCAGTGTGTCCCCAGCCTAGGAAAACCCACAGGACAGGCTCCCAAGGCTCTTCCACAGCCTTGTGGTGTCCTACTGCAGGCACCCCAGAATGACAAACCCCAGCACAGGCACATTCTGGAAATAACTGACCTTCATATTCAAACAGTATCTGGACCACCCAGATCTGAGCAGAAAAGAGGTCTGGAGAAGGCCTGGGGGCAGGAGAACTGCTTTCCAACTGCTGACCTCTAATCTCAAGGGAAGCGACTGCCAGGGAGTACCACACTGTCCTGTCCACTGCCTACCCTCAACCTCATTCTGCCTCCGAGCTCATGAGACAGAGGCCAGCACAGCTTGTCCAAACAGCAGGTCGAAGGGAGGTCTTCCTGGCAGTGACATATAATGTCAGAATAGAAGGGCCTCTTCGTTGTACAAATGGGGAAACCGAGATCCCAAAAGGGGCTCGAGGTGACACAGTGAGGCCAGGCAGAACCTCCCTGCCTCCAGGCCTCCATCATGGGGACAACTGACTCCCATCCAACCCCTTTGATAGCTCCCCGGGTGACAACCTCAATGAGGACTGAGGACCCTGTTCCCCACCCCCACCAAAGCCTCACCTGCAGATAGTGATAAGTCCTGGCTTTGGCCTTGGCCTCCGGACCCAGGAGTCCCTTGCCTGGCCCAGCCCCTGGGTATCCATCCCGGCCCTGGCTGACCATCATGGTGTGCCAGGCACTTCGCTTGACCGATTGTCCATCCAGTGACATGGACATGCCAGTGCAGGCGAGACAGCGGCCTTCCGACCCGCCCGAGCGCCCCTTGAAGCTCAAGTCCCGGTAGGACCCATCTGGAGCCTCCAGGCAGAAGGGACCACCAGGCTCCCCAGGGGGCCGCCCACCCGCTAGGAAGCCGCTATCGCTGTCCAAGTTGTCATCAGAGCTCCACCAGCCAGCGGCCTTGGACTGGTGCCGCCCGTCCCCCTTGCGGTCCTTGCTCTTGCTCCTCTTGCCGTGCCGGGACTGGTGGTGGTGGTGGTGGTGGTGGTGATGGTGGTGGTGGGAGGTGTGGGGGCCTCCAGAGCCCGGGCCAGGGTAGCTGTCTCCTCCAGAGCCACCTCTTCCCTCAGCCTTGGGCCCATTATAGTCCCGCTTCCCTGGGGCCTCCAAAGAGTGGGACTTGGCGAAGAGCTTCTGCACAGAGTGAACCAGGTGCCGGATGCGGCTGGGGCTCTCGCTGCGGGCCTCCGGGGCAGTGCCAGACGCTGGCCCTGACCCGGGCCCGGCCCCTGCTGGACCTCGCTGGTATGGGAGTGTGTGGAAGCCATCTTGTTGAACTGGCAACTGCTTTTCAAACTGGTCCAGGAGTGTAGAAGGCAGGCGGGGGGCACCCTTGCCCTGAGGGTGGCCCACACAGTCTTCACAAGTGTCGAAGGGGCCCTGGCCGGGGTACATCCTGGGGAAGGTGCTGCTCCCCCCCCCAACCCCGGCCCCCCCTGGCCCTCCCTCAGGGCCTACTGATGGCCCTTCACTCAGGCTCAGGGGCCCTTCAGGAGAAAGGTGTCCCAGGCCAGCTCTCGGGGCACAGAAGCGGGGCTCGGTGGAGAAGGCCTCCCCGGAGCCCAGCAGGTACGGGGCCCTGGCAGCTGGGCCCACGTCCATATGCTGCTGGTCGGCAAAGCGGGCTGGGCGGGGATGGCTACCGCGGTCGCCATGGTAACCCCTCATGGCCTCAGCAAGGGTTCTTCATAGTGTTGGGGGCCAGGCCCCAGGAACCTCCTGGGAAAATAAAGAGAAAAAGGATTTGGAATGAACAACAGGCCACTTCACCTAAAACTATCTACTATTAGGTATTCCAGTATCCCTTTAGGTAATGCATATCAATTTATTGTAATTAATTGTACTATCTTTCCACAAATGAGCTTCAAATTCCTTAAAACAGTCATACTAGACAAAGACACAAGGGCACAAAATAATGCCATCATTCGCCAAATGCTGCAAATTTGATAAATACTTATTCACAAGATAAAATACCCTCAGCCAAATGAGTTTCTAAAAATCCTTAGGGTACCCAAAATAAAAGGATACCCAAACAGACTATATATATATATATATATATATATATATATATATATATATATATGAAACCAGTCATTAGGTGAACTAGCTTTCAACAAACTGGCTGTAGGCAAATTGATCCAGAGCCACACCTCTGCCCCAGCCCTACCCATACCCACTGCTTCGAGGAGCCAGCCTCAGGGTCATGGCCTCCAGCAGCAGCAACCAAAGAGAACGCTGGACCTGCATCTACATACCCACCCCCTCCCCTTCTTTCCACACCCTGTTCCTTCCATCTGGCTGCAGGCTCATTCTCCTCCCTCCCACACCCCCCCACCCACCCACTCCAGGGCTGAGACAGGAAGGAATAACCTAAGATGACTGCCTCTTCTTCTTCTGGGTTCCAAGTGTTCCCCAGTGAAATTTCCCCTTTTGCCTTTCACTCCCATTGGCCACCCCCATTCCACTGTAGGGGAGTCACACAGGGAGGAGAAACCATAAAGAGGAAGAATGTTGGTTGTACAAGGCAGCATCTAAATCCTAAACTGGGATTGGAACTCAGGAGTTCCTCCTCCCAGGAACAGTAGGCTGGAAGGGCAGGGAGGTGGTGGAGAGAAAGCGTTGGAACCAGTGCCCCTGGCCCCCATCCCAGGCTTGCCAAGGCTACAGGACAGAGAGGTCAGCTCTCAGCAAGAACTGCCTCCAATCAGGACTCCAGAGCTGCCAGGACAGGAGCTACAGCAGGAGGGGGTGTCAGCAGGAGGGACAGGGACTGAGGAGCTGGCAGACGGCGCCCTCCCTCATCCTAGACCAGGCTCCTGGGCCATCTGCTGACTAGGAGGGGATGACAGCCTCAAAGACTCCAGACAGCAGCACCTCCAAGACCCATCCTCCATTCCTCCCCACCACCACCTCTCCATATCCACTGTTTCAGGTTGCATCCAGAATAACTCAAGTCATTCTGATTTCAGAACCTCAATCTACTCCTCATCTCCCAGGCTCCTACAACTCACCATCCGGGGTTTCCCATCCTTGGTGTCAGGATCCCCACCACCAAACAGAATTCTAACTTCAGAAGGCTCAGGACCACTGGCTCCTGACGGAAAAGAAGAGTAGTGAGCAAAGGAAGAAAGAGATTCTCCCAGAGTCCTCAGAGGACCAGCCTCTGGCCTTGACAGTTTCCCTTCCCAACCGCCCCAAACCAGGACTGATTAGATCCCCCATGATGCAGAGCCTTTGGACCCCCGGGAAATGAAGTTGGCTTCATTATGCAAATACATGCAAATGAGCTTACAGGTTGGACTACCTCCAACTGCAGGTGTCTGTGTGATCTGTCCATGGTGCTGAGCCACTGCTTTTTTTTTTTTTTCTTCCTCCATTGCCCTCAAATATAACTCCATTCCACAAATATTTGTTGAGCAGCTACCATAAGTAAGACTCTAAGTAAGAAGTGTGTAGAGGTGATTTAAGTGTGGTCTCTGTCATTGAGAGGCTTATAGTCTAACAAGGGACCAATCCCACATGATAGGGTTATTTTAGGTCGCTATATTTTTGCACAAGCTGTACCCTCCTCCTAGAATCTCCTTCCATCTACTCCCTTCAACCCTTTCTCTTGGCTAACACTTATCCAGATGAAGCTTCACCGTCCCTTAAAGACTTTCTGTACTCTTATTCTGGGTTATATCTCTCTATTGGGCTTTCATAACATCCTGGGTTCCCCCATGAAAGAAACATAATACTGCATTGAAACTGTCTGTTTCAGTTTCTGTCCTCTCAACTAGAAAGTGGTCTTTTGCAGTGTAGGAACCATATCTATTTATCTCTGAATCTCCAACACCTCACTCAGGGCTTTGTCCAGAGCAGGTGCTTAATAAATTGTTCACCAAGTAGATGAATAAATGACTGGACTAGAAAGGGGTAGCAAAACATTATGCTAGTTCAGATGAAGACAGGAACAGATTTAATAGAGGGAGAGTGAGGAGGCTTCCCAGAGAATGATGTGTTTGGGATGGAGAACAAGATGGCTGTGTGTTCTGAAGACAAAGTGGTGGGGGAGAGAGAATTCCCAGAGGAGGAAACAGGAGGCACAAAGGCAGAAGAGGTGGGCAAATAAGGAATTCTTAGGGGTGGGCTGTGGGAGTTCCAGCAGACATTTAGGGTTTGGCAAATACTGGGATGAGGTGGGAGAGAGAGAGAGAGAGTCAGGAAGGAAGACAACTCTGAAGTTTGCAGCAGCCGTGACTGGAAGACTAATGATGCCATTATTAGACACAGGGATGTCAGGAAAAAGAGCTAGCTTTGCAGGCATGATTAATAGTAGTGGAAGAGACACAGTCAGACATCAGGAAGAACTTCCTGACCCTGAGGAATGTGAGACAATGGAGACAATGGTGGAGTCTCCTGGAAATCTTCCACAGAGGAGAGGGTGAGACATGCCCAGCCCCTGGCCCACCCTGTGGCCTGGACTGGAGAAGCTGTTGGTTACCTTTCCTGGAGAGAACCTGGGGTGACCTCACAGATATCAACTGCTTGGCTCTAGATAACAATTCTTCTCCACTGCCCTTCTCTGGGGAAGCAGAAGTGACTTCAGACCAAGAGGCCTCACAAGCAATTGTTGGAAAAGCTCTTGGAAGCATCTCTTTGCTTTGGAAAGAAATTTTGATAGCCTGGTCCTTCATCCACATCATGATCCCCCTCCTCTTGCCCAGGCAGGACCCACGTTTGAGACTCACAGCACAAAAGTGAGTCAGACCATCTCATTTGCTTTGTTTGTGGTCACATCAAGGAGTGTCATGCTGAGCTTACCAAGGGTAGATGTTCCCAGTCTCCCCCTACTCCTTGGCCCCGCCTCACACAGGTGCTGCTGTGAAGCCTCTGAACCTCCATCAAGATTATCAAACTTCAGTCCCTTTAGCATCAGTCCATGTTCTCCCAGCTCTAAGTCTCAGGGGAGATGGGCTTCTCTTCAGACAAACTACCCATGTCCTATAGGGTAGCACTGGGTAGTGGAAAAAGTACAAGCTCTGAGACCAGAAGGTGTGTGACACTAGACAAGTGACCAGATGATGCCCACTCATCTATCTCCCAGGATCTTAATATCAAATGATAAAATGTATATGAAACCATTTTATGAACTCTAAAAGATTACACAATGTAATCCCTCATGTGAATGCTTTATTCTGAATTTGCAAAATCCCCAATATCCAAATACTAAACTATGATCAAATGCAAACTGCTGGGGGAAGGAGATACCCAATTTACGGATTTCCTAAAGAAAAGACATCATTGATGTAGATTGGATTATACAGGCTTCCTCTTATATGGTATGCTTTACCATCACATTCTCCTGCTGCCACCTTATATACTAATCCATAGAGAAGCAAAACAAGCAAGAAGGGGACTAATAATTCCATCTATCACCAAGACCTACGGATTTTGCTTCCTAAAAATAGATCTGCCCACTATTTCCATATCCACCAACAATGGTTGGCTGCCTAGCTAAAACTCACTCTCAACCTCCCTTCCCCCTTCCCAGCACCTGTAACTAGAGGCTACAGGATTCACTTTTGGCTAATGATACATACATAAAACTCGATGGTTTCTGGAAAATATTCTGCCTTTGTGATAAAAGGAGTGGAGCTTGCTAGTACCATCCTTCCTCCCTTTCTTCTAGGCTTGAATACAACCATGAAGCCTGGAGCTAAGGCGGGCTGTCTTGCCACCATGAGAGAAAGGCCTAGAGAATCCCAGAAATGCTAGTCCTGGAGTCATTGAGCCATGGAACCAACATAAGCCGTCTGCCTTCCTCTGGGCCTAAATGTGGTAAGAAATAAACTCTTCTTTATTTAAACCATCGTTGGCCAGGTTTTCTGTATTTGTAAGTAGAAAGCACCACTAACCAATCCACCTAACTCAGAACACCATCTCCTGCCTCAGCATCTGAAAAATCTCCTAACTGGTCTCCCTGCTTCCTTTCCTACCCAGCTTCCAATCCAAATGGTCACTTGGAAACAGAAATCTGATACTGTCACTTTTCTGCTTAAACCTCTTTATTGGCTTATTGATGTTCTTAAGATAAAACACCATAACCTGTCCAACAAGGCCTGCAGGGTCCGGCCCTTCCTACGTTTCCAACACCCTCTCACAACATGCTCCCCCTTGCTTTCTCTGCTCCAACCAGGCCACTCTTTTTGCAATCCCATGATCCCATCAGGGACCTGTTCCCCCTGTCCAGAAAGCTTTTCCCGCCCACCTCTGCCTTGTTAACTCCTACACACCCTTCAGATCTCAGCCCCGTTGTTGCTTCCTCGGGGCAGCTTTCTCTGGCCTCCCCGACTAGGTCAGATCTCCCTGCTGTTTGCTCTCAAGGCATTAGGCACCTGTATAGCTCTTATATCATTACCATTTTCAATGTGTGTGATTTGGAGATTGTCTGTCTCTCCCACTACACTGTAAGCTCCATGTGAGTGTAGGAATTTCATCCATCTTATTCACCCCCGCCCCCAGAATGATGCTTGGCATATGGCAGGTGTTTGTTGAGTGAATGTGAGCATTTCACTTATGACATCTTATTTAATTTCCACAATTATTCCAAGGGATCGGTACTATCCCCCGCACTTCCATTTCACAGAAAAAGAAACTGAGGCTGGGAGAGGCTAACTGATCTGTCCTGGGTCACAGAGTTGGTGGTAAAACCCAAAGTCAAACTCAGTGTTGCCTCACCCCAACACCTTAGCTTTCCTCCCACCTGTGCTGTCAGCCCAGAGAAGACACCCTTATTAAAAGCCATTCTGAAGTAAACACAGTAATGAAAGTGAATTTGTCAAAAGAAGAAGAAAACAAACAAACAAAAACCTCACACGTACCCACACACTCCAGAGCAAACCAGAGTGTGGTATATGGTTTAGCCTTTTCCCCAAAGGTGAGTACTGAGTTTGTTCCAAGTCCAAGGTCAGATAAGTACAGAGTGAAGGAAGCTCCCTGAAGCCCTATGACAATTCTAGGTGCTGGTGGTATGTTCCCCATCTTACTGCATGAAGTCACCTCTCTACTATCCCAGGACACAGAGAGTTGCTCAGGTGATGAACCTCTGGACCCAGGGAAACAGCCACTTTTGCAATTGCCTGTGCTAGCTCGGGAAGTGGAGAGTGGAGGAGTCTGGGAGGGTGCCGTGTATGACAAATTCTCTGATGCAGCTCGAATCTATCTGGGAATGGAAGAACTGGCACACATGCCGTCACCAAGAAATTACCCAATTTAGCACCAACTACACAATCCAGCAATTAGTTTCTTAAACCGGAACTTGCTGCGGGCCGCCAGGCTGGCGGGGTTGTTGTTACAAATCTCACTGGGAAACCAGCTGTGTAATTCGCCAGGAGGTTGTCACTGCCCCAAGCAATTACCTTCCAGAAAAAGAATGGAAAATGGAGGAAGGAAAAGGGCTGCAGAGGAAAGAGTCAGAGTGTTTTCTTTTTCTTTCCCCCAGGGCCCTGCCCAGCCAAATCAGTTGCTTTTCATTTTCTGAGACCCAGGCAACTCACAAACTCCCTGGATCAAAGCAGTTATGGGTGCAGACTCTGTTGTCAGACTTTCTGGGTTCAAGTCCCTTTCCACTTACTCACTTGCTGTGTGTCCTTGGGCAGGTCTTAGCCTCTCATCTGTAAAATGGCAATAATAATAGAACCATCAGAAAGGTAATAGTGATGTGATGGTTAACAAAGTGCAGTCTTTAAAGCCCTTGTACCGTACAGAATACTTAATAAAAGTAGCTCTCATTATCTGTCCCTTCAATTTTTTTTTAACTTCCTCTATTGGTTTACAGTGTGACCTTGGGTGGGTCACTTAATCTCTCCAGGACAACCATATGAGACCAAAGGTATTCTGCTGGGAAAAAAGCAGTTCTTAGTCAAGGCTGTCCACACCTGGGCACCAGGGAGCCAGACGTGTTTGGCAAAAGCCAATGTCTCAGAGGTAGACACAAAGCGATGCCTTGGGCAAAGCAAAGATAAAGATTTCAAAAATCAAATGTTATCCGATTCATGCCTCCCCCCACGAAGCTGTCTGGGAGAGCTACACGCTGGACACAATGGTCCAGATGGCAGCAAAGGGGTACAGTTGCTCTCTTGCTGGGGATCAGCCCTATCTAGTCCCCTCACACTGGAACCTATGAGGTCATCCCCATACCAGTTCCAACACAACAGAGCTTGCCACAAGCAAGGCCTGGAACTCATTTTGCTGCTGTAGTCCTGGGCTTCTGCAAGTTTCAGGCTTTGCCTACCCATCCCCTTTCCCTGTGTCAACTTAACCAGCATGGCCAGGATTCTGCTTCAGTTTTCCTGTCCGGTCCTCCACCACCCCCTGTCCTAACAGCAGCATATGTGGTGGGGGCTCACTACTGGGGAGCCTTAACACACAGCCAATGACCTGTAGCCCATACTCCTGTGTACATGGGTAGGCGTTCCTCCCCCAGCTGTCTGCCTCCTCCTGCATCCAGTTCTGCCTGAGCCCCCTTGACCATTTCAACACTTGGCTTTGCCCAGCTGCCTTTGGCAGCATCTCTTGTAGCTGGGCTGATGCCCTTGTCCCTGACCTCTCTCAATCCTACCACCAGCCCTTAGGACCCCAGAGAAAAACTTCCTACACTTACTGCCCCCAGAAAATGGAGAAGGAAGGAGGAACAGAATATTAGGAGGAAGGCTTGGGGTCTTTTTCATTCCCCTTTATTGCTTTATTTAATCAAGTCTTCCTGGGGGGTTAGGGTAGGAATTTTACAGAAAACAGGCTTACTGCCCCAAAACACTCGAGACATTTAGGTAGAGGCAAGTCTAAATCCATCTCCTGACCCATTGGACAGTGCTCAGTCTGTGAATAACCCACACTACCTATAATCTCTTTGAAAATCCCACCTCAGGGGGCTTTGCACTTGATGTTCTCTCTGTTGGAACGCTCTGCCCCAGATATTCCCATGGCTTCCTCTGCCTCATCTTTCAGGTCTCAGCTCAGAGAGGCCTTCCCTGACCACTCACTAACTAAAGTTGAGCCCCATCCCCCAGGTACGCTCTACATCAGCCTGCTTCATTGCTTTCATAGCACTTATTGTTCTTTGAGATTATTTTCTTTATCTGTTACATGTTTATAGTATGTCTCCTGATAGTAGAACATAAGCTGCAGGACGGCATGGACTTTGTCTGTTTCATGTGCTGCAGTATTCTGGGTGTCTCGAACAATGCCTGACATTAACAGGTGCTCAAAAAAATATCTTCATGGGGGCACCTGGGTGGCTCAGTTGGTTAAGTGTCCAACTCTTGATTTCGGCTCAGGTCATGATCTCACGGTTTGTGAGTTCAAGCCCCACATCGGAGCCCACTGGGCTCTGTGCTGACAGTGCACAGAGCCTGCTTGGGATTCTCTATCCCCCCACCCGCCTCTCTGCCCCTCCCCCACTCATTCTCTCTCCCTATAAATAAACTAACTCTCTCAAAAAATAAACTAAATATATAGATATACAAATATAGACATATATATCTGTGTATCTGTATGAATGAAAGTCTTCACTTGCTACCCTCATCCACTCTACTCCTGTGCCCAGTAGCCCAGAGAAAGGACCTCCACTCCTTTCCATCTAAAAGCTTTAGAGAGCCCCTGAAGGATTTAGTATTAGAAGTCCAGCCTCCAAACCCAGCCCTGCTCACCATACCTATCTAGCCCCTCTCAACTGGGCAGATACAGATGGGTTTTTTTCTAGCTGCATCTGGGTCTCTCCAGATGTGCCCCTTTGCACAGTTCAAGGAAGGCATTTGGGAGAAAGAGGAAGAAAGAGTGGGGAAAATGACTCTCCCCACACTGCAGAAAAGAATGAGACTCTGAGGAGGGAATCTCAGAGCTCAGGGTCCACCACCCACACCAAGTAGGTCTCTTTATTCAGACTCTCTGGGTTCCAGCTCCTCTCCCAGCTGGGGCCATATAGCCAAGAGACACCAGAGCAAAGTTCAGTTTTCCTCCTTCTCCAGGGCTGCCAAAGGCCCTGTGGGACACAATCCAGCCTGGTCTCCACCACCCCTTCCTCCTTCCTAATTGCAGCCATGGCCAACTGCTTTTGGCCTGCTCCTCCCTTCCTGCCAAGTGAACCAATTCTCAGTCTCTTCTGCCTTGTCATGTCCATGTTCCCCCTCCTGAAGATCTCCAGAAGCCTCCTTTGGGGGAAGTCATGCCTGCCCACTGCTGTAAGGCAGGACTCTTAGGACCAGACTCCTAGAGGACCCTGGTCAGAGGCAGCTAGTCAGAGAGACTGTGGGACTTGAGTTAAACTATTTGGGTTCATGTCCCAGGTCCACCACTTACTAGACATGTGGGCTTAAGGAAGGCCCTTCATCTCTCTTGAGCTCTCTTCACCTCAACTTCCAAATGGGGGCAAAAATAGTTCCTTTCTCATTCCATTGTCACAAGGATTAAGATAATACAGGCAAACTGTCCATCAATCTTATTGATAATGAGGGAGAAACCACTAAAGTGTGTGAGGTCTAGAAGCAGGGTCTCTAAGACCATTCTCAAATGGCCTTGGGCAAAGGCTGTAGCCATACCTGACTCAGGTTTGGATCAGAAATGGGTGCTCTGGAAACTCATTTGTTTCATGTTTCACCCAGGACTTTCTGTTTGCCTGAGCTCCTTTGGAAGACTTCCTACACCTTGAGCATGCTGAAGATAGCAGAGCAGCCCCGGCGGCCAAAGATAGTGGCATTTGAGACTAGAGGCCCTTGATTTGCAGACCCACCAAACCCTGAAGCCAGAGCTGGTGGTCTCTCTTCCAACGCCAGGGATCTGAAAGGGAAAGCTCAGTGACCTTGTTGCTGGGTATTGGAAAGACAATCATCTGCCTCAAACCATTATATTGCAGCCTACGTGCATGATGCTGAAAAACTTGCTTATCTGTCTGAGTCCCAATTTGCTCATCTGTAAAATAGGGATAATACCTACCTCCTAAGGTTGTGGCAATGAGTAAACAAGCTGATCTAACCAAGGCAGCTGACACTTATGTCTCCATATGGTGGCTTCTTTTGACTTTAGCACCCCAGCACCTTCTGCCATTTGTAGGTGTTTGGTAAAATTTGGGCTGCTGCTGCTCTGGCCTCCATGATGCTGCCAGACTTCACCCTGCCAGAGCCATTAGAGAACAACAGGTAGGATCCCAAGCCCATGGCAAGGGTCCACTGGGCAGCAGCTTCTCAGGCAGGCCAGGCCCATGGCCTTTCTTACCATCTGGCCCAGATGTCTGGTCTCCTCATGGAGTCCAGAATTTAGGTCTGCCTCCTGAGTTAGCACACTGTCCTGTAAGCTCTCTGTGTCAGCTTGGACGGGGGCTGCCTGCATCAAGACCTGTCTCCTCCTCTGGGTTTCTCCTACAGGGGAGTCACACACAGGGCCCCCATGAAGGCTGGTTGCTTGGCTGGCTGCCAGAGTTCATGTGGTAACACCTCCCACCCCTTACCACTGCCTGATCCTGTCCCAGCTTCCAGGGTACCTTAGCCTCTGCTCTCCTCTCTGGATTTCTAGGCTTAGCAGGAGCCACAACCACAGTGGGAGACAGCATGGGGAGAGGAGACAGTACAGACTGTGAGATTCCTCCGTATGGAAGGCCTGCCCTCCCAGCTCTGCCCTCTGAAGAATGGTATCCATTCTTCCAAGAAACCTTACTTACTTACGAGTGCCCTCCCCATCAATCCCAGAACACAGCAGTTGCTATCTCCTCTTAGGCCCCATACTTCAACCCAATAGGGTAAATATTTGTTTGTAGCCTGTGAGCTCCTTGAAAACCAGGATTCATCCGATCTGTTTCTGTATGGACAAGACCTGGCATATAATAGATGCTCAGTAAGTGATTGACCCATCAAGAAGTAGTACCCCTCAGCTGGGGCACAGGGCGTAGAGGAGAGACAGAAGGTGGCAGCAGGGAAATGACTGCCTGCAGCTGGATCAGAACTCCCCAGCAGGCAGAGCTGGACCAGGGTGATGTGGGTTTCCTGAAGAACGGGGCATGTTCTCTCTAGGGAAGCATGTTAGCAGAAGTTGGAGGGCCACTTTGGAGGGATGCTATAGAATGGATTCAAGCACTGAACACATTTCAGACAGACAACCTCTGCTGCTTTTCAACTCTGAAGTCCAAGGTACAGCTCTGTGAATGCCTACAACAGAGCAGGCATTGTGTCAAGTGCTTTTGATGCATTATCTTTATGCAATCCTCGCAAACTCTCCTTTGCAGTGGGTACCATTTTTACTCCCATTTTACAGATGAGGGACTGAGGCTCATTGAAAAATATAAAGAAAATTGCCCAAGGTCACAGGGGTGGAGGAAGAGGAACTGAAATCTGGTCTGAGTCCAGGCCCAACATTCTCAACCACTGGGAGACCAAGCCCAAGCAGGTCAAAAGTAGCATGTCTCTCTGACCAAATGGATTTGATGAGGCCCCCAAGTGGACTCCCAGTGTGTCCTGACTCATCACTCAGCCTCAGAAAACCTCCATCCCTGCTATCCCTCCCTCGCACATGGGCACATGTTGCCAAGGCTGCTTATTCACAGTTTAACATATGTGCTCATCCAGAGTCAGATTACACAGCCATGCATATCATCCAACACAATTCACGTGGCATTTGTCATATATATAGGCATCATCTACATAATGTGCACAAATACACACAAACTTGTTCCCACAAGGGTTCACACATCTGCATTTTTATCCAATGGACATTGATGCTTCTACACAGAGAAGCTGCACAGATGCAAACCTCACATACATGTTCATTCACATGTTTATCCCCAAACAACAAATATACATGTTCATTCCACATCACTCAGGCACCCACATCTGCTCAATGTCGTACACCAAATCCTCCCCCAACAAGAACTTTATCCATTGTTCCCAGATCCAGTACTAGGCCCAGGTGAGCAATGATGCTCCCTCCTCTGGGGTTGGCCAGGCAGTCCTGAAAGGGGGAGAAGGCTCAGCCTGCCTGTGATGGATGGAATTAATCTATTGAGCTGGAGAAACTAAATAATTAAATCCCTAATCACCCCCCCAAGCCAGCCCAGGCCAATATAGCTGAGGGAGGGAGGGGGCTCTGAGGCCCAGACCAATATCCTAGAGAGGGGGAGGGGCTTGGGAAGAAAGAGATGGACAGAACCCTCCAGGAGTGCTCTCGGGGAGGAGCTCTAGCAGGCCAGCAGACAGACAGACAGACAGACATGGTTCTCAGGGGCCACAGGCTCTCCCTTTCCATGCTTGAGAAGAAAGCCTACCACCATCCATTGATACAGAGTGAGAGGATTGTGCCCCCCCCCCCAGACCCCTCCCTTCCCCTCCACAGATGCATCCTGGGAGTGCATGGGGATAGCAGACAGACACTCAAACTGCCCAGGGCTGTGGCTGCCAATGGGGTCCGCCCAAAGTGGGGCTGATCCTACCATCGGTAGGGGCCTAGCACACCCCTGCCTCATTCAGAGCAGGTCCCTCCACAGCCTGATGCAGATGGCAGGGAAGGACCCCTCCACACAGGTGCACCTGCTTCCCTCAGGAAGTGGGTCCAGCACGTGGCTAAGAGGCTGAGAATGGGGCAGAGGCCTGGGCAGGGGGGCTCACGGAATCAGCCTGGGAGCAGGCCCCAGTCCCATTGGCTGAAAAGTGGGTCATTTTCCTTTTGAAAAATAGTGAGAAAATGGAGAAGTAGGTCGGGCTCTCATCCCCTCAGCCCCAGGCACCATCCCCGACTTGTCGGGTGGGGTGAGGAGAGATCTGCACATGCCACGGCCCGGCCCCATCTCCCCCAGGACGCTGTCAGGGAGACCCCCAGCACAGGAGGCCAAGGTCATCAGCATTACTCAGGACACCCAAGGGCACGGGCACTCAGAGGCCAGGACTGGAGCTCAAGCCCCACCCTGCCCTGGGGGCCCTGGGGTGAAAGCAGCTGGGGCCAAACCACGGACAGGGTGGGGGCTCCAGCACATAGGACCCTGAGGAGCCTCCTCCCATCCTCACGTCTGTCGTGATACCTCCTCTCTTCTCCCTTTCCTCTTCGTCCACGTGGGCAGAGTCGTTGCCATGACACCGCGGGCAGGTGGGCGGCTCTGGCGGCAGCTTCGGCCCAACCCCCAAGCTCGGAGCCCAGGTGGGAGGGGAGCGGCGACAGCGCCCCCGCCCCTAGTCCAGATGGAGAGGAGATTGGCAGAAGGCCCCCAGACACCTAGAGCCTGCAGGGGGCTCTAGCACTGGCCTCGGGGGGATGAGGCAACCCGAGCGCGAGCCTGGAGGTCTGGGGGAGCAGCTCAAAGAGGGCTGTAGGCCTTAACCGGCCCTACCCCAGTTCGGGGAGCGGCACGGGGCGGGGCTGGCCCACCACTCCCACTTCTCCCCTTTCTCGCCGGCCCTCCTCCCGGCTTGCCCCACGCCTCGAGTCTCAGTCCCTTCCCGCCGGCCGCCAACCAGCCCCGCCTGAGGTCTAACCTCAGTCCCGCACTCTGCTACACCGGCGCGATTCCCCGTGTCTCTTGGGAGAGAGGAAAACAGCCAAAGTTGAGACTCTCCGAGAGATTCCTCCCCTACCACCCCCACCAACACCGCCCCCCCATCCTCTGGAAAACGGGTCCCTTTTCCCTGGATGTCCCCACATACCTGAATTCACATCACAGCCTGGGGGAACCACTCACTCCTGAGCCCATACTCGGCCAAGGCACCCACCCCACCAGGAGAGAGGACCCAGAATGGAGCAGGGAGAGGAAGAGGGGAGGGAAAATGCTGAGGAGGCTGCCCTGCCTCCACCATATCTGACTTCAGGAAGGCTGGCCCAGAGCCCTGAGTCCTTTCCGGGTCTGGGTCCAGACCCGAGGGCCTCTGTCCTAAGTCTCTGTGGCTCTGACCTCCTAAGACCCTTCTCCCTGTCCAGAATGTTGTTCCCTACCCTGTTCCCTGAGGCAGGAGCCCTGTATCACTGACCAAATGGAACCAGAGGGACCCCTACACAGCAGCCCTCTGTAATCTGGCTGGCAGGGGTAGGCCTAGGTGGGGTGGTGGTGACAAGACCCAAAAGGAAGGGAGGATGTCAGCCAGGGTTATCTGGAAGGTGTCCGGCTTGCCATGGGGTGTTCATGACATGCAAACTGCATACACACATAAAGACATTTTTACTTTCTTCCTTAGCCGTCTCCAGCTGAGACAATAGATCTGACTGGCCAAAATACATACGTGTGCATGTGTGTGCACAGGAGTGCATGCATGCATGTGTTTACACATTGCATCTCCTTTTATCCACCTCTACTTCCACTGTTCTACATCAAAGCGGCCCTCATCCTAAGTTCTCACCAAAGCTACTTCAGCAGGCTCCTAACTGGTCTCCCTACCTCACATCTTGGCCCAACCCCCATCTATTCTCCTCACTGGCTGCCAGTGTGATCTGTCTAAAATGTGTTTATTCAACAAATATGTATTGAATACCTACTCCGAGCCAGGCACTCCTCTGGACACAATAAATACAGCAGTGAACAAAACGGACAAAGCTCCCATTCTGAAGAAGTTTATATTCTAGTACAGCATGTATTATAGCATGTATATTAGAATGTATAGGGTATATATCCCCTACATACACCTCTGAGCACCACAGCGTCTGATCAGCCTCGGGCTTGGCTCCCTGACTCCGAAAAAGATGACAAACAAAGATATTTAATAATGGAGTGGGGTGAGGAGACAGGAAGACAAGGGGATAGTCAAGATTGACTGTGGGGGAGGCCTCTCCAAAAATGTGACTTTTGAGCAAAGACTTGAATAAAGTAAGAGAGCAAATCACATGGGTATCTGGGGGAAGAACGTTTCAAGCTGAGGGAAAAGTTAGTACAATGGCCTCAAGGTGGGACTGTGTTCACCATCTTTGGTTCTTGTGGAACCAAAAGGCAGCCCTTGTAGGGATGACACCTGAAATCAGGGAGGTCACTGGTGACTGGGAGGTCAGCATTTATGTCACTCAAGCCCCACTAAGCACTTTGGATTCCATTCTGAGATGAAAAGCCATTGGAAAGGCAGGACCTCATCTTACTCAGGCTGATTTTCCAGGGGAGAATCTGTGGGGGAGGGGGCTGGCAACGGTGGAAATAGGGAGACCAGCTAGGACATTTCCTGTCACTGAAACACCTTTTCCTACAGTTGTCCTCCTGGGGAATACCTGTTCTAACTTCAGGCTGTGGCTCAAGGGCCTCCTCTCCTATGGATCCTTTGCCAAACCCTTCTCCCCACCCCAGAACTGACCAACCTCTCTATAGGTCTCCACCACCTCCAACAAACACTTATGTTGCACCACCTTCCTTAATACTCTCCTTACTTGGTTCCACCCTAGATTGTAAGTTACCTGAGGTCAAGGACCATCCCCAGTGTCCAGTACAGACTGTAGCAGATCGTAGGCATAAACATTGGCTGAATGAAGGGATGCATTGGATGAGGCACGTGTGGTGTAAAAGGGACGATCTGCAGGCTGTTGTTAACATGTGAGTGGGTGAGTGAGGTGCACATGTATGCACTCACCAGGTGCAATTAGGCCAGTGTTAGCATATGCCCACATATCTCTGCATACTCTGTTTATATGTATGTTTGTTAGCATGTAAGTACATGGTGACAAATACATTCCTGTAGATTTATTCATGTGTGTACATGTTAGAATGTGCATTTAGGTCAAGGTAGGCATACTGAAGCATAGACAAGTAATATACACAGACACACATACACACATATTGCCACATGCCCTGCACGTGTGAGACTCATACACATACTCAGGCCTCTCTAATATCCCTGCCCCTTTCACCCACCAAGGTTACTTTGTTCTGCTTGATTCTTGAAATGTCTGTGATCATGTTAATGTTTAATCTCCCATATTCTTTCCCCACATACACTCCTAAGCGCCATAGCATCTGATCAGCTTGGGTTCGACTCCCTCACTTAGCTATCCTCAAGGCCTGTATAGGTTTCTCCTCTGAAAACCCACATCCTATGGATGGTAGTGAGGAACATGAAAATTTGAGACATCTCAAAGAGGCTGCTTTCTGGAGAAGAGCCACAGGCATCAGAGTGGATCAAATTCAAGCCTGTGGGAAAACAACTTTTGGACAGCCCCAGTGTTCAGCCAGAATCTCTCTCTCTCTTTCATTCTTTCTCTCGGTCACATTTATTCACATGACCCAACTTAAGTGCATATATTCACACGCTATTAATTCATGTGTGCACATATGTCCCCACATCCATGCTCACATGCAAACTTAAACACATATGCACTGTTGAGCGAGCACCCCAATACACACACACACTCAAACATAGGTTTAATTAATTGTCTTCAAAGTCACATATATACGTGGATGCGCACATAAAGTCATACATACATATACTTATGTATACATGTCTCAACACTTATACACAAGTCCGTTAATGTGTTTGAATACATTCATACACCATACTCATGCATATGTGTACATATCCACAGTCACATACCCACTCACAGGCAGAAAAACACATACATGTGCACTGGAAGAGGAGAGATATACAGTCCATCCCCTGACTTCTATCCTGTGAAGAAAGCCAGGAGTCCATATTCTCTCCAAAGGACATCACAGGTTTGTACTCCCTCTCTTTCTTGCCAGTCTCCCACTTCTCCATTTGGAAAGTTGTTCCTACTATCAATAGGATATGTCCCACTCCTGGACACACCCCATTCCCACCCACTCTCAGAAAAAAAGTCATTCTAAAAATGGGCTCTGTTATCCCTTTGTCCGATGCCTGTAGTAACCAATATTTCCTCAGGCAACCTGGAGGATCAGTAACAATGAAGCAGGTGCACCTTGGAGTAGGTGTACTTTTACCCACCGAAGAGGCAGCTCCCACCCCCACCCCCATATACATATGTAACTCTTAAATTTAAAAAGAGAAAATAAAGAGAAAATATCAAGATCAGAGTTTTTCCTCCCAGTACCTCTGGATATGGTCCACTGCTCCCAGACTCCAAAACAGTTACTGGAGCAGAAGAAGGAACAGTCAGATTATCTCTGGGCCCTAAAACCTCCTGAGATGCCTCTCCTTTCCTAGAGGGCAACTTCATGATGTTCAGTGGACCTCTTCCACCCCAGCCCAAGGACCCTGCCAAAGAGAGGATCTCAAGGTTCCAAAATGTAAAGATGATGACCTTGGCTCAAGATAACAAAAAAAGCAAGTATTTAAAAAACAGGAGCTGGGTAGGGAGCAGGGAGGGAAGCTGAAGACACCTCCCAGCAGGAAAGTGGCTGCCGGAACATTGGATCATGAATAGCAGGACTCTCCAAGGGGCCAGGGAGAGGGAGGTGGACATCCAGTATTCTGTGTGGGGGTGGAGGGGTGACTGCTTCAGGCAGTAGCAGCAGATCCAAAGTAAAGTCTTATCAAAGCTGTTATGTAACCAAGGGAGCTGAGTGGAGCACAAACACCTCCCCTCCCCAAACAGGCACCCACACCCACACCCACCACCTCCCAGCACCCACAGCATAGGAAAACTCAGCTCCTCCCAAGCAGCTAGAGAAGAGCAGAATCATCTTGATGAGTTACATCAAAACCATGATGGGTGATGGGCTCCTTATTAACTAGAAGTCACATCTGGGAAAGAATGAACTGGCCCAGCTTGGGGTCCCTACATACTTCCCCCTTTTCTTGAACTCCCTGCCACACCCAGTTTTTGCCCAGCATCATCTGGAACCCTCTCTGCTCTCCCCTCAAGAAGGATCCCATTTGAATATTTGATTGTGCTCTTGGGGATGGGAAGTGAAGCTGCCATCAACCCCTCCTGCCTGTTGTTCCCCCACAGTCTCATCTGCATGTCCTGACATTTGGCTCTCATCCCCCTGGGATGACAAGGGAAAGGACCTGGAGAAATAAGGCCTTGCTCTATTCCCTTCTGAGTTACAAAGATGAAGTCCAAGAACCCAGAAAATTGAGATAACTCTAGGTTAGTGGGGGAAAGATTTCCAAGGAAGCTGAGGATTGAAACCCAGGCCCTATCCCCTAATTTCGGGGGGAGGGGTTTCTCCCCCAGATCTTCCTCTTCTCATTGCCCTGTCTCCAGTGGCTTCCTCCTTCTCTGCTCTGTGGCTCTGAACAACCCCACCCACTCTTGAGTCCTTTGCTTGGAAATCTTCCTCCCCAACAAAAGTCTCTCCCAAATGCTGCTCTGAGCTATGTTTGGGGTAGGCAGAGCATGAGACAGGCTTGCAGAATATTTCACTGTCCCCTGCCTCAATTCCAAAGTATGCCGGGCAAAGGAGTATCACATAGTCAATCAAACTGTCCTGAACTCCTGAGCTCTATCTACCCCAGGCCTAACTAGTAAACCTAAGCTCTCCTAATCCAGAACTGTCTTGAGTCTGAACTTCTGGGACCCAGTAAGAGAAAAGCTGGTGCCCATACCCCTGAGCTTCTTGCACTAAAAACTATCCAGAAGAGAGCTCACAGCCACAATATCATCCTCCATTCCTACCTCCACACTAACAGAAAGGTGGTTTTGGAAAGGGGAGGGGGAACTGAAACAGGAAAAGAGGAATCCTTTTCTCAAATACCACTAATAATTGTGAGGCCAAAGACAGAGGGAGGACCCCAGAATCTATCTTTCCATCCAGGGACTCCTTCCTTGGAAAGTGGGTCATCTGGGAGAATTTTTCTAGTGAGCCCTCAGCACTGCCTAGTCACCATTCCATCATCGGGTCCCAACGCAGCCCCATTCAAGACCCAAGACAGTTCCGAAGAAGCAGATTCCCGCCGAGTCCCGTTCAGCACTCAGGACAGCTCCCAGCGACTCTGAGGGGCCAGTCCCCAGAAACCCAGGATGCTTCACCCCACCACACAAGGGTGCTCTTTAAAACAGAAGCCCCTCTCCCCTGCCCATCCCACACTCGCTCCCGTCCACCGGGAGCACCTGGTATTGCTCCCTTCCTTCTATGTCCAAAGAGAGAAAAGAAACCCAGACACGAGGCTTCCCTGAGGGAGCCTAGAGAGAGGACCCCACCCACCTCCTTTCAGCCCTTAGCCTCTCAACGCCACTCACAGCTGGTTCTAAAAACCACTTTTCCTTCTTAACCACCACCCCAAAGATAAGAGAAATACTCACGTGGGGGCTCCCAGCCCTGTAGGCAGATGTGGTGGGGGGAGGCAGAGAGAGGTAGCTCCCCACACCCTGATCTGAGCCCCCTTTCTGAAGGAGCCAGCTCCCATCTGGACTGGGGGGAGGAGAGACATGTGGAAGCACTGATTGAGGGGAGGGGAGAAGGGAAAGGGGAGGAGGCAGTAGCGGGGGACTGCGGGGTGGGGGTGTCGAGATGGGGGCAAGGGAATCCTTTTTAATTTCATTCTCTCCCCATGTCTACATCAGCCCTGCAGGCTCAGCTCTTTAATATTTACACATAGGAAGAGGAGAGGATGAGAAAGAACAGAGAGTGAGGGGAGCAGGAGATACCTGAGCTCAAAGGACACAGAGGCAGGGGCCTTCAGGAGCAGGGAGTTTGAGCCCCCCACATCATTCCCAGCCCACTCCCATTCTCAGCTCTTGACTGGAAGGAAGGAGGAACCCTGGTACCATTCTGTCCCTTTGTTAACAAGACACTTTGAAGCTGCATCAGAAAAAGATCAGATCCCCACCCACATACCTGGACACCCCCACAAACCCAGATTTCTTGGGTGACTTATGTGCAGATGGTAGAGGCAGTATTCATGTGCAAGCATGTTCTGATACTTGAAAGCATGTTTACATGTGGGCTGCTGTGTAGAAGCATATGAACATGTCAGCTAGCATGTACAGGTCTATACAAGAATGCTCTGAGTGTATTCACATGTAATAGCTCAGGCAATCATACACAAACTTATGTAATCAAACGTGTAAATCAGCCCCCCAGTGACCTACCCCCAGCTCTCCAGCTACAATCCAAGGACAAGGCCATCCACTTCTCTAGAAGCCCTTATTTACTGGCCCCCTCCCTCTCCCTCATAGCCTCACTTTTTCTTTCTGTGACATGGGAAGAAGAGCTGGTGGGAAGGCATGCTGCATTTGAGCCCAGGGACTCGACAAGTTATTAGCAACAATGAGCTGGCAGCTCGTTACCATAACGATGGTGCCACTGCCTCACCCCAGCTCAAACCCAGACTCCCCAGACAGCAGGAGGCCCGCTGAGCCAGCAGTCTTCAGACTGGGGGGCGGGTAAAGAAGGAATCAAGACATAATGCTTGTATAGTGGAGGGTACACAGCTGTTCTTCCAACTCCCACTGAGACAACACGTTGAATCCACCAAGTGGGAATAATATCAGACTCTGGAAAGGTTTCCTGACCATGGGGATGATAAGACACTAGAAGGGATCTGTAGAAGCCCCTCTAGACAAAAGGTTCTTTTGTCATTTGCTCCCTTCATCGCCTCACTCCAAGAACCTCTTCCACTGATCTTAGTAGACTAAGAGAAAAAAACAAAACAAACAAACAAAAAACAGCCAAATAGAAGGCCCCTGTCTGAATTTCAGTCTTCCCATCTGTGAAATGGGGACAATTATCCTATCATTTCCCCTAGACTTCCAGAAAGTTTAATTAGAAAGAGTTTAAGGGTAACTATAGACCCTTCCCAAACCAGAAAAGCCCCAGAAGTTTCTCTACCCAACAGGAATCCATGAAATAAGGAATTGTCAGGCCAGCTAGAGGCAAAATGCATCAGAAATTGGGTGGGATGAAGGAAAATGGAGCTCAGCCAGCTCAAGCCCTAACATCAGCTGGAGAGAGATGATGTGAGGTGCCAGGCAGCAGCCGAGCTGCCACAGAAGAAAAGTCTGGGAGTCTGGCCTTCAGCAACTCCAGCCCCTCACCAGCAGGTATCAAGACAAACCCATGGCCTACTCAGTGGTGGGTATGGTTACAAATCCCCATCCCCAATAACATCTATCTCTCTTTTTGAAAAGGGCCCCAGGTTGAAAGATCTACAGCCTTAGGCTTAGTTAGTCTTTGATTCTTCTCCTCAAATCCCCTCTGCTGAGCTCTGATGGGCACGGATGGGGGTGGGAGGGGGCGAATTCCAGGAAGGGAAAGCAACAAGGGGGGTTGGAAAGTTCCTGGGCTGAGACTAGCCAGGAACACACAGGTTTGCTGTGTGACCTTGGGCAAGTCCCCTCCCTTCTCTGGGCTTCAGTGTCCTCACTTTATAATTAAGAGGTTAGACGAAGTTAATTCTAAGGTCCTTTCTCTGGCCATCATTCAATAGCTACATACAAATTCACTCCTTGGACATGAGCACCCTGGCATAAAATGCCAGTGGGCACTATCTGCTAGATCAGTGGGACAGTGGGAGTGAGGGATCCAGGGCTTGTATCTGAGGCTGTTCATCCTATGTTCATGTTCCTTTTAGAAACACCTGCCACCCTAGCCCTCCCGGCTCCCTTTTTAGACCCTGATTCACTGCCAACTCACGAAGCCTCTCCCTTCCCTCCCTCCTCTCTTTCTCCCCCTCTCTCCCTTTTAGGCCTTGGCAGCTGGGTGCAGAAGTAGCCCCAGCAGTCAGGGAATGCTGGGGTGAGGTGAAGATCAGTGCCCCCAGGGTCAGAGAGAACACACCAGGGAGTACTATTCTTTAACCTTGGCCCAGCCCAGCTCTTTGAAATCACCCAAAGACCTAGGTTGGAGTCTTTCTGTTCCACTGATTAGCAGGGTGAAATCATGAGAAATGCAATTCACCTCTCAAACCTCAACATCCTCATCTGTAAATTGGCATTGTATTTAGTTGAATTACATGAAGTTGCTGTTTTCGTAGGTAAAAAGCAAAAACAACTGAATACTGACAATTTCATATGGCTTAACCTGGCCTGCCTGCTTCCCAAGGCTGTTTGGGGATAAGAAGAAAGAGTTGAGAGGGGAGTATTTTTCAAAAGCCCTGGGCTGATAGAAGGGCATTGTTTTCCTACTATTATTACTTCAAAGAGCTTTAGCACAGACCCACCTGGAGCCAAGGAACTGAACAAATGACCCAGAACTTGGAAATTTAGGACTTGGAAGTCTGGGAGACAGCTACCTGCTCTGATGACTAACAACAGGACAGAAGCTTCCACCTGGCCTCCTCAGCTCCTGGCACTAAAGGGCCCTTGGTGAAACATTACTGGGCTGACACAAGTTCCCAGGCTCCAAGATGAAGCACACAGACACTCCAGCTCACCCCTGGTCATACTACCACCAGGGGCCCCAGCAGGCAGGAAGGACACAACCAGTAGCATCCTAGAGGATACCCCTTGAGGTAGGTGAAGGTGAGGATCAAGGTGGGGAGTACAATGCAGCTCTTGCCTGAGTCAGAGGTGAGGAGTCACAGGGGAGGAGGGATGATCTGACCTCAGAAAAGTCTGATCTCCCTGTCCCATGCCTCCACACCACCAGGAATCCCCTGGGGAGAGGAGGGACAAGGCCCAGGTGTCAGTGATTCAGAGTGAACCCTGCTCAGATACATTCTCACACAGCCAACACACACACACACACAGGCCACAGACACCTGGACCCACTCACAGAGACACAGTCACACTGGCACACACACATCCTATTCACATACACACGCACAGAGACATACACAGGCACACGGTGACAGCACACACACTCATTCACACACATGTCTACAGATACATACACTGTAACACACTCCACACTCACTGCATACACCCACTGACACACACTCACCCACAATGACACACGCACACACTCACTGCATACACTCACTGCCATACAGAATCACCCACAGACCCACACGGTGACACACTCACACTCATCACAGACACAGTGACACGCACTCACACTCACACACCTGCAAAGGAAACTTCTCTCCGGATCTCCCCAACACCACCACTTCCCCCCACAACCCGGCTGGCTACTCCCTCCCCGGCCCGAGCCTCCAGCCCCGGCCAGCACTGGGCCGGGGCTGGCCGGACCCCGAGGCTCAACCCCGGAGGGCCGGTCCTCGCTCCGCGTGGTCCCCCTGCCCGTGTCCGGGGTCAGGCCCGCGGCCGCCAGGCCGGGGCGGGGGCGGGGGCGGGGGCGGCGGAGGAGGCCCAGCCCTCCCCCCACCGCTCCCGGGGCCGGGAGCCGAGGCCGCGGGAGCCCGGGGCGTGGGCGGCGCCGGGGCCGCAGCCAGGCCGAGGCTGGGGGGCGCTGCAGAGGGCGCCGCGAGCGCGGCCCCGTCACCACCCCTCCCCGCGGCTTACCTGGCCCGGCTCGGGCTCCGGCCGGGTTACATGGTGCCGGCGGCCCGGGCCGGGGGCGCTGCGGCGGCGGGCGGCGGACGGGCGGGCAGGGACGGGGCCCGGCACTGCGGAGCCCCCAGCGGAGGGGCCGCGCCGGCTGCGGAGCCCCGAGCGAGCGCCGAGCGGCAGCGGGCGCGGGAGCGGGAGGCGGCCAAGCCACGGAGGCTGGATTTCCCGGGGACCAGGAAGGGGAGGCGGGGGGATCCCGCCCGCGCGCTCCGCCCCCGCCCCCGCCCCCACGCAGGGCTGCCGAGCCCGGGAGAGGGAGGGGGACCGAGCTCCCCGCCCCCGCACCGGACCCAGGAGGGCCGAGGTCGCAGCCGGCGGACGGCCGCCGGGGTCTCGGAGGAGCGCCCGCCGGGCGGAGCGACAGCCCTGGGGAGGCCCCCAGCTCGGGGGTGCGAACCAGCTCCCCTCCCCGGGGACCACCGGGTCCGTGTCCGCCCGACCCAGGAACAGGCACACGGTGTCACGACCAAGCACAGCCGACCTAGGCACAGGGACCCAAGCCCCGAGGCGGGCGGCCGGGGAGACAGTCGCACAGCCTCACAGGCACGGAATCGCGCCCACCGAGGCACAGTCACACCCTGAATGTCACACACAGCCCCCCATACACGTTGCCTCGGGAGACCCTTCGGGTTTTCCCAGTCAGCTACCCGACTTCGGCTCCTGGCCTGGGTTCGAGGAGCCCCCTTTCTCTGCCCCAGCCCTTGCCAGGGTGAGGCGCTGTGCCCGGCCTCCAAGCCACGGACCGGAGTCCCCCACCCACAGTCCGCACAGCCCCAGGCATTCCCAGTGTGGAGGGAGAACCCCGCTATACCTGGCGACTTTGCTGGGGCTCCCACCCTTGCCCACTGTGCCCGCCCACCTCTAGGCCCTGAGCCAGGGTTTGTGCCATGGCGGGGGCGGGGTGGGGAAGGGAAAGGGGACTGTCCGAAGCACAGCCGGAGGCTGCAGAGCCAGGACACAGTCTGCAGGAGCCAGGAGAGGCGGAGGAGAGCTGACTGCAGCAGTTCCTGGCTGGAATCCGTCTTGGCGCCCAAAGCGATGGTGTAATGGGGGGGGGGGGGGGGGGGGGGGGAAGGGGCCGCTTGGGGGAAGCCGCAGGGGGAGGGGCTGGAAATGTGGGGGAGGGGCTGGTCCTGGATCCTGACTTCCCAGGGTGGGTGTGAGGGAACACTGCCTCAGGCGCTGAAAGTTGGGGTGGAGAGGAATCCTTAAAGCCCTCTTCCCATCTTCCTTCCTTCACCTTGTCTGGTCTTGAAAGCTTTGGGGTGGTGAAGTGAGGGCTTGCAGGCTTGGGAGACCAACTGTCCTCCTCTCCAGGAACGAACGGATCTTGGAGTAGTTATGACTGAACATCTACTCAACAATTCCCTTTTCCCTGTACCCCTTTGGGGTTCCTGGCTCTTCCTTGTATAAAGGGGGAAACTGAAGCAGGGAAAGTAGAATTCAAAGCTCCAAAAGGGAGCTACGCCCTTTCCCCTTATGTCAAGATGCCACATGACATAAATGACAGAAAAGAGTTTGGAAAGCCCTTCCCCAAGGAAACTTAGAAGTCTGGGGACGGGGGTCTGGCAGAATGGTTACGTGCCCTGCTGCCCACAAGACCGGTTCCATCAAGAATTTTCAATCATGAGCTAAGGTTGCAGACCATTTCCAGGCCAGGGACCACCCACGAGCAGATATGACAGAAAATAAAGTAGAAACTTGTTCTCAGGAACCCACTTTAGAACCGAAAGAACCATTTTGCTTTCCATGAAGTATGAGAATAGTCATCATGTCAGACACCAAAAGGCACCATCATGGTTTCTCAGATACACATTTTGTTAACTATTCTGACATTGGAATGCATCTTATAATGGATAGGGACATTTAATATGGTTTTCTACTTTTCTCTTAAAGCTGTCATCAAAGGATTGATATGTTTGAGAACTGAGAATATAGGGCAGCTTTCATTTGTTAACTCAACAACGATTTACTGATTATGATTAATCAGACAGGCTTACCTTAGGCCGTGTTCTTTCATAGCCATCCAGTGACATATAAGGGAGATGGAAATGTAAGCCAATAATTACGATCAGGGCCAGCTCTTATGAGCTGTGCAGTCACACAGAGTCCCGCACTTAAAAAGGCCCCACTCTTGGTTTAATGCTCTGCTGTCACTATCTTGGAATTCTTAATCTTTAACAAGGGACCCTGCACTTCACAAAGTATGATTGCCGTGTTAGGAATTCCATGCCTTAATAGAGATAAGCACAGAATACTTTCAGTCTAGAGGCAACAGCCAACTCTGCCTCAGTGAAGAGGAGTAGTCAGAAAAGCAAAGAAACATAAAGGAAGCATTTGAGTAGGCTCCAAGTTGGGAGAGAGAATTAGGGTAGAAAACCACACATGTGCAGAGACAAGAACTCATCAAACTGTCTGTCATTCAAGCAGTATGGCAGACTAGGTGCTTCGTTGATCCTCCCACTGAAAACGTGATAAGTGTTAAAAAGTGATAGCTAAAAAAAAATTTTTTTAATCTTCTTAAATGCATCAATGAGCTGGCAAGAAAATTAAAATCACCCCAGCCAAAATCTAACTGAAGGCAAAACCAGAGAAGTGTGCAGAGCACTGAAGGCAACTTTAGTCTTGGCGGTTATGATACATTGGTTGCAAAAATGGCACCAATTCACCTCTCCCTGCATCCATGTCCTTTGCCATATGACTTTGAAACTCCCTGCATCAAGAGATGGACTCTATTTTCCCACACCATGAATCTGACTTGCCACTTGCTTTGGCCAATAGAATAGGGAAGAAGTCACATGCCAGTTCTAAGCCTAAGCTTTAGAGCTTGCATACTCCTGCTCTTTCTCTTGAACTCCTGCCTCCACGGTGAGTGTAAGCCTGGGATAGCCTGCTGGAGACAAGAGACAGGTGCAAGAGAGCCAGACTTTCCCAGCCAAGACCATCAGAGCCACCATCTCTTGGGTCAGGTATAGCCAGCTGACCCCCAAACATGAGCAGCCAAGAGCAACAGAGGTATATACCTGACTGTCACTGACTGCAGACACTTAAGTGAGGCCAGCTGAATGAGAAGAACCATCCCACAAGGTTGAGGACTCTTGAGCAATAATAAATGCTTATTAATTTAAGCCACTGAATTTTTGAACGGTATGTTATGCCATAACATTGTGGCGATAAATAACTGACATGCGGGTATTTGCTAACAGGTGAAATTGAGCTTCAGTTTTCATGGTCTCTCAGGGCAATATGGGAAAAAAGATAAAGCACAGGGTCTGCCCAAGTTGAGCAAACACTCCCCTGCATAAACTTAGAACCTCAAAGCATTCTCTCTACTCTAAGGTACAGGCGAACTAGAAAAAACTTGCCCCATCCCCACACCCAGGAAATTGCAAGAAAATAACTGGGTTTTTTTTTTAACGTTTATTTATTCATTTTTGAAAGAGAGAGAGAGAGAGAGAATGAGTGGAGGAGGGACAGAGTGAGAGAGAATTCCAAGCAGGCTCCATGCTGACAGCATCAGAACCTGATGCGAGGCTCAGTCTCACAAACTGTGAGATCATGACCTGAGCTGAAATCAAGAGTCAGACGCTTAACTGACTGTGCCACCCAGGTGCCTCAAGAAAATTACGTTTTAAACCTTGGCAATAGCAATGAGTGTAGGAAAAAAGAATCATCTCCTGAGATTCCACAACTACAACTTAGACCTCACACAATATGCAACTATCTGGGACATCTGAAAAACCTCAAACCAAGAATTTAGCATTAAATGATTCCAAAGGTAGTGCCCCAGGTGCCAGGCAGAAGCCAATATAAAGCTCAGGCCTCGAATGATTTCCACAGATAAGGTTCCAAAGAAAATGAATGAACACAATCAAATATCACCAAACACACATGGAAATATGACATCAAGGACAAGAACCAGCGGGGCGCCTAGGTAGCTCAGTCAGTTGAGCAGCCAACTTGGGCTCAGGTCATGATCTTGCGGTTCATGAGTTTGAACCCCACATCAGGCTCTCTGCTGTCAGCATGGAGCCCACTTCAGATCCTCTGTCCCCCCCCCCCATCTCTTTGCCACTCTCTCTCAAAAATAAATAAACTTAGGGGCGCCTGGGTGGCGCAGTCGGTTAAGCGTCCGACTTCAGCCAGGTCACGATCTCGCGGTCCGTGAGTTCGAGCCCCGAGTCAGGCTCTGGGCTGATGGCTCAGAGCCTGGAGCCTGTTTCCGATTCTGTGTCTCCCTCTCTCTCTGCCCCTCCCCCGTTCATGCTCTGTCTCTCTCTGTCCCAAAAATAAATAAAAACGTTAAAAAAAAAATTAAAAAAAAAATAAATAAAAAAAGAAACAAGAAAAAAGAATAAGAACCAGCTAAAACAACAAATAGCAGAAACATCTGCAAATAACTCAACTTAGAGTTGTGAAACACAGAATATAAAATAACTGTTTAATATATTTAGAGATAAAATAATCCTGTTGCCTTTCACTTATTTTCCTTTTTTTATTGTGCTGGCCAGGTCCTAAAGTACAATGTTAGAAGTGATGATGGCAGGTAAGTTTGTCTTATGTATGAATTTAATGCTCTGGCATTTCTTCTTTATGATGATATTTATTGCAGAGTTTTTGGAGACCTCTCTTGATCAAGTAAAGGAAGTTCAAATTTAGTTCTAATTTACTAAAAGTTTTAATTAAATCCACATTGAATTTTATCAAGGGCTTTTTCTGCATCTTTTGACATGATCATATGGTTTTTCTCCTATAATCTGTTGTGGTCAATTATATTTAGAGATTTTCCTGATATTTGATTTTATTTTCCTGAAATAAACCCACTTACTCAAAGAACTTTATGATTTATTGTACATATATCATTGGATTTGATCTGCTAATATTTGTTTTGGATTTTTTCATATATATTAATAAATAAAATAAGCCTGATATTTTCATTTTTTTGTTATCTAGGATTTGGTATCTAAGCTATTCTAGCTTTATAGAATGAGTTGGACAAGTATTATCTTTTTTCTTTTCTCTAAAAAGTTTATATAAAGTTGGAATGATCTGATATTTTTAAATTTGGTGAAACACATCTGTAAAACTATCTGGAACTGGTGTTTTCTTTATGGGAAGTGTTTTGTTTTGTTTTACTATTTCTTCTGTTTCTTTAACAGTAATATTTAAAGCACTATTTCAGGTTTTCTATTTCTTTTTGAGTCAGTTCTAATAAGTTATATTTTTCTAATACTATGTCTGTTTTGTCTAAGTTTTCAAATGTATTGCTGTAAAGTTGTTGACAAAATTCTCTTATTATCATCTGAATCTCTGCTTCCTCTGTGATTGTGTCTGCTCTATTTTTTTGGTTAACATTTATTTGTGTCTGCTCTATTTTTTTGGTTCTCATTGGCAGAGACTCTTTGTCCATATTTTAATCATTATAAAGAATCAATTTGTTAACTTTGCTGATCTTTTCTATTGTATCTTTTCTAATTTCTTGATATCTACTGTTATTTTTGTTATCTACTTTATTCTACTTTCCTCGGGTTTACTTATTCTTTAACTTACCACTTAAGTTGGAAACTTAGTTCCCTAATTTTCAGCTTTTCTTCTTTTTTCATATAAATATGTAAGGCTAAAAATTATCCTTGAAGAACTATTTTCGCTGTATCTCACATGTTTTATTATCATTCAGTTCTGAGTATTTTTAAATTTCCATTATGATCTCTTCTTTGATACATGAGTTATTTGAAAGCATGTTTTTCATTTCTAAATAGCAGTATTTAGGGTATATTTGTGGTCAAAGAACCTTGCCCGTATGATACTTTTTCTTTAAAATTTGTTGAAACTTGCTCTGTGACTAGTATATAATCGGTGTTTGTAAATGTAACACATGTGCTTATCAGTCTTCAAAGTGGCCCTCAATTATTCTAATCTCAAGGCATTAATAATCTTGGGTAGTCACCTCCCACACTGAATAATAAGCCTGCTATGTACAAGCAATAAGATGTTGCAAAAATGATAGCATGTGACTTCTGGGGCTAAGTCATAAAACACCTTGCAGTTTCCACCTTGCTATCTGAGGTTGCTCACCCTAAGGGAAACCAGCTGCCATGTCATGAAGATATTCCAGTAGCCCTGTGACAAGACCTACAATGAGGAGGAACTGAGGCTTTTTTCCAACCACTAGCACCAACTTACTAGTTATGTGGGTAAATCAGTCTGAAAGTAGATACTTCTGCTTCAATCAAGCCATCAGATAACTGCAGTCACTAAAATCATCTCTGTGAATCTCATGAGAAAATTGAGCCAATTCTGCTGTCAGCACAGAGACCACTTTGGACCCTCTGTCCCCTTCTCTCTCTGCCTCTCTCCCCCTAAAATAAATAAAAAATTTTTTAAAAGATGTATTGAATCAAAACCACCCAGCCAAGCTCCTCCTGAATTCCTGACCCATAGACATTGAGGTATTTTTTAAATGCTTATTTTTGTTTTACACTACTGAGTTTTCTCAGTAGTGTAAGATAGATACTAAGATAGTTCTGGAGAAGATTTTGTACTCTTTAATTGTACTAGGATAGTACAATTAAGATAACTAAGATAGATAACTAAGATAGTTCTGGAGAAGATTTTGTACTCTTTAATTGTACTAATTGTCAAGTCTCTGTTGTACAATTTCATTGTTCACGTCTTCCACATATTTAGTGTATTTTTATCTGTTTGTGTTATCACCAATTTAAGGAAATGTATTGAAATCTCCCACTATGATGGTGGATTTGTTTATTTCCTATCTATTGTAGCCCTATCAAATTTTCTTTTAAGGTACTTTTTTAGGCACATGCATGTTACGATTAAAGAGGGAAAATAAAACTAACATTATTTTCAGATGACATAACTCTTTACCTAGAAAATACAAAAGAAAGACAAATTGTTAGATGCCACTGTATTTAGCAAGGTGCCTGGATAAAAGATCAATATACAAAAGTCACTTGCATGTTTTTACATTAGCACAATACTAAAACATGTAATCTGCAAAAGTACATCATTTACTGTATTACAATGAGTGGTTAGATATTTAATAACCTAATAAAGATGCAGAAAAGTATAAACATTTCTTGAAATTTTAAAAAAGCTAATCAATGGAAAGATAATTCACATCCATGAATTTTAAAAGTATAACTTTATAATGAAGTCGGTTCTTTCCATATTGATCCTAGATTCAGTGCAGTTTCAATAAAAAACCATGTAATTTGATAAGCTGGTTCTAAAATCAATATGGAAAAGTAAACAACAAGGAGACAGTTTTTAAACTTCTTATCATGAAAAATTTCAAACACACACACACACAACAAAAATGTAGAAGAAAGAATAATATAATACTCCTCCCCCTGTATCTATTCAATTATCCAATTCAATTATTATAAACTCCTGGCCAATCTCATTTAATTTATATCTTCCACTTCCTCCTCTCTTTGTATTATTTTGAATCAAGTCCTAGACATAATATCTTACTAATAAACATTTTAGTATGTATCTCTAAAATACAGGCATTTTTTTGTTAAATATAATTATAATGATCACATCTAAAAATTTAACAATAATCCCTTAATATCATTAAATACATAGTAAAATATACAAATTTCCCTGATTCTTCTCATACATTATACTTGATTAATGTCACTGAAGTCTTTTTTAACCTATAGATTCCCTCTCCATTTTTTTTTCAGCAAATTCATTTGTTGCAGAAAGAAGATTGTTTATCTTGAGAATTTCCTATAGTTTGAGGGTTTGCTTGCAAAGTTGTTTATCATATTTCTCTATCCTCCCATATTTTTTTGTAAAATTTTATAAAATTCTTAAGTAGACCTAGAGGTTTGATCAGACACAAGTTCAATTTGAGGGCAACAATTTTTTATAGCTAGTATTGTATATTTCCATCAGTGGATGATTGTATCTGGTAATATCTCTTTATATGATGCCTCTTTTTTATGCATTAGAGGTTGCAAAATGGTGATATACCAATTATTTAATTCCCTCCTCAGTTATTAGCTGGATCATTTCTATGAAGAGAAACATCACTCCTCAATTATCTCTTCTATGAAGAGAAATATTCTCTCCTCAATGCATAGTTCATACAGGAAAAGCAAAAAAACATTTGATTTGTTCCCTTTAAGTTTGAGAAACCACGAGTTGGTTAAAAATGAACCTTGACTTGGAGTGCCTGGGTGGCTCAGTCGGTTAAGTGACCAATTCTTGATCTTGGCTCAGGTTATGATCTCATGGTTCATGAAATTGAGTCCTGAGCCTGCTTGGGATTCTCTCTCTCCCTCTCTCTCTCTCTCTCTCCCCCTCCCCTGCTGTCTGTCTGTCTCTCTTTCTTTCTCTGTCTCAAAATAAGTAAAAAACTTTAAAAAATGAACCTTGACATCAAAAAATATTTTTAAAAAATCTTGACTACAAAAAAGCAACTCTTTTTTTTTTTCTGTTTTTCTTTTGTTTTTTGTCTGTTTATTTTCAAGTTAAATAACATACAGTGTAGTCTTGGCTTCGGGAGTAGAATCCAGTGCTTCATCACTTACATATAACACCCAGTGCTCATCCCAAGTGCCCTCCTTAATGAAAAAAAGCAATTCAAAATGGATTGCAGACCTAAAGATGAATGGTAAAGTATTAAATCTTCTGGATGGAAATATAGGAGAATATCTTTATGATTTTGGAGTGGGAAAATCTTAAGCAGGATGCAAAAGGTGATAACCATATAATAAAATATCGTAGAAGGATTCTAGGAAGATGATGGAGTAGGAAGCACCAACAACCTGTCTCCTCACCTAGGCAACAATTGCACTGGAGAATCTATTTTTGGAGCTCTGGAGTCTTTGGAAAGGCTTGCAACTTCCAGGAAAAACTTGGACAATAAATTCCTATTAATTTTGGTCAATTTCAGGTTTAGCACAGTAACATCTGCTTATCCCCCACCTCCAGCTACCTGACAGGTGGCTGTGCATGTTTTCTTGGAGCAGCTTGCAGAAGCCAGGGTGCCAAAAGTAGCCTTTTCTCCAAATATCAGGGATCTGTACTCTGACCCTTGAAAGTTACTTCAAATAACAGGATGTAGACAAAGAGGAGGTGGCCATTGTATTTGGACCTCCTCTCATTGTTGCAAGACTCCCACACACACACACCCCAGCTAAAGTGACTTCCAGGGGATTTAAGAAGCTAGATCCTGCTTTCCCTTCATTTTTCTTTCTCTTTTTGGTAACAAGACATTAAAGACTAAGATATTTAAAAGAAACTACATATATAGGAGAAATTAGAGTGTCACTGGGCATATGCAGGAAAAGACGTGGTCTCAGAAAACAGTGGAGAAGACCTTAAGTTTACACCTCAGGTTGATCCTAGGCATAGAAACAGTTTACAAAAATGTATTTAAAGGAAGAAAGGAAGAAAGAAAGATTAAAGAAGAAAGAAAGAAAGAAAGAAAGAAAGAAAGAAAGAAAGAAAGAAAAAAGAAAGGGAGAGACAGAGAAGGCAACCCTGGGGATAGGAGGAAACTCTGATTTCCGGAGTTACCACATTATTAGGTACAAATCTCAAGTTTTCAACAATATATCACAAAGTATACCAAGAAACAGAAAAGTATGACCTATGCAAAGAGAAATAATAAACAAACAGAAACAGTCCCTTAAAAAGACCTAATGCTAGATTTACTAGACAAAGACTTTAAAGCAACTGTTTTAACAATGTTCAAAAACTAAAGAAAGCTATGGAGAAAGTCAAGAAAATAATGTATGAACAAAATGTCTATCAATAAAGAGATAGAACACCTAAAAAGAAGGGCACATGGGTTGCTCAGTCGGTTGGGCATTCAACTTTGGCTCAGGTCATGATCTCGCGGTCCGTGAGTTCAAGCCCCACATCAGGCTCTGTGCTGACAGCTCAGAGCCTGGAGCCTGCTTCCGATTCTGTGTCTCCCTCTCTCTCTCTCTCTCTCTCTCTCTCTCTGTCCCTCCCCCACTCATGCTCTGTCTCTCAAAAATGAATAAATGTTTAAAAAAATCTAAAAAGATATTCTAGGGATGAAAAATACACTAACTGAAATGAAAAATTCACTAGAGGCATTCAAACACAAATTTGAACAGGCAGAAGAAAATATCCATGAACTTGAAAGTAAGACAATGGAAATTATTGAGGCTGAGGAACAGAAAGGAAAGAGATTGAAGAAAAATGAACAGAGCCTAAGGGACCTATGGGATACCATCAAAGGACCAGCAAATATATTGTGGGAGTCCTAGAAGGAGATTAAAAGAGAGAACGGAACAGAGAGAATGTTTGAAAAAATATTGGCTGAAACTTCCCAAATTTGGTGGAAGACATGAATATAAACATCTAAGAGGCTCAAAGAATCAAAGAGGAACTCAAAGAGACCTACACTGAGACACATTATATTCACATTGCCAAAAGACAAAGCATTTTGAAAGCACAAGAGAGAAGTGACCTGTCGCATTACAAGGTGTCCTCAATAAGATCATAAGCAGATTTCTCATCAGAAACTCTGAAGGCCAGACTAGAGTCATCAATATATCAAAATTGTTAAGAGAAAAAAAACTGTCAATCAAAAATCTTGTATTTGGCAAAACTGTTTTTTAAAACTAAGAAGGATATTAAAACAATCCCAGAAGGGGCGCCTGGGTGGCTCAGTTGGTTAAGCATCCGACTTCAGCTCAGGTCACAATCTCGCGGTCCGTGAGCTCAAGCCCCGCGTCGGGCTCTCGGCTGACAGCTCAGAGCCTGGAGCCTGCTTCCGATTCTGTGTCTCCCTCTCTCTCTGCCCCTCCCCCGTTCATGCTGTGTCTCTCTCTGTCTCAAAAATAAATAAATGTTTAAAAAAAAAATTAAAAAAAAACAATCCCAGAAAACAAAAGCTGAAGAAATTTGTTACCATTAGACCTTCCCTGCGAAAAAGTGCTCAAGGTAGTCCTGCAGGGTGAAATGAAAGGACACTAGACAGTAATTCAAAGCTGTATGGAGAAATAGAGATCCTAATAAAGGCTGAGGAGCCTGGCTGGCTCAGTCTGTGCAGCATGTGACTCTGGATCTCAGGGTCATGAAGTTCGAGCCCCACATTGGGTGTAGAGATTACTTAAAAGTAAAATCTTTTTAAAAACATTTTTAAAAGATCTCAGTAAAAGTAAAAACATGGGCAATCATAAAACCTCATATTATTGTAAGAATGGTTTGTAACTGCATTTTTTGTTTGTTTTCTACATGATTTCAGAGACTAATACATTTAAAGAAAAAAAGTGTTAGTGTAAAAGCTAGTATCACTGCACCTTTAGTTTGTAACTTCACATCTTGTTTTCTACCTAATTTAGGAGACTAATGCACTTACAATAATTATTAGTTTATGTTTGAGAACACACCATATATAAAGATATAATTTTGTGATATCAACAACCAAAAGCAGTGGGGACAGAGCTTTTTGTATGTTATTAAAGTTAAGCTGGTATAAATTCAAAGTAGTTATAACTTAAAAATTTTCAATGAAATCCTCATAGTAACCACAAAGAAAAGAGCTCTAAAATATACACAATGGGGCATCTGGAAGCTCAGTTGGTTAAGCATAGGACTCTTGATATTGGCTCAAGTCATGATCTCATGGTTTGTAAGATCAACCCTGGCGTCAGGCTCTCTGCTGACAATGGGGAACCTGCTTCGGATTCTGTCTCTCCCTCTCAGTATGCTCCTCCTCAGCTCATGCTTGCTCTCTTTCTCTCTCTCTCTCTCAAAATAACTAAATAAACTTTAAAAAAAAAAAATAGGGGCGCCTGGGTGGCTCAGTCGGTTAGGCGTCCAACTTCAGCTCAGGTCACCATCTCGCGGTCCATGAGTTCAAGCCCGGCGTCGGGCTCTGTGCTGACAGCTCAGAGCCTGGAGCCTGCTTCGGATTCTGTGTCTCCCTCTCTCTCTGACCCTCCCCTATTCATGCTCTATCTCCCTCTGTCTCAAAAATAAATAAACTTAAAAAAAAAAGAAATAAAATATACAAAAAAGGAAATGAGAAAGGAATATAAGCATTTCACTACAAAAAATAAGCACAAGAGAGGACAGTAATGTAAGAGCAGGAGTGGCTATGCTGGTATCAGACAAAATAAATTTTAAATCAAAAAACATTGCAAGAGACAAAGAAATAAGTGAAATAAGCCAGTCACAGAAAGACAAATACTGTATTATTCCATAAGTGTAAGTGTATGATTCCACCTACACAAGGTACTAACAGTAGTCAAAATCATAGGGACAGAAAGTAGAAGGGTGATTACCAGCAACTGAGGGGAAACGGGAATGGGGAGTGGTTGTTTAATGGGTATGGAGTCTCAGTTTCACAAGGGAAAAAGTCCGGGAAATGGATGGTGGTGATGGTTGCACAACAGTATGAATGTACTTAATGCCACTGATTATACACTTAAAAATGGTAAGGATGGTAAATTTTATGTTATGTGTATTTTACCACAACTTTCAAAAATTGAAGAAAAAAATACTGACAAATTCGATTTTGTGAAAATTAAACTTATGTTCATTAAAGACATCATCAAAGAGAGTGAAGAAACAAACCACAGACTGGGAAAAGGTATTTGCAGTATATCGATCAAATGAAGAACTCACATCCAGAATCTGTGAAGAATCCCTACAAGCCAATATGAAACAAAAAAACAAGCCACAAATTTTAGTAGGAAAAAAAATCACTTGAGGAGGAACTTCGCAAAAGAGGGTCTCCCACTGGCCAGAAAACCTGCATTGGATACCACCACACACTCAACAGGATAACTGTATTTTAACAAGAACAGTACAAGTGTCGGTGAAATATGGACCAACCAAGACTTTGATACCTTGCTGGTAAGAGCAAAACGGTACAGCCATTTTGGAAAACTGTTTGACAGTATCTGCTAAAGTTATACAGAGACCCTATGACCCAACAATTCTATTCCTAGGTATATACTCCCTACCAAGTAAGTGCATATGTCCACCCAAAGACATGTACAAGAATTTTCACAGCAATTTAATTCATAATGGCCTAAAATTGGAAACAAAAATGTCCATTAATGGTAAAATAAGTAATAAATGTAGGAATAGTAATTCTATTAACAAATGAAAATCATTCAGCAACTAAAAAAAAACTACTATTACTACTACACGCTACAACATAGAAGAATTTATATTCTTGCTTCTCAAGTGTGGGCCACAAATCATCAGTATCAGCATCACCTGGCAGCTTATTAAATGCATAGGATCCAAGGTCTCACAATAGACCTACTGAATCAGAACTTGAAAATCACCAGCTGATACATATACACGTTAAGAGTTGAGAAGAATTATTCTATACTTTATATTGAGTGATAGTTACATAGATGTATATAAATGTGAATTTTCATCGATTTATACATTTAAGATTATACATTTAATTTGCACACATTAAGGCCTATACATTTAAATGCATTTTGCTGTGTCTTTTTTAACCCAATACAAAGTAAGATAATCAAACAAAAGTAATGGTTCACTAGCATATTCCAAAGGTCACCAGTGAGGGATTTTTAGTATCATTACAAATGTATGTATTAAAATATATTTGAAGTATTTTAATCCGTCAAAGTTATTGTTGTACTTACACTCTATTTTTCCATCTTTGACCAGGGTTCAAGTTGGCCACTGGGTCATTTGCAGTCCCAGAAATATTTATAATTTCCTCATTTTTTAATATTAGAAAATGTTTCGACTCATTTTGTACATTTTCTATCCAGTTGTGAAAAATAGCCATTTTTCCAAGAATCCAGGATTCTTTTAATTGGAAATCATATTAAAAGCTCCAAAATGGGTACTAAGAGATCTAATTAATTACCTTAAACATTTCTGAAGAAAAGAATAAAGTGGTGTGATTTGCCTTATCAGATACCAGGGATTATTAAGAAGGTATAGCATCAGGACCATTTGATGCTGGCTCAGAGATACAAAATGATCAGTACAATAGACTAGATTGTTCAAAACAGATTTACATATGGATCTTAGATGTACAACAGAGGTGGCATAGCAGATATATGGGAAAAGGAGGGGAACTGATGATCTATTTAGAAAAATAATTAATTGGATCCCTACTTTATATAATGCACAAAATTCAGTTCCACGTGGGTTAAAGAAACTTAAACTTAAATATCAAATAAATTTAAATGTCTTATAGAAATTGTATTAGTCAGGGTTCTCCAAAGAGACAGAGCCAATAGGAGATGGTAGATAGATAGACAAATAGATAGATTTATATTTATTTTAAGGTACATTTATGTACATTATGTACATTAAATATATGGGGTGCCTGGCTGACTCAGTCAGTAGAGCATGCAACTTTTGATCTTGGGTTTGTGCGTTTGAGCCCCACATTGGGTGTAAAGATTGCTTAAAATTTAAAAATCTTAAAAAAAATCTTAAAAATATATATATAAGTATATATTTAATATAAAATACATGTCAATATAGTTTGCATATATAAATATATATTTGCTTATGAGTTACATAAATAAGGATATAAATATATATACAAATATATAATTTATATATGTGTTAAACATATACATATATATATAAAGATCTATTATAAGGAATTGGCTCATGCAATTATAGAGGTTGAGAAGTCCCAAGATCTACTGTAGGCAAATTAGAGACCCAAGAAAACTAATGGTATAGTTCTAGTCCAAGTCCAAAGGTCTGAAAACCAGGAGAACAGATGGCATAAGTTCCAGTTGGAGTCCAAGTTCGAAAGCAGAAGACTGATGTCTTACCTTGAAGACAGGCAGACACAGAGAATTTTTTCTTACTCAGCCTTTTTATTCTGTTCAGACTTCAGCGTATTGGATGAGGCCCATTCACATTGGGGAAGGCATTCTGCTTTACTGAAATGTTAATCTAATCCAGAAACACCTTCACAGACATACCCAGAAGTAATATTTAACCAAATATCTGTGTACCACATGACCCAGTCATGTTGACACATGAAACTAGTGTGACACATCACAGAAGTATAGGTAAATATCTTTCTGAACCTGGATTAAGAAGGTTTTCTTAAACAAGGCATACAAAAAGCACTATCTCGGAAAGAAAATATCGACCCATTCGACTATATGAAAGTGAAGAACTTCTATTCATAAATCATCTTTTTTCATTTTTGATTATTTCTTATTTTATAAATCATCTTAAAGAAAGTGAAAAGCTACAAATGTTGAGGACATATTCATTATATACATAAATGACCAAGAATTAGCATAAGGGATTTTAAATTTTCTTTATATAAACTCTTTCAAATCGATAAGAACAAGACAGGGATGCCTGGGTGGCTCAGTTGGTGAAGCATCCAACTCGGTTACAGCTCAGATTATGATTTTGCAGTTTTGTAAGTTCAAGTCCTGCATCAGGCTCTGCACTGGCAGTGCTGAGCCCGTTTGGGATTCTCTCTCTCTCTCCCTCTTTCTGCCCCTCCACCTCTCATGCTGTCTGTCTCTCTCAAAATACATAAATAAACTTAAAAAAAAAAAACAAGACAATCAAACAGAAAAGTACATGAATGATACATGAGTAAGATACATGAGCAAGATATATGAGCAGGAAATTCTCAGAGGAAATGCATATGGCCATATATGCTTGAAGAGATGCTTGAATTTATTTATAAACAGGAAATGCAAGTCAAGACCAGAATGAGATATCAATTCATACCCATCTGATTGGCAAAAATTAAGATATCTGTCAATTCCAAATGTTGGAGATAATGTGGATCAACGCAATCTCATATTATTTCTGGTGGAAGTATAAATTAGGACAACAATTTAAAATAACTTGACATTAGCTTACAAAGTTTGCCATTCATAAATCCTCAAGGATAATATTCAAAGTATTAACAACCAATGTCACATGGATATTGACCAATCAGAATGGAGTGCCTGGCCAACCAGACTAGATGTTAGCCTGTAGCTATACTGATGTGCACTGACTATTTATCTTATGTACACTACAACCCAGCATTCCACCCATAGCTATGTGCCCAGTGGAAATTTCTGCTCATGTTTATCAAAAAATAGATAAAGGAATATTCATAGCAAGACTGTTGATAGTAGAAAAAAATAGAAACAACCAAAATGCTCATTAGGAGGAGAATGAATAAAATAGTCATGGAATAGTCTCACAATGGAAATTATAGAGTGTGCAAAAATATAGAAAAGTCTTAGTTAATATAATGCAGATATTTTTTAAAATCCCAGAATATTATATATGCCATAATACTCTTCATAAAGTTCAGAAACTATTAAAACTGAACAATATATTTAGGTCACATATATATTTATTAGAACTATAAGAACAAAAAAAATGAATGGTAATCACAGATCTCAAAAAAAATTTTTTTTAACATTTATTCATTTTTGAGAGACAGAGAGAGAGTGAGAGTGGGGGGAGGAGCAGAAAGAGAGGGAGACACCGAATCCAAAGCAGGCTCCAGGCTCTGAGCTGTCTGTCAGCAGAGAGCCCCATGCGGGCTCAAACTTACTGACTGAGAGATCATGACCTGAGTTGGAGTCTGTCTCCCAACCGACTGAACCACCCAGGCACCCCAAAAATCACAGATTTTAGAAGGGGGAAAGCAGAATTATAGGATGGGAAGAAGCAGATAGGTAGCTCTTCTAGCTCTTGAGTTGGATGGTGGGATTAGGTAATTCATTACATTCTTTTAGAAATACACGCAGGGGTGCGTGGGTGGCTCAGTCAAACCTCTGACTCTTGATTTCACCTCAGGTCATGATCTCAAGGTTCCTGAGATCAATCCCTGCGACGGGCTTGCGCTAACACTCTGGAGCCGGCTTGGGATCCTCCCCCTCTCTCTGCACCACCCCTCCCTCTCAAAATAAATAAATTAATAAGAATTTTTTTAAAAAAATACATACATACATACATACATACATTCATACACAAAATAGAGGTCTGTGTCCAATGACAGTGAGTGACCATGAATCAAGGATTAAGATTTATCTAATTCTGTGTGTCTCAGATTCATTAAAAAATAAAAGACAATTTTGAAATATGAGCAAAGAACAGGAATTTTAAAGAATGATCAAGTAGATAAGAAAAGGAACTAAATATAACTTCTAGAAATGAAAAATATAATAACTATAATTAGAAACTCAATAAATGGGTTTAACAGCCAACTGGATGCAGGTGCTAATAGAATCAGTGAACAGAAAGAGCTGAAAAATATATGAGGAAGACATCCTGGAGAGAGAAAGCTCTGAGAGAGAGGTTACAAAACGTGAAGGGTAATGTGAGTTGGCCAAACATACATCTAATCAGAAGCCCCCCCAAAAGAGGGAGACCATGGGGTAGAGGCAATATGTGGAGAGATAATGGCTGATGCTTTTCCAGAATTGATAAAGGTATCAAGCTACAGTTGCCCAATGAATTTCAAATAGAATAAATAGAAATAAGTCCACACCTATTACATCATGTTAAAACTGCAAAATCAAGAATAAAAAAAAATTTTAAAGCAGCCAGAGAAAAGAAAGGTTGCCTTCAAACAAACAATAGATAAGCTGACAACTGACTTCACAAAGCAACAACAGACACCCAGAGAACAGTGGAATGGTATGTCCAATGTGCTGAGGGAACAGTCAACCTAGAAATCTATGCACAGTTAAAAAGATTTTTTAAGAATCAGGGTGAAATAAAGACATTGCAGAAAAGAAAAAATGGAAAGACTGCCATTAGCTGACCCTCAATAAAGAAAATTATAAAAGAAAAGTTCTTTAGACCAAATGTGATCTCCTCTGTAAGGAGTGATCTAAGATGGAAGGTCTAGGATGCAAGAAATAATAAAGACAAAGAAAATGGTAAATATGTAGATACATATGCATAAACCATGACTGTTAAAATAGTAATCATAAGCTCTGGTGAGTTTTCCAAAGATGAAATTAAAACGTAGGACAGTAGCTTATATCTCTGGAAAGGAAAAAGTGGAGTTAAAGTGTCCAAGGTCCTTGTATTTGGGGTGGGAGTGGCGGTGTAAGGGGATTGACTTCAGACTTTCATAAATAAATATGTTAAAATTTCTAGAGTAATCAATAAAAGAATAGAAAGAGAGTACATAATTTCCAAAATAGTTGTAGAAAAATTTAAATACGAGACACTCAATGAAAGTGGGAATCCAAGTACCATTTCAGAATGATTACACTGTGTAAGGATAGCAGAGGAGGATGAGATTAATGATACAGACAGGAGCAAGATTATGGAGGGTGTGGTGAACCTGGCTAAGAAGCTGGACCCCTAGGCAATGAGGAGTCAGTGAAGAGTTTTCATGTAAGGAAGACCAACATGGTCAAATTTGTTCTAAGAAGCAACACTCTAGGGGTGCCTGAGTGGCTCAGTTGGTTGAGTATGTGACTCTTGATTTTGGCTCAGGTTATGATCTCAGGGTTGTGGGATGGAGCCCTACAGTGGGCTCCACACTGAGCATGGAACCTACTTAAAATTCTCCCTCTCTCTCTCTCTCTCTCTCTTTCTGTCTCTCTCTCTCTCTGTACCTCTCCCCCAATCATTCTTCTCTCTCTCTCTCTCTCTCTCTCTCAATAAATTTTTAAAAAAAGAAAGAAAGAAACACTCTAACAAGAACATGGGTATAGACCAAGTCTTATATAAACATATGCACATGCACACACACCTACATGTAATTGTACAAAGATAACCAAAACTCTCAACTTTTACCAGTTGGTAATACAAATGTCACCCATCAACATTTGCAACTAGATCTTGTTAGCTTAAAACCAAGGATTTTTGCAAGCAAGCAAAAAGTGGGAGATCTGGACCATGGCTAGCTGAGCCAGAAATCTGCATGCTCAGGCCCCAACCATTCATGAAAGTGCCACCCCACACTGGCAATTGAATCCCATCATTGCCACAAGCCATTGTTTGTGGAGCTGAAATGCTGCAGCTTTGGCTTGATGCTTGAGATTAAAGTTATCTCTTGTGAAATAGAGAGAATGCTTTTTCTACGTTATGCTCAGTTGGAGAGGTCCTGCCATGAAATTGCTTGAGCTGTTAGTTATATCCTTCTTTTTCTTACTGCCATAGACATCCAGGCAGGGACTCCATAACCTCAGGATTTATTGTCTCCATAAGAGTCATATTCCTGCTGAAACTCCATTCCTATGGATGTCATCCCTACCACCCCATGTAGGAACTCCCACATGCTGGTGCTAGAATTCAGCTGTAGCCTGAAGGCCATGAAACTTGGACACTGCATCACACTCAAGGCAGAAAGTCCATGTCTTCACCCCTTGAAAGTAAGAAAGAGATTCTCCTGAGACATGCTCAGGGTAAGAGAGGAGGGGAACCACATAACGAGATTGACTGAGCCCCAGGGTATTTCAGAAATCAATGATTTAGGGGTACCTGAGTGGCTTAGTCAGTTAAGCATTGACTCTTGATTTCAGCTCAGGTCATAATCTCACAGTTTGTGAGTTCGAGCCTGCATCAGGTTCTGTGATGGCAGCATGGAACCTGCTTGGGATTCTCTTTCTCCCTCTCTCTCTGCCCCTCCCCAGCTCTCAATCAATCAATCAATGAACAAACAAACTTAAAAAAATCAGTGATTTAACTCTTCCAATTAAAACTCATAATGCATGTCTCCCAGGATGCACATCTGCCACCAGAGTGGTTGGATTGGAATCACCTCCAGTTTCAGCCACTGTCCTATACCTGGACACTCTTCTCCATTATTGTGACCTATTGTTAGAGCTGGTTTATGTACTCAACGACTTTTCCCATTTATATAGGGAGTTTTCCCTCAGTGGTTTCTGGTCTCCTTCCCTATCATCTGGTTTCTATTTAGGGTCACCCCTTTCATCCACCATATTGTATATCTCTGAAAAGAGTTTAGGACTTCTCGCCAGGGGTTCCTCAGGCCTTGTGTAAATCACTAGATGTAAAAGGATACAAAGAGAGGAGGATTTGTCCAACCTTTCTCAGAAACACCTGAGCCCCAGTTCATACACAGCCATAACATTCTGTTACATTTATATCATTTTTGTAAGTTTTTAAATTTATTTTGTGACAAAGAAAGAGAGAAAGTGCAGGAGAGGGGGGGAATGGGGGAGAGAGAGAGAGAGAGAGAGAGAGAGAGACTCCCAAGTCTGACCCAGGACTCGATCTCACGAACCGCGAGATCATGACCTGAGCTGAAACCAAGAGTTGGATGCTTAACAAACTGAGCCACGCAGGCGCCCCACATTTATTTTTAAAGCAGTTTTTAAAATGCTTTTTTGGGGGCGCCTGGGTGGCGCAGTCGGTTAAGCGTCCGACTTCAGCCAGGTCACGATCTCTCGGTCCGGGAGTTCGAGCCCCGCGTCAGGCTCTGGGCTGATGGCTCGGAGCCTGGAGCCTGTTTCCGATTCTGTGTCTCCCTCTCTCTCTGCCCCTCCCCCGTTCATGCTCTGTCTCTCTCTGTCCCGAAAATAAATAAACGTTGAAAAAAAAAATTAAAAAAAAAATAAATAAAATGCTTTTTTGAAGTATATTTTTCTTTTTTAAGTTAATTAAAATGTTAAGTAAATTACATTTTTAAATTTATAAAATAATTATATTGAATTACAACTGGATTGTATATAATGTGCATACATATGTACATACATATATTCACTGCATAAATTGTAAGTGTACCACTTGATCAACATGTCACAAAGTAAACACATTCCTGTAACTTGTCCTAATCAAGAAACAGCACATTATCAGCACTAAATTATATGTTTAAATAAGGACAGCTTGGTAGAAGAAGAAAGGAAGAGCCTCAGATCACCCCAGGGTCTGGCTCAGATGACTGAGCAGTGCCATTCACTAAAATAAAAATCACAGGAGGAAAAGCAAGACTGGAGGAGAAAACTACTCATATTATCTTAAACATGTTGAGTTGGAGATGTCTGTGGGACTCCCAGGAGACTCTCCCTCATAGACAGGTGGACCTGTGGTGTGAGAACTCCAGGATAGATGGATGATAGATAGATAGATAGATGATAGATAGATAGATAGATAGATAGATTTGATGACCGTAGTTTCTGAAACAAGAACTGGGAACCATAGTTTGTTATGAATTTTTGTGCTTCTCCTAGATTCAAGAGAGAAAATTTTAACAGCAAAGTGTTGACATTCTTGGGATATTTTAATGTTTAGACAATTTGCTTAGCCTCTCTATCCTTAGTCTCCTCATCTGTTAAAATAGGTATAATAGTGGAAACTACCTTATAGAATTCTTGTGATTAAATACTGAATGTTTCACTAGTAAGTATAAAATGTGTAGAACAGTGCCTGAGATGTAGGAAACAGTAAACGGCTGTTCCCACTCATGAGGACAATAGGTCTAAATATTTGAAATGAAGACTGTTCTCAATATTTTATTTTCTTACTACAGGCCAAGTGTTGGGAAAGCAAACATATGGGTCCAGACAGTAGCCTCCTTAAATTGAAGGAAAAGAGGTCCATATCTGGTCCCTGTGATTAGGAGAGTCTTGCGTACCACACACACACACACACACACACCACAATTTATTAAAGTACACAAGGATGCCTCTGTCCCTCTGGATCTAAAACTGTTGAAATTACTCCAATAAGATGTCTGAAGAAAAGGATAAAAAAAGGAGCAACAATTGTCAGCATTAAACAAATATGCACTTTGATAAAGAACGTTGCCATGATATTATTAAAAGGATAATATTATATTTGGTATGTAACTAACAAAAGCACTATATTTCCAGAAATCAATAGATATTTTCTGGGTATAGTACAGATGATTTTGAAATTTTATTATAGAATGGAAAACATGTAAAGTGGATAAAAGGGTAATGACAAAATGAGTAATCATTTCTGAGATAAAGAGTTCAAATGAGATTAACAATATAATGGGCAATATAGTGAGAGAAGAAATTATATATAAAATTTCAATAAGTAAATATTACTTCAGTCAACTAGATTTTACAGGAACAAGAGTCATATTGGACAACAAACTTTATTTCCTTTTTTATAGTAATGGACATATAACATAAATTTTACCATCTTAACCATTTTGAGGGTACATTTCAGTGATATTAACTGCATTCATCCTGCTGTTGCAACCTTCACCACTATCCATCCCCATAACTCTTCTTACCTTGTAAAACTGAAACTCTATACCTATTAAACAATAACTCCTTATTCTCTCTTCCTCATGGCCCCTGGAAAACTCCATTACACTTTCTGTCTCTAGGATTTTGACTACTCCATGTACCTCATATAAGTAGAATCTTACACCATTTGCCTTTTTGTGACTGGCTTCTTTCACTTAGCATAAGGTCCTCAAGTTTTATTCATGATGTAGCATATTACAGAATTTCCTTACTTTTTAAGATGTAATATAGGTATATACCACACTTTGCTCATCCATTCATCAGTTGATGGACACAAGGGTTACTCCCACATTTTGGCTATTGTGAATAATGTTGCCGTGAACATGACTGTACAACTAACTCTTGAAAACTCTGCTTTCATTTCTTTTGAGTATATACCCAGGAGTAGACTTGCTGGATCATATGGTAATTTATTTTTAATTTTTTGAGAAATCCTTATGTCGTCTCCCACAGCAGCTGTATCATTTTATAATTCCACCAACAGTGTACAAGAGTTCCAATTTCACCATATCCTTGCCAACACTTGTTATTTTCTGTTGCTATTATTGTTTTTTAATAGTAGCCATCCTCATAGGTGTGAGGTGGTGTCTCAGTTTTGCTTTGCATTTTCCTAGAAATTAGTGATGTGGAGCATCTTTTCATGTGCTTACTAGCTATTCATATATGTTCTTTGGGAAAATGTCTATTCAAGTCCTTTCGTAATTTTTGAATCAGCTTGCTTTTTGTTGTTGTTAAATTTTAGGAGTTCTCTTTATATTCTGGATAATAATCCCTTATCAGGTATACGATTTGCAAATATTTTCTCCCATTCTGTACGTCGCATTTTTTTTCCTTGCCTAATTGCTCTAAAACTTCCAGTGAAAGTGGGTATCCTTGCCTTGTTTCTGGTCTCAGAGGAAAAGCTTTCAGTCTTTTCCCATTGAGTATAATGTTTATTTATATTTGACTTTTATTGTGTTGAAGCTGTTTCCTTCTATTCCTAGTGTGTTCCGTGGTTTTATCATGAAAAAGTGTTGTATTTTGTCAAATGCATCAGTTGAGATGGTTATGTGGATTTTTCCCCTCATTGTGTTGATGTCAAATATGACACTGATCAATTTTCATATGCTGGACCATCCTTGCATTTCAGGGATAAATCTCTCTTGGTCATAGTGCATAATCCTTTAATATGGTGCTGAATTCTGTTTGCTAGTATTTTGTTGAGAATTTTTGCATCAGTGTTCAGAGATATTGGTATGTAGTTTTCTTGTATTATCTATGTCTAGATTGGTATCAGGGTTACTCTAGCCTCATAGAATAAGTTAAGAAGTATTCTCTCTTAAATTTTTTGGAAGAGTTGGAGCAGGAATAATGTTAATTCTTTAATTTTTGGTGGAATTCCTTAATGAATCCATCAGGTCCAGGACTTTTCTTCATTGGGAGATTTTTTGGTTATTGACTCAATCTCCTAACCATAATAGCTACATAAAGATTCTTCTATTTCTTCATAATGTAGTCTTGGTTAGGTTTTGTGTTTCTAGGAGTTTTTCCATTTCATCTAGGCTATCCAATTTTTTGACATGCAATTGTTCATAGTACTCTCTTATGATCCTTTTTATCTCTATAGAATCAGCAATAATGTCCCCACTTTCATTTCTGATATTAGTAACTTCAGTTTTCTCTTTTTTTTCTTAGTCCATTTAGCTGAAGATTTGTCAATTTTCTTAGTCTTTTCAAAGAACCAACTTTTGGTTTCACTGACATTCTCTATTGTTTTCTATTCTCTATTTCATTTATCTCTGCTTTAATCTTTATGGTTTCCTTCCTTCTGCTTGCTTTGGGTTTAGTTCATTCTTTTTCTAATTCCTTAAGTTATAAAGTTAGGTTGTTGATTTGAGATCCTTCCTGTTTTTTAATGTAAGCATTTATAACTATGAATTTCCCCCTTAGCACTGCTTTCTCTATGTCTCATAAGTTTCAACGTATTGCATTTTTGTTTTCACTCAACTGAGTATTTCCTAATTTTCTTTGTGGTTTCTTTGAGTCATTGGTTGTTTGGAAAATGTACTGTTTCATTTAACCTTATCTCATAGTGGTCAGAGAGATACTTTGTTGATATCTATCTTCTAAAATCTATTGAGACTTAATGTATGACCTAACATATAGTCTATCCTGGAAAATGTTCCATGTGCACTTGAGAAGAATGTGTATGCTGTTGTTGGGTGGAGTGTTCGGTATACGTCTGTTGGATGTAGTTGGTGCATTGTGCTGCTTAAGCCTTCTATTTCCTTACTTAACTCCTGTCTGGTTGTTTTATCCAATATTGAGAGTGGGGCATTGAAGTCTCCAGTTATCATTGTAGATCTATTTCTCCCTTCAATTCTGTAAGTTTTTGCTTCATATATTTTGATCATCTGCCATTAGGTGTGAAAAGTTTTTACAGGCACACCTCAGAAACACTGCAGCTTAGGTTCCAGACCACCACAATAAAGCAAACATCACAATTAAGTGAGTTTAGTGTATTTTTTGCTTTCCTAGTGCATATAAAAGTTATATTTATACTATATTATGGTCCATTTTGTGTATGATAGCATTATGTTTTTTTAAAAAGTACATACCTAGGGGCACCTGGTTAGCTATTGGTTAAGCATCTGACTTCAGCTCAGGTCATGGTCTCACGGTTCGTGAGTTTGAGCCCTGCGTGGGGCTCTGTGCTGACAGCTCAGAGCCTGGAGCCTGTTTCGGATTCTGTGTCTCCCTCTCTCTCTGCCCCTCCCCTGCTCTTGCTCTGTCTCTCTCTGTCTCTCAAAAATAAATAAATGTTTAAAAATTTTTTTTAATTTTTTAAATGTACATACCTTAATTTAAAAAATAACTGATTGCTCAGGCGCCTGGGTGGCTTAGTCAGTTGGGCATCTGACTTCAGCTCAGGTCATGATTTCACAGTCTGTGAGTTTGAGCCCCACGTCGGGCTCTGTGCTGACAGCTCAGAGCCTGGAACCTGTTTCAGACTCTGTGTCTCTCTGTCTCTCTGCCCCTCCCCTGCTCATGCTCTGTCTCTCTCTGCCTCAAAAATAAATAAAAACATTTTTTAAAAATTAAAAAAAAATAACTTATTGCTAAAAATGCTACCTATCATCTGAACTTTCATCAAATCATAATCCCTGATCATAGATCACCATAACAAATATAATACTAATGAAAAAAAGCTTGAAATATTGTGGGAAACAGCAAAATGTGACACAAAGACATGAAATGAACAAATGTTGGAAAAAATATCACTGCAGTGTTACCACAAACGTTCAGTCTATAAAAATACAGTATCTGAGAAGTGCAGGAGAGCAAAGCATATCTTCTTACCATATTAAATCATTTGCTAACGTGTAATGGTTTTCTTTGCCTCTTGTAAACTTTTTTTATTCAAATACTATATTACCTGATATTAGTATAGCCACTCCTGCTCTATTTTGGTTGCCATGGCATGGAATCTTTCCATCCTTCCATTTTCAAAGTTTGTGCCTTTGGGTCTCAAGTGAGTCTCTTGTAGATATCAGACAGTTGAGCCATTTACCAAGCTCTGCTCCTTTTGACTGGAGAGTTTCATCTATTTACATTTAAAGTAATTACTGCTAATGAGACTTATTTAAGTCATTGTGCTATTTGTTTTCTACATGGCTTCTGCCTTTTTGGTCCCTCATTTTCTGCATTACTAGCTTCTTTTGCGTTTAGTTGATTTTTGTTGGTGAAACATTTAGATTTCTTTTTCATTTCCTTTTGTGTATATTCTAAAGCTATTTTCTTTGTGGTTACCATGGGGAGTACATTTAACATCCCAAAGTTATAACACTCTAATTTGTATTTATACCAGCTCAATTTCAATAACATACAAAAACTCTGCTCCTTTACAGCTGTCCCTATCCCTTTTGGTTGTTGATATCACAGGATTGCATTTTTAAAGATTTTTTAAATGTTTGTTTGTTTTTAAGAGAGAGAGAGAGCACAAGCATGGGAGGGGCAGAGAGAGAGGGAGAAACAGAATCCAAAGCAGGCTCCAGGCTCTGAGCTGTCAGCACAGAGTCCAACGTGGGGCTTGAACCCACGAGCCGGGAGATCATGACCTGAGCTGAAACCAGACACTTACATGACTGAGCCACCCAGGTGCCCAAAATTGCATGTTTAAACATTAAGTGTCCAAAAACATAAAGTAATAAATGCATTAGTACCCCAAATTATGTAAAAAACAAGGTTTGGAGTTACAAACCAAAGTTATAGTAATACAGGCTTTACATTAATAAGTCTTTTCTTTAAATGCATTAGTGTTTAGGGGTGCCTGGGTGGCTCAGTCAGTTAAGTCTCCATTTGTGAGATTGAGCCCTGCATCAGGCTCTGTGCTGGGCATAGAGATTACTTAAGATTTTCTCTCTTCCTCTCCCTCTGCCCCTCCCCTGTGTGTGCACGAGTGCACGTTCTGTCTGTCTCTGTCTCTGTCTCTCTCTCTCTCTCAAAAATAAATAAATAAATAAACAAATAAATAAATGCATTAGTGTTCTAAACCAGGTAGAAAACTAACAAAAAATACAATTACAAACCATTGTGACAATAATACTAGTGCTTATAATTGCCTATCTATTTGTATTTACTGAGATCTTTTATTTCTTCATACAACTTTAAATTACTGTTTACTGGGGCGCCTGGGTAGCTCAGTCGGTTGAGCGTCTGACTTTGGCTCAGGTCATGATCTCGCGGTGTGTGAATTCGAGCCCCGCATCAGGCTCTGTGCTGACAGCTCGGAGCCTGGAGCCTGCTTCAGATTCTGTGTCTCCCTCTCTCTCTGCCCCTCCCTTGCTCATGCTCTGTCTCTCTTTGTCTCAAAAATAAATAAAAACATTTAAAAAAATTACTGCTTACTGTGTTTTTTCTTCTCACCTTGCAGGACTCTACCTGTCTTTCATGACAGGTCTAGTGGCCACCAACACCCTCAGCTTTTGTTTATTTGAGAATGTCTTAATTTCTCCCTCACTTTTGAAGGACAGTTTTGCAAATTTGCAAATATAGGATTCTTGATTGACAGTTTTTTTCTTTTAGCACTTTGGTATTATTTTTAAGTTTTTATTCATTTAAGCAGTCTCTATACCCAAGGTGGGCCTTGAACTCATGACTGCAAGATCAACAGTCACCTGCTCCTCCAACTGAGCCAGACAGGTACCCCTCTTTTAGCACTTTGAATATATTGGCCACTCTCTTCTGGCCTCCAAATTTTATGCAAAATATGCTGATAATCTTTTGACAATCTTTGAATATAATGATTCACTTATTTCTTGCTGCTTTCAAGACTCTCTTTTTTTAAAGATTTATTTATTTATTTATTTATGTAATCGCTACACCCAACATGGGGCTCAAACTCACAATCCCAAAATCAAGAGCTGCATGCTGTACCAACTGAGCCAGCCAAGTGTCCCAAGACTCTCAGTTTTTTGAATGTTTGATTATAATGTGCCTTGGTGTGGGTCTCCTTGAATTCATTTTACTTGGATTCATTGAGCTTCTTGGACATTTATATTCATGTCTTTCATCAAATGTCTTTCATCAAATTTTTTAGCCATTATTTCTTCAAAAACTCTGACCCTTTCTCTCTCTCTACTCCTTCTAGGATTCTTAGGACACATATGTTGGTCCACTTGATTGTAGCACAGATCCCTGAGATTCTGCTCACTTTTCTTTCGTCTTTTTCTTTCTGTTTCTTAGCCTCAATACTTTCCATTGTCCTGTCTTCAAGTTGGCTGATTCTTTCTCCTGCAGGCTCACATCTTCCTTTAAATCCCTCTAGTGAATTTTTCATCTCAGTTAGTGTACGTTTCATTTCCAGAATTTCTTTCAGATTTCTTTTAGGTTTTCTATCTCTCCTTCTTTTTTTTTTTTTTCTATGTTTATTTAATTATTTTGAGAGAGAAAGAGAGAGCACAAGTAGGGGAGGGGCAGAGAGAGAGAATCCCAAGCAGGCTCCACACTGTCAGCACAGAGCCCAACACAGGGCCCTATCCCATGAACCATGAGATCATGACCTGGGCCAGAATCAAGAGCTGGACACTCAACTGACTGAGTCACCCAGGAATCCCTAGGTTTTCTATTTCTTTATCAATATTTCATTTGTTCATACACCATGTTCTTGATTTTCTCCACACAGTTTTTTTAGTTCTTTGAGCATCTTTAAGACAGTTGTTTTAATTTTTTTTTAGTTTATTTATTTTTGAGAGAGAGAGAGAGACAACGTGTGAGTGGGGGAGGGTCAGAGAGAGAGGGAGTTGCAGAATCTGAAGCAGGCTCTAGGCTCTGAGCTGTCAGCACAGAGCCTGATGCAGGGCTTGAACTCACAAACAGTGATATCAGACCTGAGCTGAAGTCAGATGCTTAACCACCTGAGCCACCCAGGTGCCCCTTTAAGGCAGTTGTTTGAAAGTCTTTGTCTAGTAGGTCTGCCATTAGGTCTTTTTTAGGGACCATTTCTGGTGGTTTATTTTTCTTCCTTTTTTTAAAAAAATGTTTATTTATTTAGAAAGAGTGTGTGTGTGAGTAGGGGAGGGGCAGGGAGAGAGGGAGAGAGAGAATCCCAAGCAGGCTCTGAGCTGTCAGCACACAGAGCTGGATGTAGGGCTTGAGCTCACAGACCCTGAGATCATGACCTGAGCTGAAATCAAGAGTCAGACGCTTAACTGACTGAGCCACCCAGGCGCCCCTTTCCTTCCTTTGAATGGGCCACTTTGCTGTTTCTTTGTATGCTTTGGAACTTTTTGCTGAACACAACAAATTTGTATCTAAAATTATGGTAACTCAGGAAATCATTTTCTCCCCCTCCCTAGGGTTTGCTCAATCTTATTATTATTATTTTTTTAATTTACTGTGAGTTTCGTTTGTTTGGTCATTTTAGACCATTTCTGTGCTGAGGGTCAGAATAAGGTGTAAGCTTAATATCTTTGGTCTTTCTGGACCTTTTCCTGGGCAAGTGTGGCCACTTTCTAATTTTCTCTGTATATGCAGTTGCTTTTCAATGTTCTAATCTTACATATCTGTCTCTCAAAAGGGAAAAAGCAAAAATAAAGGAGGAAAAAGAGACCCTGACCCTTTAAATCTCCTGCAAATCACTTCAGCAGAAATGTGTTTTTCAACAAGGGGGGGATCAGGGTGGTGCGACAATGGCCGCACATCTCTTTGCACCTCTTTGATCAGAAGCAACTATCAGTGATCAGAGCACAGATCCCGTATATTTGGAAGACAGAATCATAGTTGCACACCCTATCTCCCATGTACTATGTGCAAGTTGCTCCAGGAATACTTACACAGCTGTCTGCTATGTGACTGAGGGAGAGGGGATGGTGTTATTGTACTAATAGCTAAGAATGACCAAAATTAGCCATAATTTACCATCCTAAGTTTTCCCCAGAAGTTGCAAGCCTTCAAAGACTCTAGCGTTCCAAAACAGTTACATCAGAGAGATTCTGCCAGTGCAATTGTCCTCGCGGTGGGGAGACAGATTCCTGGTGACTCCTTTTTTGCCATCTTCTCAGAGTCCTCAAGCTAGTATTATATATACTGGAAAATACCAGAAGAAAATATGGAAGTCAAAAATAATTATCACAAGGGGTGACTGGCTGGCTCAGTCAATAGAGCATGTGATACTGGATCTCAGGATTGTGAGTTCCAGCCTCATGTTGGGTGTAGATATTACTTAAAAATAAAATGTTTAAAAAATAATTATCTACAAATAAAAAGCTTATGCACAGCAAAAGAAACAAACAAAAAGACAACCTACTAAACGGGAGAAGATATTTGCAAATGACAGATCTGATACGGGATTAGTACCCAAAATATATAAAGAATTTATACAAATCAACAGCAGAAAAACAAATAATCCAATTTTAAAAAATGGGCAGAGGACATGAACTGACATTTTTTTCTAAGAAAGCATATAGATGTTCAACAGACACATGAAAATATGCTCAGCATAACTCATCATCAGGGAAATGCAAATCAAAACCACAGCGAGGTATCACCTCACACCTGTCAGAATGGCTAAAATAAAAAACACTAGAAACAACAAGTGTTGGCAAGAATGTGGAGAAAAAGGAACCCTTGTGCACTGTTGGTGGGAAGTAATTCCACTACTGGATCTTTACCCAAAGAATACAAATGTACTAATTCAAAAATATATATTAACCTCCATGTTTATTGCAACATTATTTACAATAGCCAAATTTTGGAAGCAACCCAAGTGTCCATTGACAGATGAATGGATAAAGAAGATGTGGTATGCATATACAATAGAATATTACTCAGTCACAGAAAAAAACAAAATCTTGCCATTTGTAACAACATAGATGGTCTAGAGGGTATATTGCTAAGTGAAATAAGTCAGTCAGAGAAAGACAAATAGCATATGATTTTACTCATATGTGGAATTTAAGAAACAAAACAAATGAACAAAGGAAAAAGAGACAAACCAACAAACTCCAGAGGGGAGGTGGGTTGGGGGGATGGGTGAAATAAGTGAAGGAGATTGATAGTACACTTACCATGATAAGCACTGAACAATGTACAGATTTGTTGAATCACTATATTGTACACCTGACGCTAATTCAACACTGTATGTTAATTATACTGAAATTAAAAATGTTTTAAATATTTTTTTAAATGAAACTTTTAGAATTTTAACAGAAGTTTTTTAAAATTTGGGGCACCTAGATGGCTCAGTCGGTTGAGGGTCCGACTTCAGCTCAGGTCATGATCCCAGGTCTTTGTGGGTTCGAGCCCCGCATCAGGCTCTGTGCTGACCGCTTGCTCAGAGCCTGGAGCCCACTTCAGATTCTGTGTCTCCTTCTCTCTCTGCCCCTCCCCCGCTCACACTTTGTCCCACTCTGTTTCTCAAAAATAAATAAATGTAAAAAAAATGATTTTAAAAATAAGTTTTTAAAATTTTAAATGGTTATCACATCATTACTCTTATACATTTTTTAGAAGTATAAGAGTTTCTTCTTTTTTATTGGGATATACCTTATATGCAATAAATTGCACAAATCTTAATTGTATAGATCTGTGAATTGTTATCATATAACAATTGTTATCATATAACATATGTAATTGTTATCCAGATGAAGATTGTTATCCAGATGAAGACATTTCTGGTTTCCCATAAAAGCTCCCTTATGCATGATGCCACTTAATACATTCCAAGAGATAACCACTGTTTTTTGAAATTCTATTGGCATAGAGTAGCTTTTCCTGTACTTTATGTAAAAATAGAATCATACAGAGTGTAGCTTTTTGCGTCTGGATCTTTTGCTCAATTTTACAATTGTAAGATTCACCCATGTTATTGCATGCAATTAAATCTTTTTCATTGCTGTTTAGTATCCCAGATATGACTATATCATAATTTATTAACCATTCTACTGTTGATTAACATTTGGTTTGCTTCTAATTTGGGGCTATAATGAAAAAAGCTGCTATGAATATACTGCATGCATATTTTTTAGTGGACATAGGCATTCATTTCTCTTGGGCATATACCCAAGGAGCTGAGTCGTACAGTCATGAAACACGTTTGTTTAGCGTTAGTATATTCTGCTGAATAGTTTTCTAAATTTGAAGTAATTTGAAGGAAGATATGAACATGATGAGAAGAGAAATAAAAGATTTTACGATAACAAGGTGGAATTTCTAGACATGAAAAATATAATGTGAAAAAGTCACTGGAGAGCAAATTAGACACTGGAGAAGAAACATCAGTGAAGCTGAAGACACACAGTAAAAACTATTCAAAATGGAGAACAGAGAGGGGAAAAAAGAGACTGGGAAAAATAAACAGACTCAATTTCAAGTGGTTAAATTTACCTGTAATTGGAATCCTAGAAAAGTAGGGAAAGTACACAAAATTATTTTAAGAAACAATTACCAAAACCTGTACCAATATGATGAACACTATAAAGTTGTTGATCCAAAACGCTGAAAGAACTTTAAAATATTTTATATTTTCTGTGACAATTTAATTCAATCATTTTTGATAATGTGCTGACTTTCGGTCCTTAAAACCACAGCTTTGCACCTATTTTTCTGCCCTGTCATTATGAAGGTATAGTTGTCAAAGTAGGAGGATGGAACATGTTTACCAGTGTGTTAACTTCTAACTTTATTTTTTTAACGTTTATTTTTGAGACAGAGAGAGACAGAGCATGAACAGGGGAGGGGCAGAGAGAGAGGGCGACACAGAATCGGAAGCAGGCTCCAGGCTCTGAGCCATCAGCCCAGAGCCCGACGCGGGGCTCGAACTCACGGACTGAGAGATCGTGACCTGAGTTGAAGTCGGACGCTTAACCGACTGAGCCACCCAGGCACCCCTAACTTCTAACTTTTAAATATTTAGACACATAGTACGTAGGCCTCTATTTGTAATTTTTCCCAGCACTCCACACTCAGGGTCACTGTGAACCCAGCGGTCCGATCACAAGTACATTTCAGAACTAGACTAGCGCTCGCTGGGAATTAGGGGTGAGGAAGCATGATTTTATGTCAATATGTCTGGATTAGCCTCGGTGGTGGACATGTGACGCACCAACAGCAGGAAAGGCAGGCCTGGGAGAGCCCTAGAGGTGATTGCTCTGAGAAGGAGGTTGTAGTTCTTGAGGCCAGAATATAGTCCAAGGAGGTGATTTCAGGATCAGCAAGGGATAGCTGCAGCCACAGGGGGATAAACACCATCCTCCTAGGGCTAGAGGAAAGGGAAATAGATGTCAGGGCAAAGAATCAGTTTCAGAGAGAGCACCTTGAGGACTGAAGACAGAGAGAGAAATTAAGGTAAAATCTGACAGGCTTCCCTACAGAAGCCAAAAGGGCAGGTGGTACCTGGGCTAGAGGCAGGAAGGCAGGTGTGTGCAGAGCCCAGGACCTGGACCAGCCCCGGTCATGGGCAGGAGTGGGGATGGGCTGGGTACAGAGATCTGGACTGCGAGTAAGTTGGGAGAGGGAGTGGGGTCTAATACAGAAGGGGACTTTGATTCTTTCTGTGTCAGGAGCAGCTTCTTGGCACCACATTTGGACCCCCACAGCCAAATGGCCTAGGTGGGTAGGGCCAGGGATTGAGCTTCCTGGTCCTGCAAGATGTAGGGGGAGTCTAGGGCATACTAACTGATAGCTGCTGAAAACAGTTGGCAGATGAGTTTTCCCTGGATCCTGAAGAAAGGGGTTGTCTGACATCTAATCAAGGACCAACCTGGGCTCCCTTCTTCTCCATCCTGGGTTGAGGGAGGGTCTTGGGTCAAATTCTTGAGGTTTGGAATAAGTAAGGGGATCAAGAATCCAGAAGGACTGACAGTACAAAGCAGACTGTTCTCTCTCACCCCTTGAGCTCTTTGCCTCCTGGTCTGCACCCCAGGTTCCAGTCTCTTGAGTCAACAGGGAGGAAAGAAGGTGATTCTCACACACTGTAACTCTAGACAGAGGCTTTATTTCCACGAGGTCTGACCTCCCAGAGGCAATCAAATCTCAAGTTATTTTTCCCCAGGTCAGACACAGAAGACTAAGTTAGACATTTCCCAAAGGAAACTGACTACTTTACTACAGGAAAAGTCACATTAAAAGCAAGATAGTACAAGACCATGGGGATGGACAAGGCCATAGGGAATAATGTTTTTATCTGGACAGAAATAAATTCAGCCTTAGGAGACTCAGCTGGCCCTAATGTGGACACCAGATCATTTCTCAATGACCCAGCCTTGCATGGCCCCGAGGCTGAGCAATTCATTCCACCAGAGCAAGTAAATTCATGATGTGGGCCTTGGCCTGAGATGCTGGTCCTCAATGCATGGGATAAACCAGCCTAATCCCCAAAGAAGGAGAGCTAAACATTATTGTGGACCTACCGGTGTGCAGTTGGGGTCTCATTTGTGCTTTTGTTTAATTCCTCCAAAAAGCAAGATAGGCTAAGATTTGGCTAGTGTGAGGTCTTAGGTGACAACTTTTCCTTCCCACTCCCACCCCCACCAGGTTTCAAATAAACACTGAGGAGACTGAGCACCCCTCTAGGAAAAAGACCAAAAATAGCCATGCCCATAGTGGTAATGCAAACAAGAGTCCAGATTCAAGAAAGGGCAGGTGACAATACCCAGACCTGGTAAGGGTGTGGTAAAACAGGGACCATCACATACTGTTGAGTGTCTAATTGGTGCAGCATTTTTGAAGGCAATTTGGTGATGTAATTAAACAATTTAAGTGCACACACGGACTCCTTAACAAAGCAATTTCATTGCCAGGAATTTATTCTACAGATTTTACAAGTATGCAAAGATTTGTGAACAAGGACATTCATTTGCCTCATTTATCACAGTAAGCAAGGAAAACAAATGCCCATCAATGGTGGACCCATTGAGTAAAATAAATACTCTGCATCTATCAAAAAGAATGAGGTAGATGTACAAGAAATAATTATTATGAAAAGATATAAAGAGATGTACAAGATTATTAAATGAGAAAAGAAATTGCAGGAGAACCTTGTAATCTTATCCTATTTGTGGGTTTTTAAAGACTATTAATTATACATATATTTGTACTGGAATAGAAAACATACAGAAAGATACACACAAGAAAAAGTGAACAGTGGCTACCACTACGGGACCTTTACTTTCTATTTCACATTTTTCTCTACCGCTTTGAATTTATTTTCAAACATGTATTACTTTTAAAATATAAAAGAGGGGTTCCCAGGTGGCTCAGCTGGTTAAGCACCCAATTCTTGATCTCGGCTCAGATCATGATCTCACTGTTCGTGAGACTGGGCCCTGTGTCAGGCTCTGCGCTGACAGCATGGAGCCTGCTTGGGATTCTCTCTCTCCCTCTCTCTCTGCCAATCCCCCGCACGTGTGCTCGCTCTCTTTCTCAAAATAAATGAATATTGAAAACTAAAATAAAATTTAAAAGAAAAAAGAAGGAAAAAGGGACCAATGAAAGGTAACTTACCAAATGTCATCATTAGAAAGCAAATTCAGAAATAAGACCTGAAGGTCAGTAAGACCTGGTGGCTGACTGGGGGACCCTTCCTGACCCAGCTGACTGGGCAACATGAACATGCTGCTCTCACTCCTAAGTTCTAACTCCTTGAGACCCAAGCACTCTTGCCGTGGGGCCTCCTGCAACATGGCTGAAGAGAGGGAGTGGCTCTCTTCCCCAACTGAAGCCAATTTCTGAGTCATCAAGGCATATAAAGGGAAAGCACTGGTGGCCAGTGACATTGGCAGGGATTTGCACCCAGTGACAGAGTCCCAGCTCAGCTGAAGCAGAAGGCAGCAATTCTGGCAGATCCCCATCCCAGCTAATAGCAGGATAGATCTCCAGCTTGGTTACCACCAAGTCTTGGCACAGGAGTCTTGGCACAGTGGAGGTGATGGCAGAATTGCAGGTATCCAGCAACAGCAAAAGGAAGCAATCATCAAGACTGAGTCAAGAATAAACCTGGGTAATATGAGCTTGGAGAATCCCAGAAAAACTTGAGGAAAATCTACCTATCTGGAATGTCTGAGCATTTTAAGAATACCCAGGGTTCATTCATTCATCTTATATACTGAGGTCTTACTGTGTTCAAGACACAGTAGCAAGCACAGGGGATACAGCAATGAATAAGGTAAACACAGAATTTATTAAGTTGAATTGGATGAAAATACAATTGCCAATATTCAACCTTTTTGGATCTACAAAAATGGCACCTTCCTATGGATCAACGTAAATACATTCTGGCAAGAGAAAAGAAAAGATGAATTTCCTAATTAATTGCTTGATTACAATTGTGAAAATAGCTATAAAGGGACAATCAGATTTAACACAATTGTGTGTGTGTGTGTGTGTGTGTGTGTGTGTGCGTATGTGTGCGCGCACACGTTGCTGGTCAAGAAGGGCTTCTCTATAAAGAGTTACTTTTAAAGAGGTGAGGATGAAGAGGAATTAACTTAGTGAAGGAGAGGGACGGATATCATTCCTGGCCAAGCCAGGCGCAAAGGCCTCGAAGGGAAGGAAATTGGTCTGTTCCAGGGACTGAGATGGTGAGTGAACCCACGGAGAGGGGCGGAGGCGGTAGAGGATGAGATGGGGATAACAGGATGCTGAGACGGACACGGGAGCCAGATCACGGCATAATCCAAAACACTGCAACGTCTAGAGAACATTCAGGCAACAAAGCCTGTTCATTCCCCCTTGTAACCAGCGAGCCCCGCACTCTACAGCGAGGCGGCCAATGGGAATCGAGTCCTTCCGAGGGCTTCCTTCACCCAGTGCGCCACGCGCAGGGTGGCAGTGGTGACGCAGGCGGGGGAGGCCCGGGCCTCAGCGGGAGGAGGCCAGGGAGGCCGCGTGTGCACCGGGAGCCCTCACCCCAAGGCGGCAGCCCAGCGTCCAGCAGTCCTGGCGGAAGCGGCGCACGGAGAAGCAGTAGATGAGCGGGTCCAGGCAGCTGTTGAGGCTCAGCAGCGCCAGGCTGAGGGTGTGCAGGACGTCGAGCGTGGAGGCGGCGCGGCACCCGCCGCCGTCGCTGCCCGCGGCTCCCTCCCGCCCGGCCACCCAGGGAGCCAGCAGGAGGTGGTAGGGCGCCAGGCAGAGGGCGAAGACCAGCAGGAGCCCCAGGACCATGGTCCTGGCCGCGCGCCGGTGCGGGCCGGCGGGGGCCGGGCCGGGGCCCGAGGGGGCCGCGAGCGCCCGCGCCAGGCTCACGTAGGCCGCGAGCACCAGCAGGAAGGCGGCGGCGAAGAAGGCCACGGTGGCGTAGGCCAGGCCGGCGCGCGCCCAGCCGTGCTCCAGGCAGCGAGCGGCACCGCCCGGACCCGGGCGCAGCGCGTGCGGCGCGGCCAACGAGGGCGCGGCGCAGGCCAGGCCGGCCAGCCAGGCGGCGGCGCAGGCGGCGCGCGCGGGGCCCCGGCGGCGCAGCGCGAGGCGGCCGGCCGCCCTGGGCCGGGGCCCGCGCACCGAGCCGCAGCGGCACACGCTGATGAGCGCGGCGAAGGCCACGGCCGCGTAGGTGGCCACGTAGTAGGCCGCGCCGGCCGCGCGGCAGGCGGCCTCCGGGAAGGGCCAGTGGGCCGGGCCCAGGTAGTAGGTGAGCCACAGCGGCAGCGTGAGCGTGAAGAGCACGTCGGCCAGGGCCAGGTTGAGAAGGTAGAGCCGCAGGGCCTGGCCCAGGCGCCTGCCGCTGCGGACGAACACCGCCAGGGCGGCCACGTTGGCCGGCAGCCCCAGACCCAGAGCCAGGGCGTAGGCAGTGGGCACCACGATGAAGCGAGCAGGGTCGTCCCAGGGGCTGCAGCCGCCGACACCCGGGTCCCCAACACTGCCGTTCATCTCGGACCTTGCACCAGGGAGAGGAAGAGAGGTCACTGTGGAGGCTAGCCACAGAAGGCCTCCGTACCACCTCCCCCCGACCCCGTCTTCCTCTAACTCAGTCCCTGCTGGGAGGGGACACTAAGGAGCAGGGAAGTTCGTGTGGGAGAGGATGAGGACTGAGCTGAGCCAGCACCCCTGAGGATGGAGAACAGGGGGTGGACTCCAGAGTCCCTTGAAGTACAACGGGCTTGCTGACAAGCTGCAGGAAATGAGGAAGACACAGGAGTCTCAGATAGCTTGGAAATTTCCAACCTTGGTGACTGAGAGGGTGGAAGTGCCGCCCCTCACAGATGGAGTATGGTTCAGATATGTGGAGGCACCGGCACGTGCTTAAGCCCGAGCAAGGCTGAGCCAACAGGGAGTTCTGGAGAAACCAGAATATAGAGTCCTTCCCAGAAAAAGCGCAGTCCTCCCTCCTCCACATACTATGGACGAACAGGCTTATGCTGCAGTGACCCTGAGGACAGTCCCATGCATAGTGACCTTGGACTTGCCTTAATGAAGGTCCACTCCCCGCTTGCCTGTAGCCCGGGGGACAGGGCTGAAAAAACGGTTCAAAACTCTCAGGCTTTCCAGCCTGGTTCCTTCCCCTCACCTTTTAACCACAAAGAAGTCCTGGGTCTGCTTCAAAATTTTGGCCAGCAAAGCAAAACAGAGCACAGGCCCAGGAATCGGGCAGGTTCTAGATACACACGCTAATTTGCCATGTGACCTTGGGCAAATTACTCCGCTTCACTGAGCCAATCTTTCTCTGCTGTAAAACGGAGATTAAGATACCTACCTCACAGTGTTGTTGGGAGAACTATGAGAAAACATAAGTAAAACTCTGAGCGCTGTGGCTGACACTGGGGAGACATGCCAGAACCATTAGCTCCTTTCCCTCCAGGCAGCACACAGATGAATGTGTATACCACCCACACAGGCACCCCAAGCAAACAAAACAACACAGAGACATCTGGGCGTATTCCTCTTCTCTCCCCAGGGGGGTAAGTGCAGAAGCCCATGTCCTGTTCCTATTTTTGGCACAGTCACCCCCCTAGGGTGTCCCAAAACTCAGTTCCTCCAATACCAAAATTTGTATTTCTGCCTCTGCACCCCTCAGGCTGCAATCCTTTCTGGGACCCTGAGTGGAATGTCTTCTCCCCTCCCTCTCCACTCTGTCCACTGTTGGCTCTAGCCCCCAACTGCCCCACCCGGAACCTCTCCCTGCCATCCCTCCAGGTCGTTCCTCTCTTACCTCTTGCTGTTAAAGCTCCTGCAGCAATCTCTAGGGCCTTAGGGGGCCTGGCTTTAAGGAGCTGAGACAGAGCAGAATCCACTGCCACCCCCACATCTCAGACCCTCCCATCAACCCACTAATCCCAGGACGCCACGTGAAGAATGGGCCAACAGCTGGAGGGGCTGGGGCCCACCTGTGGCAGCTATAAGCTGGGTTTGTGGGGTGCGGCCAGGGCCGCAAGGGAAGGGTCCATCTTTGAGGGCAAGGGGGCACAGAGAGGGAGATAGAAAAGTAAAGTAAGGCCTTGCAGCTGAATGTCATGGTACTGACCTGACCAAGGTTCAGGGTGCGGTTTGAGGGGGGCACATATCCTGAAGCCTGGCTTCTCCTTGGGCCAAGGAGGCACTGCTGGAACTCAAGATACTCCTGCTGCTGTCAATCCCAACTGCTCCACACCAGCTGGCCAACCCACTCCTCCAGCACCCTGCCTTTCCCACAGCTGCTAGGTGGGCCCTACAGCCGAGCTGGGGGCCCTGTAGCTGCTAATCAGCTTACAGGCCAAGCCGTGGTAAACAGGAGCCCTCAGTCTAATGCCAGCTGTGAGAGGTTTTACTCAAAGTCCAGGCTGGAGACAGGCTGACTGTCGCATCCCGGAAGGAGTAGAGATGGTAAGAGGCCAGGATCCTAGGGGCTCCAGGTCCTATGTTTATGGCCTTCAAAATGTTCATGCAGAGGGGGAATTCTGGAAACAAGGCAGATTTAATCACATTGGGCAGATCATCTCCTCTACCCTGTTGAAGGGAGCAGGGGTGCTATGCCTGCCCACTTTCAACTTGGACAGCCGGTGCAGTGCAAAGTGTGGGTTCTGGAGTTCATCAGGCCCTAATGAATCTCAGATCTGACACATGGGCACTTAAGCTTTCTGACCACATCTTCCCATCTATAGAACAAACTAATAGCAAATGCTATTTAATGATAGCATTTACTGAGCACTTATTATGTGCCAGGCACTACTGTAAGCACTTTCTCACTAAATCCTCACAGCAACTCTATGAAGTATTTACCATTATTACCCATATTTTGCAAAGAAGCTCTTCCCTTTCTTTGCTGACCAGGGTGGGTAAATCTTAACTAGTCTAAGTCCATCATAGGAATTCCTTTCTCCTTACGAATGGGTGGTCTAGGTATAGAGATGGGACTAATTCTGGCCAATGGGATGTGAGGGGAAATCTGGGGGTCTTCCAATAGAGCTTTCCTCTCCCTTTTCACCTTTGGATGTTATGTGCAAATGTGCCGTCTGGAGCTGCTGCAACTATTTTGCAATGCTGAGGGCAGGAGCCAATAAATTGAAAGCAGCAGAGCAGAAAGTTGAAAGAACATCAGTCTTTGAGGTCATTGCAAAGCAGCCAAATTACCCAACACAGAAACTGAAAGTATGTTATCGCTGGACCTCTGTCAAAGAAAAGGATTCCTGATTGTTTCAACATTCTATGTAGTGAATGTATACTACTGCTTTAAAAAAAATTTTTTTTTAACATTTATTGATTATTGAGAGACAGAGACAGAGCATGAGCACGGGAGGGGCAAAGAAGGGGGAGACACAGATTCTGAGGCAGGCTCCAGGCTCTGAGCTGTTAGCACAGAGCCTGACGTGGGGTTTGAACTCACAAACCACGAGATCATGACCTGAGCCAAAGTCGGACATTAACCGACTAAGCCACCCAGGTGCCCTAATATACTACTCCATTTTTTACGTCTATTTACATATACTACTTTTAGATGTACCAGTGTGTATCATACACGCACACACACACACACACACACACACACACACACACACAATATATATAGATTGCATCACTGTGCTTTCAGACACAAGAGGAAAAGACCTAAGGGTGCCAACTTGCTTGAGGTTCCCAGTTAGTCAGTGTCAGGGCAGAAATTACCATTGTGTAGTAAAGATGAAATGGACTAATGTACACAGACAACTTTCATTCCTATGGGCTCCCAAAAGCCATTGTCCCTACCCCCAAAGTAATCTGTCGGCTGGTGGCTATGGCACTTGCATAAATAAGCTCTTTTCCTCTCTTCCATTATGGGAGGCATATCACTTTCCAAAAGGCCCCCACTGAGGTGAAGACAGTTGGTGATGTGATAGTAGGGACTCTAACGTGGCCACTTTCCCTCAGTAATTGTCCATACACACACACCCCCTTCTGATTCCCTGGGACCTCTGGGATTCATCCCCGGCTTCCAGCATTGCTTTACCATGCAGCATCCCTTGAGTTGGCTGTCCTCTGCTTCCATGTAGCTATCCAAGGAGCACTGCACTAAGTACCTACCTCGCCACCAAAGGCTGCAGTTTCAGATCCTGTACAACAATGATCCAATGCCCATCTTTGTTGGCTCCGCAGATCTAAAGTGCACAAAGTAAAAGAATGGGAGGGGATATCTCACGCGCCTGGGAAGCACACAGGCAGACGCAGGTACTTAGACTCTGCCATAGCCAAGGTGTAAATTTTAAGTATGTAATACCAGTGCTTTAAATGTGCGGGTCTTTTGAAGCAGCACCCTCACTTCGAGGGAAAGACAGTAAGTATGCAAAGGTGATTTACTGTGAAGTTTACAATAGCAAAAAACTAGGGACAATCTAAATGTTCCTTAGCGGGGCCTTGGATAAATATATTACAGTACATCCTCACAACGAAATACTATATAGCCATTAACATCAATGAGGTAAAACGCACACGGAATGAATGGTGTTACAGTATGTTAGTTTTAAGAGACATTTAATAAAGTAATTTATAATCGCCCTCATTTTCATTAAAAACATCTGTACAAAGGCATAGTAAGAGTCGAGGTACAGTTATTAAAAAGGAGTGGATAGTGGTTATTTTTGGTGCATTAAATTTTGAGGTGATTTAAATTGCTTTTCTGTTTTCTATTTCCACATTACATGAGGAATGACAGTATGTGCAACACGTGCTCCTCAAAAAAGAGCAGTGAATGTCTCAGAGAGAAAGCAGGGTCAGGTAGAGAAGATGTCTGCTTCGACACTGAACAGCCCTGGATGCACTGGAAAGAAGGTGGCAGACTCGGCGTTCCACCATGCTCCTGCCGTGATAGTGATGTGGCATGAAGAGAAAAAAGGACTCCCAGGACTCCTTGAACGCACTTGCAAGAGTCTTCTTCCTAGTGGGTCTGACCACCTTCTTAGTTTGGACTCAGAGCTGGCAGATATCCAGCAGCAGCAGGAGCCCCAGGCAGATGACTGCTGGATGTAGGTGTTTCAGTGACTCTTTCAGAGATGCCAGAGTGAAGATGGCTCCTGGAATGGAAAGTGAGGTCCCTGAGGCCCCCTGCCCCTCTCCAGCTGAAGCCTTCCCATTCAACACCTCCCAACCACACCCACACAGAGCCTGAGCTAGCTGCTCTCATCTCTTTGGCCTCCCAAACAGAACCAGGAATCAGAAGCCTCTTAAACTAATGTAGCCCCTCTCAGAGGGTGAGAAAGAAACAGGAGCAATCTAGCCAAATAGCGCAGGGAGGTAGGTAGGTGGGCATCTGGGAACAACTTCTAATCCTTCTCCTTTCTTAATCCTACCGGAGGGAAGGTGGAGGTATGGGAAAGATCCGAAAATGAGGGAAGCCTCAGAGATGGAAAGCAAGTCCGGGGGGGAGGGGTGGCAGTGGTGGCAGCAATGGTGACACAAGGCCAGGGGATCCAGAAGAGTCTGAAGTCGTCTGATCTTTGAAGCAGCAGCTGTCTTGGTACATCAGCAGGTCCTGTGGGCAGAGCTGCTACGAGGGGGTGCTCTACAACTGCCTGTCACAGGGAAATTCTCTGCTTTTCTGGGGGCCCTGGCTTCCTTGCTCTCTATTCCCACCTGCCAGACACATAACCCCACTGGCAGCTGCAACTCCATCCCCTCCTCTCTAGGGTAGGGCTTAGGAGAGAGCAGTAGGGACTTTGAGATTATATACATCCATACAATGGGAATACCCTGCAGCCAGCTGAACTGATGAGGTAGGAAGTATGTCTGACAAAGAATCACGTTCTAGTATATTAAGTTTTAAAAGCACCTGTCCTAGTCCAAAGGCCATGGAAAATAGAGTACAGCAGGGAGGGCTCCTGGTTCTAGAAAAAAGGAAAGGAGGCAACAGTAAAGGGAACAGCCAGATCTTCCATGATCCTCTGCCAGAAGCCCCAATTTCCCCAGCCCAGTTGCACCCCCTTACCCATCATGAGCAGGGTCAAAAGCAAGTTACTGATCTCTTGCAGCATCGGTGGGCCCAGGACCAGCAGCAGCCCAGCCAGCAGGTCTTCCAGCCAGCCCACAGCCTCTTGATAGCCCATGGGATCTGGCTGATAGCCGAACACCTTCAACGGGAACACCTCAGCAAACTGCACAAACAGGGCTTTCTAGGGGCAGCAGGGAATGTCTGTCAGCCACACTCAACAAGGATCCACTGCCTGGGCACTCCACAGGGACATTCTGGGCCTGTGCCCTCAACCCCTCCCCCCCCCCCCCCCCCCCCCCCCCCAACAAAGGAGCTACTACTATTCTAGGTCAGGTCCAGGGTTGAGGTCAGTCTGGAGAGGGGAGGGCCTCCCTGGGGAGGGGCGGGGGGAGCTGAGCTTTACCCTCCAAGAAGGGCTGGATGGTGTGTGCAGAGATGGACTGATTTTCTCAACAGACTCTCACCAGATTACAACCCAGCCCCAAATTCCAAGACCAGGAAGCTAGGCTTGCCAACTTTAGGAATGTCACAGCTTCTCTTTCTTTCTGCCTGACCTGCTTTCCCCTGAGGGTGAAATTTCCCTATGCTGGGAATATTGGGAGGTGGGGGTGAGGATGGAAGGGTAGACGGTTGCTCATTCAACGGATTCCACTATGAATATGGTATGCTGGGCCTGGATCCCATTGCAGTCGACACAAGAGTAGTTAAGGAGGCTCAAAGAGACTCATTGTGCTGAGTTAGGCTCCGTGACAACTTCAGCCTCAGGCTGACTACCTTTTCCTGCATCGCACCCCACCCCCACTTTAGCTCTACCTCCCCTACTGTCAGCAGCAAGGAAGAAACTCTAAGCGGCTGGCTCTGGGGAGGTATGTACTTCCGCAAACAATCCACCACCCTAAACCAGGGAGGAAGGGCAGAACCCAGGCCTGGGAGACGGAGGCTGGCAGGGGTCTCCAAGTCAGGCTTATTTGAAGGGCTGGGGAATTGGTGAGCATAAGGGCACGAAAGCTTTCCCGAGTCTGGACCTAGCCGGAAGGTGGAAGAACTTGTAGACTTCCCTCTCAAGCTGCCCGGAAGGGTTCTCTGGATTCTGAGTTAGGGGAGCGTCTAGATTGACTCCTGCTTCCTGACCTGCCGTGTAACCTTTAGCAGACACACTTCACCTTCAGGGCGAGGTTTCCTAGCCCACCAAGCGGTAATTCATATACCCATCCTCATGAACCTCCCAAGAACGCAAACAGGAGGAGGAGGAGAAAGGGGCAGGGAGGGTTCTGGGTCCCCCTTCCATTCCATCTTCTTCCGCCCGGGGTCCCGGCGCATTCCTCCTCCAGCCCTAGGTTTGCCCGGGGCCCCCAGTGCTCAGCTGGAAGATGTGCCCCTTCCGTCTAGGCAAGAGCCAGAGGACTCGGAGGAGCACCCCGGGAGAGCGCCTACGTCTCAGTCTAGCACTGTCTCGCCGGAAGGCAGGTGGGTCCGCGGGGCACCGGCGCGGGCAGGCGGGCGGTCACCGCGGGGCGGGGGGGGGGGGGGGGGGGGGGGGGTTACGGCCGCGTCCGCAGTACCCGCCGCCGCGTGGCCGCCCACATCCCGCTGCTCACCATCTGCTCGGACGCTGGAGCCGAGATCTGCCCCGAGAGCTTGGCCGCCCCCGTGAGCGCGAAGAAGCCACCCAGCAGGACGCGCAGAGCGGCGAGCCCGAGCGCCATGGCCGCGCAGGTCCTCCGGGAGGGAAGGAGAGGGAAAGGAAAGGAAAGGAAGGGGAGGAGAGGAGAGGCCCCGCCGAAACCCTCCCCCTGCCGCCCGCTCGGTTCCTCCCTCCCCAGGGCCACCAGAAGACCGGCGCCAGAACCTCCCGCTCCCCGCCCCCCACCCCGAGGCTGTTGCCACCCTCTTTTCTGGCCCCCACCTGTTGCGAGGGGAGACGGCCTTCGGGAGGGGCATCCCCATCTCTCAGATGGGGGCACTGAAGCCCAGTGGCTCAACTGACCGCACGAGCCCCTTTGAATTCAAGGGGCGTCTTTTGTCTCCCAACCAGTATGACTGAGTAGAGTCAGACTCCAGGAGTAACCATCTACACGTGCCTCGCAGAAGACCGGGGTTTCCTTCCAGCCTGAGCCACCCCAGCTTTGGGATCTGAGCTGCCACCTAACCTCCTCGGGCCTCACTATTTGCATCTGTAAAAGCGATTAGGCCTGTTCTCCTTAGGAACAGGCCTAGCACAATGTCTGGCACCTGTAAGAGCTCAAACGTTATTTGTAAATTAGTAAATTATGAAATCATTAATAATAAGTCGGTAGCAAGTAATTATAAATTGTTTTCTTTGTGTAAAATATATTTTTCCTCCAATTCCTCTCAGTTGAAATTAAAATATGAAAAGTGTTTGAAAATTCAGACACTTGCAGCATAGGTAAGAGAGACTTCCACTAACAAAACCCTACAGGCCACTCGTGGTCCATCTGCTATAACCTGGAAATCAGTCTAGACCTTGATGGACAAACTGTGGGCCAAATTTAGTCAGCGGGTTTTTTCCACTGGTTCCCCCTTCTTCCTCCCCAGCTAACAATGTTTTATATTTTTTAATGATAAAAAAAATTTTAAGGCAGCTTTCATGACACATGAAAATTATATGAAATTCTTAGTTCAATGTTCATAAAGTTTTATTGAAACACAGCCACACTCATTTGTCTGTGTATTGCCTACAGCTGCTTTTGTGCTGCAAACCCAAAATTGACTAGTTGCCACCACATGGCCTGCAAAACCTAAAGTATTCACTATCTGGCCTTTTATGGGAAAAGTTTGCCAAGCCCTGGTCTAGAGCGCCACAGAAACCCCTACTCTCCTGCAGCTTCTATTTCTGATCAGCCAAGCTGCTTAGATCTTTGTTTTCCACGTACCCACAACCTGCTGGGGTGGGTGGCTGCCTGGCTGAAGACTGCAATGTCCCATGTGCTTCTAAAGGCCAAGCAGATTAACATCCAGGTGTGCTGATACATTACAAACAGGCTTTTTGTGACCATTTTTGTCCCTAATCCAGATGATCCAATCAATCAAATAGCTAAATTCTCTGCCTTGGACTATTAAAATTATAATATATAACTAGGTATAAATGCACAATTATTCCTCAACAAAAAGAAAAATTATTAAAACATATAATCACTGAAAACACATATCCACATTAGGAAATTATATTTTAGGATATTTATACAAAATTTAACACAAAATTATAGACTTTGATCATTAGCAATACCCATCTTACTATTCTTTCTCCTTTACTAATTTTTCTATCCTTGGAATTAAAGATGTGACTGCAAGTCTTAGAGCAGGACCAGAAACCAACAGATTTCTTTGTCTTGACTCAGTCAAAGCGGAAAATGTAGCATCACATAAATAAACAGTTGAAAAGGGCAATAAAAACTTCATTGCCTTTTCATGGAGTTCTGGGTAATTTGTCTTTGCATTTATCCAAAACTGAGTCACAGACATTGATTTAAATACTGACTGTAATTCCAAATCTGAAGATAGCTGTACTAGTTTTTCTTCTTCGAAGTCCATGAGATTACTATCTTTGGGATTCATAAAAGGATTAATTATCCACAAATTTCCTGAACGCAAGTCTTCTTCTGGTGGGTAACAGTCATTGAACATTTGACAAAGTCCTTCCAGGTGCTCAAAAATAATGCTTGCAATGCTTCTCATATTTAAGTCTGATGAGTTTACGAATTCGGAAAATGAAGGGAACATGTCATAATCATTCTCTTGTGTGCGCTTCAACCACATTTTTAACTTTTCCTTAAGTATATCCATTTTATTATACAAATTGAAGAGAGTAGTCATAGTTCCTCGGAGACTTAAGTTGAGTTCATTTATAAGTGAAAAAATATCTGATAAATAGGCCAGCTTTGCAACCCATTCTTCATCAAGAAAATACTTGGCCAAATCTGAATGCTTCTGGTTTAAAAAAATTTCAATTTCATGTCGTAGTTCAAATAATCTTGTTAAAATTCTCCCTCTCGAAATCCAACGTACTTCAGCATGAAGGGGTAGATTCACATGCTCAGGCCCCATTTCTTCACACAAAATCGTTAACATTCGTGAATTTGATGCATTGCTCTTTATAAAACTTAAAATTTGTGCTGACTGCAAAAGAATTTTATGTAAGCATGGAGACAACTTTTCTGCTGCTAAATGCTCACGGTGAATAAAACAGTGTGTAAATGCCACTGTATTCGTGGCGATTTCTTGAATCTTTGCCTTTAAACCAGAACACCTGCCAGTCATGCTTGCAGCCCCATCTGTACAGAGACCAACACAGTGTTTCCAATTCAGAGACTTACTATCAATATATTTATTTATTAGTTCAAATATTTCAAAACCAGTTATTTGAGAAGGCATTTCAATGCAACATAGTAATTCTTCTTTTATATCACTGCAATCATAATCAATGAAACGAATATAGCACAAAAGAAGGGTGATATTTGAGATTTCTGATGATTCATCTACCTGAAGGGCAAACCACTTTGACTTTCTGACTTTTTGAATCAGCTGATCTTCAATGTCTGCAGACAACTCATCAATCCTGTGTCCAATCGTGTTATTAGAAAGAGGAATGGTTTTCATTTTGTCTCCAGCACTTGAACCCAAAACTTCTGAACACATTTCCACTAAATACGGTTTAATTAATTCTTCGGCAATGGAGAATGGCTTCTTGCTGGCAGCAATTTGGAAAGCAATTAAATAAGAAGCTTTCACAAGTGACTTTTCAACTAGTAAACACTTTTTTAAAGAACTATTCTGACATTCCATTTCAAGAGATTTTTGTTCAAAAAAATCTACTGGTTTGTTTTCTAATTCTGAATGTTTTGTCTTCAGATGATGAGAAAGATTTGCTGGCTTCATGTTTTCAGTGGATAAGATTTCTCCACAAATGACACATTGTGGCCTTGGTGAACTTTCTTTTGATCCTGGACAGATAATAAAACCAACTTTTAAATATTCCGCATCATAAGTCTGGAAAAAACCTATTCTTTTTTTCTTTGCAGGTGGAGAATCAAGTTCCGCATCATTTTTCTCATTAGGCATAGGTAAATCTGAATGAAATATTTGAATCACTGTTATTTTTCAAGAAGAAATAAGCAATAGTCTTTATGTTTTCCCCCACACATTTAAAATATCTTTTTTTAGTATTTATATTTGTCAAAAGAATACACTAACATTGAAACAGAAACCACAGAACTTTCATGGTGCCATTAAAAACAGAATTTCTCCTTGCCCAAAACTTGGCCACTGACTAGAGCAAAACTATAGGCTGCGGGACGTGAACTAGCAATGCTATATATATATATATTCAGCAGATTGCTGGAATTAGGGCTGAAGTCCACAGGATGCATCTAGTTAAGAATAAATTAATTTACTTTTTTAAATTTCAGAAAAAAGAAAACAAATGTTTAAAAAGTTAACATTTGGTGAATCTAGCTGTAGAATATATTAATATTCATTGTGCCATATTTTCAATCATTCTGAACTTTGAAATTTCTCCAAATTAAAGTTGAAGAAAAAAAAAGGTTAATTAGTAGTTTTAATACCCAATGTATGAGGGTAAAGAGAAATGGGTGTTCTCAAACACTGATGTAATTTTTCAGTTTTGCAACACATATCAAAAAGCCTTAAAAATCTATGATAGCTTTTGAATCTGAAATTCTACTACTTAGGATTTATCCTAAAGACCTAATTAGACAAGTGAACAAAGATTCATTTACACAACTTAACTCAATACTGTTTACAATATTAAGCAACTAAAAGCGATCCAAGTGTCAATCTTAGGGGGATGGATAGGTACATACATTGGAATCTATGCATCCATTGAGAATCTCAATGTATATTTAAATTTATATTGACATGGAATATTTCTGATGAGCAATGTCAAAGGAAAAAGTTCACAACAGTACATCTTAAACAATCCAGTATTTAATCTAGAAATTTTTAACGTATAAGCACACACATACCCACACATATAGATGTCCACAGATCTTTTACTACCTTCCACATGTGAATGTATATAGAATATAAATTCATGTACACAGAGTATATCATTTTAACAGGAATATACAACAATCAAATTTACTTTGGAAGGAAAACAGGATTCTCCTTGACTCCTACTAAAAGAAATGCACCCTACATAAAAACTCAAGATTACTTGTTGACAGATTATACTTTTAAATAAACTACATATATTCTGTGTAGTAAAATTATCATTAAAAACAAAAATCAAAAAATGCTTTGGGCAGAGTAGGCTATGTAAGTAATTGAAAACATGAGGGTAGTGGCAGTTAACATGGATTGGGGCAGCAATAGTTTACAGCCTTTCCAAATATGAATTCAAGTCATTTTCCTGATCACCAACACCTCAGACACACAGTTACATTTTTAGTAAATGACAAATTAATTCACATTGTTTTTAAAAAGAAAGAAGAACTACAGTTAAATCATTAACGCTTTTAAAGAAATTTGTATCTTAATAGTTATAATAGTTTGTACATTTGAAAAACAGCAGTGCACAGAGATGTCTGTCCACATAATGCTGTGTGTGCAGATGGATTCAATTTAGTAGTTATTGGTGTTAATGACAATAATTATAAAAGGAATAAATCAGATGTTCAAAGGATGTGATGCAAGGATGAATGTTTTCCCGTTTAAGAAATGGTATATGATTTTCTTTGCCTTTCTTAAAAAAAAACAAAAACAAAACAGAGTTAACTTTCCACATAAGCAGAGCACAAGGATACATACCTGTCTGACATTCCTTGTGTTGTGTATGTGGTTTGCAAGAGGTGGCCTTGGTCTGTGTGACAGGCTTGCACAATACTGCTTTGTTCTTTAAAAGCTTGGAAGACTGGGAAGATAGAAGTTTTGTGGCATCTATCTGTGTGCTTCCCTAGTTAAAAGCAAATTCAGAAACCAAAAACATGTTTTTTAGTACCTTAACACTGACCAGAATCACTATCAATTGAAAGTTGGCACATAGTAAAAGAAATAGAATTCCTGTGAAAGAGTAGTTGCAATAAAGAAGCTACTTTGGAAAATATACACTAATTCCTAAATCTTCTAATTAGTGTCAGTTCCATTCATTAATTTTTTAAAAATACTCTGCCTATAGTAAGGACAATCAACATAATAAAAACAATCTTTACTGATTAAGACAATTGGCTATTCAGAAAAATTAGATCCAACTCAGACTTTATGCAAAATATATTCCATATTGATTTAAGACCTCAACATGAAAAAAATGAAACTTTAAAATCACTGGAGAGGGAGTGGCTAGCTGGCTCAGTCAGCAGAGACTCTTGATCTCGGGGTTGTGAGTTCAAGCCCCACGTTGGGACGAGAGATAACTTAAAAATAAAATATTTTAAAAATAAATAAAACAAAACAAAAAAATAAAATAAATTAAATCACTGGAGAACTTTCAAATGACCAGAACAAAGAGGAGGTATTCTTAAAAGAAACACAAGAATTATAAACAAAATAGAAACGACTATACATTTGACTATCTTGAATTTTTTTTTTTTTTTTTTTAAATAAAGGTCTTTATAAAACAAAGCTGAAGAGTAAGCACCAGAGTTAGAGAATATATTTAAGGGGCACCTGGGTGGCTCAGTCTGTTAAGCATCCGACTTCAGCTCGGGTCATGATCTCAGTTTGTGGGTTTGAGCCCCACATCAGGCTCTGTGCTGACAGCTCCGAGCCTGGAGCCTGCTTCCGATTCTGTGTCTCCCTCTCTCTCTGCCCTCCCCTGCTCTCTCTCTCTCTCAAAAATAAGAATAAAACATCCTAAAGGGAGAAAGAGAGAGAGAAAATGTATTTAAAAGATGTTTGCTGGAGTGCCTGGGTGGCTCAGTTGGTTAAGTGGTTAAGTGTCCGACTTCAGCTCAGGTCATGATCTCGCAGTTCATGAGTTCAAGTCCCACATCAGGCTCTACACTGGTAGCTCCGAGCCTGGAGCCTGCTTCAGATTCTGTGTCTCCCTCTCTCTCTCTGCCCCTTCCCTGCTTGCTCTCTCTCCCTCTCAAAAAATAAATAAAAATTAAAAAAAATTTTTTCATAAATAAAACATGTTTTTCACTCAACAAGTATTTACGGAATGTTTACTGTAACTCAGGCACTGTTCTAAGCCCTGGGGATACAGCAAAAAAAAAGAGAAAGAAAGTCCTGCCTTTATGGCCTTTACATCCCACAGGGAGACACAGAAGATAAACAAGTAAAGCAAATATATATTGTATAATTCCAGGTAGTGACGAGTGCTATGAAAGAAAGCAGGGTAAGGGAATGGAGGGTGATAGTGTGGAGAAAGGGTATTTTTAGAGTAAATATTTGAGCAGAGATCTTCTGAATACTCAACTCAAAAGAACAAACCACACAAAGGCCTGAAGTCAGAGGACTCCAGGCAGTGGGATTACAGATGCAAAAGCCCTGAAATGGGAGAGTCTAGCATGCTTTAGGAACATTAACAAGAACAAGGCTGAAATAAAGTAAGCAGGGGCTAGAATGAAATGTTTGAAGAGGCTGGCAGAAGCCAAATTGTATAGGATCTTGAAGGTTTTCGTTTCAAAAACAGTAAGAAATTAGGATTGTATTTTAAATATGATGGAATGCACTGCAGATTACATTTAAATTTACTTTTTAAATAAGCAATGGATGTAATAATTTTGAATTATGTAATAATACAAAAGGTATAAAAGTATTTACATGAAAAGTAAGTTTTCCACCCATCTACCCCCTGTCCAGACTCAACCTTGAATACAAGGTTCCCAGTTTTGTTTTGTTTTTGAAGTTTATTAATTTGAGAGACAGAAAGCACATGTGTGAGCAGGAGAGGCGCGGAGAGAGGCAGAGAGAGAGAGAATCCCAAGCAGGCTCCACACTGTCAGTGTGAAGCTTGATGCAGGGCTCAAACCCACACACCGTGAGATCATGACCTGAGCCAAGATCAAGAGTTGGACACTTAACTGACTGAGCTACTCAGGTGCCCTCCTAGTTTCTTACACGTCCTTCTAAAGGTGGTCTATATAATTAAATAAGTTGCTTCTGACTACAAATTGGTGGCATACTATTAGCAAGGCTCTAGCACCTTGTACTGTACCTATTAGCAAGCTATCTTAGAGGTATATTTACATAACTTTGTATAAAGCCACCCTAATAACAGCTTTATACATTGAATGTATCATAGGTAATCTGAAGAGTCTCTGCTACTGAAAACTGAATGTTAAAAACATTTGCTATTACAAACAAGGCTTTTTTAAATTACATTTATTTATTTTTGAGAGACAGAGTGAGACAGAGCGCAAGCAGAGGGACAGAGAGAGAAGGAAACACAGAATCTGAAGCAGGCTCCAGGCTCTGAGCAAGTGTTCAGCACAGAGCTTGATGTGGGGCTCGAACCCATGAACCATGAGATCATGACCTGAGCTGAAGTTGGACACTTAACTGACTGAGCCACCCAGGCGCCCCAAACAATGCTTTAATAAATACCCCTATATATAAATTAATTCTACACGTGCTAGTATATTTATAGAATAAGGTATTCTAAATTGTGGTTTGGTGGGTCAGAAGACTTTAATTATGTTGGTACAGTCACACTGCTTTCCATAGAAGCACACTGTATCATATTCTATGACCTTCAGCAATGTACGTGAGCTCGTTTCCCAACACTCCAGTTAATATGGTATTTATGAAACTTTTTGTTATTTCTCAATAAATGAAAAATTATCTAACAGTAGTGTGGTTAGGTATTTTGCATGTTTAAGCATTATTAGTGTTTCCTCTTCTGTGAACTATCTACTCCTATCCTGTGCCCTGTTTTCCTTTAGCTTTTAAAAAAAATTCTATAAATTTAAAAAAGAAGGGGGTGGGGGGGACACCTGGGTGGCTCAGTTGGTTAAGCACCTGATGGCACAGGTCATGATCTCACAGTTCAGGAGTTCGAGCCCCACATCAGGCTCTCTGCTGTCAGCACAGGAGCCTGCTTCAGAGTCTCTGTCTCCCTCTCTGCCTCTCCCCTGCTCACACTCTTTCTCTAAAAAATAAATAAACATTTAAAAAATGTTTTAAAAACTTCTATGCATAATTTTTTGAATGAGTAATGTAACATGTGACATAAAATTCAAAGACTTTAATATCAAACATGAAAATATACTAATTTCCCTCTTAAATTCTGCCTCAGTCGTTCAGTTCTCCTTAGAGGCAACCACTATTATCTATTCATTGGCTGCCTTTCAGGGCTTTCTATACATATGTATAGGTATGTGGTGGTGGTGGTGGTGTGTGTGTGTATGTGTGTTTAAAACACAAATGGCAGTTTGCTATACCATTTGGCCTTTTTCATTTATTGTATATGAGACTACTCTATGTCTGTACATATATAGTTAGCACATTCTTTTTAAGTGCACAGTATTCTACTGTAATGGATATAGCGTACTTATTTTAACTATAGTCCCCAAAGAGCTGCTGTATATGCTTGGGCAGGGAATTCCACTCACCAGACCACATGACTAAGTATGAGCTAGCAGAGGGGTATATTTCAGGTTCTACCCATGTAGGTCTATTTTTTTTTTTTTTTCTAGTTCACACAGTAACTGAGAATGAACTCACAATGGCCCTGACTATTGATCAAACAATGTGGCTGTTTTCAAGCCTTTGCTACTACAAACAATGCTGAAATCATTCCCGTACATACTTCAATTTATAAATGTGCAAAATATATCTGAAGGATAAATTCCTAAAAATGGAGTTCCTTGGTAATATGGTATTTACATTTTAAATTTTAACAAGTTTTACTAAATTGCTCTCTGTAGCAGTTTTACCAACTGCAATTGACAACATGTAAAAATGCCTTAACAGTGTTATCCATTATTTTTATTGTTGCCAATCTGATAAAGTTGGAATTTCTCTAATTTTAAAGTTGAGTATCTTTGCATATGTTTAAGAGTAATTTTTATTTCCGGGCACCTGGGTGGCTCAGTCGGTTAAGCATCTGTCTTCGGCTCAGGTCATATCTTATGGTTCGTGAGTTCAAGTTTCACGTCAGGCTCTGTGCTGACAGCTCAGAGCCTGGAGCCTGCTTCAGATTCTGCCTCCCTCTCTCTGTCCCTCCCCCATTTGCCCTCTGTCTCTTTCTCTCTCTCAAATATAAATAAACATTAAAAAAATTTTTTTAAGAATAATTTTTATTTACTAGTCTGATGGATCAGATTTTGTTGCCCATTTTTCTACTGGGTGCTGGGTCTTTTTATTGATTTATAGAAGCTCTTTACATATGGAAAAACTGGCTTTTTATGACACGAATTGCAACCTTTTAATTTTTTTCATGTCTTCTGACTTTGAAATGTAGCTGAATTTCCATAACAACTCTTTATGGCTTCTGAGTTTTGTGACATATTTAGAAAGACTTTCTCCACTTGTTTATTAAAATTCTTTCCTGTATTCTTCCCTACTACTTTATTATTTTTTTTACATTTAAATCTTTTCTCCATGTGGACTTCATTTTGGTGGAACTTGTAAGGTAGAAATCCAATTTATTTTTTTCCATATGTATGCTCAGTTGTCACAATGCTGTTTATTGAATAAGTTTCTCCTACTGATCTGAAGTGCTATCTTTATTATTTCTAAATCTACATACATATTTAGGTCTATTTCCGGACTTCTACTGAGTTCATGGCTTCAGTATCAATTGTTTTATCTTTCTAGCTTCATAAAATTTACAGTTCTACTATAATTTTGGAAACTAGCTCTTCCTCTTCCCCCTTCTTTATTCTTCTTTTACAGAATTTCATTGAAGATTTTTAAGCAGTGGAGTGACACAATCTGATTTAAAATCATTCTGCTAACAATGTGGATAAAAAAAATGCAAAGGGCAAGAATGCAAGCAGGAAGACAGGTAGGAGGTCACTGCAATGAATCAGAGAAAAGACGATGGTGCCTCAGACAAAGAAGGTAGCAGCAGGAATGGTAAGAAGTAAGGAACACTAGAGAGGAAGTCTGGGGTGGAATAAAAGGGTTCTGATTTAGACATATTATTTGAGATGGCCATTAATCATCTAAGTGTATATGTCAAGTAGGCAACTGGATACATGAATCTGGAGCTCAGAGGTCATGGCAAGAGAAATAAATCTGGGAATAAGCCACCATCTAGGGGGTGTTTAAAAACTACAGGACTGTACTGAATCCCCAGGAAGATTGAGAAAAAAGACAAGTATGTTGACCTAGAAGTTGAAGAAGGTATTTGAAGAAGAAAGGGAGAGCAACTGTATCAAATGTTACTGAAAGGATAGGTTAAATGAGAACTGGAAATTGACCACTGGACTTGCAAAACTAAAGGTTCATGGTGACCTTGACAAGAGCAATTTCTTCCCTCCCCCCCCCCCCCCCCGGCCCGTGTTTATTTTTGAGAGAGAGACAGAGCACAGTAGGGAAGGAGCAGAAAGAGAGGGGAGACACAGAATCTGAAGAAGGCTCCAGCTCTGAGCTGTCAGCACAGAGCCCAACGCAGGTCTCCAACGCATGAACCGCAATATCATGACCTCAGCCAAAGTCTTAACCAACTGAGCCACCCAGGCACCCTGACAAGAGCAGTTTCAATGGAATGGTGCAAAGCCTGACTTAAGTGCCCTAAGGAAAGATAACAGATAAGGGAGTAAGGCAGGAAGTTGAGGCCACCCTTAGAGTTTTTCTAAAATGGAGAGTAGAGAAATAGGACAATAGCTGGAGGGCTCTGGTGTTAAAATATTTTTCATAGATATTAAGTATTACTGCATGTTTTTTGTGTCAGTGAAAATGAGTAGAAAGAGGTGGGGGCAAATCCAGAATATATAAAGAGATTCTATAAATCAATAAGGAAAAGATAATTCCACACAAAAATGGGGAAAAATTAAGAACAGGAAATGAAAAGAAAATTCAAATGTTCAAAAATACAGACATATAAGCAAAATTGCTAGTTTTCAGTGATATGCAAAATAAAATAAGGTATTACTAAATAGACTGACAAAAAATGTTTAAATCTGACAACATTGAATGATAGCAAGGCTGTGGGAAATGAGTATAATCATAATCTCCTGGTAGGAATAAAAACTGAAACAGACATTTTGAAAACAAAAATGCAAATACTCTTTGAATTCAAAATTCTACTCTTCCATATCTACACCAGACAAACACCAGCACACGTGCACAAGGAGATGTATACAAAGATGTTGATTGTAGCAGAGATTGTTTTAATAGTCAAGACCTGGAAGCAACCTAATGTTCATCAACAAAGCAAGGATAAATAAAATGCATTACTTTCATACAACACTATCCAGCAGTCAATGAACTAATAAGAAATGAATTCAGTAAAGCCACAGAATACAAAATTAACAGACAGAAATCAGTTGCGTTTCTATACACTAATGAAGAACTATTAGAAAGAGAAACTTAAACAATCCCACTCACAATTGCATCAAAAAGAACAAAATACCTACAAATAAATTTAACCAAAGAGATGAAAGATCTGTACTCTGAAAACTATAAGACACTGATGAAAGAAACTGAAGGAGATACAAATAAATGGAAAGCAATACCATGCTCATAGACTAGAAGAATTAATATTGTTAAAATGCCCACACTACCCAAAGGAATCTATAGATTCAATTCAATTCCCATCAAAATACCAACAACATTTCTCATAGAACTAGAACACAGAATCTTAAAATTTGTATGGAACCACAAAGACCCTGAATCGCCAAAGAAATCTTGAGAAAGAAAAACAAAACTGAAGTATCACGCGCTCCCTGATTTCAAACTACAAAGCAATAGTAACCACAATAGTATGGTACTGGCCGGAAAACAGACATGGAGATCAATGGAATAGAACAGAGAACCAAGAAATAAACCCATTCATATATGGTCAATCTATGACAAAGGAGACAAAAATATACAGTGGGTAAAAGACAATCTCTTCAATAAGGGAAAAACCCAACAACTACCTGTAAAAGAATGAAACCGGACCACTATCTTACACCACATGTTGAGTAAGAGTTGAAACTACAAAACGCCTTGAAGAAAACATAGGTAATTAGCTATTTTTCATTTTTTAAATTAATTTATTTATTTTGAGAGAGACAGAGACAGCATGAGTGGGGGAGGGGCAGAGAGCGAATCCCAAGCAGGCTTCACGCTGCCAGTGCAGAGCTCAACTCGGGGCTGGAATCCACAAAACTGTGAGATCATGACCTGAGCCAAAACCAAGAGTTGGACGCTTAACCCACTGAGCCACCCAGATACCCCGGCAGTTAGCTATCTGACATAAGTATCAGCAACATTTTTTTGGACCAATCTCCTCAGGCAAGGGCAACAAAAGCTAAAATAAATAAATGGAATTACATCAAACTAAAAAACTTCTACATAGAGAACGAAATGATCAACAAAGTGAAAAGGCAATCTACTGAATGCGAGAAGATATTTGCAATTCATGCATCTGATAAGGGAATATCCAAAATATAGGAAGAACTTCTACAACTTAATGTAAAAAAAATAACCCAATTAAAAAATGGGCAGAGGACTTGAATAAGCATTTTTCCAAAGAAGACATATAGATGGTCAACAGGTATATGAAAAGATGATCACATCACTAATCATCAGGGAAATGCAAATCAAAACCACAATGATTCATCACCTCAAACCTGCCAGATTAGATATTATAAAAAAGACAAAAAAATGACAAGTGTTGGCATGGATATAGAAAAAAACCCTCATGCACTGCTAGTGAGAATGTATATTGGTGCAGCCACTGTAGAAAATAGTATGAAAACAGTATGGAGTTTCCTCAAAAAGTTAAAAATAGAATTCCCATATGATCCAGCAATTCAACTTCTAGGAATGCATCCAAAGAAAACCGAAACACCAAAGTGGAGAGATACATACACCCCTATGTTCACTGCAGCATTATTTATAATAGTCAAGATACGGAAGCAACCTAGGTATTCACTGATGGATGGATAAAGAAGTATGATGCACACACGCGTGCGCGCGCGCGCACACACACACACACACTGGAATATAACTCAGCCATAAAAAAGAATGAAATTTGCAACAACATAGATGGACCCAGAGGGTATTACGTGCACTGAAATAAGTCAAACGCAAAAAGACAAACACCATATGATTTCACTTGTATGTGGAATCTAAAAAACAAAACAAATGAGCAAACAAAACAGAAACAGATTCCTAGATAGAATTTATGGTTATCAGAGAAAGGGAGAGATTCGGGGGGGGGGGGGGGGGGGGGAGGAGGGACAGGCAAAACAGGTGAAGGGGATTAGGAGGTACAAACTTCCAGTTATAAGAAAAATAAACCATGGGGATGTAATGTACAACACAAGGAACAAAATCAATAAAAATGTAGTAACTTTGTATGGTGACAGATGGTAACTACAACTTACTGTGGGAATTATTTTACAATGTATAAAAATATCAAATCACTATGATGTACTGATGTACTCCTGAAACTAATAGGATACTGTATGTCAATTATACTTCAATTTAGGAAAAAAAACATAAGTTTTAAAAGAAAAAGAAAAAAAAAGATAGACTAAAACTAAGCAAATGAGCCCAATCTAACAATGGTTAATTCTCAATGGTGAGAACACAGTAGAGCAGGAGTTAGCAAAGTTTGGAGTGGACCAAGCCCAGCCTACCACCTGGTTTTGTAAATAAAATTTTATTGGAATGCAGCCACTTACTCATTTATGGATTGTCTATGGTTACTTCTGCACAACAGCAGAGATGAGGAGTTGCAACAGAGTCTGTATGGCAAGTTTAGTCTAAAACAATACTACCTAGGAAGTCTGCTGACTTGTGCACATTTTTTTTAAGTTTATCTTGAGAGAGTGTGTGACAGCACGGATGGGGTGAGAGGGAAAGAGAGAGAGAGAATCCCAAGCAAGGCCCACACTGTCAGCATGGAGGCTGATGCAAGGCTCAACCCATGACTCATGAGATCATGACCTGAGCCGAAATCAAGAGCTGGACGCTCAACTGACTGAGCCACACAGGAGCCCTGACTTGTGCAGATTTTCTTCTTTGTCCTTTTCTATATCTCACCTTCCCCTAAAATTTAAGACTATTTAAATAACTTGAAGGAGAGTCAAACTAAAGTCTGAGAGAAACAAAGAAAAGATTCTAAAACTTTCATTTTTTTAAAAATTTAAGAGTACTACATATACTTTGTATTGACTAAACTGAAAACATTAATCAGAGCTATTCTATAACACAGTTTAAATGACTGGTGAATTATAGAGGTACTCCACATAGAGAAAAAATACATAGGGCAGTCCTATTTAAATGAGGGATGTATTCTTGAAAACCCAGAATAATTCAAAACTAACTGTCCCATATATAGAAGAAAAAGGATGCATTCTCAGGATACATAAATTTGCAACCAATATAGAATATTTTTATAATATATACTAATAACATTAGTATAAAACCTAGTCTATTAATACCCTTATTAATTATACAGTTATGTGCTTAAGAAGAGAATTATTCATTCTGTTATAGCAATTTATTAATCATGTAATTTTAAAATATAACTTAATGTATAATATACAATATACAAATATAAGTACAAAGTTAACTTAATGATATTGCATTAACTACTGCAGTATCCTGCCTGAAAATAATTGAGTAAAAGTTATCATTATCATCTTCTAACAACACAAATAAGGGGAGAGTTAAAAGGTATCAAATTAGGACAAGCTATCTCGCCACATCATGGGGAAGGCTGGTCTGAGTCCCTGGAAGATTTCTACTAAAGAATGAATCCGATGTGGCTGGTTTTTGCTCTCATTTTCTTTGCCTCTGGGGATTTCTTGATATGCAGACACACTGTCCATCTTTCACCTTGCCACCATGAAACAGCAATCCACATTTGGATCACTTTCTTTAATAATAGCAATTGTTGCTGGAATATGGTCAAAAGCATATGCCAGTTACTTCGCTGCTGGCTGCTGTGCTGAAGGCCCAATAAGTGCCGGGACCCTCTTCCAGCTGCCTTTGTTTTTCTAATTCTAGCAAGTCTTCCTGTATTACTCCATGGAGAACCACCCAAGCGAAATTTCAGCATCCCCTTCACCAACCTTGCACAAATTCACCTTCTTTGTCACTTTCACAGATTGTTTATCAGGCATGAGGCTGTCGTCTTCCAAGATAAAGCCTCTTTAGATTATGGTAAAGCTGAAATGTTTTGATAGCTTCGGTTAGCAGCTATAGCTTGCCTGCTCATTTTTATACTCTTAAAACTTTGGTAGGCTTTAAAATTAGAAGGCCAGCCATGACTTGTAGTGAACTTTTTTGTCTCACTTTCAACTCCTTTCAAATCATTAAAATTACTTCAGGCCTTAGCACAGGCAATGGCTTGAACTTAGGGGGGCATTACAGCAGCACTGATCTTGCAGCTGCGTTGCCAGGATTTTTTCCATTTACTCCATTATTCTTGCCTGGTTATAAGATTTTGTGTGTGTGTATGTGTGTGTGAGTGTGTGTGTGTGTGTGTGAGAGTGTGTGTGTGAACTAAACGATGTATCTTCTGTAATGCTGCTTTTGTTTTTTTGAGCATTATCTCAATATTCTGCAGGCTGCACTCTCCTAAATGAACAGCATGGGGGATCACATCCTGGTCTGGCCTTTATCACAGAGTTTTATCACATCTAACTTCTGTTCCAAAGATACTGAATTTGGGGTACAGTTTTTTAGCACTAGCACCACTACTTAATGAACTTGAATGACACTGTTATATGACATACAAAAATATCTTTAATTATACCAAAAGCAAATGTTAAGACAGCTACCAAAAACAGTCACCAAAAACATTAACCCAAGATCCAATATATTAGGTTCATGTGATATTGATAAAAGATGATGGGAATTTTGTTTCCTGCTAACACAAGATATAGGAAAATAATGACATAATTTGCAATCCTTTCAACTAGTCAGATTTGAAATTATGTGTTTCCTCAAAATATTTTTTTTAATTTTAAAAAGTTTCACAATACTTCAAATTGGAAACATAAAGTGGGAACTTAAATGTATTTTTACTTTGCACTATTTTCAGCTTCACATAATTTGAAGATGCATAAAATAACACTACACTGAACTTTTTCAAGAGACTTTCCAGTCTAAAAGAAAAATACTTGAATGTAGTAAAAGAGAAAAATAAGCAGCCAGATGGAATTAACAAGAATTTAAAGAAATTAAGGAGCCAGGGAGCCCGGGTGGCTCAGTTCGTTGAGCGTCTAACTCTTGATTTCGACTCAGGTCATGATCCCAGGCTCATGGGATCAAGCCCTGCACTGGGCTCTGCGCTGAGTGTGGAGCCTCCTTAACATTCTTTCCCTCTCTCCTTCTGCCCTCTCCCCTGCTCGTGCTCTTTCTCTCTCACTTTTAAATTTTAAAAAATTTTTAAAAAAAGAAAGAAAGAAATTCAGGAGCCAGAACACAACGAAATAAATCAGAAATGCATTCTTATTAATGTAACTTTAAGATTCCGAAACAAAATCAGTGCATAATACTCTACTTTTTTTTGAAGACTAAGCGAAATGCATTCAGATACATATTAGAATGCTACATCCAAAATGAAAATAAACCCAAGTGGCATTATGAGGAAAAATATTAACGATAAAACTTACATCTTCAATGACTTTTTGTGTTGCCTCTTTAGTAACTGCACCTGTTATAAATGAACACACACATTATTATCCCCAAAATAAACAGATGTAAACACTGAGACCAACAAGTTATTTTCCTCTCACTAAGGTGGGCCAGAGTCTACTCCAGAATTTCTCAAAGAATGGTCCAAGAAAACTGGGCATCAATATCACCTGGGATGCCTGAGAAAGGTAAGGATTCTTGGGCCCCAATTTCCTCCTACTACAGTAGAATCTCCGGTGATAAAGGCAACTATATTAAAATCACTTAGGTTTAAAAGAATAATAATAAACTGTACACGCCTCTTCCTTCCCTACCCATGCCAATCTGCCTGCTACCCACTTCCCTCTGAGAAAAAGGGGCATGTTTCCTCACAGAAATATCAAAGTAAATATTACTAACACGAGCTACTTAGACAACACACTTAACTCTATAGTCTAATTAAATGCCTTTACATCAAGTCATACCTTTTAAAACACTATTAGTGTTCCCTGTGGGCTGGGCAGGAGGTATTTTTGCCAATGACACCACACTGGTTATAACTGGTGTTGTATTTTTCCTTGTAGAAGGGAGCTCCGTTGAAGTAGTTTGCGCCTTATAAATATTTACTGATTAAAACAAAAAGGTAAGACCTAGTATAAACAAAAGGGTCACACACACACACACATACAAAACCCTGTTCGACAACTAAGTTTCCAAGAAACAGTGCAAATATCTAACTCTGTATAATGTAACTCTATAAAAAGAGTGATTCTGGTCAGATTAACATTCATTAGGACTTAAAAACAGCCTGATTTTCTAAAATTATAAACTTCAAATGCTATTTAAAAATATAGGTATTAGCTTTAGAATTAACTGGCCTTTCCTATTAGTGAATATTAAAACTCCTCCACCTAAGCTTGCTTCAAATAAAAATTTAACATGACAGTTTTTATAAAGAAGTTGGTGAGTTTGCTACCCATCCGCTGGTTTGTCAACACATATTATAAAATAAAAATTCTACCACTGACCTGACTGGTCTTAGGGAATGGATGATGACATAAAAGATTGGCACATGGCATATGTGATTAAGATGATGATCAATAAAATTGCAAAGGTAGACAAAGGCCAGACTGTAAGGACAAAGCACATGGATTCTGTCAATTCAACAGCACTCCAGGCTTTGATCAGACAGCATAATATCAAATGGTTTTACCCTAATTCAGAGAAGTACTACTTCAGGGAGCTACTTTAAGAACATGCCACACATGTAACTATTCATCTGGATATTTTGACCATATTAGCTTTCCTACTTGCAAAATTATTCTTAGCCAAAAAAATTTTTGCCACCTATGAAGAACTGGTCTACTTTATTTTTTCTGATATAATTAATGTGTTGGTTCTTTTTTCCTTGGCTACAATCAAACTCTTGATCAAATCTTACACCAGTCATAGCAACTGTATTAACATACTTCTATTCTCTCCTTGTGTTTGCCCTGATTTTCTATTTTTTTTCTAGTTTATTAACTGAATAACATATGCCCCTTAGTGGAAATTATTTATGTACAGATAACATCAACCAAAAGCAATCAAATCTAATTTTCCTATAAAATACATTTATTGATTCCTTGGTGTGTTTGATTATGATAGCAAAAAGCATCAGGATTGATTTTCCCTGAAGGGCAATTTTTAAGAATTCTTACAAGAGGGACATCTGGGTGGCTCAGTCATTTAAGCATCCGACTTCGGCTCAGGTCAAAATCTCATGGTTTGTGGGTTTGAGCCCTGTATCAGGCTCTGTGCTGACAGCTCGGAGACTGGAGCCTGCTTCGGATTCTGTGTCTCCCTCTCTCTCTGCCCCTCACCTGCTCATGCTCTGTCTCTGTCTCTCAAAAATAAATAAGCATTAAAAAAAATTTTTTTTTTAATTCTTACAGGAAAATTTAAGGACATCCAGGCGATTTGAATTCAATAAAATTTTGATGCTATTATATTTACAACTGTGTGTACTAATAGTATATCCTAGCACTGACATAAAGATTCCATTAGCCAAGTTTAATTTTTACCTTTATTTTGTGAAAGAGGGTCATTCATAATTTGTCGATGACAAAACTCCAAGACACAAAATAAGTTACAGAAATGTTTGATGTTTCCTCGCCATTTTATGGACTCACTTAGCTTACCCTGTCGTTTACAGCCATCACACTTGGCCATCTGAGAAAAAAATATAAGACAGGCTAGGCTTAAAACCATAAAATAATGAAAAGATAACATTAATCATAAAACCAGAAGGCACTAAGAAAACAGGATATGTAAATCAGCTGAAATTACAAAATGTAAGGTTCCTTAAATATCCTTAAATATTCTACCTTAAAATATTCTGGTTAAAAATGCATATACTTGGGGCGCCTGGGTGGCTCAGTCGGAAAAGTGTCCAACTCGATTTCAGCTCAGATCATGATCTCACAGTTCATGAGATGGAGCCCTGAGTTGGGCTCCTTGCTGACAGTGCAAAGCCTGCTTGGGATTGTCTCTCTCCTTCTCCCCCTGCCCCACCCCCGCTCTTGTGCACACTCTCTCTCAAAATAAATAAATAAATATTAAAATATATACTTATTTGCTTTACATACATATCTCCATCTACAGAATATAAAAACTGATCTCCCATTTTCAAAATTACTGATGAAGGAATCTAAAGATAGGCTCTATTTTTAAAAGGTTAAGCAGTGACATCATGTAGTAGAAAGAATATGCACTTTGGAGTTGTAAAGACCTTGATTCATTCAACAACTATTTAATTAGGTACACTTTGTCTTGAGCACTGAGATAGGCGCCACATAATTATGATAAAGACATACCTCCCAAACAAAAATATTGTATTTTAGAGGGTAGGGAGACAAACAGATGATTTCACTGGCGTGTTATAGGTGCTATCCAGCTATCACCTACCAGCTTCTTGAAGAATACACTACTGAACCTCCCTGGATCTTACTCCGTTTCCTTATTTATAAGCTGGTAATAACACACCTACCTCTAAGGATTATAGTGAGGATTAAATGCAATAACACTTATGAAGCACTGGACCTGTATTAGTGGTTCAATTAATTGTAGCTTTCATTGTTAGCCTTCCAAAAAAATAATTTTTTAAAAAATAAGTGGGTAAGGAGGTCAGTCAGTCATTTGACCTATGAAGCAAGAACAAGGTCTGACTTCAAATTCATCAGAGTAACCTTCTGAATGAGACAGCCACTTAAAGGCAACATAACTATAAAGGCAACTTAAAGGCAACTTGAAAGAACTCAGTGATAAATAAGGTTCGTGTGCCTCAAGAGAAAACAAAAGATAAAAATAAAAGGAATATACCCTCAAACAACAACAAAGCCTCCAGATATCATATGCTCTTTACCACCAAAATTTCATGTTTATATTCAACTGAATTTTGCTTTGGGAGCCCATAATTTATTTTACCCAGTTCTAAACACTAAATTTTACTTCACATGATCTGAACGTATTTAAGAAAATAATTTGTACTAACTTCAGAAAACCAAAAAGGTGTATTACATTTACCTGATAAAACAAAACTGTAAATTTGGACATGCAATCTTCACAACAGAACTCTTCTAGCTTTCCTTCCAATCGATTTTCTACCAAATTAGGGGATGTCTGTGAGCAGTAACTGCACATCTTACAGTAATTCCCCCAGCGCTCTCCAAAGTCACGGGCAGAGAGGAATTTGCAAACTGAGAACCAGAAGGGATGAAAGGAAGAAACATCAAACTTACATTAACTCGAAGGAGGTAAAGTGAGTTTCCACAGTCTCAGACACCAACTAAGCTAGTTTCTTGCTTGCTTCTTAAGCCAAGAAGCAGTAATTGCTTAAGTATCCTCTTTACAAGTGGGTGCAAGAACAGGAAGATCTCTCAAGTCACTGATAAACTTATGAAGAGATTTTTTACACTCTAACCTAATACCATTGACCGAATTACCTTTCAAAAGTTTTTTTTTTTAGTTTTAAGCAATTTATTTAGATGGCTGTAATTTTAAAAATCACTACAATTTGGCAAATCATAATCACAAATATAATATTTAAATTTGTTTCAAGTTTTTCTTTGAGATTATTATAATATTTAAAAAGACTTTAAAGTGAATTAAGCATGAAAAATAAAATGAATTAAGTATAAACTCAAGAAAGAAAAAAACCTGAAATTATACCTAAAACAAAATTACTTGAAAATTAATTGTAGAATAGCCCAACTCAGCATGAACTACTTTGTACCAACCACAAGCTCTGTGGATAAAGCTGAACCGCTTGCTTTCTTTACCTTCACTACAGAATGGCTTATCAACCCCTGAGAATCGGACAGTCTCCTTTATAATTTTCTGCAGTTTACAGTAATCACACATTGCCATAACTTTATTTTTCTTTTTGTATTCATCAGAACAAGTCTTGCCACAAAAAAGAAACATTCTACCCTGCAGAGATTAAAAAAAAAAAGTCATTAAGACCTAATTAACAGTTGCTTTATCTTTAAGAAATCATTCTCATTTCAAAGCAAATGAAGTGACTGTCAAAGATGAAAAGATAAATGCTTCTAATGGATATGTTTACAATTCAATCCCTTTCATAATTTCTCTTTACCTTGTAGAACAGAAGTTCTGGTTTTGTGGCAAACAGATGGTTACAGTGCTGACACTTGAGTTTAACAAGTGTCCGGGTTAAAGCAACTTGCTGGGATGGGGCCGCAAGAGGCCGGAAACTGGCTGCAGGAGAGCCACTGATGGAGGCAGGGGAACCAGCAGAGGTGTTACCTCCTCCAGCTGATACTGATGACCCAGCCGGTGGGCTTACAACCCCTTGGCCCTGAGACAGGGACACCGCTGACGAGTTTGTTCCTTTTGGCTTGTTAAATACATTCTGAACGAACACAAATAAGGCAAAGATTTTAGCAACTGAGAAACAACTTGGTAATTTTCATTTTCTCATTTTAATAAACTACTACCTGTAACATTTTATAAATATTTTTTAACATTTTATAAAGTAGTTCACAGAAAGAGTTTAAATGGCATACTTCCAGAATAGAAGGACTGAGAAATGCAACATAAAAAGGTTTAAGAACTTGAATTCAGGCTTTCCAAACACCTCTAATATAGAGCTCTAATAAACTAGAGCAGGCCCCTTCTTTTCCCCCAAAATACCCCTCCATCTGCATTCCCATCACCACCCAGCCTCTGATGGCTATTATGAGTACAGTGGAGGGGCGCCTGGGTGGCTCAGTCAGTTGAGCGTCTGACTTCGGCTCAGGTCATGATCTCATGGTCCGTGAGTTCGGGCCCCACGTCGGGCTCTGTGCTGACAGCTCAGAGCCTGGAGCCTGCCTTGGATTCTATGGCTCCCTCTCTCTCTACCCCTACCCCGCTCATGCTCTGTCTCTCTGTCAAAAATAAATAAACATTAAAAAAAAAAAAAAAAGAGTACAGTGACCACCAGTAGTCTCTTTCTTCCTGGTGCCAGGGACATTGCATCAGGCACCTTGCCACCCCAGGGGATCACTAAACTCTACCTTCTCTGTGTATCTCTCAGAGAGTGAGGAGCAAATGGGACAAGAAAATGGAGGCTTATGATTCCATGCCAGGAGTCAATACATATCTGGCCCATGATGAGAGGGACACATGAGCACATCACCGTGCCACCTATCTGAACCTTATCTTAGCTTCCATCCTTTTGAAAAGGATAGCGCCAAGGGCAAAAGTAGGAGGGAAGGGCAGTTTAGGTAAGGACCTTGAATATAGGAAGAGGGCACTGAGGCTCAATACCTGGCTTAGACATTTTGCAGAAATGACTTCTGGGACCAGAGTTGAACAGAATTTTTTTCTTTCTAACTTGAATTTACTCTTTTGTAAATATGGACCTTCAGCAGTTCACATATTGCCATTCCCCAATGCCTAAGAGCACTTAGGGGTAAAATACTACCTCAGATCATACCTGGAAAGCCACCACACAACTGGAGCTGCAGAAGCTATAGATAGTTCCATTGGACATGGCTAGGTGATACTGAGGGATTGCTGAGGTTTTACAACTATGACATGAAACCTGGACACCTTGGCAACAACAACAAAAAAAGCCAATGAATAAGCTACATAGATGAACACATGATCCCAAAGGGTATTAGGGGAATTAAAAAATATTCAGTAATATACAAAGCCAAAATCAAGCAACCTTACAATAATCTGTAAAGCTAAGTGTAACTAATCTCAGTTAAATTCCACTTACACAAAAACTAACTTGGAACTTACAAGTGTGGTTTTTATTTCTTTCTTTTCACATATGGAACTACAAAATAAATGCCTCAACCAAACCAGTGAAAAACTATTTTCACTTACAAATCAGTTCTTTGAAACTAAACTTTGGGTCTTTATTTAACCACACAGATAAATTCAATTTGTAACAAAATGAAACAAAAGCAGCTACATTGTTCTTTAATAGTTACTAAATCTATAAATTTATCCAATGTAAACATTACCTGAAGAAATAACGGTCTTAACTCTATAAGCAGATAAGCAATTAATAGAGCAGAAAAGTTCGGTTTTTCCTGAGTCGTTGGTAGTCTCAATCATTTCTGCTGAAGGCCTCAATGATTTCCCCAAGGCGTATGGAGGAGTTTGGGCTGAATTCTATCAAGAAAATAAAATAACATTTAGATACCTAGCACAAACACACACGTTGTTTAAGAAAAGAAAAAAGAAAAACTAACTATAAAGATTGCCTTTTGATTGAAATATCTGAGCTCAGAGGACTATGAGGCCACTCTAACTATAGATTTTTCTGGAAGTTGGGATGTGAGAAAAATAAGTTCTTTCAGACAATAATGAAATGTAAACTGAAGAAAATGAGTAACTACACTCACATACATTAACAACAAAACACGTTAAAGGTAATGAATTTGGTATTTGTTATACACTTTTCTCATTAAAAATAATCTAAGATGACCAGGTAATCCATGAACCAAAGGGCCATCCTCAATAGTCTTGGACATCAATCTATAAGACTGTCTACCACCTTTAAGGTTACATAATCAGTAAGACTCTTTAGCAGGAGGAAACAGAAATGATGCTTAATGTAAATTAGGAGATCTTACAGAACTACCTGTTTTTTAAGCTGAGTTTTACACCAAAATGTGTCTGTAACTTTACTCATATTTTAAGAAACAATAATTACGATGGCTACCATTTATACAAATTACCAATATTATTACTTATTCAGTGCTTACCAGGAGCCAGGCCCTATACTAAATACTCTGTATTTAACATATATACTGTATCATGAAATCCTTCAAACAACATTTGAAATACTTTTAAAAATTATATTAACAAGAAGTTTAAATTAATTTTAATTCAATTAACAAATAAACAGAAAAGTGGGAGATTAAACATTTCATCTCGCTCCAAAGATCCAGGCTAACCATTACACTATACTGTCATTGACACAACATAGTCTCTCAACAAGAAATTATATGGGGAATTAAACAGTAGGAAAATACAAATTGTTGGGACTGCAAGCTGGTGCAGCCACTCTGGAAAACAGGATGGAGGTTCCTCAAAAAACTAAAAATAGAACTACCCTATGACCCAGCAATTGCACTACTAGGCATTTATCCACGAGATACAGGTGTGCTGTTTCTGAGGGACACATGCACCCCAATGTTTATAGCAGCACTATCGACAATAGCCAAAGTATGGAAAGAGCCCAAATGTCCATCAATGGATGAATGGATAAAGAAGATGTGATATATATATATATATATATATATATATATATACACACATACACACACAATGGAGTATTACTCGGCAATCAAAAAGAATGAAATCTTGCCATTTGCAACTACGTGGCTGGAACCGGAGGGTATTATGCTAAGTGAAATTAGCCAGTCAGAGAAAGACAAATATCATATGACTTCACTCATGAAAACTTTAAGAGACAAAACAGATGAACATAAGGGAAGGGAAACAAAATATATAAAAACAGGGAGGGGGACAAGACATAAAAGACTCTTAAATATGGAGAACAAACAGAGGGTACTGGAGGGGTTGTGGGAAGGGGGATGGGCTAAATGGGTAAGGGGCATTAAGGAATCTACTCCTGAAATCACTGTTGCACTATATGCTAATTTGGATGTAAATTTTTAAAAATTAAATAAATTTATTAAATTTATTAAATTAATAAATAAATAAAAATCTTTGCCAAAAAAGAAAAGAAAATATAAATTGTGAAGTTTCACTATATACTCTTCCTGGTGAAAGAGGAATATCACTTATACAGTTGACAGAGTATAATACCAGCAACAAAATTAGAAACAGAACGGATTTTTGGATCACATATATAAAAAAAACACAAGTTTTATTCTTGTGAAAACAGTAACCAAAATGCCAAAAGTGGTAACTCCTTGAAAAGGGATACTTCTCACAGATCAATGTCCAACACCAACTACTTGGAGGAATTAAAAATAAATCAAACTTGCTAACTGAAAAAATTTAGTTATCATTTATGCTTTTTTAGAAAAATAACTTTTTAAATACTTCATTCAGTAATAATTAACATAGATATCTATTTAGTAACCAAATGAATCTATTATTCATTACAACAAATAAAAATTAGGTAAAGTAGTCGAATAAGGCATGTTGCCAAAATAATTACAATTCATCCCAAAACACATTAAAAAAATATATTTTCTAGGGGTGCCTGGGTGGCTCGGTTGGTTGGGCGTCCAATTCTTGGTTTCCGCTCAGGGCATGATCTCATGGTTCATGGGATGATCAAGCTCCACGTGGGGCTATGCACTGACAGTGCAGAGCCTGCTTAGGACACACACTCTCTCTCTCTCTCTCTCTCTCTCTCCCCCCCCCCCCCCCGTCTCTCTTCCCCTCCCTGGCTCTCTCTCTCTCTCAAAATAAATAAACATTAAAAAAATTTTTTTAAATACGTATTGTTTTTTCCTAAAAGGAAAAAGAGAAAGATATGCTTTAGATCTACTGATTTTTAACATCTTATGCCTGTTGGCCACAGTTTATTTAAAATAATATGGAGCTTTCTCCACTTACCAATATATCATAAAACATTTCTGACTCACAGAAAATCATGAAAGTACATTAGTGTATCATTTCACTATAGTCAACACACCACCAGGACCTATCCCATTTTTCTGGAGGGGAAATCACACCCCAAAATCAATTGATGGGAAGAGCCCACTCGTTTATTTTAACCTCATCCCTGCACAGCCATCCTGGAAGGAGTGACGGACGGGCCTTTATACCTGCTTATATGCTGTGACGCTTGTTGAACTAAACACCTTCTGGGACCGGCAAGGCCCAGAGCTGCTGTAGCAGTAGCCCCCACAGTTCTCACAACAGTTCATGGTGAGGTTGTTGGCGGAGTGAAATTTTGAGAAACAGGCATCACTACAAAGACCATGTACCACATTTTGATATTTAACTTCAAATCGGATCTAGGAAATAAAACACAAACACATCCAAAATAAGTAAAGCCAATTAAAAATCTCTGATCTCTGGTCACGGCAGGTTTGCTGAAGAAGACCACCAGCCTTGTGGGATTGGCTGTCAGAGTCCACACAAGAGGCTAGGAATATTGTACACAAAGATTCTTGATGTTCTTGGGGTGCGTGGGTGGCTCAGTGGGTTGAGCATCCAACTTGGGCTCAAGTCACGATCTCGCAGTCCTTGAGTTCGGGCCCCGCGTCGGGCTCTGTGCTGACAGCTCAGAGCCTGGAGCCTGCTTCGGATTCTGTGTCTCCCTCTCTGTCTGCCCCTCCCCCACTCGTGCATGCCCTCTCTCTTTCTCTCTCTGTCAAAAATAAACATCAAAAAAAATTTAAAAAAAAAACAACATTCTTGATGTTCTTGAGCAAATGCCTAAAAATGCAGCATATAGAAAATACACAGAACAGATTACAAATGAAAAGTTGAGTATGGTTAAAGGGGAACCAGATGTTAAGAAATCAGAAGACCAACTGCAGGATGGCCAACTAGTAGAGGTGATTCTTCAGGCTGAAATGAACCAAGTCTGGCAAGAAAACTTTAGAGTGGAAACCATGGGAGCCTTTAATGGAAGAGCCTCCTGCCAACCAATGGAAATGGCCAATATAATCATCATTAAATGACTAGCGTGTTGATGGGAAACTGATATAATTAATATTCTGTAATATTAAAAATGTTTCCTTATTATTGATGCCTTATAAACAAGAAAACTAATACAGAACATACTTAGAGTTGTTAAAACTGATGACTGTGGTAACAGGGATTGGTGAATCCATATTTGATATGTAAAGCATTCATGTAAATTATTTCAAAGATGGTTTTTTTGTTTTGTTTTTTTATTTTTTTTAATTTTTTTTTCAACGTTTTTTTATTTATTTTTGGGACAGAGAGAGACACAGCATGAACAGGGGAGGGGCAGAGAGAGAGAGGGAGACACAGAATCGGAAACAAGCTCCAGGCTCTGAGCCATCAGCCCAGAGCCTGACGCGGGGCTCGAACTCACGGACCGCGAGATTGTGACCTGGCTGAAGTCAGACGCTTAACCGACTGCGCCACCCAGGCGCCCGTTTTGTTTTTTTAACAGAGAGGTTGTGCAAATATCTGAAAGTTAATTGGAAAAATTCCTACAGATTTTTAATGCAGAGGCCATAACTGAAATGTGAAGTATTTTTAGTAGTGTCTTCAACACATCATTTAATGTTTTTTATCCTGAAAAAAATAGGAAAGGTACTTAATTATTATTATTGTGTAGATAAATTTATAAATCACTGAAGTGAAGTACTAAGAGTAAAAACCATCAAATTATAGTTGTACAGCTGAGGAAACTGATTTGGTATTTGAAAGAAAGACTTCTTATTTATAGCGGTAATTGTAAAAACATTTTTTTTGTCTCATTTAAAGAAGGTAGCTTTCTGTTGCTTAGCCTTTTGTTTTCTTGATCAACCAAAGTAAATCAAGGTAGAGATAGAATTTATATAAAAGAAGAGACATAAAGAGTTCCTAAAGTTTATCAGACTTATGAATAGGCTTATATTCAGAACTCCTTAGTCACACATGGGTTGTAACTTCAAAGTAGAATCACTAGGTGGTTTCCACTAAGTTTCCAATATGAGTGCAGTTGGGTATCAAACTGAAGATAAATGCTATCGCAGGAAAGAAACAGTTGGCATAAATTACTTTTAATGTGTCCTCACCCTTTCTTCCTAGACCCTATCATTTCTAAATACCTAAGTTGGTATTTTTTAACTTCAAGACAGTACTCTTTTGTGTTTGTACGCATATGTGCGCGTTTTGCTATTCCTTGTGTTTTGCTATCCCTGACTCAATTCAGAATTTTTAGAATGAGAAAAATTTTTTCCCCAATATATTTCTCCCCTACAATGCTATAAATTGAATGGTAAATAAATATTAAATGAAAAAAAATCTCTGATCTCTGAGCAGAATCCCAGGAAAGGTACAATGTAACTTACATCAGCATTCTTCTGACACATGCTGCACTTGGTTGAAATGCTGTTAGTATATATGGTAACAACAGGCTTCTTCTTTAGCTCATAAGAAGAAAGGCATGATTGGCTGCAGAAATCTTTGCTAGAATTTTCAAAACGGGTCGTGATCACATCCTTTGGATTTAAAATGTCTCTAAAAATAAATAACAAAAGGCAAAATGAAATATGTTCTTCATAATTGTAATTTCTTCCTCTTTGTGAGCTAAAATAACTATGTTTACTAAGGGCAGCTATTGCATGCTAGAAAATGGCTGGCCAGGGATAAGACATCTGAAAACCTGGGCCTGATGATTAGTTCTGTTAGTTAGCTGGGTGACAATGAGTGAGGTAATTACTCTCTCAATTTCCTCATGTAGAAAATGGGTTTATGATACCTAATTTATAGATGTGTTGAGGGAAAATTATATTTAAAATATATCCAGCCAGATGTTCATGACAAAAGCCGTGAGGCTTCCAGCTCCAACCAAGTTTCATCCACTGGAGCCAATGGAAGAAGTGGCCATCCCTCAAGTCCAGACCACAAAACCCTTGTCCTCTTACTAGCCAGCAGCTGCTAAGAGTAGGAACATCAGAGACAAAGAATGACATGTTTGTTTGTTTTTTAATTTAAATGCAAGATTTGGGAAACAGATGAACTACCGAAGATTAATATAAAAAATAAGCATGATATATAAAACTGAACTATAACTGAAGAGATCAAAGAAACTGAGGACAAAAGAACTATTAAGGTTTGGTAGCAGAGGACAGATGGAAATAAGAATAAGACAGAAAGAACACAAATAACTGAGTCATTCTGTAAGATTCCTCAAGTTATTTTGTAAGAGCCCATTGATGCAATACGCACTAACGGTAAAAACAAAGGCTGAGTATTGCCATTTTCTGACAAGTATAAAAAAACTAAAGGAAATGGTCAGTAATCAGAAGCACTAGTATAAGCCACGAAGAATATAATGGCAATAATATTATATACAGTAATGTGTACTAAGTAATTGCTATGTACCAGACATCATTCTCTTTACTCAAATTATCCAACTTAATTTTCACAAAAATTCTGTGAGATAAGTATTATTATAATTGCCATTTTACAGATGAGGAGACCAAATCGGAAAGGTTAAATAACTTGTCAAAGTCACAAACTGGTAAGCAATGAAGCCAGAATACAAATTCTAGGCAGTCTGATTCCACATTCAGTGGTTCATCATTCCACTCTTCTGCCTCCCATCCTGTGCCTTTATTATACAAAACTGTTTCACAGTAAACTATTTACGAATAACAATAACAACAAAGTACTTTAATTTTCTAAAACTCACCTAACCTTAAAAATAGGACAGTGAATCTTGGAAACCAAGTGGATATGCTTACACACGGATGAAGTTATTAATTTTGAATAGTGATTTTTCTACTAAAAACAAAGCAATAAAGAATGTTATTTAATAATGTGAATCTGCCAGTGGTATAATATACATATATGTAAACCAAAGTGAATGACTTTTTAATGGAAATCTGTGCACATGAATATAAATGCATTCTAAACCTTATGCATCCAAATGAATCTTACACCTTAACTTTAATCTTAGAAAAACCATACATCTTCCAAAAACATGGCTCCAACATTCTTCTACTTTATCCTTTATTTACAATAACTCTAAGAACAACTTTTCAAAGTTATAGTCAAGTATCATGTTTAACAGTGTGACTCAGTTTAATCGTCTACGGTAGTCAACTGATAAGGCATCAAGCAACTTCTGACAATTTGTAAAAATCAAACCCATGGTTTAAAGATAGATTTGTCACCTATCTTGGTCTAAAGGAAAGTTTCATAGGCTCTGAACGCAATGCCAAATCAAGAGAGCAAAAAAATTTTTGAAAAGGAGCAGCGCTGTGGTAGAACATCTCTGACAAGAGTAAATATTTAAAAAAAATAATATGCATTTAGATGTATAACTTGTGCTGTGTTCTTTAAAATTTAATTCACTTTATTTTGATATTTGATATGTTGAAACGGAGTATCTAAAAACAGAAAACTAAACTTACCCTTCTAGATCAGTTTCACGAGAATGCTATAGAAGAGTTTAAGTAAGGTATTAGAATGGCATTTTAGAACAAAACTAAATTTGAATATTTATGTAAAATATTTTTAAATTCCTCTGTCCTTTTAGTTGGAGATTTTCATTTTAACATGATCTACTTTTAGATACTTAAGGCCAACACCCCAAACAGATAAAGAAACTGTCGTAGATCTCCAAAGACAAAATAGGGGCCTAGAAATAATATGTTAAGATACATGATGTGCTAAGCCCTGGGCTAACATTGTCTCATTAAAATCTGAGGAAGTAGATACTATTTACCAATGAAGAAACTGAGGCTTAAAAAAAATTAAACATCTAGCCCCAATGTCATATAGTCAGTAAGGGATAGAGCGTGATCTACACAATAAGCTCTTAACTTTTTTCACTCTACATTAACACTTCGGACAACACAATACATTCTTAGAACTACATTACCACGGGAAGAGGCAGAACATGCCAAATTTTTCAAACACACTAAGGTAGAGAAAGAAGTTTATGTGGCTTTGTTACTATTTCTTCCTCTCTCTGCATCTATGTGTGACTATAAAGCAGTAACTTCAAAGAACTTTTTTTAAGAAATAAACACATTATTTTGTGGCCATTTAGGGATTTTTTTTTAACCTTCTAAAGAATTAACTAACCTTTTATATACTATTATAAGACCAATGTTATAATATGCTATATACTTCAATAACTTTCAAGATAATAAATAATTGTGAATGGCTGCTGTCTATAGTCACAGGATATATGAGCAGCCCTGCAATTCCCACAAATGGTTTGTTATTTCTTTCCACAGTAAAATTTAAACTTAAAGAGACAGAAAACTAGTTAAGATGATACTTTTAACACCAAGTCTCTTGTTTAACATTACAAAGAATTTGCAAATTTCTCAGCTAAAAAGCTATTTCCATAGAAACGTGCTCAAGAGATTTAAAGTAGCAACAGCATATTTGAACTAAACTAGATACACACTAAAAAAGTAAAGTAAAAAGGGATGTAATTAAGAATTTTATACTTTGAGCAGTTTGTGCAGGTTTTCCTGGGAGGAGTTGGTACGCAGACAGGTGAAGGATATCCAGTGATGCACCGCGTGGAGCAAAAGAGCTGAGTAGATCCTGTCTTATGATATGCAGTTTGCCCTTTATAAAGCATTTTTTTACAACCAGAACAAAAAACCTGAATAGCTACGGCTGGAGCTGAAGGAAGCAATACATTTGGGCCAGATGATGCAAGAGAAAACTGAAAGCCTGGAGTCAACTGTTGGGCTATAAATACAAAATAAGGGGGGGAAAAACAGTTTTAGTATCAACACAAACACATATACATTCTCCATTTTTTACGACAAATTCTCAGTCTCCAAATCCAATTAAACACTCTAAAACAGGGAGTTTCAAACTTTTTTTTTTTTGGGGGGGGGGGAAGGTGTGGGTTCAAACTTTTTTATAACCCATAGTAACAACTATATTTCACTTTATAACCCAGGAGACACATACATACATTTCTGTGTAGGTTTATATGTGTAAAATTTAATAACTGAAACAGTTTTGCAAAATAATGTTTCCTTACTACATGCATCACATTCTTCTAATACAATCTTATTCTATTCTCTCTCCCTCCCCCCACCCACATACACACATGTATATGTGTGTGTGTGTGTGTGTGTGTGTGTGTGTGTGTATTTTTTTTTTAAGATTTTAAGTAATCTCTACACCCAATGTGGGGCTTGAACTCATAACCCTGAGATCAAGAGCCGCATGGTCCACTGACTGAGACAGCCAGGTACCCCTCAATTCCACTTTTTAAAATGCTAGTCAACACCACCTACCCAGTTTAAAAAGTACTGCTTTATCTTAAGGAAAAAAAGACTTACAGGAGGACGTGCTCTCCCTCAGTTCTACTAGTTAGAATATAACAATATTAATCATAATTAACTTACTTGGTCCTATTTCTTTCCTTTTTTTTCCTTTTTTAGATTTTATTTTTAAGTAATCTCTACACCCATTGTGGGACTCGAACTTACAACCCTGAGATCAAGAGTTCCATGCTCTACTGACTGAGTCAGCCAGGTGCCCCATATTCAGTTCTATTTCTTACCAAGAGGACTGTCACTGACTGAAAACACAGCACTAATTTTCAGTTCACTTTCTTGAGTTTTTGGCTTTGGGGCATGTCCATACTCCTTAAAGAAAAAGAAAAGAGAGAAATGAGTACAGTGTTAGTATTTAAATAAACTAGAAATTCAAGAAAAAAATAAGTCTGTCATATCTCTTCTACATTCTAATCATAATCACCTTCACAAATACCTCAAAAATCAAAATTTACAAGTTGTTAGAACAGATTTAAACCTTACAAAAAGGACCTTTCAGAATTGGAAAATCTTTCATGACAGTTATTACTACTTTTCAAATGTAATATATAGGAGTCACATACAGCTACTTCAATGTTCAGCACTACCCTTACTTTAGTCTGTGTTTGTAAGAAAATGATAAATAACATTAAGTCTGAATGATGTAGAGTTTGGATCCAATTACAGATCTACAAACTGTCATATCTGTTAATGGCATAAAGACACAATGCAATCTGTTTGTTATACATAACATCATCACAGCCTAAATCAGATTTATTCTAATTATGTATTCTTTAAAATACTTTAAGATGAAATATAATCATAAAACAAAGTTTTATTTTTTTACAAGACAAAATTCTAAAAATACATATATCAATTTTAAAAAAGACTTCTTTGGGGCGCCTGGGTGGCGCAGTCGGTTAAGCATCCGACTTCAGCCAGGTCACGATCTCGCGGTCCGTGAGTTCGAGCCCCGCGTCGGGCTCTGGACTGATGGCTCAGAGCCTGGAGCCTGTTCCCGATTCTGTGTCTCCCTCTCTCTGCCCCTCCCCCGTTCATGCTCTGTCTCTCTCTGTCCCAAAAATAAATAAACGTTGAAAAAAAAAATTTTTTTAAAAGACTTCTTTATTGAGATCACAACCATCCTACATTATGTTGTTGTTAAAATAGCCTTACATACTTCAAAATAAAAACTTAAGGGGCACCTGGGTGGCTCAGTCAGATAAACGTCCGACTTCAGCTCAGGTCACAATCTCACAGCTTGTGGGTTTGAGCCCCACATCAGGCTCTGTGTTGACAACTCAGAGCTTACTTCAGATTGTGTCTCCCTCTCGTTCTCTGCCCCTCCCCCACTGTGTTCCGTTTCTCTCAAAAATAAACATTAAAAAATTAAAAAAAAAAAAGTCTTACTTTTCTGAAACAATGGTGATAATAAATAGTAGTTGTATTTTACATCCTTATACTTAGCAAAATAAATGATGGGTATGTCAGCTCCCAAAGCTACTTTTGGAACTGCTTTGGACTATTACATGCCAAAGACTAGGAACCACTGCATTAATTTACCACTTCCCATAGTGTACATTGTGGCGCCAAATGAGCTGCTGCCTATGAGTAGGGACTACAGTATCTTCTTTATAGGTGAGGAAAGTGAAGCTTAGAGATGGTTCAGCACTTTGTCCAAGGTCACAAAGATACTAAGTGCACAAACGGGAATCAAACCTAGGTCTATCTGTTTCAAAAGCCATGCTATCTCCCTCATAGATGGACAAATATAAAAAAAATTACTATAATGAATTCAAACCCCAGCCCCCACCAGAAATTAAGCTCCCAACTCCTTTCACTCATAGCACCTGTCACAATATGTCACTTCTTATTTATTTGGGTGATACTTTGTTTGTCTAGCATCCTTCTTCTTTACCCCAAATGTGCAAGACTGAAAGGACCATGGCCATCAAGAACAGGCACGATATCTGTTTTTCTGCCTCTGCACACTCAACATGTGGCACAGTTAACATAACCTAACAGAGAAGGCTCTGGGTTCTGACAGAAGCAGAAGCAGATGTGATCTTGACTCAAACAAATCTTTTAATCTTTTCTAGTTTCAATTTCCTTATCTACAAAATATATTATCTAACCCACAGGGCCATGACGGAGGGATAAATGATTTAATATAGATGAAGTATGTAGCATGATCCCTTACAGATAACCCAAAACTGAAGCATGATTTATACACAAAAATGCTAGCTTTTAATACTTTCACAATTATAGCATTTAATAAATATTTGTTGAGGGGCACCTGGGTGGCCCAGTCGGTTGAGCATCCGACTTCGGCTCAGGTCATGAACACACGGTTCGTGGGTTCGAGCCCCGGTTCGGGCTCTGTGCTGGTAGCTCAGAGCCTGGAGCCTACTTCGGATTCTGTGTGTGTGTGTGTGTGTGTGTGTGTCTGTCTCTCTCTCTCTCTCCCTGCCCCTCCACAGCTCATGCTCTGTCTCTAAGAATAAACATTAAAAAATGTTTTAAATTTTAAAAATATAATAAATAAACAAATATTTGTTGAGGAGCACCTGACTGGCTCAGTTGGTTGAGTGTCCAACTCTTGATTTCAGCTCAGGTCATGATCCCAGGGTTGTGGGATCAAGTCCTGCATCAGGCTCCGTGCTGAGCATGGAGCCTACTTAAGATTCTCTCTCTCTCTCCCCTTGCCCCTCTCCCCCCTCTTTCTCTGAAAAACTAAATCAATCAATAGACAAATAAATATTTCTTGAATGAATGAGTCCAAGTGGATAGTCTTACATATACTAAAATAATAATGTTTATTTATTGGCACTTGCATAAAAAAGAGAGGAAGTTAAAAGTACCTATATACACCCTCCTTCAAATTACCAAAAAGAACACTTAAGAATCAATATAAAATTAATTTGCCCTATCATCAACTCAATCTCTAATATTTTTCTAACATGCCTGTTAAATTTCCCCCGATTATTTCCTTTTACTTCACAAAGTAACTGTTCCAAACCATCACTGCCAAGTCACAACCATGCAAATGTCCAGCTCCCTGATGTTTAAATTTCACCAAGAAAAACAGAAACAAAGAACTCCCTCAACACTCTGATTCCCCCCCACCACCATGCCTACAAATTGATCAACAAACTGTCCTCCTATCTTCCAGGAAAAAGCAACCTTCTTACATGACTGACTAAAAACAGGCTTGCGTTTGGGATCCTGCTCCCTCTCCCATCTTTAAGCACTCCATAGTATCATGTATCTTCAGCCTCTCACCACCTCCATGCTGGTTTTCTCCTCTCAGGTTATAAGGAACCTATTTCTTAAGGAACTACTTACTACCCTCTTCTCTCCCCTTCCAATCAGTCAGTGAAAAAGTGCCTCATTCTTTCTCTACTTCTTTATTTTTCTTTTAAATGCTTATTTATTTTTGAGAAGAAGGGGCAGAGAGAGGTGGGGACAGAAGATCTGAAGCCAGCTCTGCACTGACAGCAGAGAAGCCAGATGTGGGGCTCAAACTCACAAACCCATGAGACATAACCTATGCCGAAGTCAGACACTTAACTGACTGAGCCACCCAGGCACCCCTTCCTTAATCTGATTCCCTCCTGAACCTAATGCTATCAGACTACTGCTTCAACTGAAACTGTTGGCTGTTTTTTTTTGTTTTTTTTTTAAGTTTATTTATTTACTTAAGTAATCTCTACCCCCATCTGGGGCTAGAACTCATGACCCTGAGAACAAGTGTCACATGCTCTACTGACTGAGCCAGCCAGGCACCCTCAATTGAAACTGTTTTAAGATTAACCAATCACCTCACAGTTGCTTAACCCAATGAACACTTTTAGGTTTTATCTTACATGGCTTCTCAGATACATTTGACACTGCCAATGATTCCATTCATTGTCTTCTGGTTCTTACTTCAATTCATTACTATGTCTTTCTACCCTTCATTGATGTTCTTATATTCAACCCTAGGGGTATCAGAAGCCCCTAGAGGTCTTGTTAAGACATAGACTGTTGGGCTTCAACCCCAGTTTCTGACTCAGAAGGTCTGCACCAGGGTCCAAGAATATACATTTCTAACAAGTATCCAGGTAATGCTGAGGCTGCTGATTGCAGGAACTACTTTGAAGCCACTTTGAAGCCCTAAATTAATCCATTTCCTAGCTTTCTGACGTGAGCTCTACTCTCCTCTCTCTACATTTTTTTCCCTGAACAATCTCATCCATATTCGTAACTTCAATTATCACCTATATGAGGTTACCAGATTTAGCAAATAAAAATATAAAATCTTGGTTAAATTTGAATTTCGTATAAACAACAAATAGTTTTTAGTATAAGTATGTCCCAAGTATTGCATGCAACATACTTACAGTAAAAAATAATTACTGTTAACTTGAGAGTCAAATTTAACTGGGCATTCTATATTTTATCTGGAAACACTACACCAAATTTCTAAATACCATCACTTCTTGGCCTTTTGGCTAAGATAAAGTGCAACTCTCTAAATACCATACCCATATATGCAAATGCCTCCCAGTGCAAATTACCAGTTGACTGTCCCACCAGCCCTTTAAACACAACAGATCCCAGGGCACCTGGGTGGCTCAGTCAGTTAAGCGTCCAACTTCAGCTTAGATCATGAACTTGCAGTTCATGAGTTCTAGCCCCACATCGGGCTCTGCGCTGACAGCTCAGAGCCTGGAGCCTGCTTTGGATTCTGTGTCTCCCTCTCTCTCTGCCCCAACCCTCCCCTGCTCATGCTCGCATCTCTCTCTCTCAAAAAAAAAAAAAAAAAGAAAGAAAGAAAGAAAGAAAAAGAAAGAAAAAAAAACATTAAAAATAAACACAACAGATCCCAAACAGTACTTATTACTTCCCCCCAAATCCTGTACCTAGCCCCTCAGTAAACTGTACCATCAAAAACTCAACTTACCGAGGACAGACACTTCTAAGTACTCTGGGACTCCTCCTTGGCCCACATACCTCATATGCTATCTCTAGGTCTGATCAACCCTACCTAAATATCTCAAATTCATTCTCTTTTCTTCTCTTCTTTATTGTTGAACACTCAACCACTAAACATACCACATTCGCTCACCTCTCCATGACTTGACACATGCTATTTTCTATGCCTGAAAACCTTAATTGTTACAACTCAAGTGCTACCTACCCCATGAAGCTGTTCTTTCCTCTCCAGACAGACTTCAGGGCTCCTTCCCCTATTCTCCCAATGTACCTTACACAATTTTTTTAGAGTAATTACATAAGACTGTGATTCTGTATCTGTACAGAGGTGGCACAAAGCAACAGAAAGAATACAAGTTTGAAAAAAAAAAAAAAGAAAGAAAGAATACAAGTTTGAAGCCAGTTCCTATTCCAGTTCTGATGCTGCCTTTGAATTTGGCAAATTACTTAACTTCTCCTTTTCTCAGTTTCCTCATGTGTAAAACGGAGTAAAGATCTGCCCCTCATATGGTTGTAGAATTTAAGTGAGAATGCATACAGCATGCTTAACACAGCTTCTGATGAGGCACGCTCAATAAATAATTACCCCTTTTTCCTGTATCTTTATTCCTCCTTACACTATTAATTTCCTTGAGAGGAGAGGCCCTGTCTTTGCATCTTCTGAAAACTAAATAACTAACACAACTTAGCCTACAGGATCATGGTTAAGGGGTTGGGAATCTCGAACCAGACTGCTTGGGTTTACATTCTAGCTCAACCATTTACTAGTTGTGTGACATTTAACAAGTTACTACCTGTCTCAGCTTCTTTATGTGTAAAGCAGGGATAGTAATAGTATTTAACTCCTGGGTCCTGCTCATCAAATGGGGTAATATATGTACACCACTTACAACAATGTTAAACAAGTGCTATGAATCATAGTTAGCAAGAATAAAAACTCAGTGAATGAATGACAGCTCGACTGTGACTTTAACATCCAGAACAGACTCTTAGTAGAGGTATTCCCCACCTTTCAAAAGTTCATGTAACTCCACTTTGCTTTCACAAAAGACCTAGGTCAGTTCCTGCATTTGCCAACCAAAAGAAATCTGAAGATTTTCACTTTTAAGAGAAAAGGCAAAAAGTGAAAAACAGCCTTCAGCTTTGTTTTGCAGCGAAGTTACAGAGCAGTGTGCAGCATGAGAAGCGAGAGTGGCACCACCGAGCTCCTTTCCCAAGAACCACACTCAGCATCTCAGCATCAACCTGATGCTGCTGTAGCTCTGAACTATGTAAGCATTGGTGCTTTCTCTTCATTTATTTTGTGCACCTGGGAGTAAGATGTGTCCTAAGGTATCAGAAAAGCCTAAGAGTGGTTAGTTTGGGGGGTCTAGGAATACTCAAAATTTTTTCCATATAAACCAATGGTAATCAATTCATTTTACACCATTTCAGCTTACAAAAGTTTTCATAGGAACACTACTTTCAGATGGGGGAGGGGGGAGGCTATATATCAGAAAATATTAAACATTTTCTATTTCTTGCCTCCTATTTTCCGAAATTCGAATGCAACATGGAAAATACTACACATGATTTGTTTAATTGGCTTTTCTATCATAGCCCACACTATCAATTATGAAAAAAAAAAATTACAGCCTATTCACCTTGAGTATCCTTGATATAAACCAAAGAGAACTGAGTTGGTTCGTATCCACTTAAAATGTAAACTGTTAGGGGGATTTTCATTATCATAATTTTGATATTCAGAAAGAACACTCAACTCATAGCACAATATTTGTTAAATTTATGTACCACAGACAAGGCATAATGAAAGAAAAATTGGATCTGGAATTTAAAAAACTGGTTTTGTATCCCAACTTGCTACGAGACCTTGGTGAAGTCACTTATTCCTTCAGGCTCAGTTTCCTCATCTGTGAAACAGAGGCTCTTTTATTCCAATTTTTGAGCATGTACTTTGTGCCAGTCATTTGCCCAGGAATTGAGGATTCAGGTCAAATAACACCAGAGTGTATGTAAACAAAATTCATTGATGTATAGATGCTACAGCAAAAGTGAAAGCAATATACAATAGAAAAAAAGAGAATTACTAATTCTACCCCAGTGACTATTAAACTATGTCTTAAAAGAGGAGAAAACCTAGGCAAAGCTGCCTAGTTTAGAATACCACGGGCAGAAGCAATGGCATGTGCAAAGGGAGAAAACAAAACTCAACAGGATATGCTTTTGAGTAAAATGCAGATAATTTGCAGACTGAGTAGATTCGAAAAGGTGGGAAGGATAACCAATGATACTGAAGACAGAAACAAAGGCCGAAACGTGGATAGTTTGGATGTTACACTAAAAAGTTCACGCTGTATCACACGAGACAGGGTCTTTAAAGGGAATGGTGTCATCAGATCTGTAGAGACACAACAGCATCATTATACAGTGTTTTCAGGGAGGCTGTGACTACGGGAAAAAGGATGAGTAGGAAATACAGTTCAAATGAGAAATAAGAAATAGGGAAGAAAAGGAAGAGACAATAAAAAAATTCTTCAAAGGTAGAATCCACAAAACTTGGCAAACGGAGCAACGGCTTTGGAAGAAGAAGAGTAAGAATTTACCATCTGGGGGGAAAATAAATGTCATGGACGCCACCATCCCCCACCCCACACCCCACGGACACACCTCATAAGCCTTCTCAGCACAGCACAGGAAGACATAGAGTTGACGAATGAAACAAAGTTTTATGGCGTCCCTGTCCTGAAATAATACTGCCTTTAAGATGGTATGAGAAATAAAATATTACCATCATTTATTGTTTTATTATATTATTTATATTTTTAATATTATTAATTTGCTTATGTAATAACTAGAGTCTCAAGCAAAAGAACTGTCCAAGAAGAAAAAAAATTATTTTTTGCCAAAACAACTAACCAATGTCTCCATATTGATCCCCAATCCGGGTTTCCAATCCAGGTTCCTAAGGGTAGCTAGATGATTTTTCTGAACATGTTTATCTCATTCTCCCACTTAAAATCCTGCAATGTCTTCCCACTGCTCTCAGCATGAGCCTCATCCTAGAGGCAGAATAACACAGGCTTTGAAGACTGACTACCTGAATTTGAATCTAGTCTGCCATTTATGAGGTGTGATCCCTGGTAAATTGCTTGACCTCTTTGTACTTCGGTTTCCTCATCTGTAAAATGGGAGTAATAACATGGTTGTGAGAACGATGTCTGCCACAGTCTAAGCACATATATCAATAACAAGTTAATATTTATGAAGTCACACATAATATACACTACACATTGATATATAAATACCATCTATTATCAGTGTTGGTGTTACGATCAACATTATCATCATCACCATTTTCATACCTCTTCTGTTCCAGGCCCACTAGTCTTGCAGTTTTTCAAAAGAACCATGCATCTTTCCAACTCAGGGCTTTCCTATATGCAGATCCCTCTGTCTGGAACACTCCCCACGCATTTGCCTAGTCCATTCATTCTTCATAATTCAGCTTACACATCCTTCCCGCAAGGAAGCCTTCCCTAGCCAGCCTCTGCCCCCAGCCACACGTAGGTCAGACTCCCCATTTTAGGCTTTTCTTGAAAAGCACTTGTCATAGTGTGTAATTATATATATTATTTGATTAATTACTTGTGCAATGTCTATCTCCCCCACTAATGTATAAGCTCAATGAGGGAAAGGACTAAACAGACTCCTCGATCCCCTGATACAGAACAGACCACAAATACTTACAGAATAAAAGGAAACTACTGTCAGATACAAGAGAATTAAAAAAAAAAAAAGGTACCAAGTATAGAAAAACAGTAATACATATTACTTTCCTTTTACAAAAAGAAATAAACAGTTACTAAGGTCTCATTTACAGAGCAGAAAAACCGATTTACCCATCTAATGGGGAGAAAAATCAGCTTGGGTTGTTTTAACATACAAGCCAGAAACTAACTAAAAATCTGAATTCACCAGATAGAAAAGAACTCAAAAATTTTTTTTATTTAATAAAATGAAATGCTTACTTGAGCATTGTCAGGTTCTTCTTTAATTTTGTCCAGAAGTCCCTGCTGTGGTGCCATTGCCTTGCCACATTCACCATCCAAAGGTTCTTTCATTCTAATTGTTTACGTAAAGGAATTCCCCAGTCTAAAACTAATAGATTTCTTCTTGGGGAAGGATAGCTGGACTCCTAAAATACAACATAAAGGATTGGTATTCAGGTTTATTCTTCTCATTTTTTCCTTCATGTTTATATTAAAAGCTTTGTGTTGCGCTCAAGGCTTTAGAGTTGAGCCTTTGAAAAACAATTCTTCTGGGGCCATGACTAACTCTAGTCTCCCCTTCTCCTTCCTTCTGCTCCTTTAGTAGTTCTCACCACATTAGGAAAGTTTCCCGGCCACAGCTCCCAACCTCCCTAATAACTTTAAAGCCAAACGCTCTGGTCTCTCAAATGCTGAAAGTTACAAAGGGAACCAGACCAGCAACCCAAAATATGGGAAGAAATTACCAACCGCTCAGAGGAAAGGACTCGGAAAACAGTTTCTGACTCCAGGAGAATTAGTACTTGGAGGCCCACCTCTGCTTTTATTTCTCAAAGTGGGGACACACCAAGCTCCCCACCCCCACTTCTAACTCAGCCGCTGCTGGAGGCCTCCATAAGGGCCCCATTTCTTGGCCTAAAGATAGACCAGAGCTCCAAATGCCATCACAAGTGAACAACAGTACACCCTTGTTTAAAGCGGACCACCTGCACCTTCCAGGGTCTCCCTGGGAACCATTCCCACGAATAAGCCCCCCTAAGCTTTGCTTCTTAAATGCTTTCCTGTAAACAAGAAATTCTATTAGCCATTCAGCAGATTTCCGTTCCCCTAAGGGTAAACGTTCTAAACCCGAACCAAAAAGGAAGCCCCCCAAAGTTGTCTTTATCCAGAGTCAAGCCAGGCATGGAAATGGGCAACTGGTGGAAAAGCCTGCGGGGAAGAACACATGAGAACTTTCGACCACTTGCCACAGTTACAACCATCTAAGGGTGCTCATCCCTCTTTGGAGTAGGGTATTCGCTCCGAAAGTCTCGTCCCCACCAATAATCTCCACGCCCGTCACCGAGTACAAACGCGGCAACGTTGTATCGGAGGGAGAGAACGCGACCCGCAAATCCCTGTCACCGCGTCCCTGCAGCGAAATCCGCACGGCGTCAGCCGCGCAGCCCGTCCGGCGCCGCCCCCACCCGGTGCCCGCCTCGTCACGTGGCGCGCCCGCCGCCCCGCCCCGCGCAGCCCTGGCCGCCGCCACCCGCCGCGCTCACCTTCTGGCCACCTCCCGGCTCCCGGGGAGTACCGGGGTGGGTAAGGCCGCCTGGGACCCAACGGCTTGCGCCCAAAGACCAGGATGATTTCCTCTTACTGAAATTCTTCCGCCTGATCCATCACAACACAACACCCAGCCAACCGTGCGTGCGCAGCCCTGGTCTCCGCCCCCCCACCCCCGTTTCCCGTCATGCCCCGGACCTGAGCCGAGTGGGTCTTCCCAGGATTCCCCTTTGCTCAATTATGGTTGACTTCTTAAAGAGACCAAGACCCAAGCGTGAGAAGGTAGAAGTAAGAGTTTGGGGCAGGAAGTTGGGGGCATTAGAAACCCTGCACTATTCTTTAATGCCGGTTTCCAGAAAGATGGCCTGTTAAGAGAATATAAAAATAAATAATGGCTGACATTTATTAAGCCAAGTGCTTGCTAAACACTTGTACGGCATCATTCCACTTAATCCTCACCACACCTGCAAGAGGTATAAATTTTTATCTGGGAGATGTAAGTGAATAGATTAATTAACTTGCTCGAAGCCAAGTGGTATTTTCCATTCAAAATTGTTTTTTGATTTGTGACTGCTGTATAGTATTCCATTTTATGAACATGCTACAATTTATCTACTATCTATGTACATTTGAGATGTTTCCAGTTCTTCCTTATTAGGAATGTTGCTGCTGTGAACATTCCTGTTTTTTGTTGCAAGTTTGCTAGGTTTATGCCTAGCAGTGAACTTGCTTGTTACATACACATAAAACTTTAATGGAGAGTTACAGTTGCCCCACATCCTTGCCAATAGCTACTATTGTACATCTTTTTAATTTTAACCATTTTTGTGGGGGTATAGTGGTATCTCTTTGTGGTATTTTATTTTTATTATATTTTATTTTTAAATCATCTTTACACCCAACATAGGGCTCAAACTCACAAACCCGAGATCAAGAGTCACTGTCTCCGCCAACTGAACCAGCCAGGAGCCCCTCATTGTAGTTTTAATTTGGATTTCTCAGCTTTCTAATGAGGTTGAGCCCTCTTTTGGATATCTGGATATCCTCTTTTATGAAGTGCCTGTTCAAGACTCTTACCCATTTTTGTATTGGATTGTATGCCATTTTATCATGGGTATATATTCTCAATGAGTCCTTTCTTGAAAATATGTATTGCAAATTATCTTCTCCTAGATATTAGTTAAGAGGAGGTCATATTGGCATAGGGTGGACCCTTAATCCAACATGATTTGTGTCCTTATAAGAAGAAGAGACATAGAGACAGACATTTGAGGAAAGAACAACAGGTGACAATTGAGGCAGAGACTGAAGTACTGCAGCTGCAAGCTGAGGAATGTCAAGGATTAAAGGTAAACACCAGAAGCTAGAAGAGACAAGGAAGGATTCTCCCATACAGATTTCAGAAGGAACAAGGCTCTGCTGATACCTTGATTTTGGACTTCAAGTCTCCAAACTGTAAGACAATAAATTTATGTTTGTAGCACTTTCTTACAGCAGGCCTGGAAACTAAGATATGGTTGAATCTTCCAACCCGTGAAAATAGTATATCTCCCCATTTATTTCTGTAATTTCTCCTAATAATATTTTATAGTTTTTAAGTATAGAGATCACACATCTTTTTTAGATTTATTCTAGACCTTTGATATTTTATGGTATTTTAAATGGTAAAATTTCATTTCTTAATTGTTTTTATCTCCAGTGTAAGTATAGAAATACAATTGTTTTTTGTATGTTGGTTTTGAAGCCAGCACCTTTGCTGATTTCATTTATTAATTCTAATAGTTTATACATATTTCAAATTTTTTTTCTGTTTCTAACTATGTAGAAAATAATAACAAATTTATTTCCTCCATTCTAAGCATATAATTTTTATCTCACTTTCTTGCCTTATGGAAATGGTAATATTGGACATCTGCATCTTTTTCCTGCTATGTTGTTTTCAATATAAAGTCATTAAATATTAATTTTGCTTTAGAATTTTTGCATTTACCTGTGGGGCATTAAATATGGCAAATTTTTTGAAACTTCTTTCATCAAGAGAGGGAGTCTGTGTCCCTGCCCCTTGTTTTGTAGTTGGCTTTGTGAATTATTTTGACTGACAGAATGTGACAGAAGTGATATCATGTGAATTCCCAAGTGTAGGTCTCAATATCTTTGCAGCTTCTGCTTTCACTTTCTTGGAACATTCTCACCACATGTCAAGGTTAGATGGGTTAAACTACTGAATGATGAAAAATCATGTGCAGAGAGTAGCCCCATAGCCAGCACTAATGCCACATAATGTGAGTGGAACCACTTTAGATCCTCCAGGTTGATAGATGACTACAGCCGCATGAGTGAGCCCAGGCAAAATAAGCAAAAGAATTACCCAGCTAAACCCAGATTTTTGATGACGATGATGATAATGTATTTATTTATCATGAATGAATAAATGGTTCTTATTATAAGCCAGTTAGTTTGGGGTGCTTTGTTATTTAGCAACAGGTAACTGTTACAGAATTGATATCTAGAAACGGAGTACTGCTATAATTAAAATCTAAAACATGACATTGACTTTGGGACCAGGCAGCCAGCAGAAGTCTGGAAAGATAGCAAGGAGTCTGTTAGTGGAGGCTGGAAGAGCACTGAGGAAATTGTTATTGGAGGCTAGAGAAACAGTAACCAGTGTAATGCAGCAGCAAAATGTTTTGCAGCACTGCCACCTGTAATAACATGGAAGATAGAAAATGTAGTTAGTGAACTTGTGGATCTGGTTAGGAGATTTCCAGGCAGAATATTAGAAGTGCCTATTGATTTATTTTAGTTACCTGTGATAAGATTTTGCAAAAGATAAGCTAAAAAAGGAACTTTTGTTTTCAAGCAGAAATTAGACAAAATATGAAGGGCCCAGGACAGTCTCTCCAGCTAACAAAATATCATCAAAATAAGAAACAACCTCAGAGAAGAAAAATCACATATAGGATATTGTAGGTAAATGTGGCCTCAAAGTCAAGATCAACTCAAGAGTGCCGCTGTAAGACAATGCCTCACAGACCCTCTCATCTAGACAGAAGGGCTTCTAAGAAACACAGGGCGTTGTCCAATAACAATCTGACACAACCAGATAGAGTTTTGTCTCAGAAAAATGGATGTGATTTGGGGGGCACAGAGTGAATCCAGTAAGATCCACAAAGGTTTTTGTTTTTGTTTTGTTTTAGAGAGAGAGAGAGCGAGAAGGGGAGAGGGGCAGAGGGAGAAGGAGAGGGAGAGAGAGACTCTTAAGCAGGCTACACGCTCAGTGAGGAACTCAACACAGGGCTCGATCCCACCACCCTGGGATCATGACCTGAGCCAAAATCAATAGTCAGACACTCAACTGACTGAATCACCCAGGCACCCCAAGATTTTATTTTTAAGTAATCTCTACACCTTATGTGGGGCTTGAACTCACAACCCTGAGACCAAGAGTTGCAAGCTTCACTGACTGGGCCAGCCAGGCATCCCTCTTCTTCCTTTCTGAATAGGAGCATTCATTGGAGTCATTATGTTTCTGTATCATCAGGTGTATTGAGTATGTGGGCAGCAGGGAGCAGGGGGAACAGATAACTTGTCTTTTTAGTTCACAGAGTTGCACCTGAGCAGATGCACCCAGTGAACTAAAGGAGTTTCTTCTTCATAGACCTGATTTAGATGGTGAGATCATGGACTTTGATCCACTGCCATAATGGCTTGAGACTTTTGGTTGAGGATGTGAGTGTATTTTCGTTGGGAGGGGACATGAATTGTTATGTCCAGAAGGCAAACTGTGAGAGATTGTTTCCAAAGATGGCCACCAACAATTCCTCCTATCTCTGTATGTGTAATGAGGTTTCTCCTACCATGAGGTGGATTCAGTTTCCTTGCCACTTGAATCTAGCTGGCCTGTCAACTTATTTTGACCAATAAGTTGCAGGGGAGTGACAGTGTGAAGTTACAGGTGTAGGCATTAAGAGAACTGGCAGCTTCTGCCTTTGCCCTCTTGGAGCCACCAGCATGTAAACAGGTTTGGCCACCCTGCTAGAGAGACCAGGTACAGAAGGAGAGAAGTCCCTGAGCTTGCCTGCCAAGGTCCCAGGGATGTGGGTGAAGTTATCTTGGGCATTCCAGCCAAATTCCTAACTGAAAGCATCCACATCCTATGGGACAGAAGAACTCCCCAGCTGAACCCAACCAATCACAGAACCATGAGATAAAACAAATTGTTGCTTTAAGCCACAAAGTATGGGGGTGGTTTGCTACATAACAATGGATAACTGACAAACTAAAACAGTTTACATCTTTTAGTTGGATGTTTATCAGGAATTCCCCTTAGTATGTATGTTCTGTTTCAAGAATCCTTACTGTATACTTCTATTTCAAGTTCCCATTTACATTATTGTGACCTGTTTAAAGTACAGATTTATTGTTTATCGCTCTTTCTTTTCTTCTCCCTTTCCTCTACCTTGAAAACTAGTTACAGTATTTTATTTTCCTCAGATACAGTTATGGATGATACATATTTTTGAATCACTATGTGTTAAAGAGTATATTTGTATAACAAAGAAACCCCAAAATGCAATACCTCAAATAAACTGAAGTTTATCTTTCTCTCACATCACTGTTCAAGGCATGTGTTCCAGGTCATTAGCAGTTGTGTTCCTACATCATCATTTATGAACACAGGATTCTCCCATCTTGTTTCTCCATCCTTGAAACTGGTTCACAGACACATCTTCCTGAGGGTGTGAAGGAGGCACACATGGGTCTTATGTTGCTGGGCTCAGAAATGACACATAACAATCTGAGTACATTCTCTTAGAGACTCTTTTGTCCACATAGCCATGTATAACTGCATTGAGGGGGGTAGAGGGGAGGTGCAAGGAGAGAATAGTGTCATGTTCCCAGCTACAATGATAACCCCACAGTAAAAACGACGTATTTGTTACCAAATTAAAACAAAAATCACTGGGAAGTGACAGGCAGCTCTCCAGTTCGTGAGTGTAGTGCAGACGTGTGAGTAATAAGTAAGAAAATCCTATGTGAAACATGAAAAAGAACATTTACTTACAAAGGAAAGAGAATTAGACCAGCTTTGGACTTCTCATCTGCAATACTATGACAGAAACTAAAATCTAGGAATGTTATACATGTCCAAGACATTTGTCATGGCCAATTAATGACATTTCTGGAAGTACTGGACAAGGTATGGTGTAGATTGCTAACTTTCCAGTAAATTTCAGTCTTCCTTTTCTTTATGATCAGTTCTATCCATCATAGGCAGACCAAGCCTTCTCCACCTCTCCCCTTCTCAGGACTGCCTGGCCAGTCCCAAGAGGAGGAAGTCCCATAGCTTACCTGGGCCTGGGGGTAGTGGAGGAAATGTGTATAAATGTGGGTTGATGAATGTTTATTTAGTGATGAAGTTAGGTTTTAACATGCTTATCGGTGAAGAACATATGAAGATAGGGTGCCTGGGTGGCTCAATTGGTTAAGCTGCTGACTCTTGATCCCCCTCTTGAAATAAATAAACTTAAAAAAAAAGTTAAAAAAAAAAAAGAATATATGAAGATAAACATTCATAGCAACATCTATATACAGGCAGGAGTTTATGTAAGTTGTATGTGATTTAAATTACTGTAAATATGGGTGTGCATGTATAAGAAAGCAATAGGAGTTGGGGTTCATTAGGCTGTGACATTATTCCAAGTGGCCTCCAGGCAACCTTGACCATGCCTAGACAGACAGGCAGCTTTTGGAGTGCTGTACCTCTCTGGGACCAGCCCTATGTCCTACCACGATCTCAAAGTTCAGAGATGGAAGGCCCTTTAGTGGTTATATGGTCTGAGGCTTGTGCAGTGTTTGAATCCTTGCTGCAGCACTGCAAAGGCGATCTTCAGTCTCTGTTTGCACACCTTTCAAGACAGGGAGTTAACTCCCCCCTAGCAACTCCTTTCACAGTGGACAGCCCTGCCTTCAGGAAGGTTCTGATCATAAACCCTGACTAGGCCCTAGGAAGGCATTCTCCTTCTCCCTCTTCTGTCCTCATTCCCACTTACATAATTCAGCTCCTGGGTACTTCCTTTCCTTTTCTCAATCACCATGACTAAAGCTATCAATTATTATTGAGCCAGAGCTGGTGCTAAGCACTAGAGACATAGAAATGGATGAGTTAAATTTTATCTTTTAAAAAAATGTTTATTTATTTTAAGAGGGAGAAAGAGCATGAGCAGGGGAGGAGCAGAGACAGAGGGTGAGAGAGAATCCCAAGCAGGCTCCGCACTGTTAGTGCAGAGCCTGACACCAGGCTTGATCCCATGAACTGCGAGATCATGACCTGAACTAAAATACAGAGTTGGATGCTTAGGGGTGCCTGGGTGGCTCAGTCGGTTAAGTGAGCAAATGAACACTCTCTCATGCTCTCTCTCTGTCTCCAAAAAAAAAAAAAAAAAAAAGGAATTAGGAGTGATTAACCAGGTCGAGGAGGAAGAGAGGTGGCTTTCAGGAAAGACTCCCTGGAGGAAGGAAGAAACATCTGAGCTGAATTAGAGGCAGAGTCAGGGTGAGGAAGCCTGCAGTCAGTGCTGCCTCCTCTACCACCTCTCCAACTGTGTCCCTAGCTCCTCACTGCCTTTTCTCCTGTTAAGCCTGGAAATCCAGAGAGGAGAGAAACAGGCTTAGACATCTCCAAGGCTGGGGTCAGTATCTCACAGAGTTACAGGCAGAGCCAAGGTGGGAGGTGCCACCACGTGAATGCAGCAGCACGCCAAGTACCCTGTGAGGCCCAGCCCTGTGTCTGACTCCCCTCTGGGAGAGGCTCAGAAGGAGGGCACAGGCCCTCCAGCCCACACAGAGAGCTTTACAGGACAGTGTGCTAACCCAGGAGGCAGCCCTAAGCTCTGGTTCTGGTGAGGGTCTACATCCCTGGACCAGAGAATAGGAAAGGCCATGGTCCTGGCCTGGCTGAGCAGCTCTTGCCCCAAGGGTCCCCGCTATGGGCTTAGGTTCCTAACTACTGCTCTCTGGCAGTTCTGGCAGGCATACGTGTGCCAGCACTCTGGAAGCCAGGGCACATCTTGGACTCTATGGTTACATCAGCTCAGCTCAACCCGTCAGAGATTCTCAGACTAGAGAAAGCTCTGGGGCATTAAGAAAGAAGAAAGAAAGGAAGCAAATGAATTCCTTCTGTACCAGGCACTACACAGGGTGCTTCACACAGATTAATCCTTTGATACTATAAATCTCAATTTTAGCATAGTCATAAGAAAAGACCAAACTGTTAACACTTATCTATGATAGGTAGAATATTAGAGGACTTTGTTTCAGTGTTTTATACAATAATACATTATCAGAAGTAAAATATCTTGGGGTGCCTGGGTGGCTCAGTCAATTAAGTGTCCAACATCAGCTCAGGTCATGATCTCACAGTTCATGGGTTTGAGCCCCGTGTTGGGCTCTGTGCTGACAGCTCAGAGCCTGGAGCCTGCTTCGGATTCTGTCTCCCTCTCTCTGCCCCTCCCCCGTGCGCTCTCTCTCTCTCTCTCAAAAATAAATAAAACGTTAAATATTTTTAAAAATAAAAAAAGAAGTAAAATATCTCTAGCAGCCAAAATATCTATTTTGATAGATAAGATATATATTTTATTTCCCACATTTTATACAAAGGGTCAGTCATTAACAGTGAAGTACTGACTTCTATTTGCTCTGTCATTCTTTGTCAGTTGAGGTAGTGACTTGTCTAAATAGAGAGTTTGAAAGGACAAACTATGCAATTTGGGCTTTTCTTTCTACATGGAAGCAAGTTGTCAACAGGAAACTAGTTTTCCTCGGCTCTTCTCTGCCTTAAGTATCACAGGGGCAGGCCTGCCATGTGGGGAGTCTTTATCCTCCAACCTAGCCTTTTTCCCAGTAATGAAGATGGTGTGTACCTTTATTTACCATTTCCTAAGTCTTATTTCTCAATTGGTTTAGAAGTTAGTGGGGAAGAGGAATACTAATTGTTTGGCCCCCTTGAAACTCCCAAGAGTACACAGAAAGAATGCTGAATCAGGAGATACAAAGTCAAGTTAGTAATCCTAGACATGCCACTTATGAATTGTGCCCTAGAGCAAAACACTTATCATTTAAAACCTCGATTTTTTTTAGCTGATGAAGGAGTCTATGTTCTTTTTTTTTTTTTTTTAAGTTTATTTATTTATTTTGAGAGAGAAAGTACAGGTCAGGGAAGGGCAGAGAGAGAGGGAAACAGAGAATCCCAAGCAGGCTCCGCACCTTCAGCGCAGAGCCCATCTATGTTCTGACTGGTTTTCTAATGTAGTTAATGTACAGTGTTATATTAGTTTCAGGTGTACAATATAGTGAGTCAACAGTTCCATGCTCATCAATTAAGTGTACTCCACCTCCTCTTCTTCTTCTCCTTCCTCTTTTTGAGTAGGCTCCATGGGGTTTGAACTCACAACCCTAATATCAAGAGTCACATGCTTTACCGACTGAGCCACCCAACCACCCCAGGTCTGGTTGTTTTAAGCCAAAAAGGGAAAATATGGTGGCCTTGAGAATGATGAGAAAACATAAGAAAAGGTTTAGACAATGAACAGAACAGAATCCCAAAATCTGTCAGCAAGAATAGCTTGATCCAAGTCACTGATAATTGCTAAAATAAACTTTATGCCAAACAATTGGTCTTTTAGTCTGGGTAAGCTAATTGCTAAGATAAACTCCCAAATTACAGAGGTTCTACAATGTGAACATTTGTTTCTGTCTCACACAATAGTCCAACATGGGTACTCCTGTTCTAGTGGCTTTTCTGGGCAGCTGTCCTCCAGGCATTGTCTCAGGGACCCATAATCTTTACTCTGTGGCTCTATCCTCTTCTATGTCTGGGGAGTCTTCTCCATTCAGCCAATGGTTGGGGAAAGAAAGGGCAAAGATCACATGAGGGAGGTTTATATAGGTCAGGTCTAGATGTTGGCCATTGTTTCTATGTTCTATTGTTCAGAAATCAAGTCACATGCCTGCACCCAACTGCAAGAAAAATTTAGTATATTTGTATGCCCAGGAGGATAAGAAAATGGGGTTTGATGAACATATGAAAGCCTCTCTCACAACATCCCTTGAACAAGATTCAAAGTTCTGAGAATGATCATCTGATTGGCATAGCTTAGGTCACTAAGCTACAGGCCAAATCAGGAAAGAAATACAGAAAGAATCAATCCTTTCTATTCCACTGTGAGAGGAAGCAGACAAGGGAATTGTCTTTACTTACAATGGTGAATTTTCCTAAAAGGGAGATCAGGATGCTTAGAAACAGGGGGAGAGTTGGATGCTAGACAGCCAAAAATGACAAATGTCCAGTATATCTGTAATCTGCCTATGTTACACAAGAAAGTCTCTAAAGGTTTTTTCAGCTTTAATTGTTCATGACTCAGATGCAATAACTAAAACATATATAGATGTCCAAGGATTTCTATTGAGAGCAACAGCCCTCCAATTCCTAAGGGCCTCCCTGACTCTCAGAAGGGCAAATAATTCATAGAACAAGATGATGCCTGTCAATACATGGGAAAGCATTAGTGCTCAATGGAACCATGTAGTCTAAGAAAAGTATGATTAAGTAACATAACATGTTAAAATGGAAAATAGCATTGCAACTTCACGACCTTGTTTGGTTTTTTTTCCAGGTTTGTCACTACTAAAAGACATAGCAGCTCTAATATTTTGACTCCACATTTACTCTCATGTATATCCCTAACACCTAAATTTGATCTTTAGTAGTTTTATCCACCAAAATTATCTGGAATTCATTGCAAAATGGCTGATTATATGGGGCAGGGGAAAAAATAGTATGACTTCAGAACATTCTCTTATGGCAAGAAAGGAGGGATGTTTCAAGGATGTCAGGGGTGGAGCTAAAAGGACAACACTTAGAGATGTACCCAGTGGTGAAGTTGTAATAATTAAATTTAAATTTAAATTTAAATAATTTAATATAAATAATTTAAAATGTCATAATTAGAGAAAATTGGAATAAGTAAAATCTACAAAGGCTATGCATTCATACTAAGACTCAAATGGGAAAAGTAAACAAAAAAATAGCTTTAAGTAAACAAAAAAATTTTAATACAATAAAGGATGAATACAATATATGTTTAATGCTTAGTAATGTGTATGTCTTTGCATGTACAGGTGTGGCTGCACATATATTTTTTTCTTCTGTAAAAGGTATGTTGACTTAAATATATCCACATATAATTTACCTATATCTATGATTTACATATGAACAAGCAGATAAAAATGAACCAAAAGGTAGGAGGAAGGAGTCATCAACACTAGTAATTTTGTAAAATTATCACGACCAGATGGAAGGTGAGTCTGTCAGTTATTCAGCACCACATTTACAAAAAGCAAGTAAAAATAGAGTTCAACAGATATTCTAAGAATGAGAAGGATAAATCAATATTCTATCTTTCAGGAGATAAAACAACAAAATGGCTCTAGTAATTATAATAAGATACTGATAAGAAATGCATAAGTTCCTAAGCAGATCAATGTCATATAATAGCAAGATGGCTATTGGTCATGCAAACCTTAGAGCTTACATAATTTCCAAAATAGACACTAAGTTTCAAAATTTAAAAACCATAAGGAAGACAGAGGATTATAAGTCCTATGGTATTTTAAAACTTTTACTATTACAAAAGGGTTTTAAATAAATGGTCTTAATTACCTTGGACAACAAAACTAGGTCTTATGTCCCAACCAAGAAAGAATTAGTTGATATCACAGATCCTGGAACCTCAACTGATTTAAAATTATATTTCTTTTTCTATTTGATTTGGTAAAATTTCTGAAATCCCAGAAAATAATTAAAATGCTATTACTGAAACCTTAAGAAAATATGAAAGTAAATATAATCTTAAGAGATATAAAAGTGGTACAAAAATAATACAGTAATAGTCAACCCATGGCATTGAATATTCAATCCAGGCCTACCTAATTGATACAAGTGTAGTCGATTTTGTCATCTTTGTGTTTGTGCACAGTTTGCTGATATTTAACGCCTATGAGATATTCAAAAGTATCAACCATATTAAATTTGTAATTCCAGCTTAAATTGTTTCAGAGAATTAATCAAATGTGTATTCTGGTTTAGTGATCAAGAAAAACTATTTCAACATTTTATTTACTAGAAATAGGATTTTGGCAATTGGGCATTAAACAACAAACAAGCTGTGAGTATTCTCCAAGCAAAAAAGCCCCCTGGACATGAAAAATACTGAATCATAAGGCACAAAGTAGATAATGTGTTTTTACTAATACTCCTCAGGAAGAAGGGGAAGTAACAAATGGGAGACTTGAATAAGGGGTTGGTTGAAAGAATTTGGAAAACTGTGGCACATACACTTTCTGAGAGAGACACACAACCAAACAGATAATTAGCCTACAGTGTGGTGATTATTACAGAAGTGATACTTGGACCAAAGAAGAAAGAGAAGTTAACCTAACCTGTGCATCTGTTACTTACCAGGCATAATAGAATATGATGAAATCGGCTAGATGTTTGTAACCAAGTATCATGGAAACCTCACATCAGTTCTAATTCCAAAGATTTTTCATAATGTGGGGAAACCAGATTAAGCCCAAAATGGCCCCATGGCTAGGATCTAGACATATTCTCCAGGCCTACCTAATTGATAGGACAGCCAAGAAGTCTGTTTTCTAAGGGACTTCTAAGAGAGAACTGATGTGAAAGGAAAAAATAAGCCATCGGGACAAACCTGGTGCAGTAATGAAGCCTCAGGGACAGTGGATAGGTGACTGGACAGAATACAGTGTCTGTCACTTGGATTTGATTCAGCCTTGGCTCAAATGGTGTCACGTCTAGGGAAAGGGAAAGACGGGAAGAATGAGTTCTCAAGAAGATACAAAAAGAACAAAACTCAAAACTTGAAACATCAGTTTTTACAAAAATTTCTGACCGATATTAACCCTACTTCAGCACCCCCTCACACACACATTACAGTGCAACACAAAAGTGGAGAGAGATGGTCTCCTCACTTTATTATAGATATCAAAAGATCATATTGCCAGGGAAATGGTGATTACAAACAAATTAGAGGTCTCAAAAATTAGTTAAACAGCTTCCCCAGCTTCTGCCAAGGTTGTAAGTGATAGAGTTAGCATTTGGATCTGAAAATATGTGTGGATCCAATTCCTCCCCCCTCCCCCCTTTCATTTCAATGTGCTCCTCTGTGGTCTCCAGGCTGTGTTTATTTCTAATGATAACTACTTCACTTGCAGCTCTCTAAATCGGAGGATGCTCAGTCTCCTATACCATCTGCCTTTGGATTTTTTTTAAGGTTTTAAAGTAATCTTTACATTGAATATGGGGTTTAAACTCAGAACCCCGAGATCAAGAGTCTCATGCTCCACTGACTGAACCAGCCGAGCACCCCCCATCTGCCTTAGGATTTAAAGTTGGGTCTATATCCCCTATGCCCTCTTCTGCCACGATTTCACCTTTCGCATGGACACTTCTAATACCTTGGTCTCTCAGTTTATTTAGCTTCTCAATTTCAGCAAACTTTTCCCCTTTCTACCTGCGCCTCCCCACTCCAATGACACATCTTGAATCCTTTGCCTAAAATTGCTCCTCCTCGGAAATAATATATTCAGATATCCCACTTTCTGACCACACCCTATTTTTTCTCAATTTCTCCCTCTAAAGCTACCCTTCTATTTTATAAAGACCTCTGGTTCCTCCATCAGTCTACTTTCATTCTATTTATTCACCTTTTGCTGTCTTCTCTTCCTTTTATGTTTTCTACTAGTCACTTGCCGATATCCTCCACTCTCTTCTATGGACCTTATCTCGTTTCTACCTGGAAAAACCCTAAATCAACTTCTCCATGCCCACACCTGTGCTGCTTATTATTGTTGATAAAAGTCATAGAGTCTACCAAACTGGCACAAATATAAATTCTCAGGGTTCTCAGCCTCAACTGGGCTGATGGTATGTCTAGAAATCCTCCCATGGCTCTTTTGTCAGTTTTCTCTTCCATTCTTCACAAAGACTATTCAGTTTCTCCTTTCTCTTCAAATCTCTGACCCAAAACTTCACTCACAGCAGGTGACATAACCTCTTATTCTCATAGAGAAAATACTATACAATCAAATAAGAACTTCCTCAGTTCCTGGCACAAAATGAACAGTTTTCTGCAATTAAACCTACACTCTTTCTCTCCTCCAATTACAAAGGAGAGAGTGTCTCTCCAGCTACTACCTTATCTTTGTCACAGCCACATACCTCTTAGAAGAGCTGACTACACTCGTTTTCACTTCTTCCTATCACAGCCACTCCTCAATCCACTGCTATCTGGCTTCTGCCTTCCACAGAAACCACTCTTGGCAAATTCACTAATGACTTTGTTGCTAAATCCTATGGCTATTTATCAGTCCTTATTTCAGCAGTCAATGGCATTGCTGCTATTGACCTCATCCTCTCTTAAATCCTCTCTTCGCGTGGCTTTGTGATACCATATTCTCCAAGTTCTCCTCATCTGGCCTTAGCCATTTCTTCTTAGTTCCTTTCTTGTGTTCCTATAGCTACACTAATTTGTTAATTATCAGTGTTCCTTAAGGTTTCTGTCTTTGGCCTTTTCACCTCACTCTACCCACAATGAGTGTACTCTCAACCACCCACTTCTGTGGCTATAATCATCAACTCTGTATGGTAACTTGCAAAACTACAACTCTTTCCGAGATATTTCTTCTGAACTGTTTATTCAGCTGCCTATTAAATATTTATCTTTGGGTATTTCATGGTGTTTCAGACTCAACATATCTAAAACTGAACCCATTATTTGCCCCAGTGCCCCACCCTTTCAACAGCTCCCCTCCCCCTCTTGTATTCCCTATCTCTTGGAATAATGCCACCATCCCCTAGGATGTAACAGTGAGAAATAGAAACAAAGATATTCTGAAACAGAAAGGATACATTCACCCATCCATTCATCAAACAAACATGTATCAAGTGACTCCCTACCCAGTATTGTGTTAAGTACTAGGAGATGGGCTGAAAAGAGACAAAGAGGTATAGTTTCAGAAACAGAGAAAGTGCATGTCAGGCAGAGATGCAGAGAAAGACCTACACGGAAAGTTTCATTTCGCGTGTTTGATAACCAGGGGGAGAAAAGTATACATATTTCAAATAGTTGTCCTGAGACAGGATGTTACACTTAATTTGGGTGCTTTTTACATTTTTTCTTCAGCATAAAGAACCTTGATGAAGAGGGAAAAGGGCTGATTAAGGAGACAAACAGAATTGACTCATTCTTATTCTTGTTATTGGCAATTAGCTGTGTACTAACTATCTAGTTAAATCTCATACTACGATTTTGCATCATTCTTTGAAATTTATGGAGCTTTTTTTCCATTATAAAAGTGATACAGGCTATGGTTGGGGGGGGGGAGGATATATAAGAAGCCTTTTGGATGGTATAGAATTCAAAGAATAAAGTTGTGGGATTAATTCTCATTCTTTCTGAACTCCTATTCTTGGACACAAAGCAGAATACTTTTTTTTTAAACATTTATTTTTGAGAGAAAGACAGAAAGACAGAGAGACAGAGCACCAGTGGGGGAAGGGCAGAGAGAGAAGGAGACACAGAATTGGAAGCAGGCTCCAGGCTCTGAGCTGTCAGCACAGAGCCCAAAGCAGGGCTCGAACTTACGAGCTGTGAGATCATGACCTGAGCCGAAGTCAACCGACTGAGCCACCTAGGCACCCCAGAATACTCTTAATATCCAGGTGTTTTCCTAAGGGTTTGATTGCCACTGATTATCGATGAGATCCTGGGGAATTTTAGGACTATGGCTTGACTGCTGTTGGGCCTCTCTCTTAAGCTGTTTATTCAAAAGAGGTAAGTCAAGGAATTAAGTTGGGTTCTGATGCTTCATCCAGAAGTAACAGTGATGATTTTTAGGGCATATTCAGGTATGGAGAAACTAATATTTATTTTCTTCCAAATCTGAAGCCTCACACTGCAACACTGGCAGAAAATTTAATCTCAGTCATTATTGGCATTCTCAAGAAGGCCACCAGAGGTCTGCATAGTTCTGCCCCCCCCCCCCCCCCCCTTGAAGCATCAAGGAAGGTCTGCAACGATTGGCTCAGTAGTCCAGATTGGTTATTGGAGACAGCCACTGCCCCAATCTGCATGTTCTCCACAGGACAAGTGGCTTTGGCACGCGCATCTTCAGCAAGGATAAAACTCCTTATGTTCAGGGTCCAGTCGTCCCCCCATAGCGCTGTTAAAGAACATGGTACACGTTCTTCAAATCACACTATAGACCTTCACCCTCTTCCTAGCCTTCTGAAACCTTTTCTTCCTTGGTTTTCTCTAAGACACTTCCCTGTCTCCTACACACACACACACACACACACACACACACACTCATACATACACATACTCCCTGGATACTCTTGACTTCCAACAGCTTCTGCGTTGGCTCCTACCAAAATCTCTCTGACAAAGATGCAAGGGAGGGAAAGTATACAATACAAATCAATGTCTCAGAAATTAGATAACTGCCTCGTGAACAAGCAATTTGCACACTCAATGGAAATCCTCACCTGGGACCAGGATTCAATCTTTCTTATAGTGTTTTCTTTTCTCAATCCTATTATCAGAAGCAGGGATGTGCACTCAGTGCTCCAGTTCTCCTGAAGCTGTTACACAAAACCTAGGGCTTATCTCTCATTGATATTTTTTACTTGCACGAGTCATTCATTTATGAGAAACAAGAGTCTACACATCTTATAGACCAATTGCTTTATCTTGCTTAGATAAACTTATGTTAACTTAGAAAATAAAACACATTTGTTGACAGCAATTGCTCATGAGTACATTTACTACATAGGACTTTTGACTGCAAGAGATAGAAAACCAAACCAAAGTAGGTTAAGTACAAAGAGAATCTACTGGCTTACATAATTTGTCCAAGAGTTGGACATCACAAATGGATGGACCAGGGAGGGAAGGTGTCAAAATTAGTATTATATGACTTAGACTGGAATCAGAGTCCTCCACCTCTCAGGTACTATGATTAGGTCAGTGATGGTCATTTGATGGTCACCACCTCACTGGGATTTTTTTTCTCCCACCCTATCAAAAAACACACTTCTGTATCCAGTGAAAATATCCTTCAGGAGTGGAGGTAAAATAAAGACATTATTAGAGAAGAAAAACAAAAAGAATTTCTTGGCAACAGTCCTGCTCTAAAAGAATTGCTAAAGGAAGTTCTTCAGACAGGGGAATGATACCTGAAGGAAATGGGAACATCAAGAATCAAAGAACAGAAGTGGTAAATATATGAGTAAACGTAATAGACTATTCTCCTCTGGAGTTGTTTTAAAAATATTTGTTGGTTGGGGTGCCTGGGTGGTTCAGTCAGTTAAGAGTCCTGCTCTTGGTTTTGGCTCAGGTCATGACCTCACAGGTCATGAGTTCAAGCCCCGCATCAGGCTCTGTGCTGTCAGTGCAGAGACTGCTTGGGATTGATTCTCTGTCTCCCCCTCCCTCTCATGCCCCACCCCTGCTCTCACTCTCCGTCTCAAAAATAAATAAATAAATAAAATATTTTCTGGTTGACAGCAAAAATTATTAACACTGGCTGATGGGGTTTAGAATTCTAATACATAAAATGACTATAACAAAAGGGTAGAGAGAGGATAAACAGATTTATTTAGGGATAATATTTCCACATTTTACTTGAAGTGGTAAAATACTAATTCTAAGTGGACTATAAAAAGTTAATTATGATTATTGCAGTCACTAGAGCAACCACTAAAAAAAATTATACAAAGATATATGGTCATAAATAGTTAAAATGGGGGGCGCCTGGGTGGCTCAGTTGGTTAAGCGGCCGACTTCGGCTCAGGTCATGATCTCGGGGTCCGTGAGTTCGAGCCCCACGTCAGGCTCTGTGCTGACAGCTCAGAGCCTGGAGCCTGTTTCACATTCTGTGTCTCCCTCTCTCTGACCCTCCCCCGTTCATGCTCTGTCTCTCTCTGTCTCAAAAATAAATAAACGTTAAAAAAAAATTAAATAGTTAAAATGGAATACTAGAAAATGTTCAAATTAGCCAAAAGAAGGCAAGGAAAGGGAACAGAGAACAAATAATAAAATGATATACATAATTACTAGATATTATATTAGGAACATAAGAATAATTTGGAGAAACTAACTTCAGTTACCAATGTAGTATTCAGAATCACCAAAGGGTCTGAATTTAAGGTTAACTGCAGAGGACATTTAGGGATCATAGCAGCAGGGGTCAGGAGGACCTTTTGACCTAGACATAGACTTTTGATAATATCTCAGGAAGCATGGTCAAAGACAAGATTGCAATAAATTCATCATTCAACTCTATATATCTTTTATAATCCTATTATGATTTTAGGAATAGCACAACTATTCGATACTATACTCTTTTAGGTGTTGAAAATGTTAATTTGTTAAGTAGCATTTAAAATATACCATGAATGGGGCGCCTAGGTGGCTCAGTTGATTAAGAATCCAACTTCAGATCAGGTCATAATCTCAAGGTCCTTGAGTTTGAGCCCTGTATCAGGCTCTGTACTGACATCTCAGAGCCTGGAGCCTGCTTCAGATTTTGTGTCTCCCTTTCTCTCTGCCCCTCCCACTCCCCCACTCACACTCTTTCTCTCTCTCTCTCAAAAATAAACATTTAAAAAGCTTTCAAATAAAATATACCATGAATATATATACAATGGAATATTACTCGGCAATCAAAAAGAATGGAATCTTGCCATTTGCAACAACGTGGATGGAATTAGAATGTCTTATGCTAAGTAAAGTAAGTCAGAGAACGACAAATATATGATTTCACTCATGTGGAACGTAAGAAACAAAACAGATGAACATAGAGAAAGGGAAGGGAAAATAATATAAAAACGGAGAAGCAAACCATAAGAGACTCTGAAATATAGATAACAAACTGAGGAGAGGTGAAGGGTACTTGAGTGCGGGGATGGGCTAAATGGGTGATGGACACTAAGGAGGGCACTTGTTGGGATGAGCACTGTGTGTTATATGTAAGTAATGAATCTCTAAATTCTACTCCTGAAACCATTACTACACTATATGTTAACAAACTTGGGTTTAAATTTTTTAAAATAAAATAAACCATGATTTTTACACACTCATTTGGGATCATCTTAATATACTAAGACCACCCGCAAATGGAAAAAGCCTGAACCCCCTCTATTGCTGCAGGTAATTCCTTTTACTGGTAATTTACTCTGTACCTTGAACTTTTCCAACCTTGTCTTTCCAATCCACATGCAGATGACACAGGCACCCAAGGATGAAGAAATTGGGGATTTACAGAAATTGCTAAGAGACCCATCTTTTGAATCCAGTAAATCTAACTGCCATTCCTGAGTCCATCCGACGCTGCCCCAGCCTCTAAGTGTCCAAATTTGTGGCTATCTAGCATGGCTTCATACGTCAGATCCCAAGGGACTGTAAACGCTCTTCCCGCCTTCTGTTGCTAAGGGGAACTAGATCATTCCCGGCCAGCTGCGCTGCGCATGCTCGGCCGCACAGCTCGGCGGGAAAGGGGCGGGGTCTACCTGACTGTTTCGCGTCAGAGTTAAGTTCCTTAGAGAAGCGTCCTGCGGCGAGCCTCACTGAGGGGAATTAGTAAGCCTCCTTAAGTGGCTGTGTTGTCGGTCTTTATTCCTGCGCCTTACCGGAAAGGGGCTGAGAGTTTCGTCTGTCAGAGGGAGGATGAAGCGTCGGGTCGGGCCGGAGTCCTAAAGATGGTTCCTTGCGTGCGGCTTCCGCCATGTGAGAGTCGGGAACTCGGGTCAGGCCCCTGGTTGTGTTTGTCCTTTTCTTTAACCTTGTCCGCAGAGTCGGGGGATCCTTGTCCAGCATTTCCAGCGTTTCTCGCCGCCCACTGCCCCTGCGTGGTAACTGCGCTTTCGGCGTTTGGTCTCTGTCCGCGGCCTCTTTTTTTAAAACATTCATCTGATCGTACCGGTGGCTCTCGATTAAGCCGTGGTGACTTTTCAAACTTAAAAAAAAAAAAAAAAAAAAAGACATCATGGAAGTTCTTTTGCAAATAGACGTGTATACGGAATCTCAACTAAAAGAGATTGAATAGTTACTACAAAAGTTTGACTCGATGAATTGGAATATAAAATCGGGATTAGATGAAGGTGCAGTCTTTATCATTTTATTTCAGTATTTTGCCTTAGTGCACGGGGATTGAGAGTATTTTGGTTTGCATGGATTAGTGTGTGCAATCAGTAACTTCCAGCTTTCTTAGGATGCAATTTCAGCAAGAGTTGGATCACTAATAACACCTGACAGTAACTTGTATTCCTCATCACAAATATATAAGACAAGAACTTAAAATTTATAACAAGAACTAAAAATAAAATATTTATAACAAAACTGTATTAATTTTAGTCTTGACAGGATCAGGATTCAACAGTTTGCCGTTTTTTTTAAAGATTTTATTTTTAAGTAATCTCCATACCCAAGGTGGGGCTCAAACTCACAACCCCGAGATCAAGAGTTACATGGTCTACCGACTGAGCCAGCCAGGCACCCTTGCCATTTAACTTGTAGGTTGAAGCAAGAGCATTAGGGAAGTAGATGCCCTTGCTAGAATAATGAATTTGCTTCTGGGATTTTCTGTGAGTGAGCATATAACAGGTCACAATCCAAAAAGGATAGGTGAAAAGCTGTCCTCTTAACTCGTCACTGACAAAAGCTACAAGGAATTGAGCTGTATTCAGCCAGATGGCAGGAAAAACTATTTTCTGAAGGTCACTTAATCTGGCACAAATTGAGGCTTTGGAAGTCTCTAAAATACTTAACATTTGGTATATTATAGAATTAAGTATATTTCATGATTTTTAAAGTACATTTTTAAAATAATATGAATGAAATGTCTGCTGAACCCCTAAAGCTACTGATTTACAAGAGTTAAGTTCAAGGATTTTGGTGTTCAGGGACCTTTCTGATATGACCCATGTCAGCTTCTCAAATGTTATTTCCTTGCACTAGCACTCTTACTTTTTACCTTTAACAGTAACTCCGCTTCTTACAGTTCCCACGTTTGTCATTTTGCCCATGCCGTCTCTATACCTGGAATATACTTTTCATCATCCTTTGTAGACACTTTAAAACCTAGCTCAAATTTTATCTTCTAGAAGATTTCTTCCCTCTTTTCTGCTTTTTACCTTGCATACACTTAAATTGTTGTAATCATACTGTGCTAGCAGTGTATTTATAATAGAGTGTTGGGACATCCTAATCGTTCCTCTAATTCCAGTACCTAAATACTTCATAAATAGTGGCTCCCCATTGCCTGTAGAACTAAGCAAGGACATTTTAGTTTGGCTTGAAAAGCATTCAGCCTTCTGCCTCCAGCTTTTCTTTTTAATGTTTATTTTTGAGAGTGAGAGACACAGAATGTGAGCTGTGGAGCGGCAGATAGAGAGGGAGACACAGAATCCGAAGCAGGTTCCAGGCTCTCAGCTGCCAGCACAGAGACCGGCACAGGGCTCAAACTCACAAGCTGTGAGATCATGACCTGAACCGAAGTCGATGCTTTACCAACTGAGCCACCCAGGCGCCCCTCCAGCTTTTCTATCAAGATAGTAAAAAAGCTTACAGAACACAAGTGAATAAAACAAGTTTTTGCAAAGTGCCATGTATAAAGAAATAGCTATAATGCAAAGAAGTAAAATGTTAGAGTATAACTGCTTCTGGACTCATTCATTAGTCACTTTATTTTTTCTTGTGACCACACCACTAGTAAGTCCTCCAACTTTTTTCTTTTTTGAGATTATTTTAGCTATTCTAGGTTCTGTATACATTGCATATATGTTAGAATTATCTTCCAGGTTCCACAAAAACTGGGACTGATCTGTAGCTCAGTTTGGGGAAAACTGACCTAACAGTATTAAGTCAATCAACAAGCATGCTTTATTTCTCCATTTATTTATATCTTTCTTAATTTCTCTCAGCATTGTTTTTTCATTGTAGAGATCTTGACATATTTCATTAGATGTATTTGATGTTTTATGATGCTGTAGGAAATGGTTGTTTTAAAATATTTAATTGTTATAGTGAAAAGAAATGATTTTTGAATATTGACCTTCCTAAATTTACTTAATAATTTCAGCAGTTACTTGAAGATCCTTTTGGATCATGACCTGGGCCAAACTCAGATGCGTAACCAACTGAGGCACCCAGGCATCTTGGACTAAATTGTTTCTGACAAGAAAACAACTTTATTCTAATTTTTGTTCTCCTGTATGTCTTTATTCTTCAGCTGCTTTTAAGATTTTATTTTTAGTTTTCACCAGTGTAACTATAACATACATAGTTGTGTTTCCCTTTTGTATTTACCTCATTTGTGTATTCATAGAGCTTCTTGAATTTGTGTGGTTTGATATTTTTCTTTATCTGGGGGAAATTGTCCAGCCGGTAGTTCCTCAAATATTATATCTGTTGCATTGTCTGTTTTCTCTTTTTCTGGGACTCTGTGTACATCTGTAAATAGATATATTGTCATACCCCGCATGTTACTTACATTTTTTTGTAGTTTTACCCTTTTATGCATTAGTCTGAACTACTTTCTACTATTGATATAAAATTTATTAAATTCTTAATTTCCCTATTTTCCAATTCTCAAATTTCCATTAACTCTTTTTTTTTTTTTTTTTTTAATTCCAGGACTCTGCTAAACTTCTCTTTTTCTCTGTTTTCTCAAATGCGCCAAAGACCTAGCCTGATAATACCAATATTAGCCACCTGTAGGTCTGTTTTATTGTCTTTTTTCTTTTAATTGATTTTCAGTCAGTCTTATTTGGGAGTTTTTGGTTGGGGTGTACCCATACATTTTTACTGTACTGTGAACACTGTGGATGAAAAAATTTAAAGACTAACTGCACTAACTCCAGAGAGTGCTGTTTCCTGTAGGCAGGCAGACAGTTCTTACAGATTACATTAATCCTGTTGAGGCTAGTATTAGGCCTTGTTAGGGCTTATTTATTTTTGGTTTGCTTTCTTCTAGGGAGTAGTCTTTTCTCCTGGGTTGTGGTCTGTACTCCTAGCACATGATGCTCCCCTGGAGTCTCAGCTGCAAGTCCAGATCTTTACCAAGTCCCCTCTACCTTTGCTGGGCTTAAATTTCAACTTTGTTCTTAGCTCTGCAAAGCTTCTATAATCTCTTTTCAGCTCTTTAGACTCCCAGTTGCTATTTTCTGTTTCATATCTACAGAGTATTCATATGCAGTTTGGAAGTCAGCTAATACGTGGAGGAGGAGGAGGATACTTGTATGCAAATTGGGGGGGGTTATTTCTCCTTGGTTCTCACCTCTCCCTTGTGCCTCTAGAGTTCCAACTACTTTGGTGACCCAGAACTCCCAGCTCCTTAGTTCAGTATGCCTGTTTTCTGCTTGGGCTTGTTCCTCTGCCCTGGAAAGTGCCCTCAGGGGCAAAGCCTGTTAATTTTATCATTGTTTTCAGTAGGAGGGTTTATCATACTGAAGACTACTCTGTTTTGCCTAGATTTTTTTTTTTTTTTTTTAAATAAGCAATTTCTACACTCAACCTGGAGCTTGAACTCAGGACTCTGGAGATCAAAAGAGTCACATGCTTTGCTGACTGAGCCAGCCAGGCACCCCTAGATTTATCAGCTTTTTATTTATTTATGTTTTTAATATTCATTTATTTTTAAGAGACTGAGAGAGACAGAGCGTAAGCAGGGGAGGGGCAGAGAGAGAGAGAGAGAGAGAGAGAGATACGAATCCAAAGCAGGCTTTAGGCTCCGAGCTGTCTGAGATAATGACCTGAGCTGAAGTCAGATGCTCAACCGACTGAGCCACCCAGGCACCCCTATCAGCTTTATTTTTAATTCTTACCAATCTGATAAAACTTGGAGCTGAGTTGGTTTAGAAGCTGAGTAGGATTTGAATAGGCAATAATGACTTTACAAGTAGGAGAACAGTATGAGCACAATATAGTGGGGAAGAATTAAAAGATTAAGGGTAAGCAGTTTGGAGCATCAAGCTTATATAAGCCATATTGTACCAATTTTCCAGGAGGAAAGTGCATACATTCTCTGTGGAGGTCTGTTTGTATGTCTAAAAATAACTCCTAATAGCTTGTAATTTCTTTGCAGTCTCCTGTTTTACTTTAAAAATTAATGTGAATTTTGTTTTTTGCTTCATGTTATATTCCTCTTTGGTTTAAATTAAAATGTTTTAATTGGTTATTACCAAGTAGTATTAACCATCAGGAATATGTGCCACATTGATCCTAGTACAATTAATGCTCTTCAACTTATGCAGTTTAGCCCCAGTTGGGGCAGGTGAGAGACTATATTAAAAACAGGTTTCAGGGCACCTGGGTGGCTCAGTGAGTTAAGCACCCGACTTCAGCCCAGGTCATGATCCTGCACTTCGTGGGTTTGAGCCCTGTGTCGGACTCTGTGCTGACAGCTTGGAGCCTGTTTTCAGATTCTGTGTCTCCCTCTCTCTCTGCCCCTCCCCTGCTTGTACTCTGTCTCCCCAAAATAAATAAACATTAAAAAAAAAAAAAAGGTTTCAATGCTTGGCTGGCTCAGTTGGAGGAACATGTGACTTGATTTAGGGTCATGAGTTTAAGGCCCACGTTGGGTGTAGAGATTACTTAAAAATAAAAGATTTTGGGGGGGCACCTGAGTAGCTCAATCAGTTGAGCATCTGTCTCTTGGGTTCAGCTCAGGTCATGATCTCATGGTTCTTGGATTCATGCCCCACAAACTGGGCTCTGTGCTGAGTATGGAGCCTGCTTGGGAGTCTCTCTCTTATCTGCCCTCCACTGCTTGTGCATGTGCTCGCGTGCTCGCTCTCTCTCTCTCTCTCTCTCTCTCTCTCGAAATAAATAAAACTTTAAAAAAGTCTTTAATTAAAAAAATTTTTAAGTTTATTTATTTTAGTAATCTGTACACTTAACATGGGCTCAAACTCACAACCCCGAGATGAAGAGTCACATGCTCTGATTGAGCCATCCAGGCACCCCAACCTTTTAAAAAAAAAGGTTTCTAGGACTTATTTTACATTAATGTGCATCTTGTTGGAAAAGGAAGCACTGGATTTATTATTCATACATGTTTTTTGCTCTTTTTGTTTTTCCAACAGTTCTATACTGTTTGCCCCTGCTTCAGAAACATGTTATAGATTAATTAATTACACTTTCAGGGTGCTTTCCATTATTTTCATATTTGTGTGATGACTGACACGTTGGAAGGGATTCCAAGATGCAAAAGCTCATAGGTGCTTTGTTTTTGTTTTTAATGTTTTATTTTTTATTTTTATTTTTATTTATTTATTAAATTTACAGCCAAATTAGTTAGCATATAGTGCAACAATGATTTCAGGAGTAGATTCCTTAATGCCCCTGAACCATTTAGCCCATCCCCCCCACACACCCCCTGCAGTAACCCTCTGTTTGTTCTCCATATTTATGAGTCTCTTATATTTTGTCCCCCTCGCTGTTTTTATATATTTTTGTTTCCCTTCCCTTATGTTCATCTGTTTTGTCTCTTAAAGTCTCATACGAGTGAAGTCATATCATATTTGTCTTTCTCTGACTGACTAAATTTCACTTAGCATAATACCCTCCAGTTCCATCCACATAGTTGCAAATGGCAAGGTTTCATTCTTTTTGATTGCCGAGTAATACTCCGTTGTATATATATATACCACATCTTCTTTATCCATTCATCCATTGATGGACATTTGGGCTCTTTCCATACTTTGGCTATTGTCGATAGTGCTGCTGTAAACATTGGGGTGCATGTGTCCCTCAGAAACAGCACACCTGTATCCCGTGGATAAATGCCTAGTAGTGCAATTGCTGGGTCATAGGGTAGTTCTATTTTTAGTTTTTTGAGGAACCTCCATACTGTTTTCCAGAGTGGCTATACCAGCTTGCATTCCCATGTTTTATTTATTTTTGAGAGAGAGAGAGAAACAGAGTGCGAGTGGGAGAGGGGCAGAGAGAGAGGGAGGGAGACACAGAATCTGAAACACGCTCCAGGTTCTGAGCTATCCAGCATAGAGCTGGATGTGGGGCCCGAACTCACCAACCACGAGATCGTGACCTGAACTGAAGTCAGATGCTTAACCAACTGAACTACCCAGGCGCCCCGATAGGTGCTTTGTTTTTAATTTATTTTTAGACTTATCTATTTTCTTTCAGGTGAATGATAGTCTAATAGTTAATTTCCAGTGAGTTTTACTCTGCTGGTATGGGCTGGGCAGAGGCCATAAGAGCTTTTATTTTACTTCACAGGCCTGAAGGATTCATTTAATTCTTTGCTTTGTGATAAGGGATTTTAGTAAAAGCCACCAGAAAAGTGGGGAGAAGATCTCAGATGAGAGAAAAGAAGATACAAGGAACCAGTCTGTCCTTGAAAAAGGAGCCTTGGGACTGAGCAATCAAAAGGCACTTGTGGGGGCACCTGGGTGGCTCAGTCAGCTAAGCGTCTGACTCAATTTCAGATCAGGTCATGATCTCATGGTTTTCAGGTTAAGCCCTGTGTCGTGCTCTGTGCTGACAGCATGGAGCCTGCTTGGGATTCTCTCTCTTCCTCTCTCTCTGTCCCTCTCCTGCTCATGCTCTCTCTCTCTCTTTCAAAATAAATAAACATTTTTTAAAAGGCACTTTTAGTTCTTCAAAAGCTGTAAAATGGATTTTTTTTTTCAAGTTTATTTTGAGAGACAGTGCAGGCTTGAGCCAGGGAGGGCTAGAGAGAGGGGGAGAGAAAGAATCCCAAGCAGACTCTGCGTTGTCAGCTTGGAACCCAGTGTGAGGTTTGAACTCACAAACTGTGAGATCGAAACCTGAGCTGAAATGAAGAGTCCGACACTTAACCGACTGAGTCACCCAGATGCCCCTGGAATTATTTTTTAAGCCTGAATGCGCAACAATCTTTTATATTGTGATTTTGGATTTTAGCTATCTTATCTAGTTACCAAAAAGAAATCCATTCATGGGGGTGGAGGAAGGCAGGCATGAAATGTAATGGAAAAATAGATTCAAAACATATTTAGAAGGTGGGGCACCTGGGTGGCTCAGCAGCTAAGCATCTGACTCTTGATCTTGAGTCAGGTCATGATCTCATGGGTTATGAGATCAAGCCCTGCAGCAGGCTCTTTGCTGACCTTGTGGAACTTGCTTGGGATTCTCTCCCTCTCATCTGTCTCTGCCCCTCCCCACACTCATGCTCTCTGTCTCTCTCTCAAAATAAATAAACTTAAAGAGAAGAAGACCAGCAAAGAGATAGGAGAAATAGGTCTTGGAGTCATAGGATTCAAGGAAAGGGAGAATTTCAAGGATGAATGAAGGGAGTAGTCAGAGAGAGGGCAATAGCTTTAAAAGTTGGATCCTTCTGTACTGACAGCTCAGAACCTGGAACCTGCTTCGGATTCTTTGTCTCCCTCTTTCTCTGCCCCTCCTGTGCTCACGCTCTATGTCTCTCACTCTCAAAAATAAACATTAAAAAGAATTTAAATGTTGGATCCTTGAATGTATTTGAATGTTTATATGTGAAGAACCAATAAGGAGGGGAAGTAGAGTTGAAGATACAGATAATAACTGGCTCTATAGGAAGGCAGTGTTGGGGGAGAGGTAGTGAGTACAGGTATTTGGATTAACCTTGGATAGAAGACTTTACATTTCCTAAGACTATTTATTTATTTTAATTTTTTTAAACATTTATTTATTTTTGAGACAGAGAGAGACAGAGCATGAATGGGGGAGGGTCAGAGAGAGAGGGAGATACAGAATCCGAAACAGGCTCCAGGCTCTGAGCAGTCAGCACAGAGCCTGACGCGGGGCTCGAACTCACGGACCGTGAGATCATGACCTGAGCTGAAGTCATTCGCTTAAAAGACTGAGCCACCCAGGCACCCCTCCTAAGACTATTTAATAAGTTAAAAGTAAACTTGTGAGTTTGGTGGTTTATGCTATAGTCAGGCCTGGGGGAATAGAAGTGGAGAAGACTAGTCCCAGAAGAAAGCATAGATATGTCTACCAGAAAATTATACAGCAAAGCTATATTGGGGAATAGTGAATGAATGAAGGGAAGAAAGCCAGTGTTGGTTCTGTGAAGGAACCTTGAGTCCAAGCTGTCTAAAGACCTTTTGTGTTTCCAGAAACCTACCATATTTAAAAGGACTAATTTTAAAATCAGGCTCTCCATTAATTCATATTTTATTTTAGGAACCTGGATACTATTCCCCAAGAAGAAATTCATTAGTTTGGAACTAGTGGATTCCTTTGCATCAGATACTAAGATGAAAGAATCACCGATAGATAGCGAATGTGACAAAGCAGTGGCACCACAACTGGGGCAGCTGGATGAAATTAAGACAGAACCTGACAATGCACAGGTAAGTATTCTACTTTATTTTCTTTTTTCTAGAACAGCGTTTAAGTGTACATTCCAGTTATGCAGATGCTGGTTTATGGGTTTAAAATCTTTCTTTTTCTTTCTTTTTTTGTTTTTTTAAAAATATCTTCTTTATAATTTTTTTTTTTTAATGTTTATTTTTGAAAGAGACAGAGACAGAATGCAAGTGGGTTACGGGTAGAGAGAGAGGGAGACACAGAATCCAAAGCAAGCTCCAGGCTTTGAGCTCAGTACAGAGTCCGACATGGGGCTCAAACTCATGAGCTGTGAGATCATGACCTGAGCTAAAGTCGGACACTCAACGACTGAGCCACCCAGGCGCCCCTATGGGTTTAAAATCTTAAATCTTGGGGCACCTGGGTGACTCAGCCAGTTAAGCTTCCAACTCTTGATTTTGGCTCAGGTTATGATCTCACTGTGAGTTTGAGCCCCACATGTTGGGATTCTCTCTCACCCTTGTTCTCTGCTCCTCTCCTCACTCTCATACATACATGAATGTGTTCTCTCTCTCTCAAAGTAAATAAACTTAAAAAAGAAAAGAGAATCTTAAATCTTTATCTTCCCTAAAGTAGTTGGTCAAATCATATAAAGTGTATTGTGTCAAGTGCCATCACAACTATATGCAAGAATATGATTTGAGAGAAGAATAGATGGTTGGAATTGGGTGTTTGGATTGATACAAGGATTGCCTAGGGTATTATGGGCCTAGCTAAGGGTAACACATTTTTCTTTTCATTTTTATTAACTAGAAAGCATACGAGTAACTAATAGTATGTTTTTATGCTACTGACTCAATTGAAGTAGTAGAATTAGTACATTTTTAATCCTTAGAATTTTGTATTTTTTTTGTAATTATCTTACCCAAATTAGTTTCATGTTTATTCTTAAACTTTTTTAGATATATCCTAAAAAACCTATAAGTGACAAACTGATTCAAGCTGTGAGTATTCTGTAGTAGGGCCAAATTTTCCTTAGAATGTTTATATATGAACCAGCTGAAATTTCTGATGAAATAAAAAGTAAATTCAGTTTTAATTTCTTTCTTTTTTTTAAAACTTTTTTTTTTTTTTTTTTTACATTTGTTTATTTTTGAGAGACAGAGACAGAGCACAATGGGGGGAGGAGCAGAGAGGGAGGGAGACACAGAATCCAAAGCAGGCTCCAGGCTCTGAGCCATCAGCACAGAGCCCGATGCGGGGCTTGAACTTACGAACCGTGAGATCATGACCTGAGCTGAAGTTGGATGCTCAACCGACTGAACCACCCAGGCGCCCCCAGTTTTAATTTATTTCTGATATTCAGTTTAGAAATAGCCTAAAGTAAGTCAGTATCAAGTAAGGATATGACTCTCATTGACTTGGTGTCACTGGGGAATGTTGTCCATCTAGGAAGTATCTGTTGCTTCTTCAGTCTATGGACATTCAAACACATAAATCACATTTAGATAGCTTGTCTGCTGCTCTGAAACATCCTCCTCTGTAAGACTTATTTAGGCCAGTCCAACAACTTTTGTGTTGATGGTCTTTATGAAGACAGTTAGCTATTAATGACTGGAACAAGGATGGAAAATAGATGTCATTATTGAGTGTGTCTCCTCTGTTTGTAGTAGCTCCTGAAGGGCTGTGTGAACAAAAACTATTGAAGTCACATCTAGTATGATTACACATAATGTGATTTATTGGTGTTGTCAGCCAAAGGTCACCAAAAGGAGAGTGTTCACCTATGTACTATGGTTCAGTTTAATTATACAATTCACTGAACAGACTTAAACATAATTTATCATTTTCTATTGAATAACTGCTGGTTTTATACACAGTGTATTCATTATTTTCATCTCTTTTTTTAGGAGTATTGTCAAGCCCAGCAGCCCAAAACTCAGGAGAATGAACTGAAAATAAACACTACATTTTCAGACAGTGGTAATAGAATCACTTTATTCTAAATGTAATAGCCAATTTATTCTGCTTTTTTAGAATATGTTTGAATGGTGTGCATTGTTTGTTTTGGGTTTCACGTCCAGGAGAAGTAACCTCTAAATGAAAATGAAAGAATGCATACTTAATTTTATGTAAATACTAATTTTCTGCCTTCCTGTTTTGTGTTTATAGCTCCACAGTTGACTACAAGCATTCAGCTTTCTCTGACATCATCTGGCATGAATAAAATGCTTCCTTCAGTTTCAACCACAGCTATTCAGGTTTCCTGTTCTGGTTGTAAAAAAATTCTTCAGAAGGGGCAAACTGCTTATCAGAGGAAGGGGTCTACTCAGCTCTTCTGCTCCACGTTTTGCATCACCGAATACATTTCATCTGCCAGTTCACCAGCTCTTCCCAAGAAAACTTGTTCAAACTGCTCAAAGTATATAATTCTAAATTATGCCCACTTTTATTTCCCCTACATAGAGCTCGATCAGTCTTGGTTGTAATTACCTACATTTTCATTTTTTCTGAAGTAGTATCACCTTGATTTAGTGAAAGGAAGCTGCTTCTGCTTTCACTTCCTTTATTAGATTCTTCAGAAATAGTTTTTTTATTGAGAGATTTGCACAAATTAAAACATAGGGAGTTCTAGTTCTCTTCAACTTTAAATAGTGTGACTTCTGAAATTTACTTTTCTTTCTAGTTGAAATTCTCTATAAGTGGGATTGTTATATGCCCATTCTATTTTATCATTTAACTGTATAGGATGCACTAACACATTAATCATATAACAGTTTATTTGGATCTTCCAAGGTATAAAATTAATATAATGTTTCTCTTGTAATGAAGTTATTTGATTCTTTTGCAAAATCGAATAGTCACAGGTAAACATAAATGGGTAGATATCTTTTCAAGATTTCTGTGAGCTACTGTCGGGGTCTTTATTGCTAACTTTTTTTTTTTTTAATTTTTACATATGTAAGGCAATTTAGATGCAGAGAAAGGAAGTAGTACTAATTTCATAATGAATTAGTGGAAAATGTCCAGAACTTTGAACTCTACCCTGATATGTAGATCAGTGTGCTTTGAGACTCCTATCATAATATTCTGGTTTGTTAACGCTCATGAAATGCTATTGCTAAATTTTAAATGTTTTTGTTTCAGAATGAAGAAAACACATAGGTCACCAGTTTTGCTTGTAAATACAATAAATTCCTTTCAGATGTCTTATTTTGGAATCAGATTGCCATAATTTGAATCTTGCTTTCTCCATTTATGGTTATATTTTGTAACTTACAGCAGCTGTATTAGTATCATCTGGGACCTTGTTAAATAAAACCACAGAATCTCAGGTCTCACCCAGACCCACTGAATCAGAAATGCTTTTGTCTCCAGATGATACGTATATAATGCTAAAGTTTGAAAAGCACTGAGAACTTCTGTCTTAGTATTCCCATCTGTTTAATTCAATGTACATAAGAATTATGAGCATTAAATAATAGATTTAAGTGATAGAACAATACTGGTATGTAATAAGAACTCAGTAAATGTTAATTATTACTATTACTACTCTCTTAACAAACTTACAAATCCTTTTTATTGGTTGCTTCAGCTCCTTGTTTGGCTGGCACTTTGGTGTTACCCTTTGCTGCAAGTCTTAGACCCTGAAACTGACCTTTCTCTTGTGCTTTTTCAACCCTTCAATACTGTGTCTTTTTTCTTATTTGCTAAGGGCTGTAACGCACTTTTCTTCAGTCTGCTTTCTTTCTCTGCAGAAACATAAAACTGGAAGGGACCTTAGAGATCATCCAGTCCAAACATTTTCTTTTGGTTTTGAGGAAACTGAGGCCCTCAGAAGTTAAGGTATCATGTTACTATTTTGGCCCATTATACATCTTCAGCACATCTCCCAGGTAGATTGAAAAGGCTGAAACAGGAAAGATATAGTAAGTTCTCTAAGGCAGAGAAATCCAGTATGAGCAAAAACAAGGAACAAGTTTTACTTTCTTTGGAATACAGAATTTTTTTTGATGCAAAATACTATTGTATACGTTGGTGAAAAGGTGGTAGTGCTTAGGCTAGGAGAGTCCATCCATTTTTCAGAGTAACCTGTGCTTGTTTTGAAATTTTTTTTCCTTCACATTTATTAGCATCTTGCATTAATACGTAGTTCTCAAGTTTTAGCTAATTATCAGTCCTTGTTGAAGTTTCTTTTATAGCAGTGATTTAAAATCTGTTTTGAGTTATTGCAATCTTTATTCTGTTTTATGAACCAAATGAAAGTTAGCTTTGAAAATGACATTTTAAATTATGTTAGAGAAGACTTCTTTTGAAGAACTGTTGTTTCTGCACCTTAGTATCCCAGGTGGAACCAACCAGAGATCCTGAAAGCAACCAACAGAGTTCAGAATATCCCTGTGCACTAATGCTGTAACACTTATATATATAGGAAAGTTGTTCAGTCTGATGCTTAAGAGTTAGTTTAAGCTAATTGTAGGCACTTTTAAGAAAATTCATTTTTTTATTTTTTATGTATAAGGCCTTAGTAGATTAGAAACCAGCAATCTAGTATACTGGTAGCAGTAAAAACCAGTAAGCGTTTTCAGACTTCATGCTTCTGCTGATGCAGTTTCTTCTGCCTCCCTTTCTATCTGGCTAATTTCTGTCTTAAAGGTCTGCCTCCAATATCTTTACCTTTTGTCTATTCGCACACCATTCCATCCTCTCTTCCTAACTCCCAACCACTTGGAGTAGTTGTTCCATGGTCTGTGTTTCAGTAGTGTTCATAATTCCCACAATATTAATCATAGCATTAATGTTTTAAAAAATTGATATTGCCCCAGTTAGACTGTGAACCTCTTGAGATTAGGAACCAGATCATACTCCTGTTTATATTCCCAATGCCTAAACACTACCTGGCACACAGTGAAACCTAGAAAAATTTTTGTCAAATGAAATACAAGGATAGCACAACTCAGATACTGCATTTAGAACTGTGTCTTAAACCAGTAAAATGACTGATTGGGGATCATGAAATGAACCTGTTATTTTTGGTACCATTTGTTTAAGAGGCAGAAAGATCATAATACACTAAAAATTTGTAAATGTTGAAGTGTTAAAATAGTGCTGATTTCAGGAGTATTTCATCTGGATAATTATTACACTGAATAATTGATATTCTGAAGGTTCTAAGTAGCCAGATATCTTGGCAGTCCTCAAACATTCTGGTCCCTGGACCCCTTTACACTCTTAAAAATTATTGAAGAGACAGAGCTTTAGTTCATAGGTTATATCTACTAATATATACTGTGTTAGAAATTAAAATGGAGAAATTTTTAAGCTCATTATTTAAAAACAGTCATTTAAAAATAATAACTCAGTGCATGTTGACATAAATAATATTTTTTAAAATTCATTTTAGAGAGAGAGGGGCAGAGAGAATCTCAAGCAGCGTCCATGCTGAGCATAGAGCCTGACGGGCTCAGTCCCACAACCCTGGGATCATGACCTGAGCCAAAATCAACAATCAGACACCCAATTGACTGAGCCCCCCAGATGACCCTACATAAATAATATTTTTTAATGAAAACTAGCCATATATGTTTTTTAATTTGATGAGAAGAAATGTTAAGAAAAATTTAGTAAGCATGATTTTATTTTGCAAACCACTTTAATGTCTGGCTGAGTTTTCATATCTGCCTTTGTATTCAGTTCATTGGAAAATGTTTTAGCTGAAGTGTGAAAAAAAACTGATCCTACAAATATGTAATTGGAAAAGGGAAGAGTGTTTAAATAGCCTTTTAGATTTTGTGGTGCTCTTCTGTGACACTCCACCCAAGTATTGTTAAAGGTTATTTGGAATGTAGAATCTGAAACCATATCAAAAATTTTTTGTACTGTTTGGTTAAAATTCATTGGTCTTGTTAGGTTACAATCATTGGTCTATCTGTACTTTGAATTTTTTTTTACCCATAAATGAATGATTTTTGTTACCTGGTATAATAATTTGGAAAATAATGGTTCACTGAGTTATGCAGATCTTCTAAATGTTAACATATTTCTTTATGCAATATTTCAAAAATCACATTTGCTAAAAAAAAAAAAAAAAATCACCACCCCCAAAAATAATCCTCATCATCACTACTAATCTCATCAGGAAAGTTTAACTATTGGGAAGCAATCAAATTGGAGGTGGCAGATTTTCCAAAATTCTAATTTTCTTTTCTTTTTTTTTTTTCAGCTTATTTATTTATTTTGAGAGTGAGACAGCATGAGTGGGGGAGGGGCAGAGAGACTCCCAAGCAGGCTCCACACTGTCACCATACAGTCTGATATGGGGCTCAAACTCACGAAACTGTTGAGATCATGACCTGAGCTGAAACCAAGGGTCCGATGCTTAACTGACTTGCTTAGTCAATGGCTTAACCGTACCACCCAGACACCCCCAAAATTCTAATTTTTCTTTTTTTCAATTTTTTTTTTTTTAATTTATCTTGAGAGAGCGTGAAAGGGGGAAAGGCAGGGAGAGAGGGAGACACAGAATCTGAAGCAGGCTCCGGGCTCTGAGTTGTCAGCACAGAGCCCGACACAGGGCTCAAACTCACAAACCATGAGATCATGACCTGAGCTGAAGTCGGACGCTTACCTGAGCCATCCAGGCACCTCTGAAAATTCTAATTTTCAATGAAAGCTCAAATTTTATCATTGGCAATGAATACTGCCAGTTTATCTTGAAGTTACAGTCTTACTTTATTCATTTTTGAGAAAATATTTACCAGATACTCACTTCTGGATAATAGTTTGTTCTTTCAAGTGAAAATATGTTCCACAAAAAAAGTAGCTACCTTAGGTTGTAACTGTTAACATTCCCACATGATATTCTTTGAGGCGGCCATCATACTTTAGTGTGCAGGGGAAGATCTTTATGCCTGTGTCCCATTTCATCACAGAATACTGAAAAGAGGTTGTCAAGGGTGAAGTTTAATAAAGTAAATTGAGGGGCGCCTGGGTGGCTCAGTCGGTTAAGCGGCTGACTTCAGCTCAGGTCATGATCTCGCGGTCCGTGAGTTCGAGCCCCGCGTCAGGCTCTGTGCTGACAGCTCAGAGCCTGGAGCTTGTTTCAGATTCTGTGTCTCCCTCTCTCTGACCCTCCCCCGTTCATGCTCTGTCTCTCCCTGTCTCAAAAATAAATAAAACGTTAAAAAAATTAAAAAAAAAAAGTAAATTGATTTTTACAGTGAATGTATGGCAGTGAATAACAAATACTAGGACATTTTGGTGCAAGTGCCTTAATTTGCCTAAGGCTCTGGCAAACGTTTTTATCCAGCATTTTTTTTTCCCTCCCAGCTTATTAAGGTGAAATTCACATAACAAAAAGCCATTGCAGTAATGTTTAGTATACTCAGGGTGTCTAATTCCAAAATATTTCTGTTCTCCAAAGTAAAATGTTCTGTCTCTACCAGTCTGTCTTCTTGCTGGGGATTTATCTTTTCTGGATATTTCATATTAATGGAATCATACAACATATGACCCTTTGTGTCTGGCTTTTAGCATAAGGTTTTCAAGGTTTATCCATGTTATAGCATGTATATCAGTACTTTGTTCTTTTTTACAGCTGAATAATATTCCACTGTATGGATATATCACAATTTGTTCATCCATTCATTCATTGGTGAACATTTGGGCTGTTTCCATCTTTTAGCTTTTTTTTTTTTTTTTACATAAACTCCAGGCCCAACGTGGGGCTTGAACCCACAATTCAGAGATTGCATGCTCTACTGATGGAGCCAGCGTGGCACCATCTTTTACCTATTTGAAATAGTGCTGTTAGAAACATGCATGTGTCTATCCTTTTTTGAGTACTCCTTCACTTCTTTGGGGTACATATCTAGGAGTGGAATTGCAGTGGCCCATTGTTGATTTTACACCATCACTTGAAATGTTAACACAACGAGAAAGACAAATCACATTTTAATATGAAAATAGTTTTGATTTGTGAACCCCTTGAAAGTCTCTGGAGGATCTCTGGAATTTTGTAGACTGTACTTTGATATATTTTGTAGATTCCAAATTTGGTGAGGAATGAATATGTGATTTCTCATCATCATTTTGTTATGACTAGCACTAACTAATACAGACTAGGTAGTCCTCAAAACTACGCTCTCAGATGTGCTTTGTAGTCCCTACTTTAGGGGCACCTGGGTGGCTCAGTTAAGTATCTAACTTGGGCTCAGGTCATGATCTCATGGTTCGTAATTTCAAGCCCCGCTTCTGGCTCTGCGCTGACAGCTCAGAGCCTGGAGCCTGCTTCAGATTCTGTCTCTCCCTCTCTCTCTGCCCCTCTGCAGCTCATGCTCTCTCTCTCAAAAAAAAAATACTACAAAAAAATTTATAGTCCCTACTTTATAGATGAGGGAATTAACATTTGAGAGTATAAATGACTTATCCATCACTACTGAATGTAAGTCCTAGAACTAAATACCAAAGGTTTTCTTATTTCAAGGCTATTACTGCTGCTGCACACTCCTCAAGTAGGTGAAACGGGAGAGGGTTACTTGAGAGTGTGCTTTAACTTATAAAAGTGTTTAATAGTGCCCTTGTTTTTATTTTCAGAGACATTTTAAATCTAAAGGATGTGATCAGTGTCCAGCTGGATGACTCTAGCAAAAATTTTTGCAGCCAGTCTTGTCTTTCATCATATGAAGAAAAAAGAAAAGCATTTGTTGCCATATGTACTAATAACATTTTAACCAAGTGCAGCATGTGTCAGAAGACTACTGTTGTAAGTTGCAATTTTTTTTTAAACTTTAGGGATTCTGATTATTTTGCTTAAATATTAGCATTTTTAGTGAATTCTTTTAAATCCTAGGTTCAGTATGAAGTAAAATATCAGAATGTGAAACACTGTCTTTGTAGTAATGCCTGTTCTTCACTCTCACTTGAACAGCCTCCTGTGATCTGTTGTGAGAACTGTAGGGCTTACGATCACACTGTCTAGTCTGTTGCATATACTTCCAATGAAAGGCCAGTCCCATTACTTTATTAGTTCAAAGGGTATGACAGCATATAAGCAGGTAAAAATAAAGACCTGTTGCATAAGGACCACTCCACTGGAATTTGCATGGGACTAAATGAAAAATCCAAGATTGAGTTCCTTCCATTAGTTTGCTTGTGAGTGGTTCCACTTCAGGAAAATGTGGGGATTAGATTTTAGTACCATTGGGAATAGTTTCAGTTGGCAACACATTGAAGGAGATGAAATGAAAGACTTCTGACAGTTCCTCTTACATAGCAATTCGTGATAAATGCTGTATGGAGATTTTCCTAAAATATCTCAGGATGATCATCTGCCTTGAAAAAAAGCCACACAGATAGAAGCTTGTTTATAAACTGAGATTAGAGATAGCAGAAATAACAATAGCCTACTGGTCAGTAAGACTCAACCACAAAGGTGTTTTTAATTCTGTTTTCGTAAACCCTAAGCAAGGTTTAAAATGAATCAAGAATGTCACAGGTTTATCTGAATCTGTGAGAAATAATCTTCTATTTCTGGTGGGAGAGCCTTTGGTGGTTGGTTCTGAGAGCAGAGAAGCTGGTTCTACTTTGGTGGACTAAATGAGATTAACACAATTAGTGGTTTGAGCCCCTGTCATGAGGTGGGACTGTTGTCTTGCTTGTTCAGATGATGCTTTGAGACCCAACTCCCTATCTATGTAAATTCTTCCTTAAAAATAAGCAATTGAAGATGGGATTCTCAGCAAGTCTGAACAATTCAAATAGGTCATTTATGAGCCACCTTTTATCTATGGCAGAATGTCCACACCATAAGAGTATCTTGCCTTTGGACCAGAAATGGGAGAATGGAAGGCATGGGAGCCTTCTGAAGGCAAGAAATGCCATTCCATCTTTTCATTCTTTATCAGGCACACTCAATAAATAGGCCCTGTCCTGTTTTTAAGAGCCTGTTTTGAGTACCTAGTTACTCAGCCTATGTGATGGGGTAGGGCTGATTTGGGTAAAGGAGTTTAAAAAGCACCATTTAACACTACACCCTGCATATAAGATATTATTGTAATAGTGATAATGGAGAAAATCCATATTGTTAGTTAAGTGTAATCCAGAATTAGACAAGCAAAAATAATATAAAAACGGGGACAAAACATAAGAGACTCTTAAATACAGATAACAAACTGAGGGTTGCTGGGGGGGTTGTGGGTGGGGGGATGGGCTTAATGGGTAAGGGGGCATTAAAGAAGACACTTGTTGGGATGAGTGCTAGGTGTTACACATACGGGGTGAATCACTGGAGTCTACTCATGAAATCATTATTGCACTATATGCTAACTAACTTGGATGTAAATTAAAAAAAAAAAAGATTTAGAAAATTGTTCAAATCTATGAATCTAAAAACGGGGTGACTTTTTTTAAGTGGATTGTTTTATATAAATATACTTTGACCACATTGTTTTCCCCCCACATCTTCTTAATAGAGTAAATTAATTATTACTTTTCCCATATGAATAATTAACTACAGATGATACGTAGTACTATTATTACTTGATGTTAAATATTGATGAATTGTTAGGGGTGTCTCAGTATAAAAAGTCATACTAATAAAGGGTAAAAGAATTTTCAAAGTTAGACTCTGTTTTTTGTTTCATTATTCCTTTGCCAATATCCTGTTCTTTCACAGAAGAAAACCTATATATTTTCAATTGTCTTTGTACTTTATGTCCCCCAAAGCAGTTCTTTTTCACCATTGCCATAGTCCAGGAATGAGGATTCCTCTTTCAGTAGAAACAATAGATGGTGAACCTCAGTTTATATCCTTTACCTTTGTACACTTACTGAATGCACTATATTCTATACATCTTACTGCTTATGTGCTGTCTTCTCATAATATGCTTGCAATTTTTACCATGAAGTTAGCCTAGAAAAACAGTAATTCTCACAGCATGTTATAACTTAATTAAGCACCCTTTTCTGGCTCCTCCTTAGCACACATAAAAGGCTTCCCTGAGTTTATATCCAAAGTGGAATTGAGAAAAGAGATATAATTTTAAGGCTTTTATTTATGTATCCAGTTGGCTTTGATTGCCTGGATTGAGGAACATTTTCTGTGACCTCCTTCTTCATTGCTTGCGTATATATTACTGCTGCAACTAGTATATATCTGAGACATAACACAAATAGTTATATTTTGGATTGATCTGTTTCCCTCATTTTAGTCATTGTAATCCTTAGTGCCTTTTTTTCCTGGCTTTTAGGAAAGTGTAAAACAGGGCTTCATCATCATTACTTATTATATTTCAGCTAATAGCAGTAATGGTGGATATGTTTTGCTTGTTAACAATATATATCATATACCGGGAATATGAATATTACTTTAATCTCTAAACAGAAACCAGCCAAAACACTTACATCTGTTCTTTGCAAATCATTGAAGCCCTCAGATGAAATGATTGAGACCACCAATGACTTGGGGAAGACAGACCTCTTCTGTTCTATTAATTGTTTCTCTGCTTACAATAAAGCTAAGATGGAATCTTCTACAGGTAATGTTTATTTAGCAGTTATCAGAGGATTAGAAACTATTGAAGAATATTACTGCTTTCCTTTAATTTATAACCTTGATTTATCTCAAGGTTAAGTTTTTGACTTAAAAATCAAAACAATGCAAAACTTGTTGCAAAAAAAAGTTTCCAGTAGTTTATGTAAAAGAAAATCTACTTCACCACCAGAGACTTTATTTATGAAAATCGTTGTATTAGAATATAGAATTTTGTACTCAACTCTGCTTTGTAAAAGCAAGGCTAGTAGTTAGTTACATTTTTTACAGAAGTAGAGCTAGTTGGAAATAGTTTGAAGTTCACTAGTAGAAAAGCACTAAGTAACCCAGAGCCAACTTTGTATTCCATCAGAGAGCCTCCTATAGAACCATTGGTGCTATTTACATAGATAATAAAGTAAATGATTCTCCTGGGGCTTATACAGCATGTAAACTGGCTTATGATGGAAATCTCTGCACTGTTAGCTTAGAAACCAGTCTAGCTCCATTCATGTTGAGGGTTAAGAATCTTGGAGGTGTTAGAAATGATACCCATTAGGAGATTCTATAGGAATCTCTTTTCTCTTCTTTGTGGGTAATTTCATGTAAAGATTTGCTTGAAATTTCAAGCAAATGGTGTATAAAGAACTAAGAAATTGTATGCAAAGATAAAATATACAAAATAATAGAAAATGTAAATTATCAGTTTAAGGTTATTAATGTGTTATCCTAAAGAACCTACCTATTCCTTAGCCTTACTTCATATCCAGCAATACCTTAAGCTATTAGATATTTCCATTGTTGTTGAAATAACTTGTTATTAAATAATGCTTTCTGATTGGTTCTGCCTGGTTTTTGAGAAATCTTCTTATTTTTATCAGTAAATGTTTCCATGGTACATGATGCTTCAACGGGGCTCTTTTCTCCAAAGAAAGATACAACTCCAATTATAAGCAATATAGTGTCACTGGCAGATACTCATGTCTCCCTACCCATCATGAACTCTGATGTCTCACAAGGTAAAATTGATAATAAAGATATTTGACATATACACTGTTTTCCCATCCTTGATGAATCTATCTATTCTAAGTTTGTTTGTTGTTGTTGTTTTAAGTTTTTTTAATGTTTGTTTATTTTTGAGAGAGAGAGAGAGAGAGAGAGAGAGACAGAGTGAGAGCACGAGCAGGGGAGGGACAGAGAAAGATGGAGACACAGATTCCAAAGCAGGCTCCAGGCTCTGAGCTGTCAGCACAGAGCCCAATGCAGGGTTCAAACCCACGAGCCGTGAGATCATTACCTGAGCCAAAGTTAGATGCTTAACCAACTGAGCCATCCAGGCGCCTCTATTCTAAGTTTGTTTTTGTTGCCTGATACGAAATAAGCAATTGTGGTTTATGATGCTATTTTGTAGATTATAGTATAAGATCTTGAATTGATGATACTCTATTTTATTTTAGCAGATACAGTTTCTTCAGTAACAGCAAATGTCATTGTAGATGTAAGTTTTGTTCCTAATATTTTTTGATACTGTATTTTCTTTGTTAAGTATATTTGTGTGTATATACACACAATTCATATATATACATATATATGACCACATTCATTCCTGTTTTCATCCTAGAACTCAAAAAAGTTGAGCAATAAACATCTTTTGGTACTCATATTCAATTTCCCAAGTCTCAGGTCTGACTTGAAATTATTAAGAATATTTAAACATAAGTATTATTAGTCATAGTTTTTCCTTTGGGTTCTTTATTACCTTTTTCAATACTATAGTCCTATGAGCAATAAAAATTATTTTTATTACAATTACATACCAAAAGATTATTTGAACATTTTTTTTTTAATTTTGAGGGAGAGAGAGAGCATGCATAAGCAAGCAGGGGAGGGGCAGACTGTGAGGGAGAGGGAATCCCAAGCAGGCTCTACGCTGAAGAGGGGCTCGACAGGGGGCTCCAGCTCACGAACCATGAGATCATGACCTGAGCCAAAACCAAGAGTCAGACACTTAACCAACTGAGCCACCCAGGCACCCCAAGATTCTTTGAACATTTAGTGTTGAATCTAGATCACAACTTTACATTATAAATAATTGTTAATGTTTCCCCCTAGTGGAGCTCGTGTTGCAACGTACCTATTCATTTTCTTGTGTTATTAGAATAGATATGTTTGATATTTTAATCATTTGATAACTGTTCAAACAAATGTTTTTGTTTTTTTCTCCCAAACATTTCTAAGAGTTTACCCAGTGAATCAAGTACTGCTGTTGCTAATAATAGTGTTGAACAGCCAAGCCTTTCACCATCTTCATCAATATCCAGTCAGAATGCAGTTGGCTCCAGTGTAGAAGTACAGAAAGATCAAGTGTCAAACCAAGATGCTACATACAATATGAAATCTGTGAAAATAAGTGATGGACTATGTCATCCAAAATTTACATCCAAAGTACTAAAAGTTAAAGATAAATCACGAAGTATTAAGAAATCTTGGTGTTCAAATTTCCAGCATTTGAAAAGCAGTATTAAAAAGGATGTGACATTCTGTTACTCATGCCAGTTGTTCTGCCAAAAAAATTTTAGTTGTGGAGGAGAATCATTAGCAGCCCAAGGAATTTCTAATTGGAAAAAGACTCTGGAAAAATTCAGAAAGCATGAAAAAAGTGAAATGCATTTGAAGTCATTGCAGTTTTGGAGGGAATCCCAGTTTTGTGATGAAGCTGTCAATGATAATTTATCTATTCATTCAAAACAGATGGAAGGAAATAAAAAGTACCTACAGCTTATAATTGAAAATATTTTATTTCTTGGGAAGCAGAGTTTATCATTAAGGGGAAATGATCAGTCGATTTCAACTGTGAATAAAGGCAATTTTTTAGAATTGTTAGAAATCAGAGCAAAAGATAAAGGAGAGGAAGTATTCCGACTTCTGAATTCACAAGTTGACTTCTATAATAGTACACAAATTCAAAATGATATTATTGAAATAATAAAGACTGAAATACTGCAAGATATTGTGAATGAAATCAATGTCTCCCCAGCTTTTTCAATAATATGTGATGAGACAACTGATAGTGCCACTAAAGAACAGCTTTCCATTTGTGTAAGATACCCACAAAAAATGTCAAAGGCTGTCTTAATAAAAGAAAGATTCTTGGGTTTCATAGATGTTGAAGAGATGACTGGGACTAACTTACATAGAACTATCAAAACTTACCTGCAGCAAATTGGAGTTGATTTGAGTAAAATATGCGGCCAGTCCTATGATAGTACCATGAATTTGAGGGGAAAATTTAATAAAGTTGCAGCAGAATTCAAGAAAGAAGAGCCAAGAGCTTTGTACATACATTGTTATGCCCATTTTTTGGATTTAGCAGTAATTAGGTTTTGTAAAGAAGTAAAAGAACTCCGAATTACTCTAAATACTCTCAGCTCTTTGTTCAACACTATTCATATGTCTGGGGAAATGTCTGCACATTTTCAAAATACTTGTAAACTAGGTCAAAACAAAACATGCAAGAAACATACATCACAATCATGTTGGACAGCCCATGATCGTATGTTACTATCAGTGATCGAGGGTCTTCCAGAGATTATTGAAACACTGGAATTTGTAGCAACCCATTCTTCAAATACAAGTTTGGCTGATGAATTGAGTGATTTGTTAACATTGGTTTCCAAATTTGAATTTATCTTTTGTTTGAAATTTCTTTATCGAGTGTTAAGTGTTACAGGAATTCTTTCCAAAGAGCTTCAGAGTGAAACCATAGATATTTTTTCATTGTCTTCAAAAATAGAAGCAATTGTGGAATGTTTATCATCTGAAAGAAATGACGTCTATTTCAAAACTATCTGGGATGGAACAGAGGAAATATGTCAAAAAATAACCAGTAAAAGTTTTGAAGTTGAAAGACCTTCTTTTCAGAAAAGAAGAAAAATTCAGAAAACAATAGATCTTGGCAATTCAGATAGTACTTTTTTTCCTACCTCAACAGAAGAACAATATAAAATTAATATTTATTACCAAGGATTGGACACTATATTAAATAATTTAAAATTATGTTTTTCAGAGTTTGATTACTGCAAAATGAAGCAAATTTCAGAACTACTATTTAAATGGAATGAACCGTTAAATGAAGCAACAGCCAAACATGTCCAAGAATTTTATAAACTTGATGCAGACATCATCCCAGAACTTAGATTTTATCGGCAATATGCAAAGCTTAACTTTGTCATAGATTATGATTGTATCAACTTCATCAACCTTGGCTATTTGTTTATCCAGCATGGTCTTCACAATAATATTCCTTGCATATCAAAGCTGTTACATATTGCTTTGTCTTGGCCAGTTACTTCAAGTGCCGAAAACTCATTTTCTACACTGCCTCGTCTTAAAACATATTTATGTCATACCATGGGACAAGAGAAGCTTAGTGGCCTAGCCCTAATGGCTATTGAGCAGGAATTGGTAAATAAACTGATGGAACCTGAAAGACTCAGTGGGATTGTGGAAAAGTTTATCCATCCAATGAAAGAGATGTAACACTTGCTAATTTGAGTTTTACCTAAAAGAATTTTGTATTTCTGCTGGAATGTTTGTTTTTATTTCAAAATTTTATCTCCTAAGAAAATTTTTTTTTCACCAGAACATGTAACATTCACTTGATTCAAAATTCAAAAACCAGAATGATGTACAGTGAAAAGTCTCCTTCCCTTTTTTTTAGTACCCAGTTCTCCCTGTAGTGTTGTCTGTTTCTCAGATATCTTTCTGGAGATATTTTTCATAGATCATACTCTGCAGTGCACACTGTTCTTCAACTTGTCTTTTCCACTTAACATATTTTTGAGATTGTCCCATATCAGTACTTAAAGGGTTTCTTGATTTTTTTTCATAACTGCATAAATTTTCATTGTATGGATGTACCATAATATATTTTCATAGTTCCTAATGACAAACATTTTAATTCTTCACAATATCTTGCCATTATACGTAATGCTGCATTTAATAATGTTACACATAGGTCATATTGCACATGAGTGAGTTAACTCGAAGATAAAATTTTAAATTGGAATTACTAGGTCAGAAAATTTATACATTTTTATTCTTGATAGATAACTGGCAAATTGATTTCTATAAGAATTATGCCATGCATGATGCCACATCACCAACCATATGTGAGATTGCCTATTTCCTTCAATCTGTATAAACATTGTTCCCAAACATTTTGGTTCTTGCCAGTCTGTTATTAATCCCAGTGGAACTTTGCATTTTCACTTAAGAAGAAGGTTGGGTATCTACTTGACCCATTTATATTTCCTTTTCCTGTGAACTGTCCTGTTTAAATATGGCTGTGGTTTTGGTTGACACAAATAGCTAAATGATACAATATAAATTCTTAATCTACTTTATGAAAATATTACTATTTCTTAAATAATCAGAAAGGATCTTTTTTCTCATTATACTTTATAAAAGTTCAGGGGCTAAAGGAAAATGTGTCCCTCAAAGATTTGTAAGAATTTAGTGGTAGATGTATCTGGGCCTAGAATTTTATTTGTTTTAGGAATATTTCTCTGCCACTTTCCCCTTGCTGTTTCTCATCAATTCTTATTTGTAATTTTTCTAGAAAGAGCATCCATTTTATTTAGGCTTTTTTAAAAATGTATTTACTCAGAGGTATAGAAAGTATTTTAATTTTTTCTATAAACTATACTTTCCTCATTGATCTTCTATATACTTTTTTGATTAGGCCAAAGTGATTTATTTACTTGTTTTTCACACATATTCTTAGATTTACTTATCAGCCCTGCCTTTTAATAATACTATGGTTGATTTTTTTTGTTGTTATGGTTGATTTTAACATAAAAATACGAAGAGTGTAACAGGTAACATTTAATCCTGTTAAATCCTAACATTTTACCATGCTCCAGATTTTTTTTTTTTTTTTTAAGTTTATTTTGAGACAGAGAGTGGGGAGGGTCAGAGAGAGAGAAAGAGATAGAATCCCAAGCAGGCTTCTCACAGCATGGAGCGTGATACAGGCCTCTGTCTCACGAACCATAAGATCATGATGAAATCAAGAGTTGGATGCTCAACCAGCTGACCCACCCAGGCACCTCCAAGCTCCAGATTTTTATTTCAGAAATAAAATATTACAGATGAAGTTGAAGCTCCCTTGCAAATCTTTTACTGAGAGCATTCCTCTTCTGTTTTCCCCAGAGGCAACAATTATTTGTTGTGCTTCTTTACATGCATGTCTAATTTTATACTTGAAAGATAGCCTTGTTTCATACTTATAAACTTAATATAAAACTATGTAAGTTGCATTGTATGTATCTTTCAGCAATTTGCTTTTTTCACTCAATGTTGTTTTTGAAATTTATACATGAATTTCTAGTTCATTTACTTTAACTGCTGAATAATATTCTATTATATGAAATACATGTTCATCCTTTCTCTTTTTAATTTTTTTTTAATGTTTTTATTTTTGAGACAGAGACAGAGCATGAGCGGGGAAGGGGCAGAGAGAGAGGGAGACACAGAATCTGAAGCAGGCCCCAGGCTCTGAGCTGTCAGCACAGAGCCTGATGCGGGGCTCGAACTCACAGACTGTGAAATCATGACCTGAGCTGAAGTCGGACACTTAACCAACTGAGCTACCCAGGCACCCCATCCTTTCTCTATTTAAAGGGACAGTTTATACTCTCTGATTTTGCACTTTTATAATACACCAATGAACATTTATATATGTGGTATGTGCACATTCAACAAATATTCTTTGAGCAAGTACTATATACTTGACATTGTTCTAGCTGCTGGAGATCCAATGAGAGAATAAAATAAGGCCCTAATTCCAATGAAAACTTAGCATTCTAATGTGGAAATCCAAGAAAGATACTAGAAGAGGTTGTTCACCAGTTCTTTATGTAGATAGATGATAATACAGAAAAGAAAGTGCTTAGTGCTATGAAATTTCCTCTGAAGTCACCTTTGTCTACCATGTGTTTTTCTCATTTTCATTATTTTCTAGCTGTTTATAGTTGTAGTTTGTATATCGTCCTGAAACCAGGAATTAATTTTAAGAGGTTAGGCTTCTTTTTTAATATTCAAATGTTTTGGATTTTACTGTGTGTGTGTGTGTGTGTGCGTGTGTAGTCTGTAAAGTCAGTAACAAAAAACCTAGACCTGAAAAAGGAAAATACAGTAACTAAAAGAGCTATCTATTTTGAGTAGCTGCTATGCCATTTAGTGTTTTCTCAGTGCTTTACACATGTTATTTCATTTAGATCTCTCAACAACCTGTTATTTTACAGAGAAAACGACAAGAGGTTATGGATCACACATTGGTAAATGGTGAGTCCAAGATTAGTGCCCAGGCAGTGTGACTCCACAGCCCATGTTCTACTACTTCTTACATAAACTGTTATCAGAAATATTACTAAATAAAGGATTACCAGAAATGCATTAAATAGAAGATCACAGAAATAGTATACTTTTTAAAAGTTTTTTTTAACATTTATTCATTTTTTTAATATATTCATCATAACATTCATTTTTGAGAGACAGAGTGTGAGCAGGGGAGGGGCAGAAAAAGAGGGAGACAGAATCCAAAGCAGGCTCCAGGCTCCAAACTGTCAGCAAGCTCTGTGCTGTCAATGTAGAACCCATTGTGGGGCTCAGTCTCAACAGCCTCGAGATCATAATCTGAGCCAAAGTGAGATGCTTAGCTAAGCTACCCAGGCGCCCCCACAATTAAGTGTTTTCAACCAAGGTATAAAAATTTAAGAAAATTATGAAAGCTATAACCATTAGAAAAGCTCAGATAAGTGAATAAAAGATTTGAAAAGATCAGTAATTCAGGAAAGCATTAGAAATTAAAAGGCAGTGGGGCGCCTGGGTGGCTCAGTCAGTTGAGCGTCCGACATCGGCTCAGGTCATGATCTCGCGGTTTGTGAGTTTGAGCCCTGTGTCGGGCTCTGCTGACAGCTCGGAGCCTGGAGCCTGCTTTGAATTCTGTGTCTCCCTCTCTCTCTGACTCTCCTCCACTCACACCCTTTCTCCCCTTCAAAAATAAACATTAAGAAAAAAAATGAAAAGGCAGAAAAGGCACTTCAAAAGTGAAAACTAAACTAGAAGGAAGTCCAAAGTGAATACGACACAATTAATACCTAAGAAAAAGTTTGGAGGAGCACCTGGGTGGCTCAGTTAAGCATCTGACTCTTGGTTTTGGCTCAGGGCATGATCTCACGAATTGTGAGTTCAAGTCCCATATTGGTCTCCATTTTGACAGTGTGGAGCCTGCTTGGAATTTTCCCTTGCTCTCTCTGTCTCTCAAGTTAAGTAATTAATAGGATGGAAAGGAAGAAAATGTTTACAATCAAGACGAGACTTTGAAGGGTGCCTGGGTGGTGAGCATCAGTCTGACTTTGGCTCAGGTCATGATCTCACAGTTCATGAGTTCAAGCCCCACATTGGGCTCTGTGCTGTTAGCACAGAGTCTGCTTTTAGAGCCTAAGTTCCCGACTCTTTCTCTGCCACTGACTCACACACTCCCCCGCTCTCAAAAATAAACAGGGGCGTCTGGGTGGCTCAGTCAGTTAAGCATCTGACTTCAGCTCAGGTCATGATCTCGTGGTTCGTGGGTTCGAGCCCCACGTCGGGTTCTGTGCTGACAGCTCAGAGCCTGGAGCCTGCTTTGGATTGTGTCTCCCTCTCTCTGCCCCTCCCCTGCTCACACTGTGTCTCTGTCTCTCTCAAAAAATGAATAAACATAAAAAATAAAAATAAACATTTAAAAAGTAAACATTAGAAGACAAAAGACTTTGAAAAGATTCAAGAGAAACTGTTATCAAATATAGAAGACTTGATGTCCATATAAAAGGAATCTTCAAAGAAGAAAATATTTAATGTTTATTTTTGAGAGACAGAGCCCAAGCAGAGGAGAGGCAGAAAGAGAGGAAGACACAGAATCTGAAGCCGACTCTGAGCTGTCAGCACAGAACCCAGCGTGGGGCTTGAACCCACAAACCTTAAGATCATGACATAAGCTGAAATCAAGAGTCGGGACACCTAACCAACTGAGCCATCCAGGTGCCCCAAAGAAGAAATCTTCAGAACTATCCAGTAATCCAAAGCAATAGAAAAGAACAAACACTAAAAACTATATGCCAGTTATTAAGATTTTGTCTCTGCTCCACACCCAGCATTCTGTCTTTTATGATGGTAAAGCTTTAAGTCCAAACCACGGCAGTTCTGCTCTTCTAGCTGGGTCTTGGTTAGCCTCGGCCAATAGGGGGCACTAGAGGAAGGCTGCGAGTCTGTCAGAGAAAGTATTTGTTCCTTCCCATCTGTTTCCTGGGCTTTATGTCTGCTTGTGGTGGTGAGCATCATTCCAGCAATGCTACTTCATTCTAGAAGCAGAACCTCCTTCCCTGGAAGAAACTGAATCCAGCTGCAGTTTTTACAACACTTGCAGAACCACTTTCATCATGCCCCTCCTGTAAGACCCCAGCATCCCTCCTCAGAGGTCTCTCAGCTCCATGAGGTCCCTGTAAATTTTAATTCCTAGTTCCTTTATTCGTTCTCTCATCTCTGAGAATTTAAGCTGTTACTTCTATGACACCTTGGGTTTTCTTTCTATTTTCAGTAATCTAGTTAACTCTATACTTAGTTACTTTGGTTTCATATTCCCTCTACTCAAGTAGCTAATATGGCTTGTGTCCTTACTGGACCCAATACACTGTAATTCAAGGGGGCTTGCCTGAAATCAAAATGACTTTATGTATTGAAAAGATAACACTGTGTGCCTAGGAACACGACCCAGAATAGTCATGGCCTAAAAAAAAAAAAAAAAAAAAATTAATGTTTTCATTTAAAGAAGAAAATCATTTTGGAGCACCTGGATGGCTCAGTCTGTTAAGCATCTGACTTTGGCTCAGGTTATGATCTCACAGATCATGGTTTTGAGCCCTGCGTCAGGCTCCATGTTGACAGTTCAGAGCCTGGAGCGTGCTTCAGATTGTATCTCCATCTCTCTCTGCCCCTCCCCAGCTCATACTCTCTCACTCTCTCTCAAAAATAAACAATAAAAAAGTTTTAATAAAATAAATCCTTTTGAGGATCCAGGCCAAAAAAAACAAAGTCACTTTTTTTTATATATATATATTTTTTTAATGTTTATTTTTGAGAGAGAGAGAGAGAGAGACAGAGCACAAGCCGGGAGGTGGGTGGGGGGCAGAGAGAGAGGGAGACATAGAATCCAAAGCAGGCTCCAGGTTCTGAGCTGTCAGCACAGAGCCCAACACGGGGCTTGAACCCAAGAACTGTGAGATCATAACATGAGCTGAAGTTAGACATTTAACCAACTGAGTCAACCAGGCACGCAAAGCCAAGTCACTTGGAAGGTAAATCTGATTATTTTCATAGTTTTTCATAATGATATTCTATGTCAGAAAACAATGAAGTAACATAAACTTAGGATTTTATATCCAGCAAAATTAACTTACAAGCATAAAATCCACAAACTGTCATCAATATACAAACTCATGGGACATTGTTTCCATGATCCCTGGACCTGAGGAATCTACTAGAGAATGAGGTTCAGATAACTAGATTAATTGGAGAGGCATTAACATAAGGGGTGATTTTACAATAATTTATCAGAATAAGAAAGAATAATGAAATGAGAATTACCCCTCTTGCATTAATGGATCTAGGCAATGATCATGCATGGCTGCTACTGTCGCTAAAGGACAGCCAGACTTTGTGTACTTCCCAATGGACATCAGCACCAGCTGAGCCTTGTGTCCTTCTCAGAGGTCTGGATTGCAATTCCACAGAACTCTTCTTCCAGGCTTTTAAGGGTTAATAATTCCAATCTCTTCTCTTTTTCCCCCCAGTGCTACAGATGGTAGAAGTCATCTGGAATTGCTGCTTCTATAACACCTCAGTGCTCTCTTTGTTCCTTCTTAGTTCTATAGTTCAAATAAGTCAGGGGCACCTGGGTGGCTCAGTCCATTAAGCATCGACTTCAGATCAGGTCATGATATTGCAGTCGATGAGTTCGAACCCCGCATCGGGCTCTGTGCTGATAGCTCAGAACCTGGACCCTGCTTCAGATTCTGTGTCTGCCTCTCTCTCTGCCCCTACCCCATCCCATTCTCTCTCTCTCTCACATAAAAATAAACATTAAAATTATATACATATATATATATATATATATATATTTCAAATAACTCATGTGGTTTCAGTCTCCTGACTGATACAGAACCACCCATGAAGTATTCTTGCCAAAAGAATTCAATCTTTAATTTCATCAAGTCCCTAGATCTAATAATCTGGTTTCTCTTCAGGTCAAATAAATCTTCTGCCTTTTATTAAAACAAAGCAAAACAAAACAAAACCAAAACCTACATCTAACTGCTCATTTCTGAAATATTGGGTCAAAGGAACATATTAAACATCACTGAGATGCAACCAGCAAAATCTAGATACTGGAAGACTGCACAGGATAAACAACACTTTAACAAAAACTTACAAGAAAAATGTAAGATATGACAGAAGATTCTATAGATTAACAGAGAAGTAGGAGACCTGTCAACAAATTACAATATATGAAATTTGTTTGGATCCCACTGTAAACAAATGTGAACACTGGATTTTGATAATATTAAAGAATTGTTAATGTGAAAGCCTGATAGTGACATTGTGGTTATGTTTTGTAAAAAGTCACTGTCTTTTAGAGGTAAGTATTTCCAATGTTATTGGATGAAGTTATATGAAATCTGGGACTTCAAAATACTTTGGTGGAGGAGGAAAGTGGTGGAGGAGGTTGAGATGAAACAAGATTGGCCATGATTTCATAGTTGTTGAATCTAGGTGATATGTACATAGGAGACTCACTGTATTGTTACTCAACTTTTGTATGTGAAGTTTTCTATAAATGAAATGTTTTGTAAATGATGTAGTATTACCCATTGGAGTTCATGTCAGGAATGTAAAGGTGTTTCAGTGTTAGAAAACTTATGAATGAAATGCAACAAAATAATATATCAAATTAAGAAAGTAATATCTCAATAAATACTATAGAATTATATAAGGTGGGGCGACTGGGTGGCTCAGTCGGTTAAACATCCGACTTCAGCTCAGCTCATGATCTCATGGTTTGTGAGTTTGAGCCCCACATCGGTCTGTCTGCTGTCAGCACACAGCCCGCTCTAGATCCTCTGTCTCCCTCTATGTCCCTCTCCCATTCACACATGCGTGCATGTGCACATGCTCTCTCTCAAAAAATAAACACTAAAAAAATATATTGATAAGGCTTTTAACATTTGTACCTGATTTTAAAACATAGGTAAAATTAGAGTTGGGGCTCCTGGGTGGCTCCGTCAGTTAAGCATCCGACTTCGGCTCAGGTCATGATATTTCAGTCCATGAGTTCAAGCCCCACGTTGGGCTCTGTCCTGACAGCTCAGAGCCTGGAGCCTGCTTCCAATTCTGTGTCTACACCCCCCTGCCCCTCTCCCACTTGTGCTCTGTCTTGCTCTCTCAAAAATAAATGTTAAGGGGCACCTGGGTGGCTCAGTTGGTTAAGCATCTGACTTCGGCTCAGGTCATCATCTCGTGGTTTGTGGGTTTGAGCCCTGCATCGGGCTCTGTGCTGACAGCTCAGAGCCTGGAGCCTGTTTCGGATTCTGTGTCTCCTCCTCTCTCTCTGTCACCCCCGACTCCTTGTTCATGCTCTGTCTCTGTCTCTCAATAATAAATAAATGTTAAAAAAATTTTTTTAAATAAATAAATATTAAAATTTTTTAAAATTAGAAAAGTTATTCCTGGGGCGCCTGGGTGGCGCAGTCGGTTAAGCGTCCGACTTCAGCCAGGTCACGATCTCGCGGTCCGTGAGTTCGAGCCCCGCGTCAGGCTCTGGGCTGATGGCTCGAAGCCTGGAGCCTGTTTCCGATTCTGTGTCTCCCTCTCTCTCTGCCCCTCCCCCGTTCATGCTCTGTCTCTCTCTGTCCCAAAAATAAATAAAAACGTTGGCTCAGGTCATGATCTCACAATTCTTGAGTTCGAGCCCCATGTCGGGCTTTGTGCTGACAGTGGCAGCCTCTTGGATTCTCTCTCTACCCCTGCCTGGCTCGCACTCTCTCTCAAAATAAGTAAATTAATTTAAATGATCAGCATTAAGTACCATTTTATTGAGTGTTGACCATCTACCAGGAACATTAAAAAGGAGGAAAGTAAAAAGTAACTTTTTTATTTACATGATCTCATTCATTCTTACATTATATCTAGGAAATGGTGCTGACTCTTGATCCTTCTCCCTGTTTACACAGGCCAAATTTTCTAGGAAGGTGGCCAGGGAAGTGAACAAGCTGAAAATGTTTTTTCTAGATTACTCTAGATTACTTTTAAATTTTTTTTTTTTTTCCAACGTTTATTTATTTTTGGGACAGAGAGAGACAGAGCATGAACGGGGGAGGGGCAGAGAGAGAGGGAGACACAGAATCGGAAACAGGCTCCAGGCTCTGAGCCATCAGCCCAGAGCCCGACGCGGGGCTCGAACTCCCAGACCGCGAGATCGTGACCTGGCTGAAGTTGGACGCTTAACTGACTGCGCCACCCAGGCGCCCCTAGATTACTTTTAAACTCTGACAAAAAGAGATTGGCAGATTGATTTTTTTTTTTTAAATGAGACAATAATATGCTGTCTACAAAATACTCATTTTAGATTCAAAGACACAGGTTGAAAGTGGAAAAATGGGAGCCTGGGTGGCTCAGTCAGTTAAGCATCCAACTCTTGATCTCAGCTCTGGTCTTGATCTCAGGTTCAAGCCCCACATAGGGCTCTATGCTGGGTGTGAAAACTAAGGAAGGAAGGAAGAAAAACCGGAAAAATAGAAAAATATATTTTATGCAAACAGTAACAAAAAGAGAGCAGAGGTGACTATACAAAATCAGACAGAATATACTTAAAAAAGGTTACAAGAGGGGCACCTGGCTGGCTCAGTCAGTAGAGCATGTGACTCTTGATCTAGAAGTTGAGTCCAAGCCCCGTACTATGCATAGAGCTTACTTTAAAAAATAAAAATTAGGGGTGCCTGGGTGGCTCAGTAGGTTGAGTGTCTGACCTCAGCTCACGTCATCATCTCACGGCTCACGAGTTCGAGCCCCACATAAGGCTCTGTGCTGACAGCTCAGAGCCTGGAGCCTGCAGCCTGCTTCAGATTCTGTGTCTCCGTCTCTCTCTGCCCTGCCCTGCTCTCTCACTCTCCCGCTCTCAAAAATAAATAAGCATCAAAAAAATTTTTTTAATTGAAAAATTTTTTAAATTTTTAAAGGAAAAGGTTACAAGAGACAGGGACATTATATATTAATAAAAAGGGCAAGTACAGCAAGAAGATATAACAACTATAAACATGTATGCACATAATGACAGAGCATCAAAATATATGAAGCAAATATTTACAGAATTAAAGGAAGAAATGGTTCTACAATAACAGCTGGAAACCTCCTATTCTCCGTAACGGATAGAACAACCACATAGAAGTTATGTAAAGAAACAGAGGACGTGAACAACACAATAAATCAAAACTAGATTTAACAGAAATATACAGAATGCTTAACAACAAAATACACATTTTTCTCAAGCACATGTGGGACATTTTCTAGGGCAGACCATGTGTTAGGCCACAATTAAGACTCAGCTGATTTTAAAAGATAGGTATCTTCTCTGACCACAATGAGATGAAGTTAGAAATCAACAAGAGGGAAAACTAGAAAATACACAAAGCTACAATAATCAAAACAGTGTGATACTGGCATAAAGATAGGCATATAAAACAATGAGAGCAGACACTCCAAAAATAAACCAGATATATAATCAAATGATTTGCAACAAGAGTCCCAAGGCCATTCAAAGGGGAAAAGACTCTGGGCACCTGGGTGGCTCAGTCAGTTAAGCATCTGACTTTGGCTCAGGTCATGATCTTGAAACTCATGAGTTCGAGTCCCATGTCAGGCTCTGTGCTGACAGCTCAGAGCCTGGAGCCTGCTTCGGATTGCTGTGTCTCATAGGGCACAGCTTTATGATACTGGATTTGGCCTGCTTCGGATTGCTGTGTCTCATAGGGCACAGCTTTATGATACTGGATTTGGCAATGACTTCTTGGATATGACACAAAATGGGTAAGCAAAAAAAAAAAAAAAAGAAATAGATAAATTTAATGAAAAATTATAAATCTTGTACATCAAAAGACATTATCAACAGGATAAAATGGCAACTCACAGAGAGAGAAAATATTTGCAATTAATCTAATAAGCAATTAATATAAGAATATAGAGAACTCCTAAATTTGACAATAGCAACAACAAAAATGAGATTCAAGAATGTTCAAAGATTTTGAATACACATTTCTCCAAAGAAGATAAACAAATATCCAATGAACACATGGAAAGATCCTCAATACCACCAATCATTAAGGAAATGAACATCAAAACTGCAATGAAAGGATGCTTGGCTGGCTCAGTTGGTAGAGCATGTAATTCTTGAACTTGAGATCATGAATTTGAGCCCCATGTTGGATGTGGAGCCAACTAAAAAATAAAATGTTTAAGGGGTGCCTGGGAAGCTCAGTTGGTTAAGCTTTGAACTCTTAATTTTGGCTCAGGTCATCTCACAGTTCGTGGGATCAAGCCCCATGTTGGGCTCTCCACTGACAGTGTAGAGCTTTCTTGGGATTCTCTCTCTCCCTCTCTCTGCCCCTCCCCTGATCTCTCTCTCTCTCTCTTTCAAAAATAAATAAACATTAATTTTTAAAAAATGGTTAAGATAGCACATTTTATGTGTGTTTTACTACAATAAAAAAAATGGGAAAATTGGGGGGGAAAGAGGCAGGTTGAACAACAGAAAGCCTAGAGCCAAGGAAAAATAATAACCTGATAAAGACATCAGGGTAAGCAATTGTCCTGAAGCAACAGGAAGCATAAAGAAATGGAAGGAATGAAAAAAAGTTGAGATATGAAGAATAGAAGTAGAAATAACATCTGTATAAAATGAGTTCCAGAAAGGGGTGGGGAGGAGTAAATTATTTCCCAAAATAGCAACTACAACCAAATGGTTCTTAAAAAAAAAAAAAAAATTATTACATGTGTAATACACATCTGTATGCACAGAAAAAGAGCACTCATGGTAAAGTAAATGGAGTAAAATGTTACCAATAGGTGACACCGAGGGGCGCCTCAGTGGCTCAGTCAGTTCAGTGTCTGGCTTCAGCTCAGGTCACGATCTCACAGTTTGTAAGTTCCAGCCCCTGACACAGGGCTCGGAGCCTACAGCCTGCTTTGGATTCTGTGTCTCCTTCTCTCTCTGTCCCTCCCCACTCGTGCTCCGTCTCCCTCTGTTTCTCAAAAAATGAATAAACGTTAAAAACAATTTTTTTAATTGTTTAAATAAAATAAGTAGGTGACACTGAGCCAATGATGATACACGGATGTTCTTTGTACTTTTCTTATTCTTACAACTTTTTGTAAGTTTGAAATTAAGTACAAAGGGTTTTGTTTTGTTTTGTTGTTGGTTTGTTTATTAGATTTTATTTTTAAGTAATCTCTACACCCAATGTGGAACTCAAATTTGCAACCCCGCGATCAAGAGTAGCATGCTCCACCAACTGAGCCAGCCAGATTAGTCCAAATTTTTTAAATTAAGTCGAAATTTTTAAAAATGCTTTTAATTTCCCAGATTAGAGAAAGAGATATATAACTGCTAAAAAGGATTCAACAAAAATGCCTCACAAGATAGACTTTAAAATCGTGGCCACATCTACTACAAGACTGAAGAACTATCATACTATCAACATTCCAGAAAGTGTCCACATTACTCTAAAAGTATGCAGTTATTGTGAAGGGCCCCAAAGGAATCCTGTGGAGGGACTTCAATCACATTAATGCAGAACTCAGTCTCCTTCAAAAGAAAAAGAAGAAACTAAGGGTTGACAAATTCTGGGGAAATAGAAAGGAACTGGCTTCTGTTCCCATGATCTGTAGTCATTAACATGACCCAAGGATATTACACTGAACTTCCATTACAAAATCAGATTTGTGTATGCCTATTTCCCTATCAAGCTTGTTATTTGGGAGAATTGTGTAGAAATCTGAGATTTCCAGTCTTTTGTGGATATCTGAGATTTCTCGGGTAAAAAATACATCCACAAGTTTATGTGAGGCTAGGTGTTCCTTGTTCAGTACTTGAGCCCAGGAGGAGGATTAATTCTTGAAGGAAATGACATTGAACTTGTGTCAAATTTAACTGCTTTGGTTCAGCAAGCCACAACAGTTAAAAACAAGGATATCAGAAAAGGATTATGGTATCTATGTCTCTGGGAAAAAAACAAAAACAAAAAAACGTTCAGCAGGCTAATGAAGATCTAAGATAGCTACAGAAACAACAAGATGGCAGATGATTCCTAAGACATATTTTAATAGATAAAAATTGGGACCTCCCACTACAAAACACTTAGATCCTACAATATACACATACTTTACATATACAAAAATCAACTCAAAATGGATTTAAGACTTGAAAGTAAGACCTAAAGCAATAAAGTCCTTGAAGAAAACATAGGTGGTAAGCTTCTTGACATTGGTCTTGGCAATTTTTTTTTTTTTTAAATTTCACAGCAAAAGCAAAGACAACAAAATACAACACAGACACAATGAGATGTGACAAAAAATGAGAAGTGAAGGGTAGAATGAAAAGTAATAATAGTCTAACCAGAGTCTCAAGAGGGGAAAAATCAGAAAATGAAGAGAATGAGAGAACCAACACTAGAAGAGATAATGGCCAATAATTTACTGGATCTGTTAAAACTATAAATTAGGAGATACAAATATATATCAAGAAGGATGATAAAAAGAAACCTACATCTGAGCTATAGTGTCATACAGAATGAAAAGACAAAAAAAAAAAAAAAACAAAAAGAAAAAAACAAAAAACTGTACAAAGGAATGACAAGTTGATAGCAGATTTGTCAATGGCAACAATGAACAGAGGACAAATGGAATACTATTTTAAGCACCAAGAAAAAATTATTATCAACCTAAAATTCTGTATCCAGAGAAACTTTTAAAAAATGTATTAAGTAGACTTCACACAGTGTAGAACCCAACACAGGGCTTCAACACATGACCCTGAGATCAAGACCTGAGCTAAGATCGAGTCAGACATTCAACCAACTGAGCCACCCAGGCGCCCCCAAATTTAGCTCTATATTCTGTTCAAAAGAGACCTGTCTAAAACGAAGATCCAGACAGGTTGAACTTAAAAGGTTGAAAAAGATGTAGCTAACAAACGTAATCTAAAAGCTGCCATAGCTACATTAATACCCTAAAAATAGGCTTTATGACCAAAAAAAAAAAAAAAACAAAAAAAAGAAATGGTGTTACTACATAATAATAATAAATTCAGTGTATCAGAAAGAAAAACAATTCTAAATATATACATTCCAAACAACATAGCCTTCAAATATTTGAAGCAAAAATACATATATTTACTGGAAGAGATGAACAAATCCACCACTATACTTAGAGAATTAAACACAAATCTCAATTACAGATAAGAAGAACAGACAAAAAAGCAAAGCTCTAGAAGATTTAAGGAATGCCAATAGGAGGTTTGAGTCAACAGATATAAATAGAACACTGCACCCCAATTTGGGGAATACATATTCTCAGGCACACATGAAACATTTACAAAAATTGATTATCAGGTCATAAATCAACTTTCATAAAATTTCAAAGAATTAGTATCATACAGACAATATTCTTTGATCACAATTCAATTGATTTATAACTCAGTAACAAAAAAATATTTTTTAAAGTAATACATTAAAAAAAACTTAAATGTGTCTATGACTTCAGCTTCTATTAATTGTGAACTTAGAAATTTGGACCATTACTCCATCTGATAACTAAAAAGACTACATATAATATTTTTGTTAAATCTTCCCTAAAAGAATCAAATTGCTAAAGAAATACCAGACCAAGATTGAACTCAGGGCAAAAATCTGGAGAGGATGAACCTAACATTTGATGTCACTCATGCCCCAGTGTACAAATGCTAAGCAAAAAGAAAATAAGAATTGGGGCGCCTAAGTGGTTCAGTTGGTTGAGTATCTGACTTCAGCTCAGGTCATGATCTTGCAAGTTCAAGCCCTGCGTCGGGCTCTGCACTGACAGTGTGGAGCTTGCTTGGGATTCTCTCTCTCCCACTCTCTCTCTCTCTCTCTCTCTCTCTGCCTCTCCCCACTTGCTTGTGTGAGCTCTCTCTCTCTCACAAACTAAGTAAGTAAACTAAAAAAAACAAAAAAACAAAACAGGAGAGAAAATAAAAGACATAAAGTGACCATGTAGCATGGTGGATTGGGCAGTCCAGTTTATGCCTGGTGTCCTGAGGTTAGTACTTTTAATTATTATTAATAGCTTAATTATTATTGGAACTGTTCCAAGATGGACAATAAATTAGTCATCCCAGTCATAGAGGATTTGATTTAAAAATTCTAACATTTGTTTAAATGGAGTCTTAGGAGAGATTGCAGCAGAATTAATATTTGAAGAGGTAATTGCTGAGAATTTTTTGTGAGATTTTTTTTTCATGAAGGAAGACATTAATTCAGAGATTCAAGAAGTCAAACATTCCCAGCAGGATTAATAAAAAGTAGGCTACACCTAAATATATCATAGAGAAACAAACTACAGAAAGCCAAACATGAAGAGAAAAAAAATCAGTCGAGAGTGGGAAGAGTTTACTATAAAAGGAGCAATAGTTAGACTGATTACTGACCTCTAGAGAGAAATAGGGGCTAGATGATATAGCTTCAAAGAGCAGGAAGAAAATAGCTGATAATGTACAATTCTATATCCAGTGAAAAATACCCTTCAAAAATGAGGATGACATAAAGATACTTTAAAGACGATGAAGAAATGGGCAAAAGACATGAATAGACAATTCTCCAAAGAAGACATCCAGATGGCCAACCGACACATGAATGCTCAACATCACTCATCATCAGGGAAATACAAATCAAAACCACAATGAGATACCGCCTCACACGTGTCAGAATGGCTAACGTTAACAACTCAGGCAACAGCAGATGCTGGCGAGGATGCGGAGAAAGAGGATCTCTTTTGCATTGTTGGTGGGAATGTAAGCTGGTGCAGCCACTCTGGAAAACAGGATGGAGGTTCCTCAAAAAACTAAAAATAGAACTACCCTACGACCCAGCAATTGCACTACTACGTATTTATCCAAGGGATACAGGTGTGTTGTTTCAAAGGGACACATGCACCCCCATGATTATAGCAGCACTATCAACAATAGCCAAAGTATAGAAAGAGCCCAAATGTCCGTCAATGGATGAATGGATAAAGAAGAGTACTGGATATTTTTGTATTTTTATAAACCTTCTTGATCTTTGTTCTGATTCAGTTACTTGTAAATAGCTTGATCCTTTTTGTTCTTGCTTTCATAATTTGTTTGGTAGTGTGAAGCAGTACTCAGTCTAGGGCTAATTAGACTGAGGCAAGACCTTCCTACGTATCATCCCAGTGAGAATTAGGAGATTTTCTAGTCTAGCTGGTGGGACCAGGCACTATTTTCAGGCCTACGTGAGTGCCAGGCACTGTTCTCTAATCTAATGGTTTTATCTTGGCCTCAGGAAGATTCTTCACACACATGAGCTGATTAGTACTCCGCTGAATATTTGAGGGAAACCCTCTACAAATGTCCAGAGTTTCCAGACTAACACACAGAGTCTGGAAGTCAGTGCTCATGTCCTCACAACAAGAAAAGCTAAATGTACTGAAAATCCATAGCTCTTCTTAGATTCACCAGAAAGTTGAAGTCACAGGGCAAACTGCTGTCCCCAAACTGGAGAGACAGACAGGCAGATAAAGAAAATCACAGCCGGGGCGCCTGGGTGGCGCAGTCGGTTAAGCGTCCGACTTCAGCCAGGTCACGATCTCGCGGTCCAGGAGTTCAAGCCCCACGTCAGGCTCTGGGCTGATGGCTCAGAGCCTGGAGCCTGTTTCCGATTCTGTGTCTCCCTCTCTCTCTGCCCCTCCCCCGTTCTTGCTCTGTCTCTCTCTGTCCCAAAAATAAATAAACGTTGAAAAAAAAAATTTAAAAAAAAAAAAAAAAAAGAAAATCACAGCCAACCGGGCGAGGAAGCCCAGGAGGAAAAGCCTGCAGCGGAAACTAGCCAGCACCAGTAGAACGCTTCAAACTGTAATGCACAGGCTGCCAGACCCTCAGTGTGGACAACCTTGAGAGTTCAGATCTCTAGGCACCCACTCTCCTACTCTTAGGGGGAGCTTCCATACTTGTGTTAGTTCTACCTCCAGGATCCCAACTGGTTCTCAAAGAAAACTAGAGAAAAATCCTCCTTGTGCTTCCAGCAGAAGGAAAGGGGAAGTAACCATTGTGAAATACTTCCAAGTCTCTCTGTTCTCACTCACAAGGCCTGGGGGAAGGAAAATACCCAACTCGGGCTCACTGACTGATACCGAATCATAGGACTACAGAATGCTTCCTCTTCCTCCATACCTCATAACCACGTCAGTAGGGTTCCTGTATAATAGCAGAGGATGACAGCTAAAAGGACTTCAAGCCTCAGGCCGTATTTAAGGAGTCTCTAGGGATGCCCAAGGCAACAAGGGAGAAAAACAGGGACACAAAGCCTAGCCTCTAACACAGCTATAGGAAACAGTAAACACAGCCTAACTCCTAGCCAAGTAAGCATACTTCACACTAAAGGACTATCTGCTTCAGGTTCTTTTATCCAGTATCTGGGGTTGTCTCTCTGGGTAAGGCTGTCTTTCCTATGAACTGCAGCCACCCGGGATACTCAGCAGCATCTCCTTTAACTCAGTTCACTGACCTCTGCCTGGTTCCTCTTCCTGCACCATAGCCCAGAAGCTCTCCCAAGGCAGTGTGCTGGGACAACTAGGAGTCTCTCCTCATTTATTTCTCATCTCTCAACAACCACCGTCCACTCTCTGACGTCCAGTGCTTTGAAAACCATTACATTATGTATGTTGCCTGGGTTTTTGTTTATTTGTTTTGTTTTAGGCAGTAGGGTAGATCTGGTTTCTGATGCTCCATCTTGAGTATAAAAGGAACTCTTCTTTGTTTTTTAAAGATTTGTTTCAATGCTTATTTATTTGAGAGAGAGAGAGCACGTATGCACAAGTTGGGTAGGGGCAGAGAGAAAGGTGGACAGAGGATCCAAAGCGTGCTTTGTGCGGACGGTAGAGAACCCGATGCGGGACTCCAGCTCACAAAGTGTCAGATCATGACCTGCGCCGAAGTCAGACACCCAACCGACTGAGCCACCCAGATGCCCTGTCTTTTTAAATTTTTATATCTGGAACGAGTTCTTTAAAAGTGTGCTAGAGGAGCATCTGGGTGTTTCAGTCGGTTGGGTGATAAATAAGCATTTGGAGAAGGTACCAAAAAATGGTGACACTTGAGGCGAACCTCTAAGAGCCAAAAGAAGTTACTTTAGTAGGAAAGAAGAAATCCTCTTCAGAGAAAGCAGCCTCTTGGCATTAAGCAAACACATGGCAGGCACTCTTCACTATCAGCATGCTAAATCAAAGCAGCCCTTTTTCTTTCCTTGATTTTTAAGGTTTGTTTTGTTGTTGTTGTTGCTTTGTTTTGTGTGTGTGTTTGTGTGTGTTTTAATAATCTCTACACCTGGGGGCACCCGAGTGGCTTAGTCGCTTAAGCGCCCAACTTCAGCTCAGGTCATAATCTCGCGGTCCGTCAGTTTGAGCCCCGTGTCAGGCTCTGCTGACAGCTCAGAGCCTGGAGCCCACTTCTGTCTGTGTCTCCCACTCTCTGCCCCTCCCCCCACTCATGCTCTGTCTCTCCCACTCTCAAAAATGAATAAATGTTAAAAAAAAATTAAAAAAAAAAATCTCTACACCCAACATGGGGCTTGAGCTCATGACCCTGAGGTCAAGAGTGGCATGCTTTCTCTGAGCTGGTCAGTTGCCCCAAAGCAGCAGGGGCTGAGAGGGGGAGAGAGAGAGAGAGAAAAAGCATGAGCAGGGGAGGGGCAGAGAGAGAGGGAGACACAGAATCTGAAGCAAGCTCCAGGCTCTCAGCTGTCAGCACACAGCCCGATGTGAAGCTCAAACCCATGAACCATGAGATCACAACCTGAGCTGAAGTTGGATGCTTAATTGACTGGGCCACCCAGGTGCCCCTAAGTTTACTTATTTTGAGAGAGAGTGAAAGAGAGAGAGAGAGAAAGAGAGAGAGCAAGCATGAGCAGGGGAAGGGCTGAGAGATGGAGAGAATCTCAAGCAGGCTCCACACCATCAGCACAGAGCCCGATGCATGGCTCAAACCCACAAACTGTGAGATCATGACCTGAGCCAAGATCAAGAGAGTCAGACACTTACAGACACTTAACTGACTGAGCCTGTGACTGAGCCACACAGGCACCCCATTAGAAGAAAACTTTTAAATCAATTGTATCCTTTCAGTTCTAACCAGCTCGTCTGAACATAAGCTGAAGAAACATTCTGTGAAAAAACTGAACACAGCAAGGTTGGCACCTATCTTTTCTGGGTCTGTTTCCTCATCATCAAAAGGAACTAGATGGACTAGATGATATTTTGTGGTTCTATAAGCCACATCTTAGAACACCTTTTTAAAAAAAATTTTTTTTTTACATTTATTCATATTTGAGAGACAGAGAGAGACACAGCACAAGCGGGGGAGGAGAAGAGAGAGAGGGAGACACAGAATCTGAAGCAGGCTCCAGGCTCCCAGCTATCAACACAGAGCCTGATGTGGGGCTTCGACCTGAGCCGAAGTCGGATGCACAACCAACTGAGCCACCCAGGCGCCCCCACATCTTAGAACACCTTATAAAAAAAAAGAAAGGGGCACCTGGGTGGCTCAGTCAGTTAAGTGTCCGACTTCACCTCAGGTCATGTTCTCACGATTTGTGAGTTCAAGGCCCACATCAGGCACTGTGCTGACAGGTCAGAGCCTGGAGCCTACTTCAGAATCTGTGTCTTCCTCTCTCTGCCCTCCCTCCCTTGCTCACACTCTATCTCTCTTTCTCTCTCTCTCTCAAAAATAAGTAAACATTAAAAAAATAAAAAAATAAAAAAAGTTCAAAAAAAAAAAAAAAAAAAACCAGGCTCAAGTAATGGCTGTACAAAACAAGACACACTAAGGAAAAAGAACAAAAAAGAAGGGGAGGAGGGAAGGAGAAGAAAGAGGATGAAAACCCACAAGAGAAAAGGGGGTTAGGAAATGACCATGGTGACTAATTTTTTTTTAAGTGTATTTATTTTGAGAGAGAGAGAGAGAGAGAGCACGCACACGTGAGCAGGGGAGGGGCAGAAAGAGAGAGACAGAGAGAATCCCAAGCAGGCTCCACATTGTCAGCACAGAACCTGACGTGGGGCTTGATCCCACAAACCGTGAGATCGTGACCTGAGCTGAAATCAAGAGTCAGACACTTAACCGACTAAGCCGCCCAGGAGCCCCCATGGTGGCCATTTTTTAAATGGATGAACACGTTTGTCCAGGGAAGGAAAAGAAAACAGTAGAAGAGGAAGAAGTGCAAGCAGCCTGTGGAAGTTAAGGCACCCTATGTGGATCCAGAGGAAATTTAGGCTCAAAGGAGAAGGAAATAAAATGAGTGCTGAGAGGATGTAAAGAATGGTGAAGAGCCTGAATAGTCAGGAGGCCACAGATGGTAGGAAGCAACATAGGACAGCAATCAGAAAGATGCAAGAGCCCAGCAATGAAATACAAAAAAAGAATAAAAGAAAAAAGAATCAGATCAAGCATATAAGATTAATACACAGTGTTAAATTTATATAAAACTGTGCTATAGATTTAAAAACCTGCTAGGTTCACAGAATAGGAAGAATGTGTTGCAAAAAGATAAACTGGATGGAAAGAAGACAATTTAAAAGTCTTGGGAACTTCTGGCTATTTTATAAAGAATGACTAAATCCAAGAAATAAAACTTTGATGATTATGCATTGTATAACAAAAAATGGAAAATAGTGACATTTCACAAAATGGTATGTACAAAAGAAAAAATAAATATTATTAACCAAGGATTCCTTCATGATAACTATAAAAGAAAAACTTGCAATTTAATTTTTTAAAAATCTAATTTCAAAATATAACAATCTATAAAACTATTTAAATAAGAAGATATAGAAGGAGGGGTACCTGGGTGTCTGTTAGTTAAGTGACCAGCTCTTGGTTTCGGCTCAGGTCATGATCTCACACTTCATGAGACCCAAGTCCGGAGTCAGGCTCTGTGCTGACCAGTGTAGAGCCTGCTTGGGATTCTTTCTGCCCCACCCCCTCCAACTCATGCTCTCTTGCTCTCTCAAAATAAATAAATAAACTTTATTTACTTAAAAAATTTTTAGTATTTATTCTTGAGAGAGAGAGAGAGAGAGATGGAGGATGAGCGGGGGAGGGGCAGAGAGAGGGAGACAGTATTTGAAATAGGCTCCAGGCTTTGAGCTGTCACCACAGAGCCCAACACGGGGTTTGAACCCACAAACTGGGAGATCGTGACCTGAGCCAAAGTTGGACACTTAACCAACTGAGCCATCCAGGTGCCCCAAATAAAAAAAAGAGAGAGAGGGGCGCCTGGGTGGCGCAGTCGGTTAAGCGTCCGACTTCAGCCAGGTCACAATCTCGCGGTCCGTGAGTTCGAGCCCCGCGTCGGGCTCTGGGCTGATGGCTCAGAGCCTGGAGCCTGTTTCAGATTCTGTGTCTCCCTCTCTCTCTGCCCCTCCCCCGTTCATGCTCTGTCTCTCTCTGTCCCAAAAATAAATAAACGTTGAAAAAAAAAAGAGAGAGAGAGAGAGAGAGAGAGAGAGAGAGAAGGAAACCAGAATTACCAATTTGAATAAATGGAATTTTTTTATGTATATTTTTAAATTATTTATTTATTTTAAAGTTTATTTATTTTGAAAGAGAGACTGAGAGAGAGAACAAGTGGGGAAGGGGCAGAGAGAGAGGGCGACAGAGAATACAAAGTGGGCTCTGTGCTGACAGCAGAGAGACCCATGTGGGGCTCAAATCTCATGTGACATCATGACCTGAGCTGAAGTAGGACGCTTAACCGACTAAGCCAGCCAGGCACCCCTATTATTTTTGAGAGAGAGAGAGAGCACGCACATGGGTGTGCCAGCAGTGGAGGGGCAGAGAGAGAAAGCTTATTGTAGATGTTATAACTTTAATACTTTAATAAAGCTTTTTTTTTAATATTCATCATGTTTTCCAGTGTAAAATAGAGACTTGTATGAATATTTATAACTTTTTCCAACTTGTTCTGTCCTCTGGAAAAACAAATCTGTTGGATGCAGCTTCTAGCTCAGACAGAGGACTGGTACCAGATTTGTCCTTCCATAAACAACCAGAAAATTTAAAAAAGCCTAAAAAACAAAACAAAAACAAAAACAACCAGAAAACTATGCAAAGTATATTGAATAACTGTTCACTGTACATTATGCATTTTTTTTAATGTGTGTTTATTTATTTTTGAGAGGGGAAGGGCAGAGAGGGAGATAGAGAATCCCAAGCAGGCTCCATGCCATCAGCACAGAGCCCAACTCAGGGCTCAAACTCACAAACCATGAGGTCATGACCTGAGCCTCAATCAAGAATCAGAAGCTTAACCAACTGAGCCACCCAGGCACCCCACATTGTGCATTCGATTGCTAGGGCTGCCTTAATAAAAATCACAGACTGGACGGCTTAAATAATATAATTTTCTTATAAGTCTGGAGGCCAAAAGTCCAAGATCAGGGTATCAGGTTTGACTTTTTCTGAGGCCTTCCTTCTTGGCTTGCCCATTGACATTGTTTTACTGTGTTCTTGCATAGCCTTTGCATCTCTTTCCCTTCTTATAAGGACACCAGTCATATTGGTTTAGAGCCCAAACTTTTGACCTAATTTAATTACCTATTTTCTGTATTAAAATAATTTTTTTAATGTTTATTTATTTTGAGAGGGAGAGATACAGAGCGAGCAGGAGAGGGGCACAGAGAGAGGGAGACAGAATCCCAAGCAGGCTCCACACTGTCAGCATGGAGCCTGATGCGGGGCTCGAATCCATGAACCATGAGATCATGACCTGTGCTGAAACCAAGAGCCAGACACTTAACCGACTGAGCCACCTAGGTGCCCCTAAATACCTGTTTAAAGGCCCTATCTCCAAATACAGTCCCATTCTGATATGTACTAGATAAGACTTCAATATATGAATTTGGGAGGGATACAAGCCAGTTCATAACACACTGGAAAAGAGGCTATGCAGTACTGTGATCCTGAAAAAAAAGTAACAAATGAGGTGAGGGCTTGTCATAGCTACCTGCCTGGAGGCATTATCCAATTAGCTGGATAGGAAAAGGGCTGTAAGCAGAGCTTGATAGTCTGCTGCACTGAGGAGAAGAGATGGACGTTTGATGAGGCTGAAGCAGCTGGAATCTGTAGAGCAGACCACTAGAATGGAGGGAGCTATGCAGAGAAAGAAATCGATATAAAGCCTCTTTTTTTTTTTTTAAGTTTTAATTTTCTTTAAGTTTACTTATTTATTTTGAGAGAGACAGACAAAGAGGGAGAGGAGCAGACAAAGGGAGAGACAGAATCCCAAGCAGGCTCTGCACTGTCAGCACAGAGCCCATCGCAGGGCTCAAACCCATGAACCATGAGATCATGACCTGAACCAAGATTGAGAGTCGGATGCTTAACTGACTGAGTCACCAGGTGCTCCATTTAAAACTTAATTTTTAAGTAATCTGTACACCCAATATGGCGCTCCAACTTACAACCTGGAGATCAAGATTGCATGCTCTACCTACTGAGCCAGCTGGGCACCCAGTGTATAAAGCTTCTTTAGAAATCTTTGGCATTTGAATCCTTGCACCAAACTGTGCACATATAGAATGAGACTCCACAAGATCAAAGTACAATTATTTAATATTTAATTAGTGACTTTATTTTGAGAGACACACATAGAGTGTGAGCAGAGGAGGGGTACAGAGAGGAGGAGAGAGGGAATCCCAAGCAGGCTCCACTATCAGTGCAGAGCCTGACATGGAGCTCGAACTCCCCAACCATGAGATCATGACCCAACCCGAAACCAAGAGTTGGATGCTTAACCAAATGGGCCAGCCAGGTGACCCAATTGTTCTTTTTTTTAGTAATTGTTCTTTGTCTGTGGGGGCACCTGGGTGGCTCAGTCAGGTAAGTGTCGGACTCTTGGTTTTGGCTCAGGTCATGATCTCATGGTTTTGTGAGTTCAAGTCCCACTCCGGGCTCTGTGCTGACAGCAAGGAGCCTGCTTGGGTTTCTCTCTCCCTCTTTCTCTGCTCCTCTCTCACTCACACCATCTCTGTCTCAAAAATAAACTTAAAAAAACAAAAACAAAAACAAAGAACAATCAAGGAGTTGTAAGATGAACCTAGAGTTTACACAGGCCAGGGAAACATTCATGTTCTGTCTATCCAAAACAGAGGAACCTTGTTAAACAACTGTGGCATTAGCAGTAAAGACACTGGAATTAGTTCTTGAGAAAAGGCCATATATGCATATATATGACATTTTCCCTAATTTTCAAACTTGTTTAAAATATATTTGAGTGTTTAAGCAAAAATAATTTATTTCTAGGGGTTATAACACAAGCAAAAATAAAGTATGACAATAACACAAAGGATGGGGAAAAGATGTTTTAAGGTTCTATTTTTTTATTAAAAAAATTTCTTTAATGTTTATTTTTGAGAGAGAGAGAGAGAGAGAGAGAGAGAGAGAGAGAGAGTGAGTGTGCAAGTGGAGGAGGGGCAGAGAGGGAAGCACAGAATCCAAAACAGGCTCCAGGCTCTGAGCTGTCAGCACAAAGCATGACATGGGACTCGAATTCAGGAATAGCGAGATCATGCCTAGGCTGAAGTCAAGATGTTTAATCGACTAAGTCACCCAGGTGCCCCTTACGGTTCTTACTTCTATGCGAAGTGGCATATATTTGAAGGTAAAAAGAAGTTAAAGAGGCAACCACTAAGAGGAATAACTAATGAGTCAACAGAAAAAATAAAATGGAATACTAAAAATATTCAATTCATCCAAAAGACCAGGGAAAGAGGGGAAAGGAAACATAGAACAGATAGAACAAATAGAAAACACAGAATAAGGTAGGAGACTTAAATCCATATTGGTAATAATACTAAATATGTGGTCAAAAGCAGACTCCAAATAAAAAAGAGATTGTCAAATTGGATGAAAAGGCAAGATGCAGGGGCGCCTGGGTGGCTCAGTCGGTTGAGCGTCAGGCTTCAGCTCAGGTCATGATCTCACGGTTCATGAGTTCAAGCCCTGCCTCAGGCTCTGTGCTGACATTCAGAGCCTGGAGCCTACTTCAGATTCTGTGTCCCCCTCTCTCTTCACCCCACCCCTGCTTGTGCTCTTTCAAAAAGGAACATTAAAAAAAAATTTTTTAAAGGCAAGATTCAATATGTTGTCTATAAGAAATGAACTTTATATATGATCAAAAGACAACTCCAACCTCATAGAGGATGGCAAGGAGTAACAGGACTCCAAGGAAGATGACTAAGCAAGCAAGCTCACGAGCTTGCCAGCATTTCCGTATGTGCTAAAAATGAAACTCAGTGGATCCGAGTAAGAAAAGTTCTTTCATTTTTTCAGGTAAGCTCTGCACCCAGCGTGGGGCTTGAACTCACCACCCCACAATCAAGAGTTGCATGCTCTACCAACTGAGCCAGCCAGGCACCCCAAGACAGGTTCTTTTGACTCACAGCACAGCAAACAGTAGGATCATTAGCAGGGTTAACATCAGATGCCCTAATCCTCCCTCTGGTTTCAGAGGAATAAAAAATTCTCCAAGGGTGAGCCATCTACTTGCACTCTAGACTCTAATACTTTTCTCTGCCTCTAAATCTTTGCTTTATAATTTATCTTCTCTCCTGTCCTGGAGCCCCTAAAATCACTTCATTGTATCCTCTCTCATCTCTCATGAACTCTTCTTACTCCCAAATCCTAGTATTCTCAGAAGTGCACCCTCAGGCTCTTTTTTTTTTAAGTTTATTTATTTATGAGCGAGAGCATAAGCAGGGAGGGCAGGAGGGGCAGAGAGAGAGAGAGAGAGAGAGAGAGAGAGAGAGAGAAAAAGAGAGAGAAAGAAAGAATGAATCCCAAACAGGTTCCACTTACCTGCACAGACCCCAATTCAGGGTTCAAACCCACAAACTGTGAGATCATGACCTGAGCCAAAATCAAAAGTCTGATGCTCAACTGACTTGAGCTACCCAGGCGCCTCACTCCTCATCTTATATGTACTTCCTGGACAATTTTATTTACTCCCATGACTTCATCTGTTACCTAGATGCTAATGATTCTCATATATATACTGCAAGTCCAGTAGTCTTCCCTGAGCTTTAGGTAAACAAGTTTTGGACTCTGGTATGCCACCAGATAGCCCTTTTAGAATTAAGGCACTTGCTTCCCCAGCCGTCCCACAGGCTCAAAACTGCAGTCCCTCTCTGGGAGTTGTCCTCAGTTGAAGGAGATGCTTCGCCCAGGTGTATGCCCATCTTTACCCAACTCCACTAGAGACAGACCATATCCGGCGGGACAAAAGGGCTCGACCCCCTTAACTCAATTTGGGACAACTCTAAAAGACTTCATGGATCGGCTGAGACCTCTGTTGTAACATCGCATTTCAACTTTCCTCTAACCCTGCTTCCTTTTTATCCCTTCTGTGTATGATTGCTAAGTGCACTGCTTGTTAAATCTCCATCTAAAACAATAGTCAGGGGCATCTAGCTGCCTTTTGGTGGAGCATGTGACTCCTGATCTTGGAGTCATGAGTTTGAGCCCCATGTAGGGCACAGAGCTTACTTAAAAATAAATAATATCCAACTGCCTACACTATACAGATCATTCTCTTATTTTCATGCTTCAGCATATGTCTAGGACTAGTGAATGGTTGTGAAGAATATATTAGAATAAACTTCTGTGACCTACGTAAAAGTGTAGGTTTCTCTTCCTTCTCAACTATGTAGACCTCCCCACCAGAAGAGCATCTTGAGGACAGGACATCTTTGTATCTCCACTTGTTTAAATATGTATATGCACAAGAGACAACAAAATCCACTGCTGGTTTGTGATCACTTTTTGGTCTTTTGGCGAAGATCAAATGTATTGCTGATAAATGAAAAAATAAACAGATAACTAATTAGCCTATGAATTTCAAGACAGTAGTGGTCTTAAAACATTATCTGTCTGGGTGGCTCAGTCGGTTGAGCCATCTGACCCTTGGTTTTGGCTCAGGTCATGATCTCATTGTTCATGGGTTTGAGCCCTACGTCAGGCTCTGCGATGACAGTGAGGATCCTTCTTGGGTTTTTCTTTGCCCCTCCTCCACTGTCTCTCAAAATAAGGAAACAAAAAAACATATCTGCACTTAAAAATTAAAATCAAAACACAAAAACAAAAAACATACCTGCAAATTCTGACACTCCTCCCAATTAGAGGTGAGAGGTGGGGGGACAGATCCCCTCCCCTTAAATCTGCTTGAGTTGTGACTGTTTAGACAGAGCATGGAGGAAGTGACAAAGCCATGTCACAAAGGTCATACAGCTTTCATGGGGGCTTCTTGGGATTCGTACTCTGAGGGAAGCCAGTTGCCATGTAAATCTGACTACTCTGAGATGGTCATGCTGAAGCCATAAATAGGCACTCCAGGCAACAGCCCAAGGTAAGATCTTGGCCAAAAACCACCTTCTACCATGTCAACCAATAAGCCATCTTAAATGTGAAGCTGAAATTTTAGAGGACTACAGCCCATCAACGGACTGCACTTTCAGGAGATCCCAAACAAAAATGGCCAAGTCAAGCGCTTTCAAAATTCCTGACTCACAAAACTGATTGAAGTACCAAATTCCTTTGGATAAATTTATTATACAGCATTAGCAACCAGAATACCTGAGTTTAAGGGTAGTTTGCTCTAATTTTTGCACATGGTAGGAGGTAAACCTCCATATGAATCTTAAAATCAATCAGCTTATCAATTTCAAAGTTATCTGGGAGGGGCACCTGGGTGGCTTCAGCTCAGGTCATGGTCTCACAGGTTCATAGGTTCTAGCCCCAAGTGGGGCTCTGCACTGACAATGTGGAGCCTACTTGGGGTTCTCTATCTGCCCCTCTTGTGTTTCCTCTCTCAAAATAAACTTTAAAAACTCATCTGGGGGAGCAGCCTGGGTGGCTCAGTCTGTTAAGCGTCTGACTCTAGGTTTTAGCTCAGGGCATGATGTCACGAATGAACACCTTGAGTTCAAGACCCACATCAGGTTCTCCGCTGACAATGCGGAGCCTGCTTTGGAATCTGTCTCCCCCTCTCTCTGCCCCTCCCCTGCTCATGTTCTTTCAAAAGTAAATTTAAAAAATAAGTCATCTGGGACCGCACTGCATCTATAAAATCAGTTTGGGGAATATCGGGTTCCTCTGACTTCAGTATGTTTGAAACTCATTTTAGGCCAAGACACTACAACCTCACACATCATTTGCTACAGAATCATGTGGACTTTGTCACATTTTGAGCTCTAAGCTTTCTCAGGCTTATTTTCTCCCACCTTGTCTCCGCACTTAACATCTACCCAACATTGGGCCAAATACTAAAAATGCCAATTTACCCACATACAACTGGTAACATTAAGAATCTTTATTTAATGAAGTAACTTGCCCAAGTTAAAAGGCCTCTCCCAGACTTCCCAATCCCTTCAGCCTGAAGGATATATTCCTATTTTCTCCTCTTAGACTCTATGGTCTAAAAGCTTACCAAAAATGAATACATTCCTCTATTCTTTGCTATCAAGTTTAAAATTGCCGGTCATACCTAATTACACTGTATAAAGAGGGAGAATTCTTAACTTGCTGCCTGTGCAGCCTGGTGACTAGTAAACACATTTTAAGATAACATGTGCAACTTTGGAGCCGGGACTGTGCTAAACACCACATCCACCAATTTCTATCCCAACTGCACAAAGAAAGTTACGTTCATTTTATTGATAAGCAAACTGCAAATTGGGTAACCTGGCAGATAACACAGCTGGGCAAATAGCTCAACACTTTGAACTTCAGTAGTTAAGATCCCGTTATGCCCCTAAACCACTGTACTAATTTTTGCCTAGAGATCCATTAGGTTCCTAACGTAGCAATCAAAAAGGAGCAATAAAAACTTGAACCAAAAAAAGGACTGAGAAGATTCTGGATTTGGGATGGCTGGCCTCTAAAACATATGCCAACCACAGTGAAACAAGGACTAGGAGTAGGAGAAAAACAAGGTCTTGACCTCATCCCTGGTACTGACCACACGTGTTTTTAAAGCAAATCCCATGGGAGGGGTGACTGTTACACTTTCAACAATCCTTTGTGGCTTTCTTTTTCAAGTAACACTGAGCAAACTTCTGAATTCCAAGTTGCTTCTCTTCTGCTTACTTACAGCAAGCTAACAAACTAGCACTTTCTGAAATTCTGCACTATACAAATGAGGCCCAGAGACCTAGCAACAGAATTACCTTTTAAACATAGGCCTCACACACCTTATCCCAAACAAATGCTTAAGCTAGTGCCAAAGAGTCCTTTGACTAACATCTTGTCAAGTTTCAAGAATGACTAGAGTGAAAGGAGAAAAGCAGATCTTACTTCCAAAGTTCTTTATTAAGCAGATTTTACAGCCAATTCCAGCAAGCTTTTCCCTACATCTATATTCAAAGACCCTGTCCATTTGCTACCGCATTATGAAATTCAACTTAGAGGAAACCTCGTCATTTGGCAAGCTGTAATTCTGTCTGTGCTTCTTTGTGAACAGGAGTACCCTGTAATAACCAGCATCTGAGGATTCTTTTGTGAAATACAAAGTGGGACACAAAATGCTATTAATGCCTGAAACCCAATGAAGGAGGGGCATGTAGTTAATTGCTGTATTCACCATACGCTAATTTTAGGAATAAAACCTATAAAGAATGAAGGCAATTTTAAACTATCGTTGGCTACATCAGGTTAGTTAGGACAGTGAGGAAGGGCCGTTAGGTTGATCAGTAATTAATGTTGAAGTAGCTCTGCCAAAAAGGTCCAAGAAAGAGTCCTGAATTATAACCAGTTCTATGCCCACAATATGGAGCATCTTTTTATATCACCTAGAAACAAGGTGATGACATATAAGGAGAATTCTAGGAAACAAAAGGTCCTAACTTAAAAACAAAAACCAAAACACATAAAAGCACAATCTGATTTTAAAATGTCTTTATTAACAACAATTAGGTTGCTCATTCCTCTTTGCCCTCTTCCTCACTGGTTTTCTGGACACAGTTCACCTGATCCTGCCAATTAAAAGAAACAATTACTCCAAAATATGTTAAGAATCAGAGTTCTCAAACATTTACCATTTCGCACCAAGTAAACTTCCTAACACCAAACAATACTAATCAAGGAGTGTGGTATTAACAATATTTAATGACCTATATAATTAAGGATTCTTCAAGAGGCAGATGATTTTAACACCAGACTTTGTCACCAGCTAGTTGATTCAAGTTTACTTCCATTCACTAGAACTTAAGTAGCAACCACTCTTGGAAGGAAGATCTAAGATACTCCATTAATTGGCACCTTCCCTAGGTTTAAGATATAGTCAATTAATTATTGCTATTTCTACCTTATTCTCTTTTCAAACTGCGATTATGACAGCCCTTTAAACCTGAGTGATTATCTAGTTATCTATTTATGCAATTTGTATTAGATGAGAAGACAGTAAGCTATTGTCCACCTACTACCTTTCTGTAAAATACTGCCACAAAGTTATGTCCATTTGTTTACCTACTGTCTATGATGGCTTTCCCAGCTAGAATAGCAGAGTTGAGCTGAGTTTTCTTTAAAATTGCCAACCCGGGGGGTGTCTGGGTGGCTCAGTCGCTTAAGCATCTATCTGACTCTTGATTTCAGTTCAGGTCATGACTTCATGGTCATGAGATGGGAGTCCTCACTGGGCATGGAACATGCTTAAGATATTGTCTCTCTTTGCCCTTCCCCCGCTTACACTTGCTCTCAAAAAAAAAAAAAAAATCTCACAAAGCCAAACAAACACAAACCCCAAAATTGCCAACCCTTCTAATACATCAACCAGATGAGATCAACTATAGGAGATCCCATCAAGTGACTATGTGGTTAAAAAACCGGGAACTCTGGGGCACCTGGGTGGCTCAGTTAAGCACCCAACTCTTGCTTTTGGCTCAGGTCATGATCTCCTGGTTCATGAGATCAAGCCCGTGTCAGGCTCTGTGCTGACAATTCAAAGCCTGCCTGGGATTCTCTCTCTCCTCCCCCTACCCCTCCCTGGCTCACACACACACCCTCTCAAAATAAACATTAAAATAAAAATACAAAAACAACCAAGGAACTTTAAATTTTCCAAACTCTCCTCTGCATAGTTCAATGGACAAAGGTAGATATACATACATACTCTTAGAGAAAACTGAAGTCCCTGTTTTCCTGAGGCTTGAGCCAAACCAACAAACAAGGCCTACAACCTCAAGAAGGCTGTTAAAATGATTATAAATATGTACTATAAAAACATATTCCCTACAAGGAAGTTTTAACACAGAGTAAGTTAAAATGAAATATTCACACGTAAATAATCATGTTTGGAACACCCAAGAGTTGTCCAGAAGGCAGTTTACAAAGTAAGAATGATTCCACTTACCCAGACACTTCCTGAATCTAACAAGTTGTGGCTTTCCTTCTTGGCTCATGTTGTGGGATATCGTCTTGAGATTAATAGCTTATCCACCTATCATTAAAAATAGAAGTTATATAGCATATTACATTTTTTTAAATTAATTGTTAGTATGTACACTGTATTCTCACATCAACAAGAGGCACATTCTGGGGTACAGGTCTGGGTTCCAATCAGTGGTTTGTATTTTCTTTTGCTGTTTTTACTTAGGAAGGACCTGGCCCACACCAAGGTGACAGTCTAAATTTTCTTCACATAACACTTCAGAATTTTTCCTCCTCTACCAATGACCCATTCTGAATGGGTCAAAAGTGGAATTTAGAGTACTAAAAAGATGGCAGTTCCCCACTAATTCAAGGCTTCTTTGTCCATTTTCTCTACATAACCATGTATCTTTTTCTATAGTTGTAAAAGTAACATACAATGTTAACATACAAAGTTAATAACATACAAAGTATAATTGACACACAAAGTTCTATTAGTTTCAGGTACAGATTCAACCATTTTTTTCAATTCTCCTACTGTTTGACACTTTTATAATAAAATACTCCCCACTTTCTCTTTCCCACTCACGTTCACATGCAAACAACTATTTTCAGAAACAAAACACTTGGACATTATCTTAGGAGAGGTAAACATCTTAAAAATCAAACATGTTTTGCCCCACATAGCTAAATCAAATTATTTAACCTTTTTACAAATCAAACTCAAACTCTTCTACAGGTTAGGACTTCCAAAGAAACTTACTTGAAGTGAATGAGTACTCCAATATCAGCCAACATCAATCATTCTTACCTAAAGAATAATAAAGGAAAGTTAATATAAAAGACAAGGGTATAAAGGTTTTGAAAATGCTAGTTAACTTCAAAATTTAAAGAGTAAATTCCAGAGACAAAAGATTGGGGGCAAGTTACGGAATAAAAAAACAACAGGAAGAAACTTGATGGGGGGAAAAAATCTAAAATTATTCTTATGTAAAGTAATAAAGTAGACAGCTGAATTCAAATAAAAATTGTATCTTAATTGAAATACAAAAGCCTAACTGCTATTTTCACCAGTCTGAGCACAATCCAGTTTGACTGCAACCCAAAATATACTATCCCTTATGTGAAGGTATGTGACAACGTTTACCTTACCAAATGAGTTTTAACATCAGCTCTCTTTTCATATAAAAGCACATACCCTGCCCCCCATTCAAGTATGTCTTCCATTCTCAGGTGGACTGACCACCTTCAGCAGGAGTCCTCCAAGAAGAGTGCCCTCCCCACTCCACAGTACACAACACTGCAGCTGTTATCCTGCAATCCTATGTATTTGCCTCGTTCTTTCCCTCCAAGTCCTCACTGAGTTTTAAGTTGGGGCAGGAAAGCTATGCCTTATTCGGGACAGCAAGGAACCTGCGTTTTTCTGAGGGAGAAGACATTCACCTTCACTATATATATGCCTGGTAGGGCCGCAGTGCACAAAAACCAGAAAGATCAGCCTTAATTCAAGTTCCAGGTTTTTCTTCCTCCCTGATTATCAGTTACTGCCAAGGGTATAAAAAATAAGAGTTCCCTGTTGCACATGTACCATCCATAAGGGATACTATATCGTTTTGCATTCTCCCCCATTCTCCAGATTATCCTAGTACTCTGCATCCAGCCCCCTTCTCACCCTCCAAATAAAATCTTTTCAGCACTGGTGTTCAAAAGCAACATTTTTATGGTTGATGGTGTACAACTGTGAGAGTTCCACAGTTGAGTCTTAAAAATTGCCAATCATTATCTAGCAGCAATGACAGATGATTAGGAGCAGTCAAATCCTCGGAATTCTTTCCCTAATAGGCAGCCATTTGAGAACTGCACTAGCTGACAGACACTGAAACATTATCAGCTAAAGCCAAAACCAAGTAAAGGCCCAGAACAAGCATCCTGGCTCTCTCAAACCTGTCCAAAATCATTAAGGGAAAGGCAATAAAAATGCAGGACTGTTGATCATGTCACTGCAGCTGACAATGATTAACAATAGGAGACATGCAACCCCCATTAAGGTTAAAAGTCCGAAACTAGTCACACGCATCTCTTTTCTTGGGGAAAAATGAGACTATTATACATTCTTGGTAGGTTTTGCAACCTTGTGTGAAGAGCACCCATTCCATTTCTTTCATCTTTCAGAAAGCACCGGTATCTGTTCCAAGGGCCTAACAGTACGAAAATGCATTCTGGCATCACACCTCTGAACTTTAGACCATTCTCATTAAAAAGAATAATTCTGGTTTGCAACAAGGAAACACTATGAAATACAATGCAAGCACCTCGGTATAGTGGTGTTACTGAAGCCCATTTATTCCCAGCTTTTTGAGTGAGTGATTTTAAGATCCTCTACACTAAGATTCACAAATTATAGCTACATACAAATCGAAACTAGTTTAGAATTGACTTAAGTCACAGGTTTCTCATTTCAAAGTGCAAAAGCCTACTCATCTTGAAATAAGCAGAAATGAAGCAAAATTAACCCCCCACCCCAATGATGTTCCTCAAGTCCATATATTGTAACAAGTACGTTCTCTCAAAATTGTTATTGACTGTTAAGAAATGAACCTGAGCTTTTATTTCTAAACACTTGAATCACTAAATCACGGTAGCAAGTGTTGGCCACCGATTTAATGGATTATGCCACAGGAAAATCCCATCGGGGTTGTATGTCAATTTAGCGACACTATTGTCACTAATATTGAGCATTATGTTTGAACTGCATTGTATTATTAACAAAGAGCTAAACTAGTCACCATTTGCTTTTTCACCTAACAGGAGAGTCAAGGTATTTGTTTGAATAGACTACGTATTAAAGTACAAATTTGTCCCCACCTTGTGAATTGCTTGCCAAAGAGCAAGCCATTTTTCTTGATACAATGGAAGAAAATTCTCATAGTCACGAAGAGTTTTCACCGGCATTTATGCAAAGTAAACCAAACTTCCAGTTACAGAGCAGAAAGCATTATACGTGAAAGCTGTTTCCATGCATGCTAGCTAAAAACCAGCTCGAAGACCAAAGTTACGTTGAATTGAGGTCTGGAACAACAGTCGATGCAAAGCTTACAAAGCTGAAGTCCTAAGCAACCAAAGCTGCTTTTGAAGACTTTTTATTTTTTTATTTTTGGTAAGCATTTTGGATTATAACATCACATCCCTAAAGCTAAGGGAACCAAATTCAAAAATCTACTCTGAACATTTGCAGTCATCCTACAGAATACGACGAAGAAGTCTTAGGATTGGGAAATGATTCCCAACGTGTATTCAACTGCAGGCAAGTCAACATGCCACACCACTTTCCCCCAGGTTTAGAGCATAGACATATTTAGACAAGTCACATAACTTGAAACTATTCACATTAGATTCCCATCTAAGCCCACGTTAGTAACAAAGGTATTCCCATGAAGCCCATTAAAAAAAAAATTTAAGTCACATTACAAAAAAAAAAAAAAAAAAAAAAAAAAAAAACCACTGTACTTTTTAGTCTTAATTCACTCCAACCTGCAGAATGATTACCAAGATTGCATTCTGAAATGGATATTGCTGACCTATGGGCAGGTCAGTTTGCTACAACAGAGACTCAGTATCACATGCTATACAGTCCATGTCAAGATGCTAAAAGCACTCTACTTTCCAAGTATGGTTTGATTCCCTCTCCCCCACACCACTGACGTGTTCCACGTTCTCTTCAGTTACAATGCAACTAAAGGAAACCACACAACTGCATCAGATGTACCAAAGAATCAAGTTTGCACTTTTTATCTGAGAACTGCAACAGCACTGATTTCTGCCTGACAAATTACAGCTTGAAACCCAAACCCACGCAGTTTTGACAGCAGCTAGCTTTACCATCCAAGTGTTAGGTGCTGCACTGTAATTTCATGGTCAGAAGTGTGATGTCAGAATGCCCACGGAATAAAAGTACATAGCAAGTCACCAAGTTAGATTATATTGCTTGTTACCTACCTGTATGCAGTCGGCAATGAGAATCTTGGAGCAAGCAGGAATACTACATCCGGGTCCTAATGTCCATTGCCATTTGCGGTACTACGTTCCTCACAGTTACGCACTGCAGAAATGCTGGCTAAATGCAGTTATGTAGCAGGCCACTACTTTAATAGTGCACAATTGCAGTCCAAGAACACCAGAAAACATCCCGCCACAACGTAGTGGCTTGCCCGAGAAAAGCCAAGTATCTAAATTTTTGTCTGCCATAATATGCCACTTATAAAAATTGCACAGGCGTAACGTTACAATTTCCCAAATTATTATCTGTTTGTATTAGTGGTATAATACATCTATATAAAGAGTGGTGGGGTTTATAGGACTTCTTAGGAGTTTTAATTAGTGTTCTAAGCAAAGGATTATGGTTTCACTAAATAATGTGAGCCATTCAGTTAATCTTATAAGGTACCTATTGAATACACTGGGATCTCGTAGAGAATGCAGTTTAAAGATTAGGAGTAATAAGCTTAAAATGATCAGTGTTCCTCTTAAAATAAAATTACGAGAGAAAGAGAAGAGGAAATGGGGGCAGCTGGTTTCTTTAAATAAGAAAAATGGCTGAAATACTTCAAAAGTACTACATTCCCTTTCCCACCCATTTCATATCAGCTTTTAGGAAACTCCTTTTTAAGAGGATTTAAATTCACATTAAGCTAAAAACTACCATATGCATTCCAAGACTTATTGAAAGTCTCTTTGAGTAGCTTACAACCCTTGGTACACTGCCGTTTCAGTGAGGAAAAGGCAAAACTTAGTGGAAACTAAGCAACATTATTTGCTAAACAACGTTTAGCAATTCTACAGCCCACAGTAAGGCTAGCAAAACCACAACTTTCAGGAGATTATCCATTAGCATCCTTCACCACTCTTCAAAGGTACAGTACTAACAAAAGCTTATTTTAGGGGTCTGTGCCAGCATCCCTTATAAAGAAAGGCATGTAATCTGAAAAATAAACTGAAACATTAATTTTATAGGCAGATTTTCCCACTTCCCCACCAGCCCCCGCCCACACACATTCACGTTCACCCTCTGTGGGTGTCCCATGAACACCCCTTAATTTATCATTAGTGGAGTCCCTACCATACAATTCAATCAAATTGTAACGGATTCCTTTCAAATCCAGACCCTTGTTTCCATACAGAAAACCTCATACATATCACCAATTAATGACTTGGGACAAAACTTCCTCATGGATAGAATTATGGTGGAACTACTTACTACCCACTTCCAAGTGTCTTGGGGAAGAAATAATAAACATATTCTAAGGAGATTCTCTTCCTTAATTAGCACACCATGTACCTGTCAAGTCACACAACCAGGATTGAGTGACATGCCTTTATACTCCACTAGTGTTTTACTTTTAGTATTATCCAGTTTCCTATGCAGAAAGTGCTCAGAGTTTCAACAAGAGGTTTCCCTTTGTACTCAGGCACAATACTAAACTTCAGCATTTAACGAAGATTTGATTTAGAATTTTACTTTTGCCAATTAGCACCAAGAACAGAGGTGAAAAGGAGGAAGACACATTCCATAGTAAGAGTTCTGTAATGTACAAATTTGAATGGAACTAAGAACAAAGCCAAACCAATTCAATTACTTTACCTACTTTTAGGAAGCTGTTCCTCTGCTAACATACATACGCTGGGAAAACAGGTTCCCATCGTACTATCAGACAACAGTAACAATCTACTTTAATGTTAAGTCAGAATGTCTTATCCTAATGGAAGGAGATTCAATGAAGTTGACAATCAGCTGACAACACCATCGAAACACTCCAAAACTTTATGGTGGGAGAAAGGGGTATTTGTACTGTGTAGCATGAGCAACTCTCTCCAGATTTAGTGCTACATCAAAAGTAAACTATAGAAAAGCAGGTTAACAAATAGTTTACAATAAGAATCGTGATCTACAACGCTACTGGTCATTAACAGTCACCACTAGTTCTTAGAAAAGAGAACAAGTTTTCATAGCCCTACAGATTTTGTCCACCAGAAGTAGCACAAGGAGATGTAAAAGTTACAGAGTACAAATGTATACGTAGCTAAACCTACTTCATGGTTACTACGCTTCTTACTTGCAAGTTGAATTTTTCACACTAAACCCCATCTTCATAAATCGCTTGAAGTAATACATGAAAAGGCTTCATGTTTAACAATCTTTAATTCAAATATGAAAGTTCAATACAAGCCATTTGTAGGGCTTGGGACTTGTTCTTTTAAAAACAAGAATGGAGGAATGCAACAAAATGATCTTTCCACTTTTTTCTTCAGAAACTTTCAAGGAAAGGATAGATCATAGGGCCATAAAGATCCATTTAGTCATACCCACTTTCTCCCCCTACCAAGTCTTTCACCCATTCCATAATCTTAATACACATTCCTGAAGGAAGAGTTACAGTTCAGCTTGCTTACATAACCATTTAAAAATACTTAGCACCAGCTTGCTTCCTATAATGCCAAACAAATCATGAAACTACTTCAATATGCATTTCTTCTTTTTAAAACAAGGGGGGGGGTACTTATTTGTAGAAAGCAATGCTTAGCCTACAGATACATTTCCCAGAAATGGCATATGCCATTCAAAGGCCTAGACACGCTCATGCTTTCGAAGTGGAATACCTAGCCTAATGTGCATAGAAGCATGAATGGCAAAGTTGAAGATCAATATTATAACTATTTTTTCTATTTATTTGAAGCACAGTAAAAAAAAAATTGGTACACTTTGGAAATTCAGTGGCACAAGGTACACTGCCATAACTTGAGGGACATTATACAGTTAAAAAAAAAAAAAAAAAAAAAGGAAATAAAAAGGAAAAAGAATTCCCCTGTTTGAAACACTGCATTACATAATTTTACCTGCCCAAACAGACCATTTACAAATATTAGGTCAATAAACTGCTAACATCCATAAAAAGGTAGCTTTCTTACTAAAATGCAAGAATTTAAAAGATTGGTATCTAAACAAGAAAAGACAAAAACAAACTGGAATGAAAACCTAGATATCACATCTAAAATCGGGGCTTTTTGTTTGGGCCTTCATACTCTTCTCTCCCTCTACCATATCCTGCTGGAGTTCCAGGCCCCATTCCTCTAGGACCCTGTCCACCCACAGGTCCCGCACCTCCCTGCCCAAAGCGCTCAGTACGCTATTGGAACAGTAATTAACAGTTCATTATATGTAGTTGATGTCCATGTGTGTTAAGTAAATATTTTAGAAGGTTCCGTAGTCAACGTTCGTCGATACAATCACCAATGAGTCGATCCACAGGTACCGGGAACATAGAAAGGAAAAAAGGGTAATTTGAAAATTAGTTTACGATAATACATGCCTTGTGGTATGTTCCCACTTGAGCCATTCTCATACACCTGTTTCAAAGAATAGGTCTTCCCTGTAGTGCTAAAAAATTTAAGAATTAGTGCAGATGTGAAAACCCATTCCAAAATGAGTTTTAAGAAATTTCACATCAGATTAACCCACTGCAAAAGCTTGCAAACTTCTCACTTTCAAGGTCTGAACAGGAAATTTAATTTCCAAGTAAGCCTAACAAGCCCAACCAGACAGATTCAATTCACTCAATGAAGTGACAAAGACCTACTCACCAGTTAGTGGCATGAGCTGCATAAGAAACCTTGTGCTTTTCAAGATCTTAAGACACATCTGCTAAGTTGCAGAATCTTAAAACGTTCAAAGTTTTAATAAAATGCTACCAGACTACAAAAAGAAAAAGCATAAAAGACTAACAGATTTAGTCACTTAACCGGCACAGTAACTTCATTAAAAGTGTTGCCATATTCTCACAGGTATACCACCTTCAGAACCATCACTAAATAAGCAGAGACAATTATGTTCACAGTAGTATAGTTGCAAATTGACTAAATATACAGCCCACCCCCACACCAGCCCAGCTTTTCCTTCGCGTCTTTGAAAGTCTACGGACACTTAGCTATGATTCCATGTTTTGGGGATCTCCCAAACAGCTTAACACCAAGCTTAAGTGACTGCAGTAAAGCAGGACTTCGTTATTCCATCTAGTTTTAAGTACTTTAATCTTAGAAACCTATGTTCCCAAACAGAAAAATCCTATTGATATGCAAAGCACAAAAGCCTTACAAATTCTATTCAAAATAAATCAGTTACAGAGAACATCACTCCAAAAGGGAGGGAAAAAAAGCAGGTTTAACTTCCTATACATAGTTCAAACATGTTTTCTACTATATACTACAGGGCTACTTAAACTAAATCTCAATTCTTTAAACTATTTCTCAAAAACCTAAAAATGTCAGGGTTTTAACACATTGTACGGTGTTTCTCAAAAGCTATGAGAAAATTTGGGGGTTTCACGGTTATTACATCTTAGAACCCTACCTGTTATAGGAGACAGAAAAAATCTCAATTGTGGGAACATCATGCCAAATTATATTTTACAAATTTGATACAGACCTACAATCTGCCTTTTAGGAAGCGTATAAACCAAAATGTTACCCACGTTAGTTTTTAAATTCATTTTGAAGAAAACAACACTACGTTTACCCAACCAGCTATTTATGATTCTAATTCTCAAAAAACCTCAAGTAGGCTTTAAATGGATTAGACCCCATAATAAATCCTTACATTCCTATTTGTAAAATAAACCTAACGAGCTATGTGTTGCAGCTTCCCTCTCCTTTGCCAAAAGCCTGTAGGTGAACCAATCATATTCAACTCAGTTATGAAAATGCACACTTCTCTAAACCCACCTCTAAATCCAATATTCAAATTTCCTATGGATTTGTAAAGCCCTAACACAGCCACTCAGACCAATTCACTTGGTTGTTTCTAAAGCATCCTGACAGACTACCTGTACAGTTAAAATATGAAAACATCAAGAAGGTTCAGATCAAATGCACACAACTAGTATGCTTAATGGTCATGGATTGTTGCTATCCTGTAGCAATATAGAGATGTCAGTGTTTTAGAAGGTGCACCTATTGACAGGCCCAACAAGTGGGAAACGACGAGTCAAAACAGTAAACAACTCCCTTCTCATGGGTAGAAACCACACCAAATATAGGTCAAAGTCCTACACATCACTAAAACATGCCTAAAACTATAAACTGCAAGTCTGATTCATACTTATGGCAAATATCAGCTTAATGAATGACAGTTTGCCATTTGATTACTCTCACGTGGATGTAGAATAATCAGGTACATCATCTAACATTTAGAATTTGGATTTGCCATGTGCTAGAGTGCAAAAGTACACAAGCAATATAATGGAAAGCACCTATGTCTACTTATTGCCGAAGAGAACTCCAACATACTACTGACAGCATTGACTTCTTGTTGGCAACCATTTCTGTTTAGGTTACCGCATACTGAGTTCTTCTATGTTGCCAAAGTTTTCCTCAATATTATGATTTACATGATACGGGAACTAAAAAGAGGTTCAGTTACCTACTTAAAAAAACAAAACAAAAGAAAAAAAAAACAGAAAACAAAACACACACACGTAAGTTGTGAAAAATGAGAATTTCCTTTGTACTACGTCACACAGGATACATTACCATGTCGCTTCCCATCATGGAACCACTCATGGTTGCTGGTGGAACTCCAGGATTAGCTTCATAACCTATGCCACCACCACCACCTAGAGGTGGAAATTTCTGGCCTCCTGAACCATAGGGATCTAGGAAACAAAAATGCTGGTTACAACTCAACCAGAATACAGCTCTTGAATGGTACTGCTAATATTATTTTCATGCTTACCTCCCATGTTCATTGCTCCTCCTCCACCCATTCTCATGTCTCTTTCTCTCTGAAAGAAAAAAATCCCTTTCATATGTCCATACCAAGAATTCTTAGACAAAAAAAATCTCCAAAACTCAAAGATGAAGACTATTTTTAAAATCAGTATTCTGAAACCACTTGTTGAAATTCAATTATCCAAAAACCGATAAAGCTTCTTCCTAACCAATGAAATCTTTAGGCCCAGCCAAGAAGATAAAACTCAAAGCGTATCATAATACACTTGTAAAAACAAAAACTATAAAGTGAAATGTTATATTTAACTAAGTAAGACGTTTTTGGTACCTACAAGTTTTGTAGACAACTCCAACTAGACTGCAATAGAATTTTACTTACTGGATCCATGTAGCCCATCCGGCTATAACTTTCCTCTCTTTGGCGCCTCATTTGTTCTTCCATTTCACGTTGGCGAATCATCATCTCTTCTTCCCTTCTACGTCGTTCTTCTTCTTGCCTGGAAATATTCATCAAGCACATGAACGGTCACCCACATCTTTTAAAAGTTAATTTGAAGGGGTGCCTGGGTGGCTCTGTCAGTTGGGCATGTGACTTCGGCTCAGGTCATGATCTCAGTTTGTGAGTTAGAGCCTGCTTGAGATTCTCTCTGCCCCTCCCTACCTGTGCTCTCCCATGCTATGCTATCTCAAAATTAATGAACTTTAAAATAAATAAGTCAACTTGGAAAAAGCTAGTGGTCTGCCTCAGAGCTTTACAAAGTCTAGGTTAGAGGAACACCTGGGTGGCTTAGCCAATTAGTCACTTGACTTCGGCTTCTCCAAGTTCATGGCAGTTCATGGGTTTGAGCCAGGCACTCTTCTGAGTAGAAAGCCCACTCTGGATTCTGTCTCCCTCCCTCTCTGCCGCCTCCCTGGCTCGCTCACCCACTCTCTCAAAAATAAACATTAAAAAAAAAAAAATTACAAAGTCTAGATTAGAGCAAACACACAGGAAAGCCTGAAGAGAGTCTAGAACAGACCTAGAAGCATTCTGGCAAAGAAAACTGGTGTCCTAAATGAAAACCTTACACTCTACTCTGATTTAGTGTCAAACCAACACTGACATATGTCAGTATTTAACCTCTGTATGCCAACACTCACCTGCAAGACTTAGATGTATCTTTTCCTCTAAATGTTTATGCAGAAGGCTTAATTTAGTTTAACAAAATTTTACCTTAGCTGCATTTCTTTACGTTTCTGCATTTCTTGATTATGAAGTTCTTCCATGCGTCTTAATTCTTCCTGGCGTCTCATCAGATCTAAACATTAGAAAATTTTGTTGTGAATTCACATTAACGGGGTTCTAAAAAGTTCAAAAAGCAATTCAGCCTATCAGTGAAATTTACACAACAGGATCTTTTTTTTTTTTTTTTTTTTTACCTTGACGCAAAAGATTTGCCTGATGTTCGTGATAAGCATCTTCCATTTCACTTTCCAATTTGTCCTTTGCATCTTTCATGTTTTTTTCAACTTGCTCCCTTTGCTGTTTCTCCATTTCATCCAGGGACTTCCATCGCTGAGAATATTCATACTCAAATGTGCCATGCTGGGCAAAACGAGGAGGGGTTTCTCTCTCCCTGACAATATTTCAACATGAACCGATTTGTGGATGCACATAAGAAAGACTACTCAATTACCCTAAAAACACTGATTTTGCCCCTGGCCTATAGACTCTAAGAAATACCCAAAGGCAGGGGATGGCAGGGGTGCCAGGGTGGCTCAGCCGGTTAATCGTCCAACTTCTGGTTTTGGCTCAGGTCATCTCAGTGTCATGAGATCAAGCCCTGAGTTGGGCTCTGCGCATCATGACAACATGGAGTCTGCTTGGGTTCTCTCTTTCTGCTCCTCCCCACTCACATTCTTTCTCAAAATAAATAAATTTTAAAAAATAGCTTTACATCAAAAATAATACATGTCCCAAGATGCCTGGCTGGCTCAGTCAGAAGCACATGACTCTTGATTTTGTGGTTGTGCATCTGAGCCTTATGAATTTGAGCCCCGTACGGGGTGTAGAGATTATTTAAAAATAAAATCTTTGGGTCGCCTGAGTGGCTCAGTCAGTTAAGCGCCCAACTTCACTTCAGGTTGTTATCTTGCAGTTTGTGCTGACAGCTCAGAGCCTGGAGCCTGCTTCAGATCCCGTGTCTCCCTCTCTCTCTGCCCCTCCCCACTCTCTCAAAAATGAATAAACATTTTAAAATTTTTAAACCTTTATGTAAAATAAGTAATACATGTCCCAGAATTCTATGGTAACAGAAAATAATGGGCACTGAAAAGCAATCCTACCTTCCTCATTTCCTAATTGTTTCCTCTAACCAAATGCCTAATCAAGGAGTATATTTTTTTCCATTCTTAAAAAGGAAGATACCTATTCATCACACAACTGTTCTAAAGACAAAACAAAATTGCATGTAAACTACACCTATCTCAACAATGAATACTAGGCATTTGAAGATCTCTGCTTCAAAACCTCTAAACTTCCTGAGCCTTAGATTTCTATCAAGCATATATGCATTTGAAGAATTTTGCATTTTCTAAGCAAAAGTGAAAAATTACTGCAAATTGTTTGGACTTAAGAAAAATGCTTAAAATTTAAATCAATCTTACTTTTGATACATTGGATTCTTCTGTGCAAGTTTTTCAGGAAGGCCATCTTCATCATCTAATTGTTCAAGTGGTTCCACAATGACTGGACGAGGAGTTCTAATAACAAAAATGGTTCCGTCTTAACTTCGTTTCAGTTTTGTTTCAACTTCCTCATCCAAGTTAATAAATAAAAATTAGGATAAGCACAAGAACTTACGTTGTTAGTAAGAAAACACCTTCACTGCATCTTTCAAATGCTTTCCTTGCTGCTGGTTTGGAAGCAAACTCAACAATGCCTTTCCCTGTAGATCTCCCGCGATCATCCACAATTACAACAGCCCTTTCAATAGGACCAAACTGGCTAAAAGCTTCTTCCAACAGTTCATTGGAAACATAAGGTGAAAGGTTTCGAACAGAAAGGGCGGCAGCATGTGTGGCAAAACGAACCCGAAGCTGTCTACCTCTCATCGGTGTATCATCAAGTTCAGCTTTGGCAATTTCAGCCAGTGCTCTAGATTCCTGAAAGTTATCAGACATGCTCATGTTAATAACCTATTGGCTAATGTCCACTCTGAAACTGTTAAAAGCTTAACTCCCACTCCTATTCTTCCTCAGGCTCAGTTCAAGCAACCCTCCCAGACACCACTCAGGGTAGGTAGTTAAATGTCTTATCCACCCACTCTCCCCTTTTCTTAGGTACCAACAATTATTCGCTATATAAGTGGCATCTTGTTTGTAAAAAAGGTGAAAAATTTAAAAACCAACTTATTGCTGTTGGTTTGAACACTAGCGTCTGCAGTAGCAAAAAATGAAAACACTCTTCTAAATCCACATTAAATTAAAAAAAAACTCACAAGTTTAATAAATCCAAATCCTTTGCCTTTGTTGATAAAAACTTCTCCTGGTTCTCCATATTTAGCAAATAGTCTTTTGAATTCATCCTCTGTGATATCAGCAGGTAGATTCCCAACAAATAACCGACAACGCTGAGTGTAAGTTTTCTCTCCAGGCCTCCTCAACAGAGACAAGTTGGCTTTAAACCCCTAACGAAAAAGGAAGGAAAATTTTTCAGACACCAGTCACCTCATCAAGTAGGAAAATTCAGTAACAATGTTCGCTTTTCCCAGCCTGGGTAACACCACCAACGGAGTTATTCTTCAATGCCGTTTAAAATCAAAACAAAATTTTACTTATTTGCGGATTTCCAATGCATTTAACTATCCGAACATCAAACAGCCCAAACCATCCAAACACTCGAGAATAGACCTACAGCCCTCTCTAGACTCGACTCTACATGAGCAAGCTCGTCAGCTGTATATGCTTAGTGTCGCTAACAAATCTACATCATAGCAGACGTTAAGTCAAATCAAGTTTTACATGAAAAAAAAAATGACCAAAACCCTGCTGTCACCCACATGACTCGTGCCTGCTCCTGTAAGGCCGGAAGTTCCCAGATCTCTCCAACCCTACACAGCACGCTCTAGTCTGGTTCCCAGAGCCCGCTAGCTTTAACATGGCCCAGGGCAGCTTGTCATAGCCTGCCTCCCCAGGCCAGCCTCCCTCGGGCCTCTTAGAGGCCCCACGCCGTCCGCCCCCTACTCCGGCAGCGGCCCCGCCCTCGGCCGCCCGCGCGCACGCGCTCTTTCCGGTCTCCGACAAAATGGAGGCCGGGAAAGGAAGGAGGAGGGGGCCGCCGCCATCTTAGGGAAACCGACGCGTAGCTCCGGGAGATACTCACCTCCGAGTCGGAGATCTTCTCCTCGCTGCGGCCACCAGGCCCACCGGGTGGGGGCCCCTGGTGGTGCTGCTGGTGGTAGGGTGGGTGGTGCTGCCGGCCTCCTCGGGGCTCCCCGCCGCCTCGGTGTGGCGGCTTGGGGTGGCCGCCAGGAGTACTTAGGCCCGGGCCGCCGCCGGGCTTCGGCCCGCCTGGCATCTTGCCGCCTTTCGGGCCTCCGGGTCCTGGGCCCTGCTTAGGACCGGGCCCCGGGCCCCCTGCGGGTGGAGGCGGGGGGCCCCCGGCCTGAGGTGGGGTGGTGGGGACACCGCTGCTCGGCGGCGCGGGCGGGGGCGCCCCGGGGGGCGCCGAGGTGACAGCGGGCGGCGGGGTCGGGGTGGGGCCTGGGCCCGTAGGGGCCCCAGAGGTCGGGGGAGTGGCGGGCGGTGCCGAGCCGGAGGCCGGCGGAGCGCTGCCCACTCCAGGAGCCGGGCCGGGTCCCTGAGGAACGACGGGCTTGGACGAATCCTGTGGCGGCGGCGGCGGCTGCTGATGCGGCGGCTGATGCGGCGGTGGCTGAAGTGGCGGCGGCTGCTGTGGTGGCGGCTGCTGCGGTGGTGGCTGCTGCTGTTGCTGGTGCGGAGGCGGTGGTGGGATTGGGGGCTTGGGGCCACCCTGGCCCGGGCCGGGCCCCATGGGTCCGCGGTTCTGATTGAGGCCCATGCCGGGCGGCGGGGAGCGGAAGTCGTGGAGGCCGCCGCGGCCGCCGCCTCCTCCGCGCCGGTGGAAGCCGCCACCGCCACCGCCACGGCTCCGGAACCGATCCCGAGACATGTCTGTAATCAAGGGGCGGTTGAGGCAGAAGCGGAGAAGACGCTCTGGGAACGTGGAGGCCACCTTGCTTCGCACAAGATGGCGGATGACACAGGCGGCGCGCCGCCTTTGTCCTCCTCTTATATAGGCCAGGTGGCTTTGCCCCGCCTACTTCTCGATCTGTAGCTCCAATAGCCAATTGCAAGTACGGTACTTGATGACACAAAGTTACGGAACGCTAATCTTTCCGATTGGCTTCCGGATGAGAGGAGGGAGGCTTGGAGGGGCTGAAGTTTCCAGTTGGCCAATGAGCAGAAAAGGAGTTGGCTGCAGGCCACTGTGATTTGCTGTGAGAAATTTGAATGGGTTCGCCAGAGCAGTTTTTCCTGATAAGCCACGGCCCTATCAGCTCCTGGGGAGAGATGTTAGAGGACCCTTTTCTTTGTTGATTACTCCCAAGAGCTGCCTCCGGGTATCCTTGCCCTGAAAGAACAGCTGTTCTCCGTTCTCGGGTTCAAAAGCATAAGTTACGTGTATCTACTATCTACTCTACCTTGTTCTGGGCCAATTAAACTTGAGAACTAAAATCTTACCGATTTCACACACCCAAGTTTACTGATTTCATTTTGGAACCTCAGCGGAGTACAGGTTTGTTCTAGCAGTATAAATTTGGGAATAGGCTTAAGTTAGTGAACTCTTTGTTAAAAAAGGAAGTTTTGACTGTGTGTGAGCGTGTGTGTAGACTAGTAATTTACAAGCACAAGTCACAGGAGGAATATAACATTTTCCTTAATTCCTAGCACTCAATACTTTGTGGACAGATTAAGATACTTCCAAATTACAACGTTAAAATATCTGTATGGAATCAACCAATGGGCACCACCCTTCATCCTTCGTACAGCATCTTCTAACAGTATCCCTTAACACCCTACCTAGTTACTGTCATCTATGGACCTTTTGATGGATCGATCATTCCTCCCTCAATTAATACTAGGCCATGGCTCATTGTCCTCCTCTCCATCTCTATTTCTGCTCATCATTCAACATCTAGGTGGATGAATACCCAATACTCTGTCAATTCTTTACCTCCAACAATCTTCTATCCTATAGTAGCTACCCAACCCCCATCATAGTCGCCCTGTGTTTGTTATTGCCAGTAACTACACCATCTCTAAAATCTCCTTTTCAAGAATCTCAATTGTCTGATCAGTAACTGTAACTGTCCAATCAGTACCTCTTGATTCTTTGACTTCCTCAAAACCTCCAAATCGTTAAATGTACTGCTTTTTCACTATCTCTCACGTTCTTATGGTCATAACTTGTGTCACCAGGTTTAGATGTCATGATTGTCTTGTTTTCCTTTTTCTCCATTACACTAGTCCCAATCCTCACCTTCTTAATGAGAGCTGAGGCTTTCAATTTAAGTTCTTGACCACAAACCTCAAAAGGGCATTAGACTTTTTCTGGCATCTTACTGAATTTCACTAGTAAATTTACTTTCTCACTTCCCTTCTTTCAGAGATAGAGTATTTCATGCTTTCTCTCTTCAAACTCCTACACATTCTTCTCTCACTCCACCATAATGAATTCTCCTATTTTTGGGGGAAAATAAAAATCATCAGAGAGCAACATTCTCATCCAGCTGGAAAGCCTCAAGCCTACTTGCATTTCTTTTTTTTAATGTTTATTTATTTTTAAGAGAGTGCGAGACAGCATGAGCAGGGGAGGGGCAGAGAGAGTGGGAGACACAATCCCAAGCAGGCTGCAGGTTCCAAGCTGACACCAGCAAGCCCAACTCAGGGCTCAAACTCACAAACCATTAGATAATGACCTGATCTGAAGTCAGACACTTAACTAACTGAGCCACCCAAGGCCTACTTGCATTTATACCCATCTTTTCTGTCTTCCTTCCTGATACCATGAAAGATGTGTCTTTGCCCCTATCAAAGGGCAGACTCCCCCTTCTAGTATATGGATCCCACCCCCTCATGCCTTCTCAAGGATTTTTCCTTGCTGTATCATTACTTCTATTGGAATATTACCACCTTTAAAATTTTTTAAATTAATTTTTTATTTTTTGAGAGAGAGAGCTAGAGCATGAGTGAGGGAAGGGCAGAGGGAGAGAGAGACAATCTTCAGCAGGTTCCACTCCCAGCACAGAGCCCGATGCCAGGCTCAATGTCACCACTAGGAGATCATGACCTGAGCCAAAATCCACTCAGACATTTAACCAACTGAGCCACCCAAGCGCCCCTGGAACATTGCCATTTTCAAAATAAACAAAACCTTCCTTTTAGTCTATCATCTCATTACTTCATTCCTCTTTACAACAAAACTAAAACAAATCTACACTAGAGGTCTCCAGTTCCTCACCTCAGTTTCCTCTTAAATCCACCCCAATTGGCCCACTCTTCTCCTTTAAGGATTCCTTGCCAAGGATGCCAGTGATCCACATGTTGCAAAATCCAATAAACACTTCTCTATACTAATCTTGGGGCACCTGGGTGGCTCAGTCGATTGGACATCTGACTCTTGATTTTGGCTCAGGTCATGATCTCGTGGTTCGTGGGTTCAAGCCCTGAGTTGGGTTCTGCGCTGGCAGCACAGAGCCTACTTGGGATTCTCTCTCTTTCCCTCTCTGTCTTTCCCCTGCTCGCTCGCTCTCTCAAAACAAATAAATAAACATTTAAAAAAATCTATACTGGGGCGCCTGGGTGGCGCAGTCGGTTAAGCGTCCGACTTCAGCCAGGTCACCATCTCGCGGTCTGTGAGTTCGAGCCCTGCGTCAGGCTCTGGGCTGATGGCTCAGAGCCTGGAGCCTGTTTCCGATTCTGTGTCTCCCTCTCTCTGCCCCTCCCCCATTCATGCTCTGTCTTTCTCTGTCCCCAAAATAAATAAACGTTGAAAAAAAAAATTAAAAAAAAAATCTATACTGGGGCACCTGGGCGGCTCTGTCGGTTGAGTGTCTGACTCCTGACTTCGGCTCAGGTCATGATCTTATGGTTTGTGGGTTCGAGCCCCACGTCAGACTCTGCATTGACAGCACAGAGCCTGTTTAGGATTCTCTCTCTCTGTCTCTCTGTCTCTCTCTGCCCCTCCCTCCCTCCTCTATAAATAAATAAATACATAAATAAATAAACTTTAATTTAAAAAAAATCTAGGGGCGCCTGGGTGGCTCAGTTGGTTAAGCATCCAACTTTGGTTCAGGTCATGATCTCACAGCTTGTGAGTTCAAGCCCCATGACGAGCTCTGTGCTGACAGCTCAGAGCCTGGAGTCTGCTTTGTATTCTTTGTCTCCCTCTCTGTCCCCGTCCCCTGACCACACTCTGTCTCTCTCTTTCAAAAATAAACATTAAAATTTTTTTAAATAACAATTAAAAAAATCTATACTCATCTCTTCTTACCTATTAGCAACCTTCCACATAGATGGCCCTCTGTCTTTCGTGAAACACCTCTCACTGGCCTCTGTGACACCACACTCATGATTTTTCTCCTGCTTCAGTGATCCCTCTCCGTTGCTGACTCCTCACTCATAGGACTTCTAAATGCTGAGATATTTTGGCGTTCATTTCTGGGTACTCTTTAACAACTGTTCTCTACTTATGTAGATAACCTTTTCAAGACCAAATACCATCTAAATTTATATTTCCATAGTAGAGTACATCTGTCCTCTGAGTTCCCAAGTCAGATAGTCAACTTGGAGGTGTTGCTGGCATGTCCGATTTAGTATATGTAAGCTGGAGCTCTTGATTTTATCAACCTAACCAGTTCCTCACCACAATCTTCCCCAGCATAGTAATTAGCATCGCCTAGTTGTTAAAAAACAAGTATTCATCCTCTTCATAAAACCCCCAAATCTGTTCTACCTACAAAGTATATCTTGAATCCATTTACCTCTCTCCATCTCTACCACTACAACCTAATTTTTTTCACCTCCATCTCATACCTAAAATTAACTCAACCACTTTTCAACTTGTCTTCTTCCTCTCTTTCTGGGTGCTCTCTGATCCATTTTCTTCTTCTTCTTCTTTTTTATAATGTTTATTTTATTTTGAGAGAGAGAGAAAGTGGGGAAGGGGCAGAGAGAAAGAGGGAGAGAATCCCAAGTAGGCTTTGTGCTGTCGGCACAGAGCCTGACTTGGGGCTCTATCTTGCACATAAAATCATGACCTGAGTTGAAATCAAGAGCTGAACGCTTAACTGACTGAGCCACCTAGGCGCCCCCTCTAATCCATTTTCCATGTGGCAGCTAGGGTGATCTTTTAAAAAACATAATTCAGATGTCATTTTCCTCTCTTAAAGGCCGTCCAGTGGTTTCCATTGCTCTTAGAATAAAATCTAAACACCTTACCAAGATTACAAGGCCTGACTTGGTCTGACCCCTGTTTGCTTTCCCAGTTGTTTTTTTTTTAGTATTTTTTTAAATTAAATTCTACCCCCAACATTGGTAGGGATCAAGAACTCACAACCCTGAGATCAAGAGTTGCATGCTGTACTCACTGAGCCAGCCAGTGACTGCCCCAACCCAGTCTTATCTCTCTAGTTCTCTGACTCCTTTCACTTGTTGTTCTTAGGATTTATCAAGTTACTTCATCTTTATGCTTTTTGCCCCAGGGTATTTGGACTTGCTGCTTACTCAGCCTGAAGCACTGTTCCCCCACAACTTTCTGCAGTTATAGCTTTCTTCATTCTTCTATCTCAGCTTGAACGGCACCTCAAAAAGCCTTCACTGCCAATCACCACATCTGAAACAAGCCTCTGTTATGCCATCCTGTACATCGGTGTAATGTATAGAATAGCTCTCTTCACACATTGTACTTGTGTATTTCTTCACTTGTTTACTGTCGATCTCCTGTTAGACTGGGATTCTGAGTCTGAGTTCTTTAAGACTGTACCACTGGTAGCTAACACGGACACTAACACAGAAATGCTTCATAAATATGTGTTGAATGAATGAATGAAAGCATAACTCTGAAGAATGGGCTTTGGTTCCATCTCAAGGGCTGCTTACCAAGGTCCTTTACTTTTCTAACACACTCCCTAAGGTGTACATACTCTTTAGGGAACTTGTGGGGATTATGCAAAGTGCTTTGTAGTTTCCAAGTGCTCAGTAAACACTAGCTATTGTTATGAGAAAATCAAAAACCCCTAAAGGCGCTTGAGTATTGAAGACAAATATTTGGAGTTCAGTACAAAAAAGTCTGGTTAGTGTATTATTTAAAAAGGCAAGGAAATTTGTAATACATTTTTATTTGAACTGTATTTATTTACTCATTCATTCATTTTAAAGCAAGCTGTACACACCCAAAATGGGGCTTGAGCTCATGACCCCGAGGTCAAGAGTTGCATGCTCTACTGACTGAGACAGCCAGGACCCATAATATATTTTTGAAGAAAGTCTATTCCTGAGTTTAATAGTAGATTAAAAGAATGATCCACTACAACTAAGTAGTTTTTCTTACGAATAGTGGGATGTCTTAACATTAAGGTATTAGAAGAAAAGTGCTGGGGTGCCTGGGTGGCTCAGTCGGTTAAGCGTCTGACTTTGGGTCAGGTCATGATCTCATGGCTCATGAGTTTGAGCCCTGTGCCGGGCCCTGTGCTGACAGGTCAGAGCCTGGAGCCTGCTTCACATTCTGTGTCTCCCTCTCACTCTCTGCCCCTCCCGTGCTCATGCTCTGTGTCTCTCTGTTTCTCTCTCAAAAATAAATATTAAAAAAAATTTTTAATGAAGTATTAAGTATTAAGCTAATATATCTCATCAATAAATGAAAAGTGCATGGATGCTGAAAGGCAGTTAATAAAATTCCACACTCTGAGTTTTACATTTTTTTAAAATTTTGAAACAGGAGGATGATTATTCTAAAAAAATCTTTATTATATTGGATGAAAAAATTTTCAGATTATACCAAACACATTAGGAAATGGAAAAGTGGTCATTTCCTCCATTCCATATAATGGGAATAGCTGCCACTTAGTGACCATTAGCTTTACGCTGGGCATTCTATTATCTCCATTAATCTTAACAACAATGCTATAATCTTGATACTAGGATTATTTCCATTTTACAGATGAGGAGACTGGGGCTTACAGAAGTTTAGTAACTTTCCCAGCATTACACAGCTAATACATGAGCTGGGATTTGAATCCAGCTCTCTCTAATTAAACATTTCAAACTCTTCGCCTTCTGCTAGACATCCTCCTTTCATTCCAGATGTTGATGCTTAGGTTCGATTATAGCCTTAGTTATCAGTTTTTTAAAATTACACGAATAGTACACTACACATGTGTTAACCGTAAAAGATTCAGGTAATGAATACACTTCTAGAATAAATTCTGACCCTCATTCACTCACTCCCACTCTAATGTCAAAAGTTTTATTTTCCCAGAGGAAAATCTTTTATTCTTTTCTTTTTTTTTTTTTTCAACGTTTTTTTTTTTTTTTTATTTTTGGGACAGAGAGAGACAGAGCATGAACGGGGGAGGGGCAGAGAGAGAGGGAGACACAGAACCAGAAACAGGCTCCAGGCTCTGAGCCATCAGCCCAGAGCCCGACGCGGGGCTCAAACTCACGGACCGTGAGATCATGACCTGGCTGAAGTCGGACGCTTAACCGACTGCGCCACCCAGGCGCCCCTATTCTTTTCTTTTTAAGGAAAATACTTTAATATAGTAGGAAAGAGCTGCCTCAAATAATAGCCAATATCATAACAATAGCCAAACTTAATTGATCATTTTATATGCCAGACACTGTCATAAACCCTTAATATTAAATTTTCATTACAACTATGAGATTGATGGTATTGTTTCCTTCATTTTACAGATTAAAACACCACCACCACCACCACTGTAACCTCAGCGAATACACTAACCTGATTTCTCACCTAGACCTTTGCAAAAGCTTCTTAAATGGTGCCACAATTGCCCTCCTTCTTCCTGTTTTCCAGGCAGCAGCCAAAATTTATCTTTAAAAAAAGCAAATCTGATACTTCTTACGCTCCTCTTTAAAACTCCTTATTGTCTTCACATTGCCCTTAGGAGAAACACACAAATCCAAAATTCCTGAGGT